>NC_084851.1:6966783-7591449 GCF_033115175.1 Lepus europaeus | reverse complement strand
AATTTAGATCAGGTTTCGGGCAGTCATTTAGTACCAAACTGAAGAAAAATAGCATTCTGCAGAGGTAACAGTTACCAAGTGATAATACCCAAATCAGTAGGAAGCTTTTGTTTTGTTTTGTTTTGTTTTTGGAATTGCTAAAAATATTGTGTTCCTCAATAGTTTCTAGGAGAAGTACTGGATTCATGGACTGGCTTAAAAATATGTTGGGGAAGCCAGCACCGTGGCTCACTAGGCTAATCCTCTGCCTTGCGGCACCGGCACACTGGGTTCTAGGCCTGGTCAGGGCACCGATCCTGTCCCGGTTGCCCCTCTTCCAGGCCAGCTCTCTGCTGTGGCCAGGGAGTGCAGAGGAGGATGGCCCAAGTGCTTGGGCCCTGCACCCCATGGGAGACCAGGAGAAGCACCTGGCTCCTGCCATCAGATCAGCACGGTGCGCCGGCCGCAGCGCACCAGCCACAGCAGCCATTGGAGGGTGAACCAATGGCAAAAAAGAAGACCTTTCTCTCTGTCTCTCTCTCACTGTCCACTCTGCCTGTCAAAAAAAAAATATGTTGGGGAAAGAATTGGTTGCAGATTCTTAAACAAATCTGTATATTTCCCTCAGCTAGTCTGTAGATGAATATTGTGCTACATACATTCAAAAGTTATATCCAATGGCAAATAATTCCACACCCCATCTGAACTTTCAGCTACTCAATGTAATCTTAGTTAGATTTTCATTTACCAATAGCATACACTATTGTCAAAGTCAAAGATTATTTAGTATTTTTCTTACTTGAATCTTTTGACATTTTTAAAATTTGAGACACAAAAATAATGAGAGGTGGAATAAATTAAAAGACATACATGGTTCTCAACCACAGATTCACTATCCAAATGCCTGAAGCCAAGATCCAAAAATGTAGTTCTGGCCTCCCACATGGATGACAAAAGCCAAATTACTTAAGTCATCTCTACTTCTTCCCTGTATCTGCATTAATGAGAAGCTGGAATCAGGAGCCAGAGGTGGGAATCCAAGCCAAGGTCTATGTAATAGGATTAGGATAACTTAATTGGCTTAATAAATACCAAGCTAAAAATCTCCCTTTCTTATTTTTTCTCTGCCATATTTAAAACTAGTATACATAGTTGCTTCCTGAAAATTCTTAATTGTTTGTTTCTATTCTGACCTTATTCATGGCTTCTTTTCTTTATCCTTGAACTCTATTTTATTCTTAATATCACTAGCTCAATATCCTATGTACCCTGTGGTTCATCCGACCATGGAACTCACAATAGAATTGGTTCTCTGTGGTCCAACACTCCTATTTCCTTATAGAGTAGGCATTTTCTTCTTTAAAAAGATTTTTTTTAATTTATTTATTTGAGAGGTAGAGTTACAGACAGTGAGAGGGAGAGACAGAGAGAAAGGTCTTCCCGCTGTTGGTTCACTCCCCAAATAGCCACAATGAGGTGCGCTGATCCAAGGCCAGAAACCAGGAACCTCCCCCTGATCTCCCATGTGGGTGCAGGGGCCCAAGCACTTGGGCCATTTTCTATGGCTCTCTGAGGCACATTAGCAGAGAGTTGGCTTGGAAGAGAAACAGCTAGGAGTAGAACCGGTGCCCATATGGGATGCCAGTGCTGCAGGTGGAGGATTCACCTACTGCACCAGAGTCTGACTGCAAGTTTAGGCCTTTTCTTTCTCTCTCTCTCTCTCTCTCTCTCTCTCTCTCTCTCTCTCTCTCTCTCTCTCTCTCTCTCTCTCTCTCCCTTCCTTCCTTCCTTCCTTCCTTCCTTCCTTCCTTCCTTCCTTTCTTTCTTTTTTTTTACAGGCAGAGTGGACAGTGAGAGAGAGACAGAGAGAAAGGTCTTCCTTTATCATTGGTTCACCCTCCAATGGCCGCCGTGGCCAGTGTACTGTGGCCGGCGCATTGTGCCGATCGGAAGCCAGGAGCCAAGTGTTTCTCCTGGTCTCCCATGCTGGTGCAGAGCCCAACGACTTGGGCCATCCTCCACTGCACTCCTAGGCCACAGTGGAGAGCTGGACTGGAAGAGGGGCAACTGGGACAGAATCCAGAGCCCTGACTGGGACTAGAACCCGGTGTGCAGGTGCCACAGGTGGAGGATTAGCCTATTGAGCCATGGCGCTGGCCAAGTTTAGGCCTTTTCTGAAGCCTTTGGATCGGGGTTTCTTCTTCTTGTTGAATGCTTCTTTGTAACTGTCCAAATGGCACCTCAAATTCAAGAAATCTAAAATGAAAACCTTGGCATTCACCTTCCCTGATATGTATATAATGTAGTACTACCAGTTAACCTTAACCAACATTACCAAAATGAAATTATTCCTAGACTCATCCCTCTTTTTCATGTTTAATTTCATCTAATGCCAAATCCTGCTACTTCTCTTTCCTATTTTTTAAATCTTTATTCTGATACCTACATGCAGTGTAGGAATAATGTATTAACTAATGGATGAGCATTGCTCCCTCCTGAGATGCAGTGGCATGTAGCAGTCAGTAGGAGAAAGCATTAAGGGGTTAAAGGGATACATTTGTTCCAGTATCAAGAGAATGATACATGAAGAAAAAGGAATACAACTTCAGTAATTTTTACTTACATTAAGCATTTGGCACAGAAGCTTACCCTTCCACCTGGAATACCATATCCCATTTCAAAATGCCTGATTTTGAATATTGATAAGGACTCGGGTAAATGCTTGTTTAAAAAGAGGAATTTTCAGTGACAAAATGCACAGCATTGGGCATTTTTTAGAGATTTATTTATTTGAAAGCCAGAGTTACACAGAGAGAGGAGAGGCAGAGAGAGAGAGAGAGAGAGAGAGAGAGAGAGGTCTTCCATCCACTGGTTCACTCCCCAGTTGGCTGCAACAGCCAGAACTGTGCTGATCCGAAGCCAGGAGCCAGGAGCCAGGAGCTTTCTCTGAGTCTCCCACATGAGTGCAGAGGCCCAAGTACTTGAGCCATTTTTACTGCTATCCCAAGCCACAGCAGAAAGCTGGATCAGAAGAGGAGCAGCCGGGACTACAACTGGTACCTATATGGAATGCTGGACTTCAGGCCAGGGCATTAACCCACTGTGCCACAGCGCTGGCCCCAGCATTGGGCATTTTTAAAGTGCACATTTAAAAGGCATTAACCACATTTATAACCATCGCTAACATTTACAGAATTTTTTAATCTCCCTTGGTGGAACTTGTATTTAGTATTGAATACTAAATTACTATTGCCCTCTACCACATACCCTGGTAGTTACTCCTGTGCATTCTATTTCCATGAATTTGTCTCTAGTAACTTTATGTATGTAGAATTGCAAAATATTGGTTGTCTTGTTACTTACCTATTTCATGGAACATTGTGTCTTCAAGATCCATGTTGCATCAATTATCAAAATTTTATATTTAAAGCTCAATAATACCCATTGTATGTTTCTGTGATTTGAATGACATTTGCCAGTGATAATTTCTAATTTAAAATATTAAGAATATTGAAACAATATGACTATGTTGATAAGTGGCAGAATTTTTGGGCGGTGAGTAGGATTGGATGAGGTGCTCATGGTAGATCCCTCATGACTGTTGAATGTTTGTGACTTTAAAAGACACATCCTGAGGCTGGCATTATGGAGTAGTGGATTAAGCCACCACCTGTAATGCCAGCATCCCATATGGGCATTAGTTCATGTCCTGACTACACCATTTCTGACCCAGATCCCTGCTAAAATGCCTGAGAATGCAGCGGAGGATAGTCCAAGTCATTGGAAAACCTGCACCCACATGGGAGACCCAGAAAAAAGCTCCAGGATCCTAGCTTCAGCCTGGCCTAATCTTGGATGTTGCAGCCAACTGGGGAGCGAACCAGCAGATGAAGTTCTGTCTTTCTCTCTCCCTCTGTAACTCTGCCTTTCAGATAAGTAAATCTTGTTTATAAAAAAGGCAAACACCAAGGAGGCACGTATATGCTCACTGTCTTCTTCCATTTGATGCCCTGTGCTTCCTCTTGACTTTCTGACAAGACCATCACCAGATGCAGCCCCTCAGTACTGTCATCCATATTTGGTCCATAATTTTATATTCACACCAGGAGTAGATTAGAATTTCAGTTTCTACACTCTTGTCAACAGTTTTTTTTTTTTTCATAGTGAAGACTCTGATGGATGTAAAATACTATTTCATTTTGGTTGTCATGTTCAGTGATGCCATAATGGAATTAAAGAATTCAGACAAATCTTCATCCTCACATGCTAATTCATTATTATATAAAGACCACTAAAATACCCAAGGTAGATAAATAGGGCAAAGTCTGTGAACCATCCTGCATGAATTTCCAGCTTTTCCCTTAATGGTATCCTTCTGTCATTATCTCTTTCTCCCAATCTCAATGTGTGACTGTATCTGCAAGACATTAACATTCCCATCTGAGAATGTGACTGGAGTCTTTTATGAAGTCCAGTATGATTAAGAAACCATAACTTTTCCATTAGTGTCCTGAAAATTCAAAGATTGAGTTGATACCACATGAAGATACTTGCCACCACAAATCACATTGCAAGAATAGACTGTCTATGTGGATCAAAGCTTTAGGGTAAATGAAGACAGTCATTCCAAATGAGAAAAGCACCCAAGATCTTGGTAAATGTCAGTCTTTAAAAACAAAACCAGATATTTATTTATTTAAAACACAGAGTCTCAGAGAAAAGGGAAAGAGAGAGAAGGAGGGAGGGAGGAAGAGAGGGAGGGTGAGTGAGCAAGTGAGCATCTTCCATCTGCTGTCTGTTGGTTCACTCCTCAAATGACTGCAATAGCTTGTGCTGGACTCAGACAAAGACAGGAGTCAGGAGCTTCATCTGGATTCTCTGACACGGGTGCAGGGGCCCAAGTACTTGAGCCATCTACTACCTTCCCAGGCACATTACCATGGAGCTGGACCAGAAATGGACCAGCCAGGACTTGAACCAGCATCACAAGTGGTGGCTTTACCTGATACACCATAATGCAGGCCACAAGGTCAACAATTCCTTATGGAGTATCAATTATTTTCTATCCAGGTTGTGATTTTCTGTCTAAGCTCCATTGATCAGTGATGCTATAATTCAAACTAGGTTTGGAAATTGTTTACTTTTCATTTTGAATATTTATGTAACTCCATCCCAGTGAGATCTGCAATTACATACATATGTCATACCATTTGATATCACCGTACACATCACAGAATCTCCATACTTTTTATCTAGGATATCATAAAGGAATGTGTCTTATTTTATATTTTTGATTGTGGACTAAACCCAGCCTGAAAATCTTCAGAATTTGTCAAAAATGACTTCAAAAATGAAAATGCATTAAAAACCCTCAGGTTGCTAATTTTGCCATCCCACCTCAATGGGACATCAAAAAGCCCTTCTGGATTTTGAGGCCTTGGAATCTCTTCAAGAGAAAGCTTGAGGGTAGAGAATCCATTTAAGAATCTTTTGCAGTTACTAAGGTGCCAATTTATGGTGGTTTATGAAAGAGTAGTTAAATGGTATTGATACAGATTGGTCCAATATGGGGGAAGTTTTGAGAAAAGAGCCAAACAGATGATCATGTTTGTCTATTTGAGCACAAAAGAAGATATTATGAAACTTGGTTATACATACTGGGTGAAAAAACTGTATTACAGTGTAATTTTAATCTATATTTTTATTTTTGCAAGAATTTATCCATGTTTTTGTATCTGTAAAGATTTTTGGAGAGCAGAAAGTGAACTCTGATCTTTGGCACTTATCTTTTTATGTCAATTCTTATTTTTTCATATGAATGCTGTAAATTTCATTATCACAGTAGCATGATTGTGAATTTTTCTTTGTGTCTAGTTTTTGTGATTAGAAGTTTTGATATTTGTGTGTTCAAATTTATCAGTTACCATTCATCATTTTTATTCTGTTGATCAGTCTCTATTTCTAAATCATTAAATCCATGAGGTAAATCTTATTTAACGTATGCACAAATTACATACTTATGGTTGTCATTGCATGCATGCAACTGGTTATTGAAATTTCATGGGATTATAAAATAAACTGAAAGCATGCCATTGTAAAAATTAACATAAAAATTATGAAAGGAAGGGGGAAGTAGGGAGCGAGCATAGACACTAGGCAGAGTAAGATGGGAAGTGTCTCTATGCTCTTAAATCTGTATGCATAAAATACATGAAATTTGTTTGTCTTATATGAATTAACATTAAAATAGAATGAAATACAATGTTTCAGACCATGCCTAACTCAGATTTCATCTTGTATCATTCTGATATTACTTACTACATTTTTAAGTGACCTTTTGATTATTGGAACACTAAAATGGGCACCAAAGTCACCATTGCTTGCTCTGTTTTCTTAATAAAATCCATGTTCTCATATCAAAAAAATACCATGAGAAATTATGGAAAAACTATGCAAAAATTTCAAAAAAATATTTAAGGAAAAACACTTATCTTCTAATTCTATTTTTCTTGCACTTTTAAGAAAGATTTATTTATTTATATATTTTTTTTCAAATGGGGAATTTGAAGAAGAAAAGGCAGATCATCCATATGCTAGTTTACTCCCCAAATGGCCACAATGCCTGGATCTGAGTGCATCAGGACCCAGGATCCAGGAGGCTCTTCTGGGTCTCTTTTCTGGTTAGCAGGAGCCCAAGCTCTTATGCCATCCTCTGCTACTTTACTTAGGCCATTAGCAGGGTGCTGGATCAGAAGTGGAGCAGCCTGGACTCAAACTGGCACACATATGAGATGCTGGCATTATAAGTGTTACCCTTAACTGCTTTTAAAGAAAATATTTATTTATATACTTGAAAGAGTTACAGAGAGGCAGAGGCAGAGAGAGAGAGAGAGAGAGAGAGAGAGAGAGAGAGAGAGAGAGAGAGAGAGAGAGATCTTCCATCTGCTGGTTCAAACCCCAAATGGCCACAATGGCTGGAGCTGGGTTTATCTGAAACCACAGGCCAGGAGCTTCCTTCAGGTCTCTCATGTGGATGCAGCAATCCAAGGACTTGAGTTATATTTGACTGCTTTTCCAGTCCATTAGCAGAGAGATAGAACAGCCAGGATTTGAACCAGGGCCCATATGGAATGCCAGCACTGCAGGCATTTACCCACTATTAACCCACTGCATAGCTTTATCAACTATACCACAGCTCTGCCCCCCTCCTTAACTGCCTTGTCACAACACTGATCACCTTCATTAACTTTTTGAAGCTGCCTTCTAATTGACCATTACATTAAGTAGCAATGCATATATAGCGCCTGTATGATATAGGTGATCCTCATTGTACACCTTTTCTTTATTCTTAGTGGTGGTTCTTTTTGCTGACTCATTTGCCAGTTAAATCACAGACATTTCTTTCTATCTTATGTTACCTGTCTACCAAGGATCAGATGTGCTTTGGTTACTGATTCTGTTTTGTTTTTTCCCACTTCCCATAGAGTCACAGACAAAACAGAATTTCCTTTTCAAGAAAGAGAGAGAGATTGAGAGAGGGAGAGGAAGAGGGAGAGGGAGGGAGAAGGAGAGGAGAGGAGAAGAGAGGATAGAGAGAGAGATATCTTCCCTCAACTGGTTCATCCCTCAAATGGCTACAGTAGCTAGGGCTGGAACAGTTCCAAGCCAGGAGCCTGTAACATTATCTGGCTCTGCCACATGGGTAGCAGGGAACCAAGAACTTGTTCCATCTTCCTACACTTTACTAGGTACATTAGCTGTGAGCTGTATCAGAAGCAGAGGAGCTGAGATGTGAAACTGCTCAAATGGGATCTGGTGTCACAGATGGTGGCTAACATTGTGCCACAATGCTGCCCCCTTATTAAAAATGTATCTGAGGGGTAGAAACAGACTTCTCCTATCTACTAGTTTGCTCCTCAAATACTTGTGGGGGCTGAGGTAGGTCTAGATTGAAGCCTGGAGCCAGAAACTTGATTCAAGTGCACAATGTCAGTGGCATGAACCCAACCACTTCATCCAATATCACTGCCTCCCAAAGTCTCCACCAACAGAAAAATGTGAACAAGAAACAAAGTTGGAAACCAATTTCAGGTACTCTGAAGTAGGGCAAGGGAATCCTAACTGCTACACTAAAGGCTCACTTCTACATGATGACCTTTCCATGTTATTTTTATATCCTTTAATGTATTGTACTACCTGTAGTTTTCAGAATATTCATTGGGTCTTGTGTGTATACATTTTATGGAAATGAAAATCATTTTATTTGTGTTTCTCTTAATTGGCTATTGGTACTCACACATTGCCAAATAATTTTGCTGATGGGACATCTTTATCTTCAAATTTTCTTCATGAATAATCCCATCTCTTATATTGATATATATATATATACACTAATATATATATATATATTGATATATATATACTAAGATATTTCACCAAAATTTAAGAGAAATGAAAACAAAGAACAAAGTATAAGTCTATTTTGATATGATAGTTTAAAAATCATATGTATTCATATTAATATATTTCTTACTATTTAGCTTTCCATGTCTTTGGAAGAAACTTTATAAACTTATTGTCTGTTATGCAGTTTGTAGCCCTATTATCTCCCCTGTGTTTTTTGTACTTTTTCCAGCACTTGAGTTGCATCATATTTATCACAGCACACTCATGCCGATCTAAAAATATTTGCTCTTCCTGTGATCTGCAACCTGATAATACAAAAAATTTTGTTTTGTAAATTCTTTATTCCCCTGACCAATATTGAAGATGTGTCTCCTATGTTTCATCTATTAACTCAGTCATGTGTTTATACTTTGTCTACAAATTGCACTCTGAGTTCCTTTCAAATCATTAGGAGAAAGATTAGTCCCAAATACATATTGGAAACTTAACTGTGGTGATTTTGAAATTATGAAATTAATGTATAGCACTATCTTTTCATTGTGATTTTGCTTTGCCATACAGATTACTATACTAGCTGTATCTTCCGCCAGAGGCACATGAGACTCATAGAAGAATGCACTCATGTTTTGTGACAGGGCTGATATGTTGAATAGAAATGTGTTGTCACAAGTGGATTTTAAGACTTGTCTGTGAATTTCACCTTGGAGGAGTGACAGGGGTTAGACATTGTTTAGAGGAACCTATATAGGGAAGTGATGCAGGAGACATGCAGCAGCCTGCTGTCCTTGGGTGAGTGACACCTCCCTGGCAGACCCAATTTTATTCCCATTTGAAAAATAAATGGGACATTTTATAAGGTTTAATGCTGGATCATTTAGAATCTAAGCTCATGAGGAATCTGAATACCCTGTAAGAAATGATTAAAATCAGAACTTTTGTTAGCTACTTGACCAAACTGTTATGCCTAAAATAACCTGTTAGGGATTTGGCAAAGCCTCACTTTATTTCCCATTAACAGAGCACTGTGTTACCAAACCTGATTTGATCTTCAAATTTGAACAAGGAGCCGGACCACAGATGGTGGGAAAATGCCTAAGTCAGAACCTCCAGATTAGCTACTTCATGCTGGTCAGGGACACCAAGAAGAAGTAAGAGTACAACAGATTTTAACTTGTGCTCTTCTCACCAATCTTTCCCCAGTCCCTGTCCTGAGTACCAGGGCATTCTACAATCTCCAGGGAGGGTTTTCATGACAGATTTCTATGCCTCTTCTTTACCTGGTGAACATGTTCTTTGATTTAAAAACTCCAATCCCTTTCTGAATATGCAGGCTTCTAACTGTCTTAAATACATTCCCTAAATTCTAACTGGCTTTTCCCTTCATTTTCATTCTGTTTTTCTTCATTCATTCTTTTTGAGTATTCATTCTTTTCTTTACTTTTGTTAATTGACAAGCTCATATTTACTGTTTTTTTTTTTTTATTAGTTGCCTGGATTCAGCCAGGTGCAGAGCTTGCTGTTGCAAGCAAGTATTCCAGGTCTGCATCAATGTATTAGAGCTCTTTCTTTGTCTCTCTTTTCTTTCTTTGTTTCTACAGTAAATAAGACAACAACATGCTGCTGCAAACATTTGAGTTGTGAGACACTGGATGGGAGCTCTCTAATTCTGTCTCTTTTTGTCTCTCATTCTCCTTCTCTCTAATTCTCAAGTAAGTAAGTAAATAAAGAAGTATCAGAAAACATCTGGGAGCCTTTTTATAACATAGTAAATTATAGTCTCTGTAAAATGTGTGTATACTTGAAAAGTGTATATTGTCTTGTTCAGTAGTGTGATATTTATGTTTATCTTTACTCTTAAAATGTTCACATAGTTTTTCAAATTTTTCATAGTTGTTTTGTGCCATTTTAAATGTGAGATATTGATATCACCAAATGCTGTTATTTAGCTGCGTATCTGCCCTTTTGTCATTTTCTCCTATAATGCTAGTTTTTGTTATGTGTTCTCTGTTAAATACGTAATTCCAGTGCTCAAAAGTGTGACCCTCAAAAAAGGACTAAAACCATGTTTCTGGTTTTAAATGCCTTTTCTCATTTCTTATGACTTGTCCCTGATTTGCCCCCAAGACCACAGCAGAATAATGTTTCTCTTCATATTTTTGTATATGTTTGAAATACATTACATAATGTTTTCACTCCATTTTTCAGTTCCAGATGCACTTTCACATGGCTAAGGATTTGTTAGAAAAATACCCCAAGCTTATTGCTGTTATCCCTCTCAATTTTTTTGGGCTACTGTAGAACAATGCAACATTTTATATTGCTTAAATGGAGTAAAGTTACTTTTCATAGTTCTGAAAGCTGGTCCCTTACTTATCTGTTTTCTGGCGAGGACTCTCTGTTTAGCAGATTGTTGCCATGTTGTATCTTTTAGGATCAACTTCCTCAGTCTCTGTCCAGAGAAGTCTTCTCACCAGGGCCCATGTTGCTCTTTGATGAGGAATTAAAACTTTCAGAGTCAGGCATCAAGTCTACTGCTATTAACATTAATTATTATTATTATTATAAGAAGAATGACTTTTCTTGAAAATTATGTGAGACTCATACTTCCCAACATACTAATCAATCTAGTTAAAATGCTGAGAAATCAGTTCTTGTTCTCTAATATAAAACTAACCATAGGAGACTAATTCCTTATCAGAGCCCCTTGTGTTGTCAATTCAGGAAGCTTCAGTTCAGGAAGCTGTCAGGAGGGGGTGCTGTCTCCCATCTGAATGGCCACTGACTCTTCCTTTGCATCCAGGGGATCTGCCTCTTTGACATCCACTTCCTAGTCACTCTGCAGTGGGCACAGCTGGTTTGGTAGACATAACTCACCACAGTCTTGCAGTGCACTAGAGTCCCCAGTTTCCTGTGATGTGCCCATCCTAGCTATTCTATTGTAGGTTCTGCTCTTGTACTAAAGTTATCTCTCCACTGACTTGTGTGCTCAACTCTCTGATGTCTTGTGTTGTGCCCAGCTTCCAGCCATCCCTTGGCAGGCACAGCCCCTGTCATTCCACATCTTCAGGATATCCTAAGATGTACATGTTAGGTCATTTGGTAGTATTCCATAAATATCCAACATTATTCCTTTTTAATTTTTCTTTTTTTAAAGATTTATTTATTTATTTAAAGAGCTACACAGAGAGAGAAGGAGAAGCGGAGAGAGAGAGAGAGAAAGAGAGAGAGAGAGAGAGAGAGAGAGAGAGAGAGAGAGAGAGAGGTATCTTCTGTCTGCTGATTCACATTCCAATTGGCTACAATGACCAGAGCTGTGCTGATCCAAAGCCAGGAGCCAGGAGCCAGTTGCTTCTTCCAGGTCTCCCATGTGGGTGCAGGCGCCCAAGGACCTGGGCCATCTTCCACTGCTATCCGAGGCCATAGCAGAGAGGTGGATCAGAAGTGGAGCAGCCAGTATACGAACCAATGCCTACATAGGATGCTGGCACTGCAGGCAGTGGCTTTACCTGCTACACTACAGCACCAGCTCTACCTTTTTAATTTTTGTAATTTATTCTTCTCTTGTTCAGACTTAGATATTTCCAAAGATTTGTCTTCCATCATAGATATTCTTTCATCTGCCTCTGTTATTATGATGTTTCACTGTATTTTTATTTGACATATTGTATTCATCGTTTCTAGTATTTCAGTTAGATTTATAGTCAAAATCTCTATTTCATGGACAAGTTTTGTTCATGTCATGTATGGATTGCTTTAACTCATGAATTTCATTGCTTGTGAATAATCCTATGATCATTCTTCTGAATTCCTTGCTAGGCATTTCACAAAACTTTCATCCTCACATTCTAATATTCAACTGTTGTGTTCCTTTCCAGAAGTCATACTGTCTTCCTTGTTCTTGTGTCTTGTATTTCACATTTATTTCTTAGATATTTGTGGAAATACTTGTTGATTTTCTCCACTGTTGGGTTTTGTCTTTGAACTATGCCTATGTGGCTTAATACAGTGCTCCTTCAGTGAATACTCAGAAGCATATCTGGGTGAGGCTGAAGAACTCTGGTCAGTGCTGAAGTGGGTGAGAGTCCAGGGTCACACCCAAGTTGTGCATGGAAGGTATCCTGTATTGTCAGCAGTGGGAAAAATGTGATCATTCTTCTTGGTGTAATAACACCCTCACCTCCTCTATTCCAAGATGATAAATGCATGAGGTTATCCCACAGTGTGTACAACCCAGGGCAGAAAGAATTTGTGCAGCTCTCAGTGTAATCACAGAACCCTCTGCAATGACCACTATCCTAGGTAGTCAGAGAGCTCTGAGTCTCTGACACCAGACACAGTGATTTCCCAGAGATCCAACTACACCCTACACCCTATCATGTAGCCACAGAATTTCCAGTGTGCAGGGCTCCCACAGTCACAGGGTACAGAGGATGCCCCATCTACCCCACAGTGCTGGCTGCTCCATGGCAAGAACAGTCATCCAGATCCAGCTATGCATATTTGCTCCACTGTGGCAATTTGAGCTTATAAAGATGAGGGTACCTTACAATCCTAAGTAGGTTTTCAGCCTTCTGTCAACCATCCAAGCCAGACTCAGTCAGTAGGAAAGGCAGATTTCTCCCTCTAGTAAAATCTCCTGACCATATATACCATAGCTGCCACCACCTCTACTGGTGTCATGATGGTGCCTTCTCACAGCCAGTTGCCAGGTGCCTTTTTTGTGGTGATGGGGAAAAAGAAATATGCCTTTCCTTCACTGGATTAGGTTGGTATCCTGCTTCTCCCCCCTCCACTAGAGTTCCAGACCAGACTCAGTCAGTGTAGTCTTCAAGGTTCACCCTCATACAATCTTGCCAATAGCATAGGCTGCCATAGCCTGCCCTCATCTTGCACTCAAGAGTTTATGTCTCCTCCAGTCCCTGGCTGCAGGAACTCTATGTGATGTTCCTGCTGTTTGTAAGCATACAGCTTAGATAAACCTTATAATAATTAAAAGAGATAGAAATATGTCTCTTGCATGGGAGATATTGTTACATGATACAAGATGACACTAAAAAATGTGGTCAGATCACCAAGAGTTGATTACATCACTGCAAGAGAATATACACATTAAAATTATTAAACTGCAGCTATTAATATACTTCAAAATTTTAAAAAAAATAAAGATGCTGAAAATGAAAAATATATATGCTACCACAATACAGAAACAGAAAAGTAGAATTTTAGGTCTGAAAAACAAAGAGCAATGTACCTCCTTCTTTGATGGTGTGTTCTTTCCGCTGGGATCTCACTCACAGAGATCTTTCATTTAGGTCATTTTTTTTTTTTGCCACAGTGTCTTGGCTTTCCATGCCTGAGAAACTTGCATTGGCTTTTTAGCCATAACCTAATGTCTTAAGGGCAGATTCTGAGGCCAGAGTGCTGTTTAGGACATCTGCCATTTTATGAGTCTACTGTATATCCCGCTTCCCATGTTGGATCGTTTTCTACTTTTTAATTCTATCAGTTACTATTAGCAGATACTAGTCTTATTTATGTGATCCCTTTGACACTTAAATGTACCATTATGATTAATTATGAACTGAAACTGATCACTTTGGGTGCAAACTGTTGAAATATTTACTTAGTATATGCTAAGTTGATCTTCTTTATATAAAGATAATTGAAAATGAATCTTGAAGAATGGGATGGGAGTGGGAGTGGGAGATGGGATGGTTGTGGGTGGGAGGGAGGATGTGGGGGGGGGGAAGCTGCTATAATCCAAAAGTTGTACTTTGGAAATTTATATTTATTAAATAAAAGTTGAAAAGAATTAAAAAAAACAACAACAACAATGTCGTAGGTAGATTAAAATGTGTAATTGAAATGACAAATGACAGTGAATTTGAAAATATATCAATAGGAAACAGCCACTCTCAATAAGGACTAAAAGTATGATTAAAATTATCAGAGATTCAGAGATCAAAAAGTTTACCATCTATAACTTAAATCGCAGAATTGGAGAAAGTGAAAAATGGGACAGGAAAAAAGATTTGAAGCCACAATAAAATTTACTGAAATGTAACAAAGGCAAAAATGTAGAAACGCAAAGATTTCACTAAATACCAAACAGAATAGATTCAATGAAAATCACACTTTTACATATTATCAAATTACTGCAAGCCAGAAATAGAGAAAATCCTAAAAACAATGACAGAAAAAAGAATAGGCACATACAAATCATCAATATGGAAAAACGATTAGTCTTCAGAAAGACAGTGAGACATCCACAAGGCACAGAAATGAAAATTCTAGCTAAAACATATTTTCCACATTCAGCAAAAATTTCATTCAAGGTGAAGTTGAACTGTACACATTTTCAGATAAAAGAAAATTAGGAAACTGAGCCAATTGGCACCGGAGCTTTACTATAGGAAATGCTAAGTGTCTGTAATATACAATAAAATAAGAGGGAAACTGATTTTTAGGTATGAATGAATAGCATTCTGTGTGTATATTTTATATAAATTATGTCTAGGTAAATTTGATTATGAAAAGTCCCAGGGTGATTTTCCTTAAGACTTGTAAATGCAATCATTTGGTTCCAGACAAAGCATAGCAGGCAGAGACAAGAGTTCACTGACTCATAGGAGGACTCTAATCTTGAAACCTTCAGGCACTTTCTCTGGTGATTGGAAACTACTCATAAAATTTGGTTGGCTATGGATAAATGTTGGGAAATAACTTCGTTGGACTACCTTGTTTTCCACTGAAAATACCATTCTTTGTGATCAAGAGTTGCTGTAAAGAATGAAGTTACATAGGATATCTATGGCAGCCTGGGCACCACTATGAACATCTCGTATAGTGTACCACAATTTCACACACCAAATTTTATACAACTGAAGTTATTCCTTCCAGCAGTATAAAAAATGGGGAGGGCATATATGGATCTCTTAAAAGGTTCAGCTCTCCAAGTTCAATTCTTTCCTGAAAGTCTTTGACATTGGATGTCAAAGCAATGTTGAGCAAGATGAGCTCAATGCAACACCTGAGCCTGTAGTGGATCTTGTCCCCACAGTGGAAGCATTACATGAGTAAGTGATAAACTGGAATAATAGATAACAATATACCAATGTTCAATTTCATGTGAGGACAGTATGATGCTTATACAATAATATATTTTGATTTTGGAGAATACATAGATATTCAAGGATAAGATGTCATAGTGTATGTAACCACCTTCATAAAAAGGAACACATAGATACACAGGACCAGTTTTTGAGATCCTTCATGACCATTTAGAGGATAAAGCTTTGTGGATCACCCTTCTCTTTTGCTAGTCTGATGGATTTTGACAGAAACCATACCATCTGTAAATTTGGAAGAAAAATGTTGACCTCAAAGTTCACCATGGGCCAGCCAAAGGGTTCCTTGAACTCTTGTCATGGGTGACACCTTGCTCCACATTGTCCAAAACATTGTGGGCTATCCACAGGGCACTCAATGTTATTGCATATGTGATCTTAAAAGTTTTCTTTCATTTTGAATTGGACACAAGTAAGATGTCACTGTACAGTAAGACCTAGTGCTTCTATGTCTTCCAGCACTTTAGGTTTCATTGGTCTATGGACTTCCGGCACACTTCAGTAATGTGGCTTTTTTCATCTTGCATGACAGTTTCATGAGCACAGCTGTTCCTGTTGATCGATAATTCATATAAATTATTGAGAAAGGATAGGATAAAGTCTTCTGTCTTATTTCTTGCCATTCACTTGCCAGCCATCTGATGATGGAATATACAGATAAATTATTATACTTATGCTTATGCATTTCTATGGAGGTTGGCTTCTCTGATAACACTGGGAAAAAGTTCTCAAGGTCCCAGTGTGGTTAATTCTCTACTGAACTTGATGTAAGACCTTGATGGGCTCAACTGAAACACATTTGTTTTTCTCCACCTTTCTGCCTAACATAAACAGAAGTACCCCATAAATCACTTGGGGGCAGAAGTGGTGAAGGTCCATATTCTGCATTTTCTTCAAGCTAGCATATGGGAATAAGGCTGCTTATGAGCATTCTTCTCTTGCTGCCTTCCCTATGGTATTCAGTTTTCCTGAAAATAATTGCCTGCTGTGGTCTAGAGAGCTGGTCACATTATCCAATGGGATAGTCTGGAAGCCCTGCCTCATGATAATCTGAAACTGGATGGCATGCATATGATGTTTTTCACCACTTTACCACTTCACAACTGGATATCACCTGCTACTTCCCAGGGTGAGCAAGATCAGGAAACTGGAGTCAGAGCTGGATCCTGAATGGATCAGACACTGAGAGGCCTGACACAAATCTGGGAGGCCAAAGGGCAAACCACCATCTCATTTTCATTTGTAACAGATACATCATCTAGGCATGAAATATTTGACTGGATTCCCCTGAGCATATTAAATATGTGATTCAACATCCTTGTGTCTTCTACTAGTATGAACTTACTCAATTAACTCATTAGGAGACAATCTGCCTTTTATGACTAGATATTAAAACAATTATTTCAATTGTTTTCCAGTTTGTTTCAATTGTTTTCCAGCTTAATTGTGATTTTTCCAGAACTTCATTGAAAATTCTCATATTCACAGGGTTTTAGAAATTTTTGAATCAGTGTCTTCTGACAGTATTGGCAATTTCTCATCAACTATCATTTTAAATACTGTCTTCTCAATTTTCTCTTGTTTCTGGAACTTGAATTAAATGCATTATGGACTTCAAACTGTGTCATCATTCTCATTCTTTCACGTATGCTGTTTCTGCATGGCTTGTGTTGATTTTAGCTCATGCACTTTGTTTTAGAACACTGGGGATTTGTGGTCATCCCCCAGTGTCAAATCCAGAAGAGCCTATAGTTTAGTCTGAGGGAGCTTATTCCAGGTCACTCTAGGGGTGAAGGAATAGGTCCATCGCCCACTGCAATGGAGGCATAGCCACTAAACTCATCACTACACAAAGGCCCAGGCATCAGGGAGGTTGCAAATATTGATTTCCCATTTTTTCCATTCACTGACTTTGTCTTTTTTTCCTACTTCTTGGAAAGCTATCAAAAATTCAGGTCCATAGGCCTGGCAAAGGTTTTCAGCACAAGTCCAGTTGCAGAATCACTAGACTTTTCTGAAGGTTTCCCTGCTAAAGTCCTCTGGTTTGAAAATTCCTGTCTTGCCAGTTTATGGAGGCTTTTAAGAATACATCCACATGAACATACACATATACATATGCACATGTTCACAAGTGCAGGCAGGTACACATACACAGGCATGCACATGCACACAGTGCAGCCACAATGATCATCTGTTTTCAGGTTTTTAGTAAACCATAGTAACTGACCTGTTTCATGATGAGAGCCTGTGTCTTCAAGTTGCATTTACCTAATGATTTGACTTTCTCTGTTTTTAATTTATAACATCTGTTTGTGTTTTATGATTCATAAAATTCACCTTGAAGCAGGAATCATTTAAACACAAAGCTACTCCATTAATCCCCATCTGCTCTTCTGAACATGGGTGTTCCTGGTTCCCCAGCATGCTGAAGAGATTATGATGCTCATGAAGTTCTGATGTCTCATTGTCTGAATCAATCCTGTCTCACCTTCCTCAGCTCAGAAAGGTAGTAGGAGAGTTATGAAGGGCACAGTTCGGATTCCAGGCCAGTCCAACTGGCAGAATAAGCTGACAGGTGTCAACTGTTGTGTGCCATATATGGGATGTAAATTTTCTTTGGCATATCAGTGAGTTAACTTTACATGGTTATAGATGTAATCAAATTTTGTCTGACAGTCTCCATTGTATTCTGTGAAAATCTTCCTCAGTGTTATTGTAGTTGTTATTTGCTTTGTTTTATTTTGAAGAGAACTCTCATAGGTAGAATAAGGGTGTTTCATTTTATTTTATTCAAAAGAAGTCTTAGAATGGTTTTTGAAAATTCTCAGATGATTGTAATTGGGAAAAATAATTATTAGAAAAGATTCTGAGGGTCAGCACGACGGCTCATTAGGCTAATCCTCCATCAGCGGTGCCAGTACCCCGGGTTCTAGTCCTGGGACACCAGATTCTGTCCCAGTTGCTGCTCTTCCAGTCCAGCTCTCTGCTGTGGCCCAGGAAGGCAGTGGAGGATGGCCCAAGTCCTTGGGCCCTGCACCCCATGGGAGACCAGGATGAAGCACCTGGCTCCTGGCTTTGGGCCTGTGTAGCGCCGGCCATAGCAGCCATTTGGGGAGTGAACCAATGGAAGGAAGATGAGTATCTCTCTCTCTGTGTCTATAACTCTACCTGTCAATAGAAAAAAAAAAAAAGAGAAGATGCTGTAATAAGTATTTTTTAAAAGTCCATTTAAACACAGAAGCAGTAATGCTTTAGCTTCATGAGCAGTAAATCTGATTTTTAGGGTTTGGAGAATAAAATCTGGATGACAAAGGCTTCAAATGGTCATATTTAAAATTATAAATTCATTATCTAAAAAGAATATGTGCTTGCATATTCCACACAGTGTTTTGAAAGTATCTGTAGGATTTATAAAGTAGTTAGCCCTTTCAGGCCTCTGGGCCTTTCTCATTGAGATAACCATCATGTGTGATAACAGCAAAAGGTCATCAGAATTTTTAACTTCTGAACTTCCTTCTCCCTCTCCTTCCCTCTCCCCTCTCCCTCCTGCTTCATATGGGGACAGTACCTTTAATATAATCCAAATAGCCTTAGTAGTTGGTATCTCTACAAGATGAGAGAGATATCCTTTGATAGTTCCAAGAGCCCAACTGGAAATATCAAAATCCAATAATTTGGAATTTTGATTTTTATGAATGCCTGTCATGGATGTCAAGAAGGCTCAAATATCTGGTTGAAATAGGATCTGTTAACATCATGACAAAATATAGATCAGATTTTATCACTGATACAAAGTGATTATTAAAATGCTTTAAAATACGCACATATTTAAACAATGCAAAGCTCTTAATAAAATCTCAGCTGTTTTTAAACAAATAAAGCTTAACAGAGACATTAAGAGAACAGACAGACTACTTCAACAGAAAACAAAATCTGCCTCTGGTCATCCTAAGATTCACAAATAAAAACTTAAATTAGCTAACACATGGAATTATCGCAGAACTTGGAACAGCTTTAGCAGAGTCAGAACTAGGGAAGAGAAGATAGCTTCCTAGAGCTTGCTAGAAAATTGACAGAATCACCAAGTAAACAAAACCATTGAAAGGAGATGCTGCAGCTTTAAACATATTTTTTAAGCCTATTTCAAAACATTTACTAGAGTATATGCATTGCAAATACTTCATTTCTACAATCTAATCTGAGGATTAGATTGTAGTTCTATGACAAATAGGCTAATAGCTTTTGCTTTCCATCTGCTGATTTCCTTGATTTAGATTTTGGAATAACCCTTTAGAAATCTCCAAATAAGGACAACATTTTCTAAATTAGAAGACACATTGAATTTCAGCCTTAGTTACCTTCGAGCAGTTGAACCATTTTCATAGACAATTTATGAAAACATGTTAGCATACCAAATAGATTTCCAATAAAATATAAGGTTATGACAGTAACAAATTTTATATTTAGACATATTTATCTTATTTACTTTGTCCAATTTACATTTAACAATTACACCTAGATGACTGAAGATGCTTATATTATATCATACCTCTATCTGAATTAAGGTAAAAATTACATTTATGGGGAATTTTACTCCTTTTTATAAAACTCTAGGTATAAATCAGTGACATTGAACCAGAGATTGTAAAATCCACCTTAATGAGGCCGTAAGAAACACTGATTACCCATGGCTGTCAGAAACCTGTTAAACCAAGTTGCAAGACAAGTTTGACAAGTTATAAAGCAATATTTTTAAAGACATTGATCTTCCTAACTTCAAAAGAGAAAAATTATTTTAAACCAAATCTCAAGATACAGTTGAACCAAATTCTCATGCATGATTGTTATTTACCGAAGACATCTTTTTAGATTCTAAGTGAATTTGAGCCTACTTTTCTTTTGACCCAAAGAAAACAACTTTGGCCATTGGTGCCTACTCAGCAATTAACTACTTGGGACTGCCTCTTAATAGGGTCAGGAACCTTTCAGGCAGAACTATAAATTTCCTGTTAGAGATGCCAGCTGCCCTTACCTAGCCAGCTCTCCTCCCAGGAAAGCTAGGTAATGGAAATCAATGGAGTGTGTTCCCTAATGAATTTCACTCCTCCCTTATGATGTATCTCATGTGAAGAGATAGGTAGGCCTGGGCCTCATAACTGGCAAGGCCTTAAATCTCACCTGATTATTTTCAAGCCCTTTCTGTCAATTCCTGTTTGCCTCTCAATGAGAAAACTTGCTCATGGTTTAGAATCCTTTTTTAGGGCTTCTAATAGAGACTCTACCCTTGGTTTAAGATCTGGTGAATTTAAACTGCTTGTTAGTTTTGTTTTCTCCATAATTGTAAAGTAAAATTCTAGGTGACCTTGCACATTAAACCTTCAATGAAATCAGTTTCTGCAAGCTGGCACTGCATCCCCATGGAGAAGCCACCTCCTGCTGAGAAGACACTTCCTGCCATACTCCTGTCTTGACTTCCCTTCCCAATGATGCTGCTTTTCAACATGAAGCAGTCAGAGTGGTAATCCCCCAACCCCCGTAACAGATGAACAGATTTTAGGGCCCATTCTTATCGAGGGGCAATGTAAGGAGTCAGATGGGTCAATAGGCAGTCAGGTGGTTCCAGTAGAATCTGGGGTATAGAATGCTTGTTTCCCCAAAAAATTATCTTCAGCAAGGTCCAAAGTGCCTGCATGCCCACTCTCTGGAATATCCCAAATTCACCATGAGAAGAGCAATGGAGCTCTTCCTGAGATAAAATCTCATTGTGAAAACAAGTTACCTATCAAACATTCTGGATTTTTTTGTTTGTTTGTTTTATTGTGAGTAAGCCAGACAAGATAAAGAATTATAATGTTTTCTTTTGATGGGTTGTGTCCCCACCTGGCAACTGAATGCCAATCTGATTGCCAAGTATTTTTCCTTCCAAATTGTACTTAAAACCTCAGTGCCAAGGGGTCCTTTGGGTTTTTATTCTATTGCAACCCCCTTCCATACTGCTCTGGCTGGAGGTCTTTGACTCTAATAAATTTTGTTTTTAAACCTTTTTAAAAAAGCAGACTATTATGTATTCAGTATCAACTGTGTAAAAGGTAGTAGCCTTAACTTTCCATCTGCAATATGCTACTTTTGGAGATGGTCCCACTTAGCAGCACTCTGGGATCACCTCATATTCATAGACATGTACTTGGCAATGATCCTAGCCTTGACTTTCCACTGGTGACTGTTCATTTTATTTTTTTTGGAAAATATTTAATCCTTAGAGAATCAAACTTAGATAGATCTCAACATGATCTAGACTGCAAAATATTTTACCTAAAGCTGAACCTAAATTTTAATGACATGTAAAGATAAGGGAGGGAATTACTATGTTATTTTTTTAGTAAGCTACATGAAAAATGATCATTTTCCATTCTGTCATCCTATTGTTTGAAAATCATTCATTATAGAAAAACTATTTTCCAAAGCCACTATGTTAGGAAGTTAGCACAACTAAATTTAAGATGGAAAGAGCAAGTCCAGTAATCACACATCGCTCAAGTAGAAAACACGTAGGGCTGATATCTTTTTGCTGTGGGAGTAAATGAAAATTCATAAAATGACTTTAAGTTTTTTCAGGCAAGTTGAAGCGTATTTTAAGTTAGTTATGAGTAATGGGATCTCAAGTGCTTGTGAGGCCTGAATAGTGATTTCAATGGGTCATATCACCTTCCTTGTAAACTGCTCCCCATGCTGCGATTCTTGATTTCACTGTGTGAGACCTAGTGAGTAAGTTTGCCTAATTACATGATAGGTATTGCTGTGATATGCAATTCATATGTTTGTGCATCCCCAATTGTTGTGTGGAAATTCTGATCCCTCATCATAAGGTATCACAAGGTGAGGTTCCTGGGAGTCATGAAAGAAAAGCTTCCAGGGTGGGATTGGTTCCTCCATAAAAGAGGCCCCAAAGAGCTTCCTTATCCTTTCCACCAATCAACCTTTCAACAGCCAGAACAGTGAAAACTCTAGAACTGTGAGATGTAAATCTTTTTTGATTATAAGCCAGTTTATAGTATCCCATACAGAGGCCCAAACAGCAAAGTATGCATTTAAGTTCTTGAGAAATTGTCATACTGCTCTAAGAGCTGTCACCACACAATTCCAGTTTAACTTCCCTCTAGCAATGGAGGAGACTCCCAATTTCCTATATCATAATCAACACTGCATGTCAACGAGCTTTTTTATTGTGGGCTTTCTAATGAGTATGCAGTGGTATTCCTGTGGTTTTAACCTGTGTTCCAGTAGCTGCAGAAAGGACTTCAATGTGATAGTCTTATATATAAATGCATTCATGCAGTTGACATAAGGAACCTCAGCTGAACAACATGAGATATTGGAGAGCATTAGTGATGTTCTGTCATGGCCAGAGACTCATGAGAAAGTATTATGGTAAAGTATTAGAAAATGTAGTGCTGGTCCATGAAAGGACACATACTCAGAACTTGAAAAATAGTTTCTACTGAATATCATTCATCTTTGCAACATACAAAGTCTAGGAAAGCCAAGTTAACTGACCAATAGTTGGAACCCATCTTTATCTTCAAGAATTTAACTATTCACCATTTTATTTTTGGAAATATTTCAAAATCAATCTTGGACATCAGTGCGACTCATCAAAGTCTCCACATATTGTTTCAGCTATAGGGATAAAATTTTGTACTCCAATTATCTCTCCTTCAGATACTCACACTCAAACATAGCACAAATATGCACAGACATGCACATACACACAAATAGATACACACAGAGACACACAAACATATACAGGCACACACACCTCACAGCTAAAACACGTTTCTTTCCTTCACTTTAGTTTTCTTCTATTCTGCACCCATCATTGTTTCTATTTGAAAGACATCCATGAGTACTCATAAATATGTACAATCAGTCAAATAAGCAAATCACAATATTGGTCTTTCATCAGTTTTTTGGGCACCTTGGACCACATATGAGGCCCTCAACTCAGTGTGTTTTGATAGGGTGGGGAGGTAAGACAAGTTACAGCTGTGGGGAGGGAGCTCAATATGAGCCAGTGAAGGTTGCAAAATGTCTGACAAGAGCTATAATTATGTGTTCCAACTAATCTCAGGATTTTGGAGAATGGCAACCCCCAGAGGCTGTCTGAGTGCTCAAGTATGTGTGATGTTACACATAATTTTATATTTGAGAGGGGGGGGTCTTCCATCTGCTGGTTCGCTTTCCAAATGTGCACAATGGCCATGACTGGGCTGAACAAAAGCCAAGAGCCATAATCTTTATCTGGGTCTCCTATGTAGGTGCAGGGGACCAAGGGCTTGGATCATCTTCTGCTTTCCCAGGCCATAGCAGAGAGCTGGATTGGAAATGGAGCATCCAGGACATGAACTGGCACCCATTTAGGGTGCCTTCACTGCAGGTGGTGGTTTTATCCACTATGCCACAGTGCTGGCCCTGGTAGGGGCTTCTTCAGTAAAGGATCATGACTGCTTGCCAGTGGGATGCTGCAAAGACCACACACTGGACCACTGCATTGGCATATTTGCATCCTCATTGAATGAAGTAGGTTCATTTATCAATGGGCAAAGTGACATGGCTTGATATCAGAGCATCCCAAATATGTGGTAATTTCACATAGTAGGTCTAGTGAAATAAGAGAGGAGGATTGGCTTTGATCACTCTAGTCAGCTAGTCCCAGGCGACTTGACAAGCAGAATACTCATGAAAGGTATTGCAAACTCAAGGCTGATGACCAGACCCATGGCTGATCAGTGGGAGACATAGAGGCATAGAGGACAGTACAAAAATTTGAGTTCTTTGCAAATGTGATGGGTTATTTTAGTATGCTGGGTGAAATCAGATGTCAGTTCTTTCCTAGAAACTCCAGAACGGAATGCCAAAACACTAAAAGTGAGGGCTTCAGAATAATCTCCCAACACATCTGCTGAGTTTTATCAGCCTATTCCAAATGGAAACTGAGATTATGAGTATCTTTTGTATCATGCAGTTTGTGGGAGTTTGCATGCAACAAAGTAAAATAAAGAGGAGTCATGTGATGAGCATTAGCAGATAATTTTTCTTCTTCTCTCTGTTCTCATTTCCTCCCTAACAGGTCATTTTTCACACTTACACTCCATTTAGAGTTCACAGGAATACTCAGAAGAAATTTTCATGCCAAACTGATCTCATTCCAAGATACAGACACAGTGAAAAATTATACTGAAGTTTCCCACTCTCTGAGGATGCTTCAAAATTCATTGAAATGTACATTATATTTTAACCATATTCTCAGTGAAACTTTAAAAAAAATTGAGAATGGATATGGGTGATAGAAAGACAGAGTCAGAGACAGAAAGAGACATGGTTTTTGCCACTGCTTGTTCCCCAAATGCCAACAAGAGCCAGAAGAGGGTCACTTCAAAGCCAGGAGCCCCTAACTCCATCTGGATCTTTCCCAAGTGGCAGGGATGCAAGTGCTTGAGCTGTCTCCCGATGCCTCCCAGAGTGTGTGTTAGCAGAAAGCAGGGTTGGAAGGGGGAGCCATGACTCACATCAGATACTTGGAAATGGGATGAGGGTATCCTAAGTCATGGCTTAACCACAGCATCAAACTCCACTCCAATCTCCACTGAGTTTCAGATATGGGCTGCAGTAGACACTCTCATATTCCACAGGCTTTGTCACTGGTGCAGTGCTGTGTGTGCAGACACACAATTGACTCTAGAAAGCCTGACCTAAAGAACAAGGCTAGAACACCAACTGAAATGCCAGCTTAGTGATCTGAGTCCAAATGATAAGGCTGTCCAAGGAGTGCTTTCTGCCACAAAAAGGCCCATTGATGGCTTATTGCTGTCTGCCCTAGAGGACTTGTAAGCTTTTGTCTTCTATTGAACTTTAAACTAAGCTCATTCATCCTTTCAGGATGAGATCATAAGAAACAAAGACAAAGAGAACATAACACTTGATTGAAACTACAGAATATATTCCCATGGGCTGACAATGTGTGATAGCAGGTAAAGCACAGACTGCAGTGCTGGCATCCCATATGGGTGCCAGTTTGAGTCCCAGCTTCTCCACTTCCAATCCAGCTCTCTACTGTGGCCTGGGAAAAGCAGTGGAAGATGGCTCAAGTCTTTGGGCCTCTACACCCACATGGAAGACCCAAAAGAAGCATAAGTGCAATCACTTTGTGGTGCAATGACTTTGAACAGCCCTTGTCTTGAGTGTTGAGGAATAGTTTTTTTTGTGTGTGCAAATTGTTGAACTCTTTACTTAGCATAGAGTTGGTCTTCTGAATATAAAGTTAATTGAAAATGGATCTTAGTGGAGAATGCAACTAGAATGGGAGAGGAAGAATGATGAGGGGCAGGAGTAATAGAAGGAGGATGGGTATGGTGAGAAGCATCACTATATTCCTAAAGTTGTACTTATGAAATATGTGAAGTTTGCATTCCTTAAATAGAAGGTTTCTATGGGGAAAAACTATATTCAATAAAATTTCTCTCATCTATCATGACCAATATTTTGTCAGATGGATTATAGAGACTTCAGCTACCAAGGCAGTACCTCAGATCCCAACAGCATCTTTACTGGCTGTTTACCCACAGAGTTCCTGGACATAAGAAATATTTAATTACAATTCAAACTTCCAGATCGAATGACATAAATATATAACTGCATTGCTTACATTTTTATTCTTCCACTAAAGGCTAGAACCATGGTCATTATTAAAAGAATCACTGCTCTCTGAGTTAGAGTCATTCTTTATGTCCATATTTTTTCCATGTATTTTAGAAGATTTCTAGCCTGTACTCCACTATCCAGTTCCAAATACACTTCAATATATCCAGTTAGGTACTTGTTGCAAAAATTCTCCATTTTTATTATACCATCTCTTTCCAAAATGTAAGAATCAGATGAGGTCATTAAAACAAAGTAAAATTATTTCCCACGGTTCTGAAAACTAGAAATTTAAAATCCAGGTGCTAATTTGGTTTGTGATGAAGGTTCTATCTTCAGGACTGGTACTTTCTCAGCATATCATGACATGGATTTTCTTCAGCATGCTCATTCAGTGGAAGGAAACATTGCATTCATTATCTCTTCCTGTTATTCTACTAATTCTAAAAGACACACATTCATTGCTATATATAATATTTATTACTATTCAAATACCTCATACCCAAATGTCAACATCATATTTCAGTAATTTGCTGAATAACAAAAGTGTATGTTTATTTAGGTGCAAAGAATTGTGGGCCACACATAGTTTTTCATTTGTATTTTCGATAAATTTATTAAAGATGCCTTACATGAATAGGTTTTTTCTTTAAAAATTAGGCCCTTGGCTATAGTATGAATTAAAAATATCATCTCAGGGCCGGCGCTGTGGTGCAGTGGGTTAAAGCCCTGGCCTGAAGCGCTGGCAATCCATTTGGGTGCCAGTTCAAGTCCCTGCTGCTCCTCTTCTGATCCAGCTCTCTGCTATGGCCTATGAAAGCAATAGAAGGTGGCCCAAATCTTTGGGCCCCTGCACCCACATGGGAGACCCAGAAGAAGCTCCTGGCTCCTGACTTCGGATCGCCACAGCTCTGGCCTTTGCAACCATCTGGGTATTGAACCAATGGATAGAAGACCGCTCTCTCTGTTTCTATCCCTCTCTGTACCTCTGTCTTTCAAATAAAATAAATAAATCTTTAAAAAATTGTATCAAAAAAGAATCTCATTTCTAATTATCATACCTATGAACTATATTGAATTTGTTCTCTTTGTAATAATATCAGATGGTTAAACAATTCAACATAATAAATATATATTTTAATTTTCCACAAGTTTATTGAAATACTCTGATATGTATGGAAGACAAACATTCAGTCCATAACATCAGAAAAAGTGTGGTTGTGGTGATCATAGATGGAGGCTCAGATGGAAAACTAGAGTAGACTATTAGGAGAAAAATTGGTGGAAGTTTTGTCTTCTACCAGGGAATGGAGCTAATTACAGACATGAGGCAGTTGACTCCAGTGAAGGCAGTAGTTGTCTTTGATTTCTAGAGTGACAAAGACAATTGTAGCCTCTACCAATTTTTTTTTAGGAATGGAAGAATAGCATGTGTATTCTTGCAGAATTTAAGGACTATCCCAAGATCATGAATGTTTTGAGTTAGATGGAATCCTCGAGCTGTTGGGATATAAATGTTTGAAATCCTGCTGTAATAGAGGATGCCATAAAGATGATTTGATATCATTTGGGCCACTACCTTGGGTTCCATATAGCTTCTCACCAAAGCCTTAGGGCCAGGACTACCCTTGTGAATTATCTGGGTGTGGCCATCAGATACATGAAGTGGAACTACAGAGGGCCTTGAGGAGCCAAATTTCCCTTTATAGGGTCATGTGAATAATGCTTCCATCCACTAGTTCTCGAAAGCAGAGTATTTAATTAAAAAGAATTATTTTCCATTTTTTACAATCTGATAATATTTGCTGTGGTACATTTCCAATTTCATTAGGACCCATCACACTTTCCTTCTTTCTCATTTGTCCACTTGGAATGGGAAAGTCTATCCTTTACCCCACCATCATATTTTGGAAGCGAATAACTTTGGTTTCTTTGGTTCACAGCTAGAGAGCAATTTTGCCTGAGGATAAATCATAGCTCATGTCAAATCATAGCCCATATCAAATTGATATCTGATTTAGAGAATAATTAAATGAGTTTAAATTTTAGATTTAGAGTTAATTACAATAGGTTCAGTGTTTGTGGACTGTTGAAATGAATACAGTTTCTGCAATAGGACATTAAGTTTGGAAATCTAGGCATACATTGTAATACAGTGAATATTTTTTCTGCCCAAACCCAGAGAATGTGATGTTCTTTGGGATGGAGAAATTGACAGGCAAATAGGTCCAGATAACATCATGAGAGTAGGGCCCTCACATTGTGATTATCAGTGGAAGAGATACCCTGCCTCCGTCTGCCTGCAGACACTGAGTAAAATCTATATGATGACACAATAAATAAGTGGCAACTTTAAAAAAAGGAAGAGAGCACTTAGAAGGTACCAAATTAGCAAGCATTTGAACTTGGTGTTTCTAGACTCTGAACTGGGAGAAAGAAATTTTTGTTGTGTAAATCATTCAGTTTAGGGTATTTTATTGTTGCAACCACAGAGACACTAACACACCATGGTTATGAACAAACATTACTATCTTCATATGTGTATTAGTTCATTTGCTCCAAAAGCATAACCAATGGACCTACCACTTTCACAGGAGATATACACAAATCACTTTGATACACTGAACTTCTAACACACTGAACAACTCACCATGATGTTGTTATGAACCACAAGACATTCAGGCTTGTTTACTCAGGTAATATAAAAATAGAAATGATAACTATAAGGTAGCTTACAAAGACTTCTACTTATGTTCCTCCATTTTACTCTCATAGTAAAATATTTTATGAACTAGTTAGGTTGCATTACTCTCTGAAATTTCTGCTGGTATGCAAAACATTCAAATATCTCACATAATCAAGTAAATTCTAATGTGAAGATCTTAAGGGGTACATTACATAGTTTTGTGAAAGGAATATTATTAAAATTTTTATTAATGTAAACAGAACATATTTCATGTCTTTGTTAAGTACAGTTCTAAGAAGATGATCATACTTCCCACACGCCATCTTTCCCTACACCAAACCTCTTTTTTCCTCCTTTCTATTTCTTTTAATTGCTGCCAAAACATAATTTAATTATGCTATGATCACAGTCGTAATGCACCACTAACTATAATATTCAACAAGTAAAAAGTAGAAAGACCATAGTTCATAGCAGTATAAACAACAGCTAAGGCAACAAACAAGATATCCATTTCATTCCTACACATTTTTTGTATTCTAGTTTAACTAATACACCTAAGTGATAATATATGATAATGGTCTTTTTGGGGACTGCCTAATTTCAATGAGCATAGTGGTTTCCAGTTGTATCCATTTTGTTGCAAAATGCAGAATTTCATTCTTCTTTATGGCCGAGTAGTTTGCCATGGTGCATATATACCACATTTTCTTTATCCAGTCACCAACTAATGGACATTTTGGTTGATTCCATATCTTAACTATTGTGAATTAACCTGCAAAAGGCACAGAGGTACAAATAACATTTCATGTGTTGATATCATTTCATTTGGGTAAATTTCCAGGAATAAGATGATTGGGTCATATGAGAGATCTATTTTCAGAGTTCTGAGGGAATTTCCATACTGTCATTCATAATGGTTGTACTATTTTACATTCCATTCAATAGTGTATGTGTAGTGTATCATTTCCCCCTCATCCTTGCCAGCATATTTTAAATTTTTTGAATGACAACAATTTTAACTATGATGAGATGAGATCAAACTGTGGTTTGTATTTGCATTTCCCTGACAGCTAGTCATCCTGAGCATTTTTCATGTGTATTTGACCATTTGTATTTCATCCTTTGATAAACTGCCTGCTCATGTTCTTTACCCATTTTATAACTTGGGTGTTTATTTTATTATTTTTGAGCTCTTTATAGACCCTGGATATTAATTCTTCATCAGATGCATAATTTGCAAATATTTTCTTTCAGTAGTATCTTCAATTTGTTGAACATTGTATTGGCTGTGCAGAAGCTTCTCAGTTTAATGTAACTATATTTTTCAATTTTTGCCTTTACTACCTGTGCTTCTTGTTTTTTTTTTTCAAGAAGTCTTTGCCTGTGCCGATGTCTTGCAGAATTTCCTTAATCTTTTCTATACTACTTTGAGATCTTCACTTCACAGATTTCAATCCTTGATACATTTTGGGTTGACTTTTGTATAAGATTCATGGTACAGGTCTCATTTCATGCTTCTGCTTGTGTTGATCCAATGTTCCCAATGTCATTTGTTGAAGAGACTGTCTATTCTTCGGGGATTAATTATAGCTCATTTGTCAAAGATTAGTTGGTTGTAGTTGTGTGGATTAATTTCTGGGGTTCTATTTTATTCCATTGGTCTACACATTTATTTTTGTGTGCTGGTACCAGGTTGTTTTGATTATAACTGCCCTCTAGTATGTCTTGAAGTGTGGTATTAACATGCCTCATGCTTTTTTTGTTGTTATTGTTTACGATTTCCTTGGATATTTGGGGTTTCATGTCAATTTTAAAATTGCTTTTTCTTAATCTAAGAAAAATGCTTTTGGTATTTTGATTGGTATCACATTGAATCTGAAAGTTGCTTTGTGTAGTATGAAAATTTTGATATTATTTCTTCCAATCCAAGAACATGGATGATTCTTCCATTCTTTCATGCCTTCTTTTATTTCCTTATTATTTCTTATTATTTATTATTTTTTGTATTTATTACTTATTTATTATTATTTATTGATTAGTGTTTTATAATTTTTATTGTAGAGCCCTTTCACATCCTGAGTTAAATTTATTCCAAGGTATTTAAGATAAGATTAGTACCTTGTGAATTACATTAATTTTACAACTTTGTTCTCAGCCATGGTATTGTACACAAAAGATACTTCTGTTTGTGTTTAATGTTATTATCTGGCAACTTTACCAAACAACCTTATGAGCTCCAAAGTCTTTTAGTGTGGTCTTTTGTTTCCCCTATGTATAGGATTCTGTCATCTGCAAACAGGGATAATTTGACTTCCTCCATTCCAATTTGTATCCCTTTGATTTCTTTTTTTTTTCTTTGTCTAGTGACTCTCGCTAAAATTTGTAGAAACATATTGAATAGCAGTGATGAATGTGCTTCCAGATCTTAGTTGGAATGCTTCCAACTTTCCCAGTTTAATTTGATGCTGGTGTTGGATTTGTCATATAGCCCCTTGATTGTGTTGAGGAATGTTCCTTCTATACCCAATTTGCTTAAAGTTCTTTTTTATCAGTAAGGATGCTTTATTATCAAATGCTTTCTCTGCATCTGTTGAAATAATTATATGTTTTATTTTTCAGTTTATAAATATGATATATCACATTTTTGATTGGCATATGTTGAACCATCTCTGCATACCAAGAATAAATCCCATTTGGTCTTTACGAGTGGTCCATCTGATGTGTTGTTGGTTTCTATTAACATGTATTTTGTTGAGGATTTTTGCATCTATGTTCATAAATGATATTGGTCTACTGTTTTCTTTCTTTCTTTTATCATTTTCTGGTTTTGGAGTTAACATGATGCTTGCCTCATGGAAGGAGCTTGAGCGTATTCCCTTGTTTTCAACTCCTTTGAATAGTTTCAAGAGAATTGTAGTTAGTTCTTTAAATGTATGATAGAATCCAGCATGATGCCTTCTTGCCCTGTTCTTTTCTTCGTTAGACTGGTCTTTATTATAGATTCAATCTCTGTCTTGGTTATTGGTCTATTTAGTTCTTATCCTAGGGTTAAGGCTTTGGGTTTTTGAAAGTACATTGGAACCAGTGCTGTGGCATACAAGTTAAGCTATGCCACATGTATGGACATTGGTTGAGCCCTGACTACTCTACTTCCTATACAGCTACCTGCTGATGTGCCTGCAAAAGAAGCAGAAGATGGTCCCTATACTTGGGCCTCTGAAACCATGTGGGAAACCTAGAAACAGCTCACATTTCTTGGTTTTGCCTGTACCAGCCTGGATGTTGCAGACAGTAAGTATTGAGCCAGTGGATGGGAAATTTTATTTTACTTATTTATCTGAAAGTCAGTTACAGAGAGAGAGGGTGAGACAGAGACAAAGAGAGATCTTCCATCTACTGATTCATTCCCCAGATATCCACCACAGTCAGGGCTGGGCCAAGACAAACTCAGCAGTCATTATCCAAAGCTTCATATGGGTCTCCCATGTGGGTATCGGGAGTCCAAACACTTGAGTCAACTTATGCTGTATTTCTCAGGGCATTAGCAGGGAGATGCATTGGAAGTGGAGCAGTTGGGACTTGCACTGGTACCAATATGGGATGCCAGTATCACAGACAGCAGCTTTACCCACTGCAAAACAACACCAGCCTCCTAAATATACCTTTTAAAAGAGTGGAAACATTGGGGCTGGTGCTATGGCATAGCAGGTAGAGCTGCCACCTGCAATGCTGACATTCAATATGGGCATCCTGGTTCAAGTCCCAGATGCTCTACTTCTGATCCAGCTCTCTGCTATGGCCTGGGAAAGCAATAGAAAATGGCTCAAGTCCTTGGGCCCCTCCACCTTGGTGGGAGACATGGAAGAAGATCCAAGCTCCTGGCTTCAGATAAGCCCAACTCTAGCCATTGTGGTCATTCAGGGAGTGAACCAGGGGACAGAAGTTAAGAAATTCATAGGATGTTCATTTTTCTGTGAAAATGTAAGGAACTGATCCCCCAACACAGAAATCAAGAGTTCAGACTGGTAAATTTTTAAACAGAAATATGTGTAGCTAAAATTCACAGGAGAATTCTAGGACTGTTGATCTCAGAATGAGTTCAAAATTTTTCCAACATAGGACCATATCATAGGAACAGGAATTGCATGTATGTTTGTCCCATGTTCAATCTTTCCAGAAAAATGGCTTTAGGCATTTCTAAGGATTTTCAAATGAAAAATTTCTTTCCTGCACTCTATGATAGCTTTTTCATATCTGAAGAAATCTGATATTTTCAGCATCTCAGATCCACAGCAGGTACAGAAATGTTCCATTACACCCTGTGTATGCTTTCTCTATCAGTTTAAACAATAGGTTTTGCAACTCATTCTGTGTTCACCAGCTCAGAAAACTGAATATCCTACACATTTCTTAACTATTTGTTGTCTTTTTGAGCATTTATTTATTAGTTTATTTGAAAAACAGAGTTACAGAGAGGCTGAGGCAGAGACAAAGAGATAAGTATCTTCCATCTGCTGGTTCATTAACTCTACAAATGACCACAACAGCCACAGCTTGGCCAATCAGAAGCTAGAAGCAAGAAGCTTCCTTCTTCCCAGTCTCCCATGAGGTACAGGGATGCAAGAACTTGGGCCATCTTTTGCTGCTTTCCCATGTTCATAATCAGGGAGCTGGGTTGGAGATGGAGCAGCCAGGACTTGAAGGAACGTGAATTGGACTTAAGTAATTGTATTTGGAATAAGTGGAAAAGGAGCTACTGAGAAGGTAAGTAACTTGTTAGACCTTAAGCAGACAATTAGGGGGACCAGCACCATGGCTCACTTGGTTAATCCTCTGCCTGCAGTGCCTGCATCACATATGGGCACCAGGTTCTAGTTCTGGTTGCTCCTCTTCCAGTCCAACTCTCTGCTGTGGCCCAGGAAGGCAGTGGAGGATGGCCCAAGTGCTTTGGCCCCTGAACCTGCATGAGAGACCAGGAGGAAGCACCTGGCTCCTGGCTATGGATCAGTGTAGCTCCGGCCATGGCAGCCATTTGTGGAGGAACCAACGGAGGGAAGACCTTTCTCTCTGTCACTCTCTCTCACTGTCTAACTCTGTCAAATAAATTTTTAAAAAGCAGGCAATTAGTTGTAGCACTTGTTAAACAATCAATCTATGTGACTTTAGTGGACATGTGTTTTCCATGGTACTTTCATGTTGGATTCATCTGTAATTTCTTAAACATTTATAAGAACCCTAACTGTCCCAGTGATACCAATATCCTTTCATATGTTTAGAGTATTAGGTTTTGAATACCCTACAAATCTAAACAAAGGGAGTGGGTGACACAGGCATGGTTATGATAAACTTAACTTAGCAAAGCTTGAAAAGTAGACTGTTCTACTGCTATAATGTGCACACTCAAATTGAAATGTATGTCAGCCTTACTGTCTTGCAACAAGCTTCAATATCTCCATGACCTTAAAAACATGCCATTCTTAATCCCAGATCAGAGTGTTAATACATCCAGGCATATTACAACCAAAAGTGACATCCTCTATCACATACTATAGTCAAACTATCAAAATTTGAAGACAATGAGAGATTCAAAATATAAATAAGAAAGAATCCTAAAAAAATCCCATTGGAATAATAGAAAATGTATCTCTAGCAGTAAGTCAGGAGAGTATTTGGTAATATGTTCATCTTATTGAGAAAAGAACAAAAACAAAACACGTCAACAAAGTACAGCATACCTGGCCAAGCCATCCTCTAGAAGTGAAGCAGTTGTAATTTCTTCCCACACAAGCAAAACCTGACAGAATTCATTCTCACCCTGTGAGACCTGTAAGAAAGGCTAAAAGTAGTCCTACATCGCAATTAAAAAGCAACAATAGTGGCACATTTAGTTAGGTTGCTGTTTGTGATATCAGCAACCTGCCTTAGAGTGACAGTTCTAGTGAAGGGTACTCTTCTTCCAATTTATATATTATATTAAGTATGTGTATATATTGCTTATATATAAATATATAAAATGAATGCTTAATTGAGAAAAAGCAAATTATTAGTTCTTTAAATTGTATTTTACATTCAGTTAACTTACAAAACTACTAAAACTTAAAAAAAGCTGTAAACATTATTAGGTCTTTCATGTTACTGAACGTAAAATGACTGTAGACCACAAAATATGTTTGACATTCCACACAATTTTATCTTCAACAAGATAACATCAAAATCACTACTTATATAGTACTTTCAACAATAGTTAGATGATTCATACAGCAAAATCTAAAAGTTGCAAACTACAATGAATGTGAAAGCATTGGCTTTAAGATGTCACATGTATCCTGTAGCCCAACCAGTGCTACTCAACTCATACACCTTTCCTGAGCTTATTTTCTTGTATGCTATACCTTCATGAACTGGAAATTCTACAATGACAGGAGCTTTGCTATCCTGTTCCTCTCACCAGCTGGCAAGTGGCATGTAAAAACATTTTAATATATGACAATATTCAAGTAGAGTCAAGATACTAAAATTGTACAAATTCCCTATGAACCATAATCTATGTAATTGGATATTATGAGACATATGTTGAGTAAGTTTAAAAATCATATATTCAAAAGAAACTAGTTTTACCACTGAAATATTATTCAAATTTTTAAAAAAAATTTCCAGTAAGTGTACAGTATACACTTGTGTATATATATGTGTATTCATATATATATATATACATGTATATATATATGAATATAGCAGCAGCAAACCACTTGTTCAGACTTAATTTCCTTACATCACCATTCCTTTTTCAATAAAGTTGTCTACAAGGCAGGATCACATAGAGCTCAGCAAACTGTCTGAGGTTTCGTTTTTGGTTCTGTCTGGGCACAATTTCTCCATCTCAAGTGAGGAGAAGCCTGCAGGGGACTGTGATGCCAGTGCTCCTGCTCACAGGAGGGCCAAGCCAGGGAAGGCCCACAAATCTACCGTCCACCAGGGTCCCATGCCCCTCAGGCCAGGGAATCAGTACCTGTTCCAGTCTCCATCTTGAGAAACCACTGCTCTCTGGCTGTTTCAACCTGGTTGGCAGCTTTACGAATCTTCCTAAGATCCTTGTGTGGGAAGAGGTACCCAGACATCCATTTAACCCCATTTGCTGTTCTCACAGGGGATGGGACTGATCAATATGCATTCACCCTTAAGTGGGGAGGTAAAACCTCCATGGCTGAGATCCTGGGGCCTTTCCCCAGCCTTGGAAACCCCTGGCTAGCCCTGTAGATGGCCAAATAGTCTGCCTCAAGGTCCCAACAGAGACTGGGATCCTCATCACTATCAGCTCACAATGACTGTTGGCCAGCAACACAGTTAACCGTGCACATTCTCACTCCCCTGCAGGTTATGAACTGTGCCTGTGCATGGAAACCTGGTTGCCAGGAATGGTCAGTGCGCTGTTAAAGTGACCTCCCTTCCTAAGCCATTGCTTTGCTTTAGGAAAGGGTTCCCCCTAGCTGACTGATGGGAACACATGAGGGCAGAATGTTTTGTTCCTTCAACCTCAGGACCCTGAAAGCCTTCTCCAGAGTAAATACTCCTGAAGTCCATGCAAATCACCTTGTTCCTGTGTCCCATGTCCCTCTGGGTCCTAGCCAGTTTAAATGGGAATTTAACTCCTGCAACAAAATTGTGTTTTTTGGTTTTAGAAACTCTGCCCATACATGTCATCAGTAGCAAATGTAGGAGAAATCAGTGCACAGTTTCCAGGAGACATAGAGGATACATTTCTGCAGGCCACCTACTCTTACCTGTTCCAGCTGACCTTTACATTTTCTTTACTTTTATTTTTGCTTTAATCAATCCATGCTTTATTTTCAGAGTATGGCTTAATATGAATATTTTACAATGATGGTTTACTCATCCAAAACAATTGATCTTGTGGCACAAGGTTAAAATGCCATTTTATTATTCTTTAAGTTCTTAGCAGGATTTTTTTTTTCAATTCTTTCAATTCCATTCCATTGGATATCCTTTTTCCATAATCTACCAGTTTCTTTATGGAAAGCACATACTGCATTCGTGCAAGCTGCTTGACAAACAAAATCTGCCTTCTGTTGCCCTGGTAGTTGGCTAGAGCAGTGGCTTCCAGGTCACTGTGATAGACACAGGCCCTTGGGATTCCACAGGATTGGGCCAAGGAGCCCAGTCAGTCTTGATGGAATGACAAATCCACCAGAGGGCACCACTGGCTCCAAGCCCTTCAGTGTCAGGCCTGGGCTGGCTGCATACCACCAAGTTCCTTCAAAAGACTTTGGCGAACAGGTACTGCCAGAGTAAAGGGCTTTCGGTTCACCTGTTTGCAATAATAGCACCCCACCAGGCAGGTTTCCTTGGAAAGAGACAGGTGTGTGGTCCGGACAAGGGCCATATGTGGCCATGTGACCCGGCTGGGGGAGCCCATTTTCTCCATTTTCCTTCTGCACGTTGCTCTCCAAGTTGTCCAGCCTGTGCCCAGGGAGTCATATTGATGTGTCATGAAAGCGGAGCTCCAGGCACGGTGCTGTGTGCATTCCTGCTGAGCCCAGCCAGAGTCTCAAGGGATCCTGGGCCATAATTAGGTTTCCCAGGTAGGCACTGGGGACCAGGATTTGGGATAGGGGCAGGGAAGTGCAGTGACTGAGGTCTGGTTCCCACAGAGCAGAGTGGAAGGCAGGAGGCCTTGGGTGTTGAAGTCCGGCCTGGCTGAGACTATGCTCAGCAATCCAGGCTATGCCTTGGCAGCCCAGGCAGACAATAAGCTTGCAAGGGAGCTGAGCCCAGGCAGCTGTGGGCAGCACATCCCTTGTCCAGGCCTCCTGGAGGCTTTCAACAACACCAGAGGCAGGCATGCATCAGGTGTGTCCCCAACCTTTCATACATTTCCAGTGCCTTCTGGGAACTGGTGTTTCCTGTATGAGTGGATTGCAATTTATGTGCATTAATGCCTGAGATTTGATAAGGGCATGTAACTCCTTTTACTAGTTGCTTTTATTTTAAAATGAAACTAATGGATTTGTCAGATTGACTGTTTTATTAACTCATTATTTGTCATTATGGGTTGCTCTAAAACATTCAGTGACATAAACGCTGTTGCAATCAGCATTTGACATCTTACACAATCTGTCTCCATGCCTGTAGTTTGTTCCAGATGTCCTTAAGCAAATTGTACTGTCTGAAAACTTCTACACATGCCCTAAAGGCTATGAATGGCTGGCATTTGCATTCCTTTTTCTTTTTCTTTCCTTTTCTTATTTTTTTTTTTGACAGGCAGAGTTAGACAGTGAGAGAGAGACAGAGAGAAAGGTCATCCTTCCCTTGGTTCCCCCACAATTGGCGGCAATGGCCAGGACTCTGCACCGATCCGAATCCAGGAGCCAGGTGCTTCCTCCTGGTCTCCCATGCAGGTGCAGGACCCAAGCTCTTGGGCCATCCTCCACTGCCTTCTTGGGCCATAGCAGAGAGCTGGACTGGAAAAGGAACGACCAGGACAGAACCAGTGCCCCAACCAGGACTAGAACCCAGAGTGCCGGTGCCACAGGTGGAGGATTAGCCTAGTGAGCCACAGTGCCAGCCTGCATTCCATTTTTCTAATCAGTGCCAATGTGTAGTAAATTCTACCTGAGAATAAACTGATACCTAAACATTACTCCAAATAATGACAACAAGCTTCTATGACTGGTATAACAATATTTGTGCTGAAATAATAGGTCTCACATTTTATTTAATCACACATTGGTGTCTTCATTATCTAATTTGCATAATGACTAACTGTATACTTTAAAATTGAGTGTAAACTTCAGAATCAGGGTGAAATATTTAAAAATACTTTTGAAATACTAAATTACAAATAATGATTTGTGTGAAAACTTCCTGCTGTGACTACTTGTTATTATTGCAATATCTGGGCAATACTATACACTGCTATGATACAAGCCAAGTTTTCCCCTGGTCTTGATGATGTTTTTCTGATTATTCCTCAAATGTTTTTTGAGATTTGAATTTTTTTTTTAATTTTATGCCTTTTAAGAAACCTTTAGGTCGGTGCCACGGCTCACTAGGCTAATCCTCTGCCTTGCAGTGCCAGCACACTGGGTTCTAGTCCTGGTCAGGGCACCGGATTCTGTCCTTGTTGCCCCTCTTCCAGGCCAGCTCTCTGCTGTGGCCAGGGAGTACAATGGAGGATGGCCCAAGTGCTTGGTCCCTGCACCCCATGGGAGATCAGGATAACCACCTGGCTCCTGCCTTCAGATCAGCACAGTGCGCCAGATGCAGTGTGCTGGCCACAGTGGCCTTTGGAGGGTGAAACAATGGCAAAGGAAGACCTTTCTCTCTCTCACTGTCCACTCTGCCTGTCAAAAAAAAAAAAAAAAGAAAAGAAAACCTTAAGAAAACTTTATATTAGAAAATAATAGTAAAAAAAAAAATGAAGTGTCCTATTGTTTCTTTAGTAAAGGAGTTGCAGAGACTCCAAAATCTGGCAAATGGATTGTTCTTCTGGACACTGATATAAATAAAAATTTTGTTGTGTTTTTCTCAAACATCTTATCATTGTTGATATAAAGCAAATATTCTGGACCTAAGATATTTTAAATCAATATTTCAATAGTTTGTTTTTCTTCTGAAATACACTTCTTGTTTCACAAAAATTATTGTAGTATAGAGCAATACAATGTACAAGACAAAAATAAAATAATATGGCCTGCAAAACACAACTTTGGCAGTTTTTAGTCTAACTCAGCAATCCAAACACTGGATTTCACTGTTGTTGATCAAGGTAAAGTATTTAAATATGTATTTTTCTCTTTTTTTAAATATTAATTTATTTGAAAGAGTTATAGAGAGAGGGAGAGAAAAGAAAAGGACAGATTTTCAATCCACTAGTTCTTCCCCCAGATGGCAGCAATGGGCAGGGCTGGGCTGGACTGCAGCTAGGAGCCAGGAGCTTCATCTAGGTCTCTCATGTGGGTAGCAGGGCTCAAATGCTTGTTCCATCTTCTGCTTTCCCAGGCCATATGCAGGGAGCTAGATCAGAAGTGGAGCAGCTGGGAACCAGAACTCACATGGGATGCCAGCATTGCAGGCAGCAGTTTCACCTGTCCATATTTCACCATTTTTGCTAGTAAATTGCTGAGATAGTCCTAAAGTCTGTTGCCATTTTTAGCACTAGGAAAATGGGAAAGCTGCAGCAAGGTGGTAGGATCCATAAACCAGAAGTCCTGTGTGGCTGGAAGACTGAATTAGACTCATAAAGGGAAGTAAAAATAAATGCAGAAATTGATGGCCTGTGGAAAAATACTATGATTTTTTTGGAATAATTATACTGTTATGATAACACAGGTAATTATAAACTGTGGAATATGACATTAGAAGTGATTGAGAGATGGCAGAAGACAAGTTTGTAGGACAGAGTTAAGACACTGAAAAGTCAGATGATGGAAAATGTCATCTATGTGGGTAAAAAAAAAATCACAGAAACTTTATGCCCTGAGAAATGTTGGAGAGGATGACAGCAGTCAAGAACAAAAACCTTCAAGGAGTGAGAGGGTGTGATACACAGACCAGTATTAGTTTTAATATGTAGGGGGTACTATGGAGTAGAAATCTGCAATGTGAAATATAAACTGAGTGCTTTTAGAAGGGAATCAGGGAAAGTGTTTTAGAGGCAATATTTAGGACCATGATTAATTCACACCACACCTTCAGATCTAGAAGTTGAGAGAGAAAACAGCATCCAATTCAGAAAACTACAAAATAGTCATGTGGAGCCTGGTGATGAAGAGCCTAGTCCCACTCTGTATTCACTTTCTTACCTTTATCTTACAATTTTTGGCACATTAAACTCACAATGGTGTCCAGCCTGTAAAGCTACTGCCTCTGGTACCAGATTCCCATATGGGTACCAGTTCAAATCATGGCTGCTCCATTTCTGACCCAGATCCTTGCTAATGAGCCTGCGAAAGCAGCAGAGGATGGCCCAAGTTCTTAGGCTCTTGCACCTATGTGGGAGACCTGGAAGAAGCTCCTCACTTTCTGTGGACACAGCTCTGGCCATTGAAGCCATTTGAAGACTAAACCAGCAGATGGAAGCTCTCTCTCTCTCCCTAACACTGCCTCTCCTGCTCTGTAACACTAACTTTCAAATAAATCATTTTAAAAACCCTCAGAATGATAACTTAATATATCACCCCCAAAACAATGTTTTACATTCATTAAAACAATGCTTTCAAGTGTATATGTGAGCAAAAACCTACCTGAGACCACCTAGCCATGAAAAGATAGACTCACAAGCATAAAGGGAGCAGAAAGTGATCCAATCTCAAGATAAGTGACTAGCAGGTGGAAGCAGGGACCTCCCTCAGAGACTTGGCTCCTTTTATTCCAAGCAGAGATCTCTTCTTCCAGGGCCTTATTGGTTGAGAAACTTGGATGGCACAGTCTAAACCTGATACATTGCCTAAGGCAAGGTGAGGGAGATGTAACAGGGATGGGTGTTGCTGGGCAGATCTAGGATGGGAGGAAGAGAGCTACATCCTAGTATCATCAAGGCTCAAGGAACTGAGTTGCAAGAGCACCCTGTAACAGATATCTTGTGGTTACAGGTTACAAAATTGCTGAAGGTTGCAGAGATAACAAGTGTTGCATGGTTTGCACAGAAAGTTTTCAGCAACTGAGCTACTTTAGGTTTGCAACGCTCTATACTACATGCTGTTGCGGCCTAGTGTCATGTCTGCACGAAGGGTAATCTAGGTCTTTTATGAAAATATATCATGGCCACTTTACACAATATACAACTCTTTTAAATCTCAAAAAAAAAAAACACGTATGGGGTTATTGTCATCCTCATTGGCACATCAGGATATGCACCAAGAGTAGGATAAGTCATCAATGCTCAAAAGTAGGTCTTACAGATCCAACTCCAGGATTCTGTTCACTGTAGCAGAGTTACAGAGCAAAATCCCCAAATCCACAGAGGATCTCTCCTAAACTTAACATGATGTTTGAGATGAAAGATTTCTGCAACTATGCCTTGACCCACTTTACCCTGTTGTTATAGGCCTCTATATAGTTAGAGGTCTGCATAGTTTAGGGTCTGATGAATGTCTGATATGTCTGCTCGTGGCCTTAAGCTCACCCACCCTTGATTGATAAGAATATTAGAATGATCTTATTGGAAAACATCAACATTATTATCTGAGAAATTTGTGTCTATTTCTAAAATACAGTTGTGCAATTCTGTAAACTATGAATTTTCCCTCAAATTTACATTTCAAATATTTGTAAACCATGATGTTTCATCTTTAGTTTACAATATGTAAAGTTGTATATATTTTTTTCTTTTACTAATATGTCCCTGTAAGTCATTTGTTTCATCATTTAAGTTGTTTATTTGGTATCCCTCTGTGGAGCCCACACATTTATTTTAGAAAGTTGCCAAGAGTTCAACAGGATTCCAGAGATCTGCTTCCCTGAAATACTGGCAGACATAGAATCTGTATTCTATTGTTTTTTTCTATGTTTCTCTTCAGGACACCATTTTACAATTAATGTATAGCTAAGTCATTATTTTTTCTTCCTAATTTTTTTTTTGCCATTGGACTGAATGGGAATTTTAGTTAATGCATTTTCATTATGTACTTAGTAAAATTGTTGTTACTACTCTATGATGTATACTTTCCACTTAGGAATCCCAGAATCACCTAACTTTACTTCCTGCTAATGACATTAATATACTATTAATTGATATTTTAATAATGTGTACATATCTGTTAACTAATAATACAGTGCACAAATCCTTATTCTTAAATTTCACGTTTTTCTTTTGGGGTATTTATTCATTGCCACATGGGAACTATCATCTCTTTTCTAGCTGTAATCATTTTGATTTGTCTATTTGTGACTCTTGTCTATGCTGGCATTTTTATGCTTCAAGCTTATTTGTCAGTTTAAACAACAGAAAGTTACAGCATCTTTCTCTCTTCATCTTCTCAAAGTAACCCATGATCTGAATCACACACATACACACACACTACAAAATTAGATAAATATAAAGCTCCTTTCAAAGCTGGGGTAATATCACATTATTAGGTTAGTTACTTAATTGTTTTCCATCTTGTGTCAGAGTACTGTGAGTTTGGTGAAGGCAGGAACACCCAAAATATTGTTCTCTAATGGATGACCAGCTCCAACCATGGTGCTTTAATAGTAGCAGACAATACGTTTGCTACATTTGTGCATGCATGCTTGATTGAAAAACTCTGCTGGTAGATGAATCTTTTTATATTTAAAGTAACATGCTCTTCTGTTAGCCCCTTTGTCATTTACTAATCTTTATCTACTTTATCTACTGATGTATTGGCTTATGAATCATGGTTCAAAGGACATGTTCTTTAAAAGCAGTGAGTACTTTAATGTTGGCAAATTCTAAAAGCTAATTGAATAAATGACCTACTGTTTCCGTAGCTCTCCTATGGTCACTTTGAAAGGAAGAATTATACTTTAGTTTAAAGGATAAAATTAAAACAGCATAGTGGTAACTTGCTTTAGAAGATAGTTTCAAATTGTTGAAACTATCATTTTATTTCCAAGGGATGGCAAGGAAATATTTGCAGCCATATCAAAACATTTGATGTTTTTGATTGTCTGGTGTAAGAGATGCTGATAGTCCTTTGATCTGCTAATTCCCCTGACACTCACCCACAGATGCAATAGCAGCAATAGGATTCCTCTAACTATGATTTTTTTCCTCCTACCACTGTGCAAACACATCTGTTGAACCCATTAATGTAATGCAAATGAAAGGTAACACCTGGGAGTTTTAACCTGGGAGTCTGTCCAGGAGCTGTGGACCCTAGAAACAGCTAATGCTTTATATAGTTGTTTGTGTGATGCTTATCTGTTTCATTGCATCCTGCTACTTATCTTTGTAAGTGAATATTGACTTTCTTAAATGTCCCTGTGGCTCTAAAACAGATTCTATGATCCTGATCCTACTACTTGTGTGATTTTCACTCCTGGTTTTAAAATGCTAACAAGAGGCCAGTACCTTGGCTCAATAGGATAATCCTCTGCCTGCAGCACCTGCACACCAGGTTCTAATGCTGGTCAGGGCACCGGATTCTGTCCCAGTTGCCCCTCTTCTAGGCCAGCTTTCGGCTGTGGCCAGGAGTGCAGTGGAGGATGGCCCAAGTGCTTGGGCCCTGCACCCCATGGGAAACCAGGAGAAGCACCTGGCTCCTGGCTTCGGATCAGTGTGGTGTGCTGGCCACAGCACGCCAGCTGTGGCAGCCATTGGAGGGTAACCAAAGGAACACCTTTCGCTCTCTCTCTCTCTCTCTCACTGTCCTCTCTGCCTGTCAAAAAAAAAAATAAGAATAATAATAAAAAAATTTAAAAAAATAAAATGGTAACAAAAACCTCTCTAAAAAGGTATATAATAAAAAGATTTTGTAAAAGCTATAAAATCTAATTTGTTGTTTTTTATGAAATAAAAGAGAACTCTTGGAAGGTGGTTTTGTTTAATGATTGATGATTTTTTTTTTCATTCCTGGGGGCCTCCTAGGTTTCCCCCACCTCCTTTGGGCTGGGATGAGGTGCAGCCCCAGGAAACCTGTGCCATCTTGCATGTGGGAGCACCGCCCATGGGCAGCCAGCTCCCTAGGCCCACGGCCGTGCCTGACCCTGCAGCCTGCCTGGACGGCTGGAGCCACAGGGACAGGAGGTGTCACTGGGCAGTGTGCACTCCCAAAACCTCCACTGACTGCCCCCAGGAGGGAGGGTGCAGCTGGCTGCTCCTTGGCTGGCTCCCTCCCTCTGGTTTGGCATTGAGAACCCAGCCCCACTTCTGTCCCCTGTGTTCCTGGCCTCCACAGCGCTCTTGGGAGCGGCCAGGCCCCCCTAGGCTTCCGTACACCATTCGCCCGCGTAGCCTGCCTGAGCCCTGGCTCTAGGAGGCTGCCCAGGCGGTGGTGCCAAGTGACCCCAATTAATTTTTAGGTTTTTTTTAAACCTCCGTGCTTTTGTATACTCTTTCAAGAGCAGTTATAATGGCAAAATAAATTTTTGTATTCTTATTTAGAGGTTTGTTTGAATAAATAATTATCTTAAAGCAATAATTTTGAAACTGAAACTTAATCATAACAAATAGGATTTTTTATTTTTTATTGTGGCAAAACACAAATAATATAAAAATATACTATCTTACCCATTTCTAGGTATGTAATTAGTAGTGTTAAAGGATCCACCATTACCACCATCCATGTTCATAAATATTTTTACTTTGTACAACTGAAATTTTATTTGCTCACTAAACAGTACCTCCCTATTCCTCTCATTCTGAAGGCTTTATATACTTCGTCTCTATAAATTTAGCTACGTTAAGTGCCTAATGTAAATTAAAATGATATTTATCTTCAGTAACTGGCTTTTTTCAGTTAGCATAATGTCCCTAAGGTTCATCCATGTAGCATATGTTAGAATTCGATCTCTTAGTAAGGCTACACAATCTTCCATTTCTATGCATTTTGATATTTGCATATCCATTCATCCATGAACAGATTCTCAATGTTTTGCATTTGTGCAAGATATTAGTGTGAGACCCTATACTCTCTTCATCTGGTCTTTCCCCATAGTGTAGTTGCTGGATGCTCTAATGTTTTGGTGGAATTCTCAAGGTGTACTCCAGAGCAGCAGGAGCATTGTCCCTGCTCTTTAGTGGCACCTAAGTTCCTGATTTCTCCACAGCATTTCTAAAGCTTGATATTTCTGTTTTGATAATAGCCATCTTAATATTTATGAGGTGGCATTTTGCCTGAGTTTTTATTTGCATTTTCCTAGTTATTAGTAATGTTGAACATTTTCATGTGCTTATTGGACACTAGTATATTTTCCTTCAAGAAACATGTATTTAATTCTTTTTTTTTCACTTCTTTTGACTTTTATTTAGTAAATATAAATTTCCAAAGTACAGTTTATGGATTACAATGGCTTTTCCCTCACATAACTTCCCTCCCACCCGCACCCCTCTCATCTGCCATTCCATTCAAATCAAGATACATTTTCAATTATCATTATATACAGAAGATCAATTTAGTGTATATTAAGTAAAAACTTCACCAGTTTGCACCCACACAGAACATAAAGTATAAAATACTGTTTTGGTACTAGTTATAGCATTAATTCACATTGAACAACACATTAAGGACAGAGATCCTACATGAGGAGTAAGTACACAGTGACTCCTGTTGTTGTCTTAACAATTTGACACTTTTGTTTATGGAGTCAGTGATCTCCCTAGGCTCTAGTCATGAGTTGCCAAGGCTATGGAAGCCTTTTGAGTTTGCCGACTCTGATCTTATTCAGACAAAGTCATAGTCAAAGTGGAAGTTTTCTCCTCCCTTCAGAGAAAGGTACCTCCTTCTTTGATGGCCCGTTCTTTCCACTGGGGTCTCAATTGCAGAGATCTTTCATTTAGTTTTTTTTTTTTCCCACAGTATCTTGGCTTTCCATATCTAAAATACTCTCATGCTCTAATGGGCTCTTGAGCCAGATCCAAATGCCTTAAGGGCTGATTCTGAGGCCAGAGTGCTGTTTAGGACATCTGCCATTCTATGAGTCTGCTGTGTATCCTGCTTCCCATATTGGATTGTTCTCTCCCTTTTTTATTCTTTCAGTTAGTATTAGCAGACACTAGTCTTGTTTGTGTGATCCCTTTGACTCTTAGACCTATCAGTATGATCAACTGTGAACTGAAATTGATCACTTGGACTAGTGAGATGGCATTGGTACATGCCACCTTGATGGGATTGTATTGGAATGCCCTGGCACATTTCTAACTCCACCATTTGGAGCAAGTCCGATTGAGCATGTCCCAGATTGTACATATCCTCCCTCTCTTATTCCCATGCTTATATTTAATTTATTCATGTTTTAATCAGTTATTCATTGAGTTTTATTAACATTCTTTCTATATTCTGGGTATTAACTTACTGTATGATTTGCAAATAGTTTTTTCTTATTCCCTGAGTTCCTTTTTCACTATTCAGCTAACATATTTTGACGTGCATTTTTTTTTATTTTTATGAAGTCAAATTTGTCCAATTTTGTTGTTGCTGTTGACTGTGCCTTAGTTGTCATAGTTAAGAAATCATTGTCAAATAAGTCTAATGCAATGAAACTTTTGACCTATATCTCTTTCTATGAGTTTTGTAATTTTAGGACTTAGATTAAATTTGATGCCTTTTGAGTTAATTTTTGTAAATGATGTTAGATGAGTGTTATTCTTCTATGTGTAGATATGCAGTTTTCTCAGAACCATTTTTTAAATGGTCTTAGCATGCATTTCATAAATTGTTGTACCATGTATCCAATGATTTGTTTCAGTGCTCTTCATTCTTTTTAAATATAGATTTGTTTATTTGAAATAGTTACTGGACAGAAGGAAAAAACAAAGCAAGACATATTTTCCATCTGTTGGCTCACTCCAAAAATGACCACAATACCAGAATTGGGACATGCTGAAGCCAAACGCTTAGAAGTCCATCCTGGTCTTGCATATTAATGTCAATGACCCAAGCACTTGAGACCTCTTCCTCTGCTTTCCCAGGTGAATTAAAGTGAGATGGACCAGTAGTAGTGCAGCTAGGACTCAAACTGGAACTCATGTGGAATGCCAGCATTGCAGGTGGCAGCTTAATTCACTGGGCCACAATGCTGGCCCCTTTAGGCTCTCTGTTGTATTGGTATGTATGTGCATCTTTAATCCAATACCAGATTGTTTTGATGACTGTAGCTTTATAACAACTTTGAAATCAGAAGTATGAGTTCTCCAGATTTTTATTATTTTTTGATGATTTCATATAAATTTAAGAATATTTTTATTTCAACAAAACATAAAGTTGCATATTTTATAGAGTTTGAAATGAATCTGTTGCTTTATGTGGGTAATTTTATCTTGACATTATTAAGTCTTTCAACCTATGAATATAGGATGTTTTTATATTTATGTATTTCAATATTTCTTTTTGTTTCAGAATCAGGGAAACAGAGTCAAACAGAGACAGACAGACCAGACACAGAGATAATACTCAGCTAGTTCATTTCCCAAAGCACACATGATTGAGGTTGGACCATGCTGGGGCTAGGAATATGAACCAAATCCAGGTCTCTCAAATGGTTGCAAAGACCCAACTATTTGAGCCAACACCACTAACTCTCATGGTCTGCATTAGTAGAAAAATGCAATTGGGAGGGGATTTGAAACTTGAACTCAGACACTCCATATAAGATGCAATTTTTCCAAGAAGAATCAACTTCTAGGCCAGTTCCTCTTCTTCAAATATTTAAGTTTCCATTATACAAGTCTTTAACCTCCATGGTTAAGTAAAGTTATTTCTTTATAACTTTTTATGCCATGAAAAATGTGGTAGATTTCGTAAATTGTCCTCAGACTATTTGTTGCTAATACTTTTATGTCTTGAGTTTGTGACTTGTAAATTTCTGAATTTATTAGTCCTTTTATGATTGTATGTATGTGTGTGGTCTTTAGTGTTTTCTACATATGAGAAAGCATAAGATCAAGCTGTCTGCAAACAGATAAATATTCTACTTTCTAATGTGAATGCCCATCATTTTTTTCTTGTCCAATACATCTGTCTAAAACTTCTGTTTTATTTGGCTTTGATGGTTATATTTGTGTCTTTCATCAAATTTGAGGTGATTTCAACATTATTTCTGTCCATACAATAGTCACTCATTATGAATGGTTTTCATCCCATTCTTTGAGTTTCCTGTGGTAGACTACAATCTGAAAATGTAACATGGGCAATTCTAGAAATGATTCATAAGTTTTAGACTGTATGCTGTTTTGAATAGTGTATTGCTATCTTGTGATTGCATCCACCTGGGACATGAATCATCTCTTTGTCAAAAAATTATATTTATGCTGTAGATTCTCCCAACCATTACACTCTGAGTGGCCATCTAAATGATATTGTGTTATTAATGGGTTCTAGGAATAATATCTTGTATATGATTCTCTATGCAGTTGGTTAATAATTTTAAATCATTTGTAGAGTGAATTTATGTAAAAGAACAACTAGATTAGAAAGCAATGTGTTTAAGATTGTTTTTATCCATTCAACAGTGGGTAAACTGAATTACAATTGTCCACCAAGAGTTAGTTACTTTTTTTCTTAATTTTAATGTGAAACTGTGCTTCCCAACCTCTCCTAAAAATAAGTCTTGGAGGCATCTATATAATTTTGCAGTATTAAAATACTTGCTGGACCCACAGCTGTTGTGACACCCGCGTAGCAAACTTTTGTTGCGTCAGGAGTTCACAGCTGCAGGGACGAGACGAGAACCCTGTGGGGTGTGGCCTCGGCGGCTTCTGTGTAGCCCAGGGTCGTAAAGGTTCTCGGCTCACACACGTAACGAGAAGTGGAAGACCTAATTACTGCTGGTTAATAAAGCAATGTGTCTCAACATTAATAGTGATTTTGTATTTAGTAGTTATGCCACGTAGTGCGTTAGGACAAGTGCACCATGATTAGAAACAAAGGAGTCAAGTAGTGCCAATAAGCATTTCACAAAAATCAACAAAAAGCACTTTAGACTTTGGCCCACCAGTCATTAGGGCAATTTACGAGGAGGCATTAAACACTGACAAAAAACAGCACACCCTAGACAAGATAAAACAAAGGGAGCTGAGGTGTTAGCTTTAGAGAGCTGAGGTGTGATTTAGGTTCTGGGTTATCAAGTTTAGGCAGCATGGGGATGAGAAAGCTACATTCAATCTTACATAGGTGATATATGAAACTTGGGCTAACAAGCACCACCATCTGATAACTCCCCTGTCCCAGGTTCTCCTAATGAGAGGTTAACTAGTAACCTGACCTTTACCTTTTCTTAAAAGTAGGACTGCAAATCATCACCACAATGTCTCCCTGTGTCTCTTGTAAAGTTAATCATGTAACCCCATTAGCCTTAACAAGTTTTTGTAATCTTGGAATTTCTTTTGTCTTCAGCAATGTAAGCTTCCCTATATAAACTCTGGTTTTCCCGCCAATAAACTGCAGACAGACAACTGCAGGCAGACAACTGCAGGCAGACAACTGCAGGCAGACAACTGCAGGCAGACAACTGCAGCAACAGCATACTCAAAAAGTGTGTGTGTCTGTCTGTCATTCCCCTCGCCGATTTCTGTTCCTCCTGTGCTTTCGCCCCTCGTTCTCCCTCGGGTCTGGTGACTCCGCGAGAGCCGGTCCGCAGCAAATACTGTTATACATAATATTGCTGAATAGAAAAGGGCTATCTGAACTGATTTGGAAGCATTTTTTCATGCAGATATCTATGTATGCATAGCATTTTACTAGAATTTGATAAGTGCTTTTTAATTAGGTGCTTGAAAATATGGAAAACATTAACCATAAGGGAAGTATAATGATAAAAATTTCACAAAAGAAAATGAAAACTGTTAAGATTCAAACATAGAAGGTGTAAAATGAAATCCTAAACTGAATGCCTTGAATGTATCTCAGTTGTATGTATTTGATAATTGTAATAGATAAATTACAGAAAATACTGTTAATTTTATTTTCTAAAAATGCTATATCATGTGATAATTATATAGCTGTATTCAATTTGCCAGTCACTTTTTATATAAAAGGAACATATTTTATATATATATATATACATATATATAATATTATATATATATATATATATTTAGGGGTACAGTATATCTTTCAATATGTATATGTAATGTGCACTGATCAATAAGAGCAACCAGCACTTTTCCTTCTCTCTCTTTATTTTATGATTGAAGCTTAGAGTTGATCTGCTCTGTTTACTCAGAAAATATCTAAAACAAAATGGATGGAACTGGAGGACATCATATTAAGGGAAATAAGCCAGACACAGAAAAACAGAGACTACATGTTCTCCATCATATGTGGAGCTAAGAGCAAGACTCCAACCCCCAATCTAAACACAGAGTGGTGGCTACTAGAGGCTGGAAAGGGTAGGAATAAATAAGTACCAAATCAAAATGCTGAACATGATACACTAAATCAGTATTTGGTTGGAGGAGCAAGTTCTTAGTGTTACATAGCATAGTGAAGTGACTATATTCAAAATAACCAGTATAAATCTTATAAAATAGAAATAGCTCCAATTCTCCAGTCATAAAGTAATGTCAAAGAAGGGTCAATGTTAACTACCCTGATTTGATTAGTACATGTTGCACACATGTGTTGAAATGTTACAATTTTGCCCTATGTATTGTACAACCATGATTAATTTTAAAAAGGATGGATGAACTGTCCAGTGGAGCTGAACTTGGATCTAAAATATATGTGTATTATATTGATAACACTGATGTAAAGCCAAATGATGACCATGAAGGATTTAGCAGTCTAAGACCACATAAGTCTTTTAACCATTATGAATGTTAACATCCTTCTTTTAATGAATAGGTAATTGGAATCCATAGCATATGAAATGATATACATGAAAAAGAAGGGCACGTGGAGTCCGTGTTTTCACCAGGCCACTACCCTCACATACATGATGATGTGAATCTATAGTATTTAAATTCTATGTTGAATACTTTCACAATTAGATAGTTAACACAGACAACAATGCTGCTTGAGGAAATTTAATCCAAGGGCTATTTTAGGGATTCAAAGCCAGATTTATTTTAGGAATTTAAGGTCCAACTTACAATTTTAGTATAATTTTAGTCCAATTATTTGGCTTAGATGCTTAAGCATTTTCATTGTCCCTTCCTAATCAACCAAGGGTACTTTGTATCCCCAAAGCTCAAGAAAACCCCTACTGTTTCAGCATAATGTTTAAGGATTATAATCTAAAATGTACATAAATAACTGTAAATGACTTGAAAATAATTTGACCAGTAAATGATATTTTCTAAAAGCTGGTAGCTTTTCAACTTCTAGAGCTTTTAGCTCCCACCTGCATTAGGGTTTATGGGGATACCCATGTATGCATATGTTTGTCCCTGATGATGTACCATATATCGCATCCCTCCTATAACTGGAGAAGTGTGCATTCACCTGTGTGTTCACAAGCTCAGGGAAGTGAAAGGGTGGCTTTCTGTTGTTTTACACTGCATCCATGAACTACCTGATTTTCTTCCTGCCATTAAAATTTCTGCCCTCCAGACAAATAATGTACGATGAAATCATCAGAAGGTGACATAGGAAAGTGTCTGTGTTTCATAGAGAAGCATACAGAAAGATATATCTGTTAACAAGCAACCCTGAGGAACTACATGGAGATGACTACAACAGAGATGGGTATTGCAATTTATATGATTTAAAATGTCCTGGAGATCTACATTCAGTCCCTGAGCCTTTGTTGCTCCGAGGAAACCAATACACTGAAGAATGATGGTTTTTGGCTAGTGCTGTGGCTCACTAGGCTAATCCTCCACCTGTGGCACCAGCACTCTGGGTTCTAGTCCTGGTCAGGGTGTCAGTTCTGTCCCTGTTGCTCTTCTTCCAGTCCAGCTCTCTGCTGTGGCCCAGGAAGGCAGTGGAGGATGGCCCAAGTGCTTGGGCCCTGGACCTGCATGGGAGACCAGGAGAAAGTACTTGGCTCCTGGCTTCGATTGGTGCAGAGAACTGGCCATTGTGGCCATCTTGGGGGGTGAACCAATGGAAGGAAGGCCTTTCTTTCTGTCTGTCTCTCTCTCTCTCTCACTGTCTAACTCTGCCTGTATAAAAAAAAGAATGATGTTTTTTCTTACTTTGGTAGCAAATACTAGAGTATATGCATATTTGGTCAATTCCTTAGTTTACCATTTATCTACACACAATGATTATTAGAGTTTCAATTAGGAACACTACTAATAGAATAGAACAATCATATACTTTGTAAAAGAACTTGGTGTATGCATGTGTTTATATGTCAGATTCTGGGAAGCATTTTTAACAGGTATGAGAAGGCAGAACCATATGTAGATCACTGTTTTTTTTTTTTTTTCAGGAAGAGTGGACAGTGAGAGAGACAGAGAGAAAGGTCTTCCTTTTGCCATTGGTTCACCCTCCAATGGCCACCGTGGTAGGCACGCTGCAGCCGGCACACCGCGCTGATCCGATGGCAGCAGCTAGGTGCTTCTCCTGGTCTCCCATGGGGTGCAGGGCCCAAGCACCTGGGCCATCCTCCACTGCACTCCCTGGCCACAGCAGAGAGCTGGCCTGTGTTAGGGGCAACCGGGACAGGATCGGTGCCCCGACCGGGACTAGAACCCGGTGTGCCGGCGCCGCAAGGTGGAGGATTAGCCTAGTGAGCCGCAGCACCGGCCATATGTAGATCTTTTAACAGTCCCAACTGGACAAGATGATGTCTTCTGGAGCTATACTAAACTGACTATTGCTCCTGCTCTTGTACCTCTGTGCTGCTACTTAATCTGCCTTGTTCCTGTGCTGAATGTGGATCCTGTTCCAATACTCCTATTCTGCTGTCTCTATCCACTTGGCATTGTTCATCCCAACATCTTGTTTCTAGACCTTACTACATTGTCTCTCTAGTCAATGAGCCCATGACATACAAAATCTTCATAAATACTTATGCTCTGGATAGTATATATATATATATATATATATATATATATATATATATATATATATATATATATATATATTTCATTAAAAAAAATGAGACACCTGGTGTTCAATTGGAAATGGCATAGAAAATTAATTAATTTTAAAAAAATATTATGTAGGATCTCTGTCTTTAATGTGCTGTACACTCTTATTTAATGCTATAGCTAGTACTCCAACAGTATCTTTTTCACTTTGTGTTGCTATATTGGGGCAAACTGTTGAAATTTTTACTTAATATATACTAAAATGATCTTCTGTAAATAAAGAGAATTGAAAATGAATCTTGATGTGAATGGAAGGGGAGAGGAAGCGGGAAAGGGGAGGGTTGCGGGTGGGAAGGAAGTTATGGGAGGGGGGAAGCCATTATAATCCAAAAGCTGTATTTTGGAAATTTATATTCATTAAATAAAAGTTTAATAAAAGGTAAAAAAAAATGAGACACCACCACTTCTGTTTTTCTCTATTCCTGAGACAACCTTTTGTTGTTTATACAGTTGGCATAATTGTACAAATCCTTTTAAACCTGAAAATTATTATATTTCTGAATTTTCCTATACAAATTCTCCTCTCCACATAAAACAAATAAGAAATTTACAGGTAGATAACAAAACTAGCAATTGAAAAGTTAAACTCAAGTATTATTAAAAGAAAATGTATGTACCTCCTGGTTAAGAAAATACTTAAGAAACACAATTTGAGAAAAATGCAGAAATACAACTATAATAATAGTATGTATTCTTCCCTAGTTACTGTAAAGAGAATGAGAATGCAAGTCTAAAACTAGAAGATACTTGAACACATTTACTGATAAGATGTGAATACCCATAACATAAAGGGAATTTTAGAGCTATCAGACCAGAAAACCAATTAAATGACAGAGATTGACACAGTACATGAAGAACAAGACCTAACATACTGCTGCCTCCAAAACTACATTTTAAATAAAAAGACATATGAAGGGGATGGATCTGAGGCCAAGTTTGTCAAAGGACAGCAAATTTCATTCATATTGTTATAAGTTAAAGTGATCTATTGTACAGCATCCTGACACTATTTAATGGCACTATATTCATTGTAAAAGTCACTGAGAGATTAAATATTATAGATGTTTTAATAAAGAATAAATTGTTTTGATATAGATACATGTATAATAAAATGCACAGAGAATTCAGCTTGACTTAGCTATTTCACATTGACTTATATATTCCACATATACATTTCTTAAAACCATCTTTTACTGACAAACATATTCAATCTGGCTAGTTTGAGATATAAAATTAGGTATTCTAAAAGATAAAAAAAATTCAAATGGGTTAAAGTTATATGTAAAGACCATTGCAAGACCATTTAAAAGAACAGATTAATTATATTCCTATAGACTAATCAGGCCTTAGGTCAGAGAAAATTACCATGGCTACTGAAATTACATAATGATAAAGGAGGCAGTTCTCCTTATGTGTATGAACTTAACAGTGTACCAAATTACATAAGGCAAAGATTACAGAATTACAAGGAAAAGTATATGCACTAATGATAATTAGCATGAATAAATAGTAGAGTATAAATTCAAATGTGGTAATGAGTACTTAGCAGTATATAATCATAGAGAGGTGCTACTTAATATTAGAGGGAAAAGATAAATTCTATCACTCCAAATATTGACAGATCACAAGAATAAGTAAATATACCCGCATAAACACATCCTACTAAATTCAACTTGATACACAACCTACAACCCAATTTTTCCCACCACATAAAAAATTACCATGCATTGTCATGAACAAGAATGACAACACCTTCAAAAATAAACTTGAAAAAAGCCAAGTCCCCTAAGCTGTTGAATGAGTACATTTCTAAAACACAGCTTCAGACAGCAGCACACATGCACAAAAGTGAAAAATATTTCCAATATAATGTCAAAATTGCAATAGAGAAAAAGCCAAGTAAAGTTCCTCTTTGGTAGAAATGGTACAGTAAAAATCACAACCAAAAAGAAAAAGGAGAACCAAACGGAACCAAACCGGAAAAAAAAAAAAAAAGACTTAGCCACTTCTGGGTTCAGAAGACATTTGAACTGACCAAGGCCCATTGATCCACCTGGGTGGTCAGTGCATGGGTCCCTCTGTTCCTATTTCAACTTAGCAGGAAGCAAACACTTCAAGAATTCTCCTTCCTTTTCCACAAACATTATCATCCTATCTAACCAGCTTAAATCCAAGAAAATGAAACACTTATGCACAAATCATAAAACTAATTCCTAAATTGGTAGATTAAAAGGAATTAAATGACATTAAGACTGTACACGAGATGTGAAAGGGGACCAGCTCAGAGAAGACACCTACTTCATCCCATCTGAATCTCTTGTGAAAATTCAGTTCCCATTATCAGAAATCAAAAGGGGTCTCATTTCAGGGGCCATTAGGTCTCTCCCTCAAGAATGGCTGAAGACACACATAAGTGAGTTCTCTCCAGGGGGTCTACTATGAAAGCCAAACTGAGTTGTCATCTCTTAGAGGCTCTTTCTGAGTCCACTTCGTACTCTGCACAGCTTCAGGACCCTGCCATTCAGAATTTACTGCCTTTGAACCTTAGACCATAACTTGTAGCTAAAATAAAACTGTTTTCTTTCCAACTTATTCATGTGTGGCACTGTGTTTTTAGGCAAAGCAAATGGGCTCAACCTCTAGGAAGCACCACGCTGTTTGGCTGCAGGACAGAAAATTCAAGGGATTCAGATAATCACTAGGGAGATAGGAGTGACCCAGGACAACACATATCACAGTTTCTCCCCACATGAACCCCACACATGCAGTCCCGGTTCTCCTCAATGGGTCTCCAGTCCTCACCACACAATGGGGAAGACACAGGACTGCAGGTGTGGAGCTGCCCAGAGAGGGTTCAGGGACCTAGCCAAAGTCACTGCTTGTAGGTATGGGATGGGATAGCTGAGGTCCTGGGTCTTTGCCAAGCCCACATCCCCTGGACTTTGGAGGGGAGGGGAAGCATTTAATGAGGAGATTCCAGAGCAGGAAGCTCGGGTTTGTAAATCCTAGAGCTGACCACTGGGAGAACTGGATTTGACTACAGTCATTTCTAGTAGATTTCCACCAGCTATGCCAAGCCCCCTACACTCACCATTTCCAGCTTCCGAGGGGTCAGGACATCCTCTTTGTCAGGTCCTGCTGTGAAAATAAAGCCATGGAAACAAAGCCTGAGCAACTCACCACCTTTCTCTTTCTGTCAGCCAAGCCCATCTGGAACTACTGCTGTGCCCCAAAGGGCGTTACTGTGACATGGGTGCCTGATGATTGGGCAGTTTGTGAAACCTGAGTATGCAAGACGTCACAAAAGATGCAGACAATCAGAATCCTCTCTGTCACAGGAGGGCTCCTTTGGGTTCTGCTGAGTGAACTGGAGTGAGGGGTGAGGTTTGAGTTCCGGTTTGAAGCCGCCTGTTTCTGCTTGGCTCTTGACCTCCTTACACCTGATGGTAGATCCCATTCCTGTCAGTCCTTCCTGGAGTCCCTCCTGGCCGTACATGTCCGAGACCCTGCTAGTAAATTGTGATCTGGAGCTTGCAGGAGCCTGCTGCAAGTAAGTTGCAATCCACTGAACGTTCATTGGCTTCTGGACTTTATTTTTATTATTATTTTATCTATATTCTCAACTCACTTGTATTTCTTAAATACTGCTTGGTTGATATCTCTTTATGGATATTATATAGATTAGTCTTCTTTTGGTTAATTTTTCTTTTAAGCTTTTGCATACTAGTCTGCTTTTGTCATTTAATAGGACTTTTATTTGTTTTTTGGTGGCACATAGTACTTCTTTGAATTTTATTTATTGATTTCAGATCCAGTAATTATTTGAATTTTTGTATTTGGGCTTAGATTATGTTGGGTTACCTATATGATAGTGTGACTTACATATGTTCTTGTATAAAAGTAGATCCTTATACCTTGTGTTTCCAGGAGTACACCTCCAGTGCAATGTTAGAGACAGGTAGTGAGCAGCGGCAACCTTGTCTGAGTCTACTCAGAGGGAAAAAGCTCTCAATGAGTCCATATTACTGTGTATCATGTTTGTGTATCATGTTTGTTGTGGGTCCATTGTAGGCAATCTTGATCAGATAAGGAAGTTACCATTTCTGTATTGTTCTAATCGTTGTTTATTAGTAGGTACATGCCAGAATTTATTAAACAATTTTAAACATTTAAAGTTTAAACATTTAATCAAACATTTAATTTAATGGCTTAACCTGCTGCACCACAGCACCAGCCACGGGATATAAGACCTTGACATATAAAAGCATGACAACTATTTTCTGGAAAAAAAGTTATGAGTACTTATTGAAATTGCCATTTAAAATTGATTTTCTTACATTCCATAAAATGTTTTTTAAAAACCCAATAGAAGAATGTACTTTTTATATATGACACTAGATACATATTAGGCAGTACTACAAACATTAATTCTTTAAACATCGCAGTTGTTATGGAAATAGATAAATTGTTTCTTTGTGCTGTAATTTTTCATTCTTGTTTTTTGTAATCTCTTACACAATATTAACAAAATTGCACCTTCCATTTGTTGTGACTATCCACACCTTTTTTTGTTTTTTTTTTTTGACAGGCAGAGTGGACAATGAGAGAGACTGAGAGAAAGGTCTTCCTTTTGCTGTCAGTTCACCCTCCAATGGCCACTGTGGTAGCGCGCTGCAGCCAGCGCACCGCGCTGTTCCGATGGCAGGAGCCAGGTGCTTCTCCTGGTCTCCCATGGGGTGCAGGGCCCAAGCACTTGGGCCATCCTCCACTGTACTCCCTGGCCACAGCAGAGAGCTGGCCTGGAAGAGGGGCAACCGGGACAGGATCGGTGCCCCGACCGGGACTAGAACCCAGTGTACCAGTGCCGCAAGGCAGAGGATTAGCCTGTTGAGCCACGGCGCCGGCCTATCCACACCTTTTTATGTAAAAGAATCATAGAGGAAATAGTTTGTGTGATGTTATATATGGGAAAAATACTTAGGAAACTAAAATTCTGTAAAATAGCAAATTAAATTGTGTTAGTTTTTTTAAAATATATTTTGACTATTGTTAGTCATAAACAATCACCAAAGACAAAAACTAGACAAATTTGTTGTCATTCTTTATGAGATTTTGTATTATAATTAATTTCCAAGTTGTTACTGAAAAAAGAAATAGGAATATAGAAATTCCTTTTGTGCATCATTTTTTGAAATCCTAATCATCCTTTTTAAAAATAATTTAGGTAGAGTGATAAAAACTAGAATAGCTACACCAAGAGTTTAAGACATTGCTGAATGGCTTCCCACTTTGCCTGTCAGGGACATCTTCTGCATTTAGCCATGTGACCCTCCCCAGTCTAAATGGCTGAGCACTCTCCCTCAGATTCTGTCCCATCTGTTCTGATGGATGCCTTACCTCATTAAGTCTTGCTACTTTGCTTACAAAAAGAAGATGTGATTATTGAAAGGCAAATTTAAAGAGAGGGATTAAAGAGGAAGGAAGGAAGGAAGTGGGGAAGGTAGAGAGATAAAGGGACTGAGAATGAGAGAGAGAGAGAGAGATCTCATCCACTGATTGACTTTCAAAATGGCTACAATGGCTGGGACCAGGCCAGGAGCTTCAAACACCTACCAGGTCTCCCACATGGGGGTAAGGGTCCCAAGCACTTGACCTGTCTTCCATTGATTTTCTTCCTGCATTAGCAGGGAACTGGATGAAAAGTGGAACAGCCAGGACTCAAACCAGTGTTCACAGATGCTAGTGTCATTGGTGGCAGCTTGACTTGCAGCACTGAAATGCTGGCCCCTTAACTAAATTATTGATTTAAATTTTTCATTAGTCATGCTATAGGAAGGATGAAAAATATTTCTCTGGTAACTTGAGAAATCCATATTTTAAAATTAATATTGAATTAAAAAGTGATCAAGAAGTATACATTCAAAATAAGGGAAATATATTACACATCTCAATAAATAAAATTACTGTTAAATAATCATATTAATCAATTAATATAATTTATTTTTAAGTAAAATATTTCATTTTGTGAACTTTGAAAGTCAGTTATTCATCTAATTTTCAATTTGAAAACACACTTCATCACTCAATGAGTACTCATACAAGTAAGAAGAAAAACATTAGTGACTTTCACAATATACTACTTTTGTCTTTCATTATTTTCTGTTTTCCTGAATGAAAGGAATAACATTAAATAATAAACTGCTTAGGAGTTCAGCAAAGAATTATATTTTTTCGGCCAGCGCCGCGGCTCACTAGGCTAATCCTCTGCCTTGTGGCGCCGGCACACCGGGTTCTAGTCCCGGTCAGGGCACCGATCCTGTCCCAGTTGCCCCTCTTCCAGGCCAGCTCTCTGCTGTGGCCAGGGAGTGCAGTGGAGGATGGCCCAAGTCGTTGGGCTCTGCACCCCATGGGAGACCAGGAGAAGCACCTGGCTCCTGCCATCGGATCAGCGTGGTGCACCAGCCGCAGCGCGCCTCCTGCGGTGGCCATTGGAGGGTGAACCAACGGCAAAAGGAAGACCTTTCTCTCTGTCTCTCTCTCTCACTGTCCACTCTGCCTGTCAAAAAAAATTATATTTTTCAGAAAAACAGAAATTGTCTCCATCCTATGGAAGATAAAGGATTTTCAAAGGTATTAAAAAGTAGTAAGGAAATATGACAAAATAGCCAATTCTAGACAACTGTCAATTTACTTATAAAATGGAGCATATTTTTGTGCTTTTTAAAAAAATTGAAGCTAATAAATACTCTAAAATGGCCTTATGTATAGAACATACATAAAAGCAAACATACATGATATTTTTAAATTTATATGTGGTAATCTAAATTAGGCATATATGTGAATATATAATTACATAATATCAAAAGGCCAAAGGTAATATTTGGTAGTGTGGATGGATTTTTTACCTAATGTAGGATCATAATCATATAAAAATACAAATAAATAAAAAGATCATTAAATTATATAAAATTTTTGAATTCTGTTTAAGAAAATTTAAAAATAATAAAAAATCTAAGACATTGCATTTATTTAGGAAAACATTATATCTACACTATATTAATTTTCATGAAATTACATAAAATTTTCAATATATCTACACTATATTAATTTTCATGAAATTACATAAACAAAAATGAATCATCCAATGACAATGGACATAGACTATAAAGAGTTATTCTGTAAGAGGAAACTTAAAGTGAGAAACAAATGGAGCTGTGGCATCTCAATAGCAGTTAGTGTAATACAAATTACAATACTGAGGTTTTTTTGGAGTATTAAACAAAAAGGTTTCTACTGTCAAAAGCATTGGTAAAAATGTATATTACAGGGCTGGTGCCATGACATAGCAGGTATAGATGACACTTGCAGGGCTGGCATCCCATATGGCCATTGGTTCAAGTCCCAGCTGCTTCACATTTAATCCAGCTGTAGGGAAACCTGGAAGAAGCTCCTGGCTCCCAGCTTCAGATGGGCACATGTCTGGCCATTATGGCCATTTGAGGAGTGAACCAATGGACAGAAGATTTCTCTCTCTCTCTCTGCCTCAGCCTCTCTGTAAATTTGCCTTTCAAATCAATAAATAAATCTTTAAAAAAAGTTTAAAAGTGTACATAACTGGTAGATGTATAACTTGGGACAGATTTTATGGAAAATCTAAGGATTATCTATTGGAATTTGAAATGTGTATTGTTCTTCACTAACAACCCCTCAAGTAGGAACTTTTCATATACAACAGTTCCTAGGTATATAAGCCAGTCTACTGGTTACAGTACTTCCTGTGATAGGGAGAACATCATCAATAAAACAATATGGGCAAACTAAAGTGAGCTCCGTCCTTAATGTATTCTACCATGTGAATTAATGGTAAAACTACTACTCGAACAGTACTATATACTTTGTGTATTTGTGTGGGTGCAGTGTTGAAATCTTTACTTCGTATATGCTAAGTTGATCTTCTGTACATAAAGATAATTGAAAATGAATCTTGATGAAGAATGGGATGGGAGAGGGAGAGGGAGATGAGATGGTTGAGGTTGGGAGGGAGGTTATGGAGGGAAAAACCGCTATAATCCAAAAATTGTGTTTTGGAAATTTTTATTTATTAAATAAAAGTTGAAAAAAGTTTAAAAAACAAAGTGGATCAACAGGGGAACAGTTTATGTTGTATTTGTTTTACAAAGGATTTTTCTATGTTCATTTAAAACTGCAATAAAGCATTGATGTATTGATGCTGCATTGTTCAATCTATAATGAAAGAAAGAAAGGCAGGGAGGAAGGGATGGATGGAGGAGGAAAATGTTCACACATATAAATTCCTGAACCCTACAGATAGGCAATTAGGAAGTACTCTGGAAAATACACTATTAATATGTTAGCAGTCATTAGAAAATCGTGGTGGACTTTGAGACCTTTTTCCTGATGTTAAATGGATCTAATTTAAACAGAAGCATTTGCATTACAATTCTGTCTCTCAATGCCTAACTCTGCCTGTCAAAAAAAAAAAAAAGAAAAAGAAAAAAAAGAAGAAGAAGAAATGGAGGCATGACTGGAACCCATACACTTCAGTATAGGATGAAGGTTTTCTCTCTGTCTCTCTCTCACTGTCTATATCTATCTGTCAAAAAAATATAGGATGCAGGCCTCCCATTTTCTCAACTGTGATGGTGGCTGAAAAACAGTCTTAAAGCTGCTGGAAATATTTAAAAAACACATTTGCTGAGATGAATATTTTTATACATAATCTGACACGCTGTGAATCTTACATAGACTTTAGGTAATATAATCGTGATAAATAATTGTCATTTTCAAGGTATATTTGGCTATTCTGCCCAAGGCAAATTGATTCTGTCAAGCAGATGTCAACTATGTCTGCTTCCAGAAGGTACAATTTCTCCCTCAGCCATGTGGCCCTTAGGGTACAATTCAGAAGAGATTTTGTGCTGAAAATGAGTGATGGTCTTTAGCAACTGTAATATTTTACACTGTTTGCCAGAAGTGTCCTCTGCATTTTCATTCCATCTCAGTTGCACAGAAGCATCTATCATAGTTCATTTGTCAGGGTTTTCTAGGGTGACTTCTATATAGGAATATTAGTGAATGAGAAAAAAAAAGAGCTCAGCAAGCTGAGTCGATGTGGGGTGTTTTATTTTGTACTACCTGTTGCATATTTGAAATATATCCATTGACCAGATTTTCTTAAATTGTGTTATGCAAAACACTAGAAGTTCATGAGATATAGGTAGTTGGTTAAAAAAAAATAGAGTGCATGGTTAAATAAATTTGGGGAACTTTGTGTTGACTTTGAATAGATTGCTTTCCTATAGTGTTTCTCAGAACCTTTTATATATAACTGTGAATTGTGAGTCTTTAAGAAAAGCGTTTAGTATACAGCATTGTCTACATAGATTTGATCATAGCACTTTTTTTTGAAAAACAACTAGAGTTCTGGTCATTCCTCAGAATTATGAGGATTTACTTTCTTCTGGAAACTAGAGTTTGAGCTTTTGGAGGTTTCCAACCTCAATCTTCTCCCCACTCACTCACACCCCACAATGAGTATCTTGTCTATCACCATGTTTCCCAGCCACCTCCAGGTATGTATCTCCTAGTAGTTATCACTCCAGTGCTGACTAGGCTCATGCACAGTCCAGAAAGCTGGAGCCCTGCCTCTTACCTTCCCTGTACAGTATTTTATCAATCCTAACAGATCTGTCCCTTGACATCTCTAATCAGTCCTTTTCTCTATCCATATTACAGATCTTTCCCATTTCCTACCTTGAAAATAGAAACAGGTTTCTATTTTCTTAATTTCCAGACAAGATCCTTTCTGGAACATTTTGAATTTCCTCTCTTTATAACCCTGCAACATCTACCAAAATAAAGCCAACATCACAACAGGACACAAAGCTTTTCAAACTCATCTCCTCTCACTCACTTCTTCTGAGTTTGACAGAATTGTGCTGGAGCACTTTGTACTTTGCCAAGTCGCCTCTTTCTTTCCAGCCTCTTGTGCTATTCTGAAATGCTTTTCACCACTTTGTTGGAGGCCACCTGTTAGTTCTATAACCTAGTTTTGTAGCCTACAACTTAGTTTTGTAGTTATTATCTGTGGCATGTATTATAGTAATTTTGTGTTTTATTACAAAAGTTTGAATTCTGAATGTGGAAATCATATCGCATGAATCTTTGTATCCCCAATTGCGATAGCAACAGAAAAAATAAAGTACATGAGTATAAGAAAGATAAGAAATATGTGTCATTAAGAAAAATTTGCATATAAAGTCTCAAAGACATGAACAAAATTATGTTTTTTCATGGGAAAATTTAGTATCATGAAAAATTTCCCTAGGTTAAGTTGTCCATTTAACATGATCCCCAAGATAATAATATAGATTTTTTATTTTTTAAAATAATTAGACAAACTGAATCTATCAATCAAATAAAAATAATAGATTGAAAATATTGGAAAAATATTGGAAAAGGAGGATAATATATGGGGGAAGAAGAATATCCTGGCTATGTGTTTTTAAGTAATATAAAACTTTGACTACAGTGTAAGGGTAGGAAGAAAGACAAATTAGGGTCTGGTGCTGTGGTCACCTGCAGTGCTGGCATCCCATTTGGGTGCCAGTTTGAGACCCAGCTGCTCTACTTCCAATCCATCTCTCTACTATGGCCTGGGAAATCAGTAGAAGATGGCCCAAGTCCTTGGGCACCTGCACCCACATGGGAAACCTAGAAGAAGCTCCTGGCTCCTGGCTTTGGACATGCCCAGCTTCAGCCATTGCGACCATTTGGGGAGTGAACCAGCGGATGGAAGATCTCTCTCTCTGCCTCTGTTTCTGTCTCTCTGTAACTCTGCCTTCCACAGAAATAAATAAATCTTAAAAAAAGAAAGAAGAAAAGAAATTAGTGGAACAAAATAGAAAATCATGACAGAGACTGGGACACATGTGAGGACTGAGTACATGTTTAAAGTGGCATCTTATATCTGCAGGGACCAATAACAGGTATAGGGTCCACTGGTCTATTTTGAAAAATATTCTTTTGTTTTACCATATAAGTAGCAATTAATGAAATGTTTCCATATGGAGAATAAAAGTATTAAAGAAATACTTTAGTAACCATAGGAGAATGTTTTAATAGTTGGAGTAGGAAAAAGGTCTAATGGAATAAAAAAAATAAGCCATAGAAAGAATAGTGATAAATTTGACAATAATAAACAAGAATTTCTGTATGCAGAGATCAACATAAATTCAGGAAATAATGGACAAAACAAGGAGAAATATTTTCAACTCCTATCACAGATGTAGGGCCGATTTACCTAATATATAAGAAGTTACCACTTATCAGTAAAAAAAGGCCAATTAACTAGTAAAAAGTAGAACAAAATGATGAGATAGTTGTCAGAAAACAAAATCTAAGTGCTTCTTCAACACAGGTAAAGAGACATTGGACAGCAACTGTGAGAGCTGAAGTCCTTGAGGGCTCAAGTGGGGGATGGGGCTCCAGGCTTCATCATTTCCCCTCTCTCCCCCCATATTGACAGCATTTGGGGAGTGAACTAGCCAATAGGGGTGCTTTCTCTCTCTCTCCCTCCTCTCTTTTTAAAAAAGAAAAAAGAAACAAAATGATTCCAGTCATAGAAATTGGAAAAATTGAACAGCGCCATGGTTTAACAGGCTAATCCTCCACCTTGCGGCGCTGGCACTCTGGGTTCTAGTCCCAGTTGGGGCGCCGGATTCTATCCCGGTTGCCCCTCTTCCAGGCCAGCTCTCTGCTATGGCCTGGGAAGGCAGTGGAGGATGGCCCAAGTCCTTGGGCCCTGCACCCGCATGGGAGACCAGGAGAAGCACCTGGCTCCTGGCTTTGGATCAGTGTGATGCACTGGCTGCAGCAGCCATTGGAGGGTAAACCAACAGCAAGAAGGAAGACGTTTCTCTCTGTCTCTCTCTCTCTCTGTATCCATTCTGCCTGTCAAAAAGAAAAAAAAAAACATTAACTAAAAACGTCTCCCCGCATGGGACACAAGTTCTGGCTTCTGCGCATGGTGGCTGGGCCTGGGGGAGGCCCACCCGGCAGAGTTCACGGCCATGTTAACCGGACTGCATGGAAGTCACCCAGCGTCCATGTCTCCAAGCACAGGACACAGGGTCCACGCTGGTCCTGCTGGACCACGGAGCTCAGTGAGGGAAGGGGGCTGCCACAGCCATGGGAGTGGGAGTGGGAGAATGAGTGCGTGACTCAAGGCTTAAAAAAAAAAGAAATTGGAAAAATTGAGACACACTGACATACTCATATCTTCTAGATTAGCAAATATAAAAAGTCTTGATGATCAGTTTTGTTAGAAAGTGTGGGGGAAGAATATTTTCTCATAGATTGTTGGTAGGAGTTTAAATGGGTGTCACTTTTATGGAGGGCCATTTGGCAGTATCTATCAAAATGACAAATAAACACACCCTTTTATCCACTAATTTTACATTTAGCAATTTAATTTACAGACTTATTTGGCATTGTTTTCAAATATTTCTATTTTCCAATAGCACTACAATCTTAAATTAACACAAAAATGAACTTTTATTCCTCCATCTTTTGCTGTACTGCTCTTTTCTTTCTCCCTTCCCCTACTTCTTTACTAGGGTCATCTGTTCTTCCCACATTTTGTTTCAAATATGTCAAACTTTGTCATGAATCTGATCATGAACCTCACAAATGTGTTTCCCCAAAGTAACTTTCCTTTCTTAAAATATTTATTTATTTATTTGAATGGCAGAGTTACAGAGAAGCAGAGGCAGAGAGAAAGAGAGAGAGAGAGAGAGAGAGAGAGAGAGAGAGAGAGAGAGAGAGAGAGAGAGAAAGTGACTTCCATCCACTGGTTCACTCCCCAGATGGCCACAACGTCCAGAGCTGTGCCGATCCAAAGCCAGGAGCCAGGAGCTTCCTCTGGGTCTCCCATTTTGGTGTAGGGGCCCAAGAACTTGGCCCATCTTCTACTGCTTTCCCAGGCCATAGTAGACAGCTGGATCAGAAGTGAGTAGCCAGGACACAAACCAGTGCCCCTATGTGTTGCTGGCACTGCAAGCTGAAGCTTTACCTGCTATACCACAACACTGGTCTTTATTTTATTTATTTATTTATTTTTGTCAGAGTGTCTTGGCTTTCCATGCCTGAAATACTCTCATGGGCTCTTCAGCCAGATCCAAATGCCTTAAGGGCTGATTGTGAAGCCTGAGGCCAGAGTGTTGTTTAGGACATTTGCCATTCTATGAGTCTACTGTGTATCCCACTTTCTATGTTGGATCATTCTCTACATTTTTTATTCTATCAGTTGGTATTCAGACACTAGTCTTGTTTGTGTGATCCCTTTGACTCTTAGACCTATCAGAGCCATCAATTATGAACTAAAATTGATCACTTGGACTAGTGAGATGGCATTGGTACATGCCACCTTGATGGGATTGTATTGGGATCCCCTGGCACATTTCTTACTCCACCATTTGGGGACAGTCAGCTTGAGCATATACACTTATCTTTTAAGAATAACAGATTCAGATTGGATTAGCACTTGCACAAAGAATGGACAACTGACTCTGTTGCTTAAAGTATCAATCACAACTGAAAAAATAAAAATCAGCAACAAATCTATATAAGACATAAGCTGTTCATTGCCCCTGACAATAACTCTATTTTTAACTAACATTGGTAAGCATCATTAAGAGCATTACAAGGAGACATTGAATTATTTCTAGCTGAACTATTACTAAATGTGTTACCTCAAGTTTTCCAAAGTTCATTTTTATTGTGTTTTGTTATTTTATTTTGAGCTTCCACATAAATACACTCAAATAAATACATGGTAATTCTTACCAAGATTATTCTATATAAACATGTCTATCTATATATCATTTATATCTACATTTACATCTACTTTTATCCATGTATCTAAAGCAGATTTTTTTTTGACAGGCAGAGTGGACAGTGAGAGAGAGAGACAGAGAGAAAGGTCTTCCTTTGCCGTTGGTTCACCCTCCAATGGCTGCCGCAGCTGGCGTGCTGCGGCCTGCACACCGCGCTGATCTGATGGCAGGAGCCAGGTGCCTATCCTGGTCTCCCATGGGGTGCAGGGCCCAAGCACTTGAGCCATCCTCCACTGCACTCCCTGGCCACAGCAGAGAGCTGGTCTGGAAGAGGGGCAGACGGGACAGAACCGGCGCCCCGACCGGGACTAGAACCCGGTGTGCCGGTGCCGCAAGGTGGAGGATTAGCCTAGTGAGCCATGGCGCCAGCCCTAAAGCAGATTTTTATATCACAGATATTGTTCTAGCACTTGTTATCCTTCATTGAAATTAAGATTTATGTGCTGGGGTCATTGATAACTTTTTCTAAGTAATATTGTAAGAAATATATGTACCCTTTTATGATATTCAATACCTATGGACATATTGAATTAGTGTATTCAAATGAAAATAAATATATTATTAAGGAGGCAATATATCAACAAAACATAATTTTGCCATCTGCTATATTCCAGTATGAGCCCTGCCTTCAAAATGTCCGACACGTTGTTCACACTAGAATGTAATAGGATGAAACTAAGCACAGCCATGTTCACTACACAAGAAACCCAGAATCATTTCCATTTTGTCAAAAGGAGGATGAGACACACAAATGACAGGGATTACTCCAAGGATTCTAAGTTTCTGCAGGATGAGAAAAGTGGGTGATCACACAGCAATGCTGAATACTTAGCCACTATGCAGATGATGAAAAGGACTGGAGGAAGTGAATGGATAAGCTGAGGAACTTAACGAGAAGGGAAATTGTCTTACCCAATATAGTTTATTTCTGAGGCTGTGCTGCCCATGTGTGAATTCTCTTGTCATATCTTATTCTATGTCGTTCAATAAATTCTGCAGATTTAACAAATGAAATTTTTTCAGAGAGCCAATGAATACTGATAATAATATCAACCAAGATTCTCACTGGGGTATTAGGATTAAATGAAATAGTACAAGTATCACTCTTACTATAATGCTTGCCACACAATACATAAAAAATCATTAAAATTACTGCAAAATCAGAAAATGTGCTAGCAGTTAAAATAATGGGTTAGAATAATCAGTAACTATATGAAATTTAGAAATTTGAGCAAGTAGGCAGCTTGTTTGAAGGAAAAAATTAAGAACAGTTTGCATGATTTTAAGACAAAGGATTGTTATGAGTTAGGAATAGAGCAAAGGGTAGATGGAAAAGGATATATGAACCAGTGGTTCAAGATCTTTGATTCCTCACCTCTTGGTAGATTGCAAGTATCCTTACCAGTATTTGTTACTTGCCAAGACAGTCAAAACAGAGATAGTCTGGGCTTCCCAAGGGTTTTTAAGTATTTGGAAGCTCTACGTCCCAGATGAATTGAAATTGCAATCACACAATCTATCATTTTACATTCTCTGACAAAATTGCAGATGGGCCAAATCCACCAAGTAGAAAAGTGAAAATTAAGACAGAATTCTCTTTTTAAAAAAGGTTTATTTATTTATTTGAATGTAAGAGCTACACACAGAGTGAGGGAAAGAGGTCTTCTATTTGCTGGTTCACTCCTCAATTATCCACAATGGCCAGAGCTGCATCAATCTGAAGCCAGGAGCCTCTTCCAGGTCTCCCACATGAGTGCAGGAGCCCAAGGACTTGGGCCATTTTCCACTGCTTTCCTAGGCCATAGCAGAGAGCTGGATTGGAAGTGGAGCTGCTGGATTTGAACCGGTGCCCATATGGGATGCTGGCACTGCAGGCGGAGGCTTTTCCTTCTACACCAGAGCACCAGCCCTAATAGAATCTTGTTAATAGTCAAGATAAACTTGGCCAGTGCCATGGCTCAACAGGCTAATCCTCTGCCTAGTGGTGCTGGCACACCAGGTTCTAGTCCCGGCCTGGGTGCCAGATTCTGTCCCAGTTGCCCCTATCCCAGGCCAGCTCTCTGCTGTGGCCAGGGAGTGCAGAGGAGGATGGCTCAAGTGCTTGGCCCTGCACCCCATGGGAGACCAGGATAAGCACCTGGCTCCTGCCTTTGGATCAGCATGGTGCGGCAGCCACTGGGAGGGTGAACCAATGGCAAAGGAAGACCTTTCTCTCTGTCTCTCTCTCTCACTGTCCACTCTGCCTGTCTAATATCAAAACTTAAAAAGATAAACTCATGCTGGACACTGAGCTTTGGATTGAATCTGTATAAGTCTCTCATTCCATGTCAGAGCTGCTTCAGGGGCTAGGAAGCAGCTGGTGAGAATCAAATCATCACAATATGAGGGCAGAGGGAATGCAGGGATTGAATACCTGCAAGATCTCCCAGTGTAGAATTGAAACTACTAATAGGATAGAGACAATGAATGTTGAAATGCTTTCAGGATGTCAGAGTCATCCATTTCTTCCTATCAGCCAGATGCATGTCTATGAGCGAGGCCACAGGGATAAAATAATACATTTCCTAAGTCGTTTGCAGGTTTGCTTAGTACAAACACACTAATATTCAAAATGGAGTTGCATTAAGGCATCTGGAATTCCTGAAGAAAGGGAACTTGACTCTCCTTCTTACTATCAGGTTGCTTCTTAAAAAAATGAAAATGAAAGTGTTAACAGCAATCAGCTGATCCCTGTTGAAACCAGAAGGATAACAAGAAGACCCAATCTTTCTGATTTCCACTATTAATTGCTCCATTGTTTTTCCTTATCCAGAACTACCTTACATTAAGAAAACTCACTAGCCATAGAGCCATTAAATCTTACTACAAGATTTCACATTTGTTCAAAGAATTGAAGCATTCATTTTAATTCATGCCATGTATGGGTTTCTTTATTTCTTTAATTTATGAATTTGCTTCTCATTGCTTCTGAGTAATTATGATTAATCTTTTGAATTCCATTTCAGTCATGTCATCAATCTATTCATCCTCACATTCTAATATTGAAGTGTGTTTCTTTGCTGATGGTGGGCAAGGGAATGCATATTGTCTTACTTGGTCTTGTTTCTTGAATTTCTGCATTTATTTTTAAGCATTTGTGAAAATACTTGTTTTCTTTTTTCCTCTGATGGCTTTTACCTTTGAACTATGCCTCTGTGATCTTGTGGATTCTCTGCTCTTCCAGTCAATACCCAGAGGTTTGTGTAGCATGTGGCCAGGTAATTCTCATCAGTGCTCCAGGGTGGGGCAAGTATCCAGGGTGACATCCAAGATGGGCATGGTGGGTCTCCTCTTTTTAGCCAAAAAGAGAGTATGATCACCTCTGTGGGTGTAATAATACCCTCACCTCTCTTCCAAGGTAATCAATGTGAGAGATACGATTACACCCACAGAGGGTGCAATATTCATCTGTGCTGCCATATGAACCACACAATGGATCTATGCAGTCCTTAGTGTGAGCATGGATCCCACTGCGATGATCCACAACAGGCAATTAGGGGGCTCTAAGCATGTGGAGCCACTCACATTGATTTCCCAGAGACCCAGCTACACCCTGTGCCCTCTTGTGTAGAGTTCCCAAAGTCTTAGCACACATGGTTCCCACAGTCACAGGGTGCAGGGAATCCACTTCACCCAGCTTGCCTCCCCCATCCACAGGGAGGCAGAGTTGTTCTCAGAGCCAACTGTCCGTGGGTGCTCTGCCTAGGCAGTTTGAGCATTGGAGCCCATAATATTTGGAGAGGCTGGGTATGCATCCTAGTCATCATTGGATGCCTAGTCCCCTGTCAATCCTCCCAGCAGACTCAAAGTCAGTGAGGAATGCAGATCTTCACTTCTGCTAGAATCTCTGAGTCACATACATGCACAAGAGCCGTCAGCCAAATGTTGCCTTCTCCCTGTCAGGTCCAGATGTGTGAACTTGAGTTGCTGCCACCAGTACTCACTCTTGAAGGCTGGTGCTTTCTTTGCTTTTAGCTGCTGGGGTTGTGTATTGTGCCCATGTTTATGGTACGCATCCTCATCTTCCACACCAATGCACAATGCTCCTCTTTCTTCCACAGAATTACCACTGTGGTTTTCTCACTAACTGTCCCTGAGAATGTACTTCCTACACTTTTTTTTACTAAATACCCCTTTCCTAGAGCAGAATGCCATTCCATATTCTACCATTTTGGAATCTCCAGTCTATAGTTTTTCATTTGAAAGACAGAGAGAGGTCCATCTGCTAGTTTACTGATTTTGGACTCTAGACACTGCTGGCTTCATTGAATTAGTTGAAGTGTCTCATCTCTTTCAATTTTGGGAAACAGCCTGAAAAGAACTGGTGTTATTTCTTTAGGAAAATGGGAGAATTTAGTAGTGAAGACATCTCTAACTGAGCTTTCATTTGGAGCCTTTTAATTCCTGATTTCTCCTTGTTTCTTACTGTTCTATTCAGGTTTACCATGACTTCCCAGTTCAACTTTTTGTTATATATATCCAAAAGTTAACCATTTTCTTTAGGTTTTCCAAGTTTTGGTATATAGTTACTCTTGATAGGCTTCTCTTGATAACTATTAGTGATCCATTGTATCTCTTTGAGATTGGTTTTGGTGTCTCAATTTTGTTTACTTGAGTCTTCTCTTTTGTCTTAGCATACCTAATGGATTATTAAGTTTGTTTTTCTTTTCATAAAACCAACCCTCCATTTAATTGGTAATTAATACTATTGAAGTTTTTTTTATCATTTATTTTTGTTCTAATCTTTATTCTTCATTTCCTTCTATTGCCCATGGATTTGACTTATTCTTGTTTTTTTAAGTTCCTTGAAATGGGTAGCAGTTAGGGTTTTTACTTTATATCATGCTTTTTTAAATGATTGTCTTCCTGAAGCCATAGTTTTTATTTTCTATATTTCTCAGATAATAGTGAGATCTTCCACCTGGATTAATGATATTTTGATAGAGAACAAATTGTACTAGTTTCCTAGGGTTGCCATATAGTATAGAGCTTAAATCACTGGGATTTATTTTTCATTATTCTAGAAATTTTAAGTCAAAGTAACAGCAGATTTTATTTTTCCTAAGCCCTTAATACAATGACCATCTTACTCTGTCTACACAAGGTGTTTCTCTGTTTTTGTGTACCTGTTCTTCTGTCTATGGGTCTTTCTTACAAGGACATAGTTTCAATTATGGTCTTACTCTTTATTATACCAGTTGACTTTATTTACCTGCTTAAAGGTCCTTCCTTCAAACAGAGTCACATTGGTGCTTGGCATTTCAAAGTATAAGTTTTATGGAGACACACTTTAGTCAATAACACTGATAATATTCACAGGTGTTGGCCTTAGAGTCAGTCATCTTTGAAGAGGACTTGCCTTTTAAAGAGTGTTAAGGTTTCTCATCACATTATTTTCAATACTATCTGTGGCAAAGTTGGGTGATGAATGCACACATATATACACTCACTGGAATGGAAAGTTATGATGCCTATATGCAGGTAAAATAAATGCAGTAATCATAAAACAGAATACTGGCAAACATTGAAATGATGAAAAGTAGAAATAGCAACATCTTCAGTTACAAAGAATACATATGATACCCCATAGTAATAGTTTCTAAAACTTAACACTGAAGCATGAACAATAAAAACCTCATCTTATAATACTACAGACCAATATATAAGGGGGTGTTTTCCTAAGACCTTGTACATTTTAAATTGTTACTATTCAAAATTAACACTTAGGACTATGTAGTATGTTGAAAGAATACTTTTTTGAAAGCATAACTCCAGTATCATTGTAGAAAAAAATCTTAATTATTGCTAATTATTTTCCCAGAAGTATTTACTAACTTAGACAATTATTGAAATATTTTGGGATTTCCAACACTTTGACAACCATTTTTAACAATTAATAAATTTTCAAATTTATCAACATGTGTGTTATCAAGACATTCAATGACGTTAACAGTTTAGTGAACATGGGTATGGTCACTTAAGTATTTAAAACAGATTCTTACATTATATTGACACAGGTCATACAAGCATTTACAAACCTACAAGCACATAAATAATAATGTGAGCCATTTATAAGAGACTGATATTTTATGGAATTTAATTCATTTTAGCCAATGTCTAATTACTCTGTGGCACTTACAAATATTAATTTACTAGGATGCAAGCATTAAAACTTTATATTTCCTTAGAATGTTGGCATAACTCTGAGTGTGTAGACCCTCATTCCACTAGAACTGATGAAAACACTTAAAGCAAAGCAAAAGAGAAAAAAAAACTTGTAAAATATCAAGAACTACTCTTATATTTAACAGGGATCACTTTTCAGTTAACATTTAAACACCTAAGAATAATTGTGTGGATACACAGCGGGATACACAGCAGACTCGTAGAATGGTAGATGTCCTAAATAGCACTCTGGCCTCAGAATCAGCCCTTAAGGCATTCAGATCTGGCTGAAGAGCCCATGAGAGTATTGTAGGCATGGAAAGCCAAGATACCATGGAAAAGGAAAAAAAAAAGAAGACCTAAGTGAAAGATCTCTGCAAGTGAGATCCCAATGGAAAGAACGGGGCCATCAAAGAAGGAGGTACCTTTCTCTGAAAGGAGGAGAGAACTTCCACTTTGACTATGACCCTATCAGAATAAGATCAAAGTCGGTGAACTCTAAAGGCTTCCATAGCCTTGGCTAGAGCCTAGGGAGATTACTGACACCATAAACAAGAGTGTCAAATTGTTAAGTCAGCAACAGGAGTCACTGTGTACTTACATCCCATGTGGGATCTGTCCTTAATATGTTGTCTAATATGAAGTGATGCTATAAATAGCACTGAAATGGTATTTTTACACTTTGTGTTTCTGTGTGGGTGCAATCTGATGAAATCTTTACTGAGTATATGTAGAATCGATCTTCTGTGTATAAAGATAATTGGAAATGAAAAAAAAAACCTGGTGTTAAATTGGAAATGGCATAGAAAATTAATTAATTTTTAAAAAATATCATGTAGGATCTCTGTCTTTAATGTGCTATACACTGTTATTTAATGCTATAACTAGTATTCCAACAGTATTTTTTCACTTTGTGTTGCTATGTTGAAATCTTTACTTAGTATATACTGAACTGATCTTCTGTATATAAAGAGAATTGAAAATGAATCTGGATGTGAATGGAAGGGAAGAGGGAGTGGGAAAGGGGAGGGTTGTGGGTGGGAGTGAAATTATGGGAGGGGGAAGCCATTGTAATTCATAAGCTGTACTTTGGAAATTTATATTCATTAAATAAAAGTTAAAAAATCTAGAACTATTACCTAAGACATACAACCAACAAATGAATATTAACTGAAGAAAATGTAAGATTTTAGAAGAACAGAGAATATCATTGCTTTTTGAATCCCAGGCCTGATCCTTCCTCCCCTTTCTTGAAGGAGTGATATGGAAATTCCATTCATCCAAGTGCAAGTGAGAACACAGGGCTCCCTTTGCTTCCACCTGCAATCAAGAGTGAAAAATAGCCTCATTTCTGTGTACCCAGTTATCTGCTGCCTGGATTATGTCCTGGATGAATACAGCTGAGAGGTGGGGCTTTGACATCACTTGAGTAACTGAGGCTGTGTAGTGAGCAAGAGAACATGTGGGATTCTATTACATGCAACATTAACAAGATACAAGTGGATAGACAGAACATTTGTGGTGGCTTTGCGTTAAAAGTACAGGGACGTGGAAGAGACAGTAAAAGAGTACTAAATTTATTTTAATTCATTTTTAAAATTTTAGAAACAAGAGCACACAGAGAAAAAAGGACTTCCTTATGTTGGTTCACTATGCAAATACTCATATCAAGTGAAGCTGATCTGAGATAAAAGTGGAAGCTGGTGAGGCAGGCATGATAGCACGGGCAGTTAAGCCATTATTTGGGATGCCACATCCCCTGTTAGAGTGTCAGCTCAGGTCCTGGTTACTCTTGGTCTAATCCAGCTTTCTACAAATGTGTGTGAGAAACAGAAGGTCAAGGTCCACATATGTGGGTTTCTGCTACCCATAGGGGAGACCTGGATGGAATTCCTTGATTCTTCTTTTGGGCTTACCCAGCCCTACCTGTTATGAGTATATGTAAAGTGAATCACCAGATGAAAGAATTTGCCCCCCCCCTTTCAAATTACTAAATTTATTTTCAAAAAATTTAAAAAATTGGGGCTTGGGAACACAGTATAAATCTCTGTCTTGGTTAAAATTTTTCCAACTGCTTGAGCCTTTGCTTTCTGGGTTTTATGTTTCCAGGATGGGCCTTACCAGGAAACTGGATTACTATCAGGAGTATAGCTGGGACTCAAAACCAAATATTCTTGGATGTGTTTATCCCAAGAAGTATCTTATCAACTAGGCATTCCCACCTCTTTTGAGGTTATAAAAATGTTCCCAAATTGATAAAGATGATGGTTACATATAACTGAGAAACAGAATTCTATGTTACACTTAATTGATGAATTACATGGTATGGGTCTTATGTTCATATCTCAGTTTTTGCTACTTATGAAAATGGTGTGATTTCTTGTAAAGATATATTGAGAATTTTCACACTTTTATGGGATATTTTATATTGTAGTCTTCCTAATTCAAATCCACATAAAATGTGATTTGCCTCTGTAGGCTATTGCATATTTATATTTTGATATGCATTTAAATGCATGAGAAAGTGGTCAAGCCTGTAAAGATACAAATGACAATTATTGATGACTCAGGATGAAGATATTGTGGGGAGAGGTGTCATTAATCTTGTCTGCATATCTTTCTGAAGAATATAATTATGAACTAAATTAATAAATTAATAAATAAAATTAATAAATTAATATCATCAGACACAAGTACTTGAGTAAATATTTTTACAAGTGTTGAATCAGGAAAGATCAACCTTACTGCCTGGCATTATGGCCAATCAGTTTGTCATTGCTTTTGATGCTGGCATCCTGTATCAGATGGTTAATCTGAGGCCCTGGCTACTCTGCTTCTGGTTCAGATTCCTGAATATGTGTCTGGCAAGACAGTGAAAAATGTCCCCAAAACTTGCTACCTGCCATCCAAGTCAAAGAACCAGATGGAGTTCTTGGGTCCTGGAATTGTCTTGCATACAGATCTGCTGTTGTGGCCATTCAGAAACTGAATGACTAAAAGGAAAATATCTCTGTCTCTTGATTTTTCTCTATATCTCACTGTATTTTACCTCTCACTCCTGCTCTCTCTCTCTTGGTCTTGCTCTTTCAAATAAATATTGAGAAAAAAGAAAACACTAACTTCACATATAAATCCTTATGGAAGTCTTAATTAATCAGTGACATTCTCTGGACATAACTTCCTTTATCCGTACTACAGATCTTTCCACTGTATTCAGTACAAATTAATCACTAGAAACCCTCTCCCTGATTCCAGTCATTACATAGAAATGATACTTGAGAGACAGAAAAATTAATTAAGATTAATCAACTATCAGTGAGTATGGTCTTTTTTTTTTTCACATGCGAAGTGTACATAGAGAGAGAGACAGAGAGAAAGGTCTTCCTTTTCTGTTGGTTCACATCCCAGTGGCCCCCACGGCTGGTGCACTGTGGCCGGCACACCACGCTGATCCAAAGCCAGGAGCCAGGCGCTTCTCCTGGTCTCCCATGTGGGTGCAGGGCTGAAGGACTTGGACTATCCTCCACTGCACTCATGGGGCACAGCAGAGAGCTTGATGGAAAAGGAGCAACTGGGACAGAATCCATTGCCCCGACCGGGACTAGAACTTGGGGTACCAGTGCCTCAGGTGGAGGATTAGCCTAGTGATCTGTGGCAGCAGCCAAGTATGGTCTTTTTACTTTTCTCATCTCAAGTCCCCTCATGCAATCTACAACTTCATTGCCAGTAGGAAAAGCATCTGGTGGAGGTATATGAAGACAAAGAGGAAAAATTCCAAGAAAGAATATGAGGACCCACAATTCATGGTGCCAAGCTAGTTTTTGATCCCTGCAAATTCATGTTCATTTCAAAAATATGATTTTGAGACATATTTCATGGCACAATTGTGTTTTTGATATGTGATGGAGTTACCTAGGCTTCAAAGCTCAGCACTGAGGTTTGTGAATTTGCAGAATAGGCACTAAAGGGCAATGGCAGGATTAGAAAATACTCAGGAATGGAGAGAGCGGCAAGATGGTGGAATAGGAAGGGAGCACACTGGTAGGACGGGAAAGGACAGTTTAATAAAAGTGGATATAGTGATCCCTGTTAAATCTAAGAGTGGAAAAAGAGAGGGAGGAGATGAACAATTTGGAACATGCTCAATCGGACTGGCCGCAAATGGTGGAGTTAGAAATGTGCAGGGGATTCCAACACAATTCCATCAAGATGGCATGTACCAATGCCATCGCACTAGTCCAAGTGATCAATTTCAGCTCACAATTGATAGCTCTGATAGGTCTAAGAGTCAAAGAGATCACACAAACAAGACAAGTATCTGCTAATACTAACTGATAGAATCAAAAAGGGAGAGAAAGATCCAACATGGGAAGTGGGATACACAGCAGACTCATAGGATGGCAGATGTCCTAAACAACACTCCGGCCTCAGAATCAGCCCTCAAGGCATTCAGATCTGGCTGAAGAGCCCATGAGAGTATAGCAGGCATGGAAAGCCAAGATATCATGGAAAAAAAAAAGACCTAAATGAAGGATCTCTGTGAGTGAGATCCCAGTGGAAAGAATGGGGCCATCAAAGAAGGAGGTACCCTTCTCCGAAGGGAGGAGAGAACTTCCACTTTGACTATGACCCTATCGGAATAAGACCAAAGTCAGCGAACTCTAAAGGCTTCCATAGCCCTGGCAACTCATGACTAGAGCCTAGGGAGATTACTGACGCCATGAACAGGAGTGTCAAATTGTTAAGTCAGCAACAGGAGTCACTGTGTACTTACACCCCATGCGGGATCTGTCCCTAATGTGTCGTCTAAAGCCAAGTGATGCTATGACTGGTACTGAAACAGTATTTTTATACTTTGCGTTTCTGTGTGGGCGCAGACTGATGAGGTCTTTGCTAATTATATACTGAAGTGATCTTCTGTATATAAAGAGAATTGGAAATGAAAAAAAAAAAACAACCTGGTGTTAAAATGGAAATGGCATAGAAAATTAATTATTTTGAAAAAAAAATTATGTAGGATCTCTGTCTTTAATGTGCTGTACATTGCTATTTAATGCTATAATTAGTAATCCAATGGTAGTTTTTTCACTTGATATTGCTATATGGGCAAAATGTTGAAATCTTTACCTAATATATACTAAATTGATCTTCTGTATACAAAGAGAATTGAAAATGAATCTTTACATGAATGGAAGGGGAAAGGGAGCGGGAGGGGGGAGGGTTGCGGGCGGGAGGGAGGTTGTGGGAGGGGAGGAGCCATTGTAACCCATAAGCTATACTTTGGAAATTTATATTCATTAAATAAAAGTTTAAAAAAAATAAAATTAAAAAAATGGATATACTGCAGGTTCAAGGAAGAGTAGGGGAAGAAACAGCAGAGGAAACTCTTCTGGAACTAGTGATTCACAGTGGACCTGCGTGGAGAGTGTGGGAGCCCAAGTTCGGGACACCAGTGGCAGAATCAACACACCAGCACTGGAATGCGAGGTGAGCTGAACCTCAATAGCCCGAGACACCAGCAAGAAAGCAGAAAGCAGAGAATAGAGGGAACGAGGCTTGAAACCCCATGGACAAAAGTTCACCAAGTTAACTAGAAGAGAGAGAGAGAAAAAAAAAAGTGACTGATACGGACACGAGTTTCTCTCTCTCTGCTCACCTCTCAAAGGTGAGCAAGACAAAGAGCAGGCACCATTTTGGACATACGTCATAAGCAGGGCAACCTCGTCTGCACCAGCCCTGAACCTAGCCGAAAAACCTGACTCTGGGGGGTGAAATAACAGGAGATTAAGATCTATATTGGCAACCTAGTGGGAGACTGCAGTAGAATTGGAGCCCACACTGAGGGCAGCAGAGATTCCCTGTGTGGTCCTTGGGAAAGAGCTTCCGATCTCTGGCTCCTGTGGGTATATCATTCGCCTGCTAACTTCCTCCAATTCCATTCAGCTGTGTGAAATTACTTCCATTTTGAATCAAAAAAAAAAAGAATGAGAGATTTACCACACCTAACTTGGAAGTGTCACTTTGACACACCCTCAACCCTGAGGAACCAGAGCTCTCAGGTCATACTCATCTCAACCTCTAAGGCTCCATCAAAAGCAGACAGTCCATTTAATAGAGAGGCATAGAATAACAAGAAAAAAAACACCACAATGCAGAAACCAAATATCTCCAACATGCCAAACAACAAACGCAAAGACCAAGGTAACAAGAACAAGGAAGACACTATGATGCCCCAAATGAAAAAGACACCCCAATTCAAGATTATGAAGATGATGAGATAGAAGAAATGCAAGAAGCAGATCTCAAAAAATTGAAGCCATAATATTGCAGTTCTTACCTGAGACTGAGCCTATTTTTGCAGGATGTCCAGGTAGGAAAACAAACCAAATCTTCTGTCTTAGTTTTATCAGGTGCCCCTTAAATTTTCTGTGTCCTGTGTCTGGATCTGTGTTTTCCATGAGATGTGTAAAGGTGATGGGCTCCTATGCTACGAAAATGCAGTGGCAGTAAGTCCTCTGCAAAAGTATAGATGATAAAGGCAAAATCCAGAGGGAAAATGATCCTCTTAGCTGAGAGGCCTGTAAAGTGCTCCTTTTGTGGGTCATTTGCTCCAGAAAATGTTTTCTGAAACAAATGTGGCTTGTTCACCTTGTAGGTCACACACTTTCTTCAGGCTGAAGGGTGACAACTTTTATTAGTACCTGCTGTGTGCCAAATTGTTCTGACATCTTTTTTGATAGTCTACCTCTACCTGGTGCCTATTTGGACACCCTGTCTGAGTTGCATACCTGAGTACCCAACATAACCACTGCCTATTCCAATCCTTGGGTACTTATGTGTGTACATGAATATGAACTCCTTCTGAGTACCAGACACATAGCCATGCAAACACATGTGCTTCTGTGAACATCTTTGTGTAACAGGTGCATATCTATGTGTGCATGTTCAGGTGTGGGAATGTTTATATGCCAGACACACATACATGCAGGCCCATGTGCAGGTATGAGCACCTCTTGTGTGCCTGGTGTAAATTTTTACATGCAGCTGTGTCTCTGTGTGAGTACCTTACAGGTATCTGGCACACATCCAGGAATGCACATGTGCTTGTTTGGATGCCTTTGTGTACAATACACACATCTGTCTCTGCATGTTCAGGTTTGAGCACTTTTGTGTAGTAGGCACACATCTGTTTACCCAACACTTTAACTCACAGCAGACTCCCAACATCATTCTCAGTGTGATGCCACTACTATGCCCATTTTCTAGATAAGGAAAACCAGAGTGTCAGCCTAGGTTCCTCAACTGTAGAGGGAGGAATCTAAACCCTAACTGTCCAACCACTTAAGACTTAACAGTTGAGCCCCAGTGTAGACTACCTCAGCATAGACTACCCCACACATAATCACATAAATAATGAAATCCAACAACATTCAGAAAGAGCATTCACCTAGACCAAGTGGGAATTATCCATGCTATGCAGGGATGGTGCAACATTTGCAAATGATAAATGTGATAACATCACATTCACAAACTGATGAACAAAAAGATAGATTATCTCAACAGATACAGAGAAAGCATTTGATAAGATACAATTCTCTTTCATGATAAAAACTTTTATAAAACTGGGTATAAGAGGAATATTTTTCAACAAAATCAAGGTAATTTATGACAAACCCATAGCCAACATCCTATTGAATGAGGAAAAGTTATAAGCATCCCCACTAAGTCCAAAACCAGACAAACATCACCATTCCTGTTCAATGTAGTCCTGTATGTGTTAGCCAAGGCCATTAGACTAGAAAAAGAAATCCGAAAGACACGAATTGAAAAAGAGGAAATAAAGTATCCCTATTTGCAGATGACATGATTGTACATAACAGAGATCCAAAAGACTGCACTGAGAGACTACTAAAACTCATAAAAAGAGTTTCATAAAGTGGCGGGATATAAAACTAACACACAAAAAGCAATAGCCATTGTATACACAAAAAATGCACTGGCTGAGAAGAAGTTTTTAAGATCAATTCCATTCACAATAGCTATAAGGAATTAAATACCTTGGAATAAGTTTATCCAAGGATGTGAAAGATCCTTACAATGAAAATTACAAAACACTAAACAAAGAAATAGAGGACACAAAAGTTGTAAATGGTTCAATTTTCACAGATTGGAAGAATTAATATCATCAAAATGTTCAGACTACCAAAAGCATTTTACAGATTTGATGCAATCCCAATCAAAATACCAATGACATTCTTCTCAGATCTAGAGAAAATGATGAAGAAATTCATATAGACACACAAGAGACCCCAAGTAGCTAAATTACTGTTATACAATAAATCAAGCAGAAAAACAAATCAAAGCTGGAAGCATCACAATATCAGATTTCAAGACATATTACAGTGCAATTATAAGCAAAACAACCTGGTACTAGCACAAAAACAGACATGCAGAGCAATGTAACAGAATAGAAACTCCAGGAATCAATCCACACATTTACAACCAACTTATCCTTGACAAAGGAGCTAAAATCAATCCCTGGAGCAGGGACAGTCTCTTCAAAAATGGTGCTGGGAGAACTGGGTTTCTGCATGCAGTGATATGAAACAAGACCTCCACCTTATACTGTACACAATAATCCACTCAAAATGTATCAAAAACATAAATCTATGATCCAATACCATCCAATTACTAAAGAACATTGAGGAAACTCTATAACACATTGGCATAGGCAAAGTCGTTTTAAAAAAAAACACCATGGAAGCACAGGAAATCAAATGAAAAAATTAGCAAATGGGATTACATTCAGCTGAGAAGTTTCCGCACTGCAAAAGAAACACTCACCAAAGTGTAGAGGCAATTGAGACAATGGGAGAAAATGTTTGCAAACTATGCAGATGATAAATGATTAATAAACAAAATCTATAAAGAGCTAAAGAAATTTAACAACAACACGACAAACATTCCAGTTAAGAAATGGGTGAAGGACTTGAACTGCCATTTTTTAAGAGAGGCAATTCAAATGGCCATCAGATACTGGAAAAAAGGCTCAAAGGGAGTGGCAGACAGGTAAAGTCGCTGCCTACAGTGCTGGCATCCCCCATGGTGCCAGTTTGAGTCCTGGCTGCTCCACTTCCAATCCAGCTCTCTGCTATGGCCTGGGAAAGTCATAGAAGATGACCCAAATGCTTGGGCTCCTACACCTGTGTGGGAAGAAGCTCCTGGCTCCTGGCTTCAGATTGGCCCAGCTCTGACTATTGCAGCCATTTGGGTAGTGAACCAATGGATGGAAGCTCGCACTATCTCTCGCTCTCTTTCTCTTCCTCTATGTTACTCTGCCTTTCAAATAAATTGATACATCTTTTAAAAAAGGTAAAGAAAACAGGCTCAGGGTCATTAGCAATTAGGGAAATGTAAATAAAACCACAATGGAATTTCACTTCACCCTAGTTCAAATGGCTCTCACACAAAAATCTATAAACAACAAATGCTGGTGAGGATGCAGCATAAAAAATGTACCCTAACCCAGTGTTCACAGGCAGCTAAAGTGGTCCAGACACTGTGGAAGACCGTATGTATATACTTCAGAAATCTGAATACAAATCTACCATATGATGAGGCCATCCTGCTCCTGGGAATTTATCCAAAATAAAATTAATCAGTATTTAAAAGTGTTATCTGTACCTACATGTTAATCACAGCTCAATTCATAATAGCTAAGACATGGAATCAACCCAGATGTGCAGCAGCTGTTTATTGGATAAAGAAATTATAGTATAGATTACAGTTCAGATGTAAAAAAAAAGAAATCCTGTCTTTAGCAACAAAGCAGATGCAACTGGAAGTCATTATATTTCATGAAATAAGCCAGTGCCAAAAAGACAGATATATTGTGTTTTCTATGAATTGTGGTAACTAATACGGTACCTGTAATATAATCCACTGGAGTGAAATGGTTATTTTGAGATTTGCTGATTGTTTACAGCCCTCGTGTGTTTTGTTGAGGAAGGTTTTTCTTTTCACCAATTGTTGAACTCGTTATTTAATGTAGGATTAAACTTACGAGTAAAAAGTAAACTTAAAATGGATCCTGTAAAAATTATGAGTGGGAATAGCAGAGGTAGGAAGGAAAAGGGTTGGGGTATTGGGGCAACAGAGGATAATGTGGGGTGTATCACTAACTTTATAAACCTGTATAGGAAATGCATGAAACTTTGGTAACTTAAATAAGATTTTTTTAAAAAATACAAAAAAGTGTGTAGGCTTTTGTGGTGAAGATCCTTATGGAGCAGCTGAAGCAACAAGAAACCATGGACTCCACCAGGGTCAGGAAGAGGCTGCTCACAGGCTCTGCATAGCAGATGCTTTCAGAGACCTGCTGACGACAAAGGTCCCAAGGAACAAGCAACAATAGGCATTGTTGGCTGAGGAAGGTGGAAATAGTTCTGCTTCCCAGGAAAATGCCAAACTGAAATCAAAGATGGATGGTGATAGTTGTAATGGCAAAGAAAAAGGAAATGGTTCACCTTACTCCCAAGGATCCATGGACAAGCCATTAGGGAACTGGGGACAGTGAAGAGAGATATCTTCCACCTGCTGGTTCAATCCCCAGATGGCTGCAATGTTCCAGGGATGGGCCAGGCCAAAGCAATTAACCAGGATCCACTTCAGGCACACTAGTAGGGAGCTGGATTGTGAGTGTAACAGCCACAGCTCAAACTCCCATATGAGATCTCAGTACTGCAGATGGTGCCTTAACCAATTATGTCATAGCGCTGGCCTTATGGAACTACAATTTTAACTCTGTTTCCTCACAGCAAATGCTGGCAAGCCACAGGGGCTCCATGCTGGGCAAGCTAGTGAGGCTACAGAGAAGGTGTTCCAATGGTGAAGTGGGCCCAGATCCCTTCAACTAACCATGCTTTTCCTAACAATGATGATTTGAATAGATGTGTACAGTGTGTGTTCACTTTCCAAAGTCAACAAGCCCAAAATCTTTAGGACTTCCCATCAGAAACAGCAAAATCAGTCTGCAGCTCATCCTGTAATACTTGGGCTACAGATTATCCTGAGGTTTCCTCTTTTTATAGATTTACTAGTTGTGACTTATTTAAGAATTTGGAAAAAAAGAATTAAAATAAAAATTATCCAATACACAATCTCACTGTACTTTAGAGCCCCAAAACACAGCACACTGTAAAGGATCAGTGTTTTTCCTTGTAATCTCATGGCGGGTGGGGAGCTGGCCTTGCTGTCATTGCCCAGCACTACAAGAGAGTATCATAACATAGACTGCTATCCTAAGAAAAGAACAAAATTAAAAATTTTATGTATGGCTTCTATTGAATATAAATCACTTTTTTCACCATCATAAAGTGGAAAAATCCTTAAGCATCATAAGGTAAGAACTGTCTGTATTGCATTTTGTATCTTTTCTTAGATTTCTTAGTCCTCCAAATAAAATCAGTGGAAATATCATACCATGCATCTTGAAAATATTCTCCCTATATTGTAAAGACTTTGGCTCATCTGTAGTCCTTATTTCACCAATGTGAGTAATTTCCTACCACCCTAAATAATCTTACCCACCTTACTAAATTTTTGTTTTGATTTAAGCTTTCCCTTCTGTAATAATGTTAATAAATCCATCTTTTAGCCCAAAAAATACCAAAACGTAGAAATCGTATATAAGTATGCCTTTCTCTAACATAGAATCACTCAGTAAGTTTCATGAAATATTTCTAATATATTGTGAGTGAAGTCAGGATCTCTATTTCTCTCATGCTACCTGACTGATTCAAGATAGCATTACTCTCTCTTGCAGAACTTCTACTGTCTCCTTTCTGTGTCTTAGCATTTACCGTTTCTATCCTACCATCCAGTCTCAACAACAAGTGATCTCTTCAAAATATGTGTAACAAATAAAAACACCAGCTGAAAACCTTCCAATAACATTTCATTTTTTAAAATTTTCATGTACTTATTTAGAAATATAAATTATATTTTTGATTTTTAAAAATTAATATAGAAGCATATAAGTTCATATATACATATTATGAACAATGAGGATTTCAAAATTTTTGTGGAGAATGAAACTGATATGTAAGTTTATTTTGGTGCTAGAAAACTGGAAACTTATGCATAGAATACTTTTTCAAATATTCATGGAATATGCATTTTTTAAAAACTCTACATTTATTTCAAGATTTTGTATAGAACATAATATATTTGCAGGCACCGTAGCCACTTTGCAGACATATAAATGGTAGCTGATATGGTGTAACTGCCTACTCTTCAAGCTGTAAAGAATTTGTCTCTAATGTTTGAAGCATTGATTTACCAATCACAACAGATGTGCTTCAGGCACAAGAATGGAAATACAAGTAGTGTGTGATGGCTACAGTCACATAGGAATGGTGACACTGGGAGGTGGCCAGGCTCTGCACATATAGAGATTGGGAATTTATAAAGGAATAAATTGGCTGCAGATAAATCAATGCTTAGAGGAAATTTATACCCTTATATGAATGTTAGAATGAAAAACTAAAAATCAATCATTGTAGCTTCCTAATTAAGAATTAAAAAGAAAAAGGAAATTGAAAGTAAATAGAAGAAAGGCATTCAAAATGATAATAACAAATATAAATGATATGTTTTTGAGTACCACAAAGCAGGATATATTTTTAAATGTTAACAAAATTAACATAGAAGTAAAGTAATTATAAATACAAATGGAAAAGTAACACTAATATCAAATTTTAAGAATTAAAAATAATTCTTTATAGATAATTTGTCCTTCTCAAGATGCTAGAAGAAATGTGTGATAGTCTTAGGAGTAAAATTTGAATAGAAGTCAAAATTCATTATATATTGAAAACCAAATTCCCAACGACACAAATATAGCATGAAATAGGAAAACTCCTACTTAGAACAAAGAAGTTGAATCACAACTTGAAAACTAGCAACCAACCAATAAAAAAGTTATAGAAGAAAAATTTCAAATCCAGAATTACAAAATATTCCAAATATTTAAGAAAAAAATAAACACATCTACATTTCCCACACATAGCCGTAATGGAAATAAGCAGAGAATATTTTAAAATTTCTTTTGGAAAGCCAGCATAACATTGATGAGGATGCAAGTTGACCAGAAACTCGAAATACAAATGGAGTATTAGTTTAATAAAGGAAATCATGTATGAAAACATAATTAATAACAAGTGAGATATAATAAAATTTCAAGAGCTGTTAACTTTGGTAAACAAGCCATGTAAATTTTCCAGATAGTTGATAAATTTAAGAAAATTGCATGATCATTTAGAGGAAATATTGAAAATTATTTTAATAATTCAACATCTAGTTAAAAAGAAAACCTTCTAGCAGTAAAGCAATGGTTTCCTTGCTAATCAAGATTCTTTAAAAGATCCTACAACAAACAATTAATACAGGATCACTGAAACCTTTTTTCCTGGAAGTAACTTAGAACATGCTTTCTCCATTATCTCCAACTTCTTACCAGAAAAGTAGTCAGGGGTGGGGGGTGGGAAGGACAACAACAAAGATTAATTTCTAAGCAAAATATGGTCAATATATTGGAGATATTAAAATATTGTCCATAAAATCTAAAAACAAATACAACTGCTGAATAAATTTATTAGATTGCTGGAAAGATTAATATATAAAATCCAATAGATCACCAAGTACAAACAAGAAACAAATAGACAATACGCAAAATCAACAGGCAGAGTAGAAAACAAATACTGACAGAAGAAAAGGAAAAAAAAAGGATTAAATGCGATATCTTTAAGCATTTTAAATCAATATTTAAAAAGTAACACAAACGGCCAAACAGAAAAATGAGCAAAAAATACGAGGGAGAAGAAAGGCCCATAAGCCAACAGACAACATTCTAGCTCACCTGAAGCAGGTTACCTCAAGCTCCAGAAAGAATCCGGCAGGGAGGACAGGGGGACACAGGGGGACACCAGCAGTGGCAGCAGGGAGGTGAGAGGCCCTTCTGCAACAGGGATGTGAGAGGCCCTCCTGCAGCAGGGAGCAGGGCCCAGGAGGGGCAGTTTCCCACCTGACCCAGGCCTACACTCCTGCTGTTTCCTTCCACACAACCTGAGCTCAGGGTGTCCCAGCTGTGGAGGATGCTGTTTGGCTGTGTCGTTTGTGACGTGTCATGCAAACTGTTCAATCAGGGAGGTGACATCCAGGAGTATTGACATCATAGTCTTCCATCCTACAGTACTGCGGGTGCACCAGGTCCTAGGAGACGGCGCCACTGCCGCGAGGCTCCCAAGCCAATCGGAATCCACCACTTTCCACCTTCACTGACGGTGGGGGGCTGGAGGGCAGCGACGCTGGACACCTAGGAAGTTGACCACCACGACACGGTGAGTGTGTGGGCCCAGGTGTCCCGGGGGGGAAGCGGAGCCACTGGAGCTGCTGAAGGGCCAGGAAGACGCGGGCCACCCAGAGGACATCTCTAGGCTCTGTGGGCACCATACTGCCGCAGGTGCAGCACTTTCCTTGGTCCCCTCTGACCCCGGGTTGGGGGAGACTGGGGCCAGAGACCCCCGGCACCCTGGGCCTTCCCTGCTCGCAGCGACTTCCCATCCCTGGAGCCACCCCTGGGCAGCTGTGTAGCGGCAGCCCCGCGTCTCCCCAGGTGTGCAGTGGGGCCTGAGCTTTCACTAGGGAGACTGTGGGTTCTGCGTATGGGGTTCATGAGGCACTGGAGCTGTCCTAATGCGGCCCTCGGTTCCTCCTTCCTTCCCTGTGAGGACCTGATTCCCCCCAGTTTTCTAAATATGTGTGCAGCAGGGTCTTGTCCAGGATGTTGACCTCTTTGCTTAGCTGTTCCTAGAGGGGTCTCTTTTCTGTTTCCAGTAACGTAGTAACACAGGTTAGGTAAGATAAAAACAGAAGTATTGTGTGACTCTGGGTTTTCATCCAGGTTTTAGAGAGGCAGGAGGACCTGTAATTTGACACTTGGGTATCATCTTAGTACTTACAGGCTCCCTTGACAGGCTGTCGTCTGTATTAACACGTTCAAAATAGAGATTGTGGCTACTTAAATTTATGAGTGTTTTAAAAATTTTGTTCCAAAAAAAGCCTTTCCAATCCCAAAGATATGTCCAGTTTACTGTTATTTTGAATTTATGTTTTCATATAGGAGCCCATTTCTTTTTTGCTTGTTTTAATGTTTTCAAGATTCTTAGAATATACTTGACAGAATTTGTGTATGTTCAAGATATGAAACCTGATGTTTTATACGTGAGGGGATTTTCAAAAGTTATGGAAAATTCAAATTATCTTCTAATTTTATTTTTTCATAAACTTTTTGGAATCCTCTTGTACATATACACGAATCATGATGAAATGAACAGGACATATCCATCACCTTGCATTGTTACATTTTTAAAGAATACATAAGATATTAGCAAGTTGTGAGTATATAATATTCTTTTAAATACTGTGTGGAATATTTTAAATACTATGTTTAAGACCTTGAATTAATTTATCTCATAACTGCAAATGTTTTCCCATTTCCTTTGCTCTGATCCCCTGACAACCACCACTTTTTTTCTGTGATTGTGATTTTCTTAGATTCCACACACAATTGAGATTGTGTGGCATTTGTCTTTTAGGGCTGCAACAGCTGGAGCTGGTCCTATCTGAATCCAGGATCCAGGAGCTTCTTCAGGACTCCCCCCTGGGTGCAGAGGCCCAAGCACTTGGGCCATCTTCCACTGCCTTCCCAGGCCTTTATTCAGAGAGCTTGATCAGAAGAGGGGCAGCTGGGATTTGAACTAGTGCCCATGTTGGTGCTGCAGCCAGAGGCTTAATCTACTACTCCACAGCATAGGGCCCTTTCTCATAAGTAAATTGATCTTTCCAAAACAAACAAACAAACAAACAAACAAACAAACAAAAATGAAGCTTTCACATGAAAACAAAAAACAACTAATGCCTTACCCTGGGCTGGCATTCTGGCACAGCATGTTAAGCTTCTGCTTTCAATAGAGCATAATTATCAGAGTGCCAATTCAAACCCCATATGCTCTGCTTTTGATCCAGTTTTCTGCTGATGTACCTTGGAAAGTAGCAGACTATGGCTTTGTATTTTAGTAACTGCCACTGATGTGGAAGACTTTGTTTAAATTCTGCTCCTGTCTCCAGGCTGGCCCAGCCCTAGCTATTACTGTGATTCAGGGAATGAATAATTGTGTGGATCTCTCTCTCTCTCTCTCTCTCTCTCTCTCTCTCTCTCTCTCTCTCTCTCTCTCTGTGTGTGTGTGTTTTCCTCCCTTTCAAATAATAATTATTTTAAAAAAGCAAAACACCACCTATCTGCTTCCCCAGAGTTACACTCCATCCTGAAATAGGCATATGTCCTCATAATTACTGTGCATGTTTAATTTTACCAAATAGGTATAACTCACTTGTATTAGTTATTTATTGCTGTGCAGCAGTCTTCCCCAAAACATAGCAGCTGTTTACCACCCTACACTGTTTCTGAGAGTTAGGGATGGATGAGTGGCTGGGATGGTTGCATGGTTGACTCTGGCCCTGGGTCTACAGAGGTCACTTCTATTCACTAACTTACTGGCTGACAGAAATGCCCCTTCCCTCATCAAGTTATCATCAGCACAACTGCCTGGATATCTTCAAAACAGGGTACTTGGCCATCCCATAGCAAATCATCTCAGAGACGGTGCAACTGAGCACCAAAGATAGAAGCTATCATTTTATTATATCAAATCCTGAAGTGACAGGCAAATATTTTGCATGTGGGAAGGAACTAGAAAACCTAAACACCAGCAAGGAGGGTTCTTTGGGAGTCACTGTGTAGCTGTTGATTTTGTTATTAGAATTAAATTTTCTGAATATATGTTTCTATGAAAGCAAGCTCATTTATTTTTACTGCTGTGTTGTATCCTATTGTATGAATGGACCTAGGTTAGGTATTCTGTCTGTATTGACTGATTTGAGAGTGGTTTCTAATATTTGCAGTATTAAATAGTATTGCAATGAACAGATTTGTGTTGTGAAAGGAATCTTCTAAAATTCAAAATTTTAAGTGTTTTAGTATGTCAGTTTTCAGCGTTACAACAACTGACAAATTTTACTTTAGAAAACCTAGATCACAAAAATTATATATGAATTTCAGTGCCTTCAAACGATTACCATATTTGCATTTATTCTTATGCTTTGCAAACCTATGTGTGATAGAGTGTCCTATTTCAGGTGATATTTTCAAGATCACGTATCTTTGAATATGTTTATGGTATGCTGATCTTGTTCTCTGAAGATGAGGGTTTTTGTTAGTCTCATCTATGTTTTTCTACTTTTTTACTGGTATAGATGGGTTCCTTGGGATATTAATTTTTCCATGTTGTATCTCCTAATTACTCTGTTTTTTCTGATTATCTGTTTTTGGTGTTTTTACTTACATCTTTTTAAATTTAAGATAATCAATTCCATCTTTCTCTCATGACTTGTATTGTGTGCCTTAAGAAATTGTCTGAATCTGAGAAAATATAGATATTTTTCTTCTATAGATACCCCGTACTTTTTTTCTTATTTTCTCCTAAAATATGAACTAGGAATATAATTTTCTAAGAACACTTGATTTTCTCAGAAATATTTGTTGAGTTTATAATGTTTCCCCCTTATTTTTCCAATATTTTATTATGAAAATTTAATATATAGAAACCAAATATCTTTATATACAGAAGATCGATTCAGTATATAATTAGTAAAGATCTCATCAGTTTGTATCCACGCAGAAACACAAAGTGTAAAAAATACAGTTTAAGTACTAGTTATAGCATCACTGCACATTAGACAACACATTAAGGACAGATCCCACATAGGATGTAAGTACACAGTGACTCCTGTTGCTGACTTAACAATTTGACACTCCTGTTCATGGCGTCAGTAATCTCCCTAGGCTCTAGTCATGAGTTGCCAGGGCTATGGAAACCTTTAGGGTTTGCTGACGTTGATCTTATTCCGATAGGGTCATAGTCAAAGTGGAAGTTCTCTCCTCCCTTCAGAGAAAGGTACCTCCTTCTTTGATGGCCCTGTTCTTTCCACTGGAATCTCACTCACTGAGATCTTTCATTTAGGTCTTCTTCTTTTTTTTTCTTTTCCATGGTATCTTGGCTTTCCATGCCTAAAATACTCTCATGGGCTCTTCAGCCAGATCCGAATGCCTTAAGGGCTGATTCTGAGGCCAGAGTGTTGTTTAGGACATCTGCCATTCTACGAGTCTGCTGTGTATCCCACTTCCCATGTTGGATCTTTATCTCCCTTCTTGATTCAATCAGTTAGTGTTAGCAGACACTTGTCTTGTTTGTGTGCTCCCTTTGACTCTTAGACCTATCAGAGCCATCGGTTGTGAACTGAAATTGATCACTTGGACTAGTGAGATGGCATTGGTACATGCCACCTTGAGGGGATTGTATTGGAATCCCCTGGCACATTTATAACTCCACCATTTGGTGCAAGTCCGATTTAGCATGTCCCACATTGTACATCTCCTCTCTCTTTTTCCCACTCTTATATTTAACAGGGATCACCTCTCAGTTAAAATTTAAACACCTAAGAATAATTGTGTGTTAATTACAGAGTTCAACCACTAGTACTAGAACTTCTGTATATAAAGATAATTGGAAATGAAAAAAAAAAACAACCCTGGTATTAAATTGGACATGGCATAGAAAATTAATTTTTAAAAAAAATATTATGTAGGATCTCTGTCTTTAATGTGCTGTACTTCTTATTTAATGCTATAACTAGTACTCCAACAGTATTTTTTTTTCACTTTGTGTTGCTATATGGGGGCAAGCTGTTGAAATCTTTACCTAATATATACTAAACTGATCTTCTGTATATAAAGAGAATTGAAAATGAATCTTGATGTGATTGGAAGGGGAGAGGGAGCGGGAAAGGGGAGGGTTGTGGGTGGCAGGGAAGTTTTGGGAGGGGGAAGCCATTATAACCCATAAGCTGTACTTTGGAAATTTATATTCATTAAATAAAAGTTTAACAATAATAAAAAAGGAAAAAAAAGAAATCAAATATCATACAGTGACATTCTGCATATAAGCCATGTAGATTTAGTAATTTATAACAATTTGTTGTGCATCAATTGGTGTGTGGGTACATTTTTTACTGAACTATTCGCAAATAAAATGCAAGCATCATGGCATGTCACTCCTCAGTATATCATTATGCATATTAAAAATATGGAAGTCTCTTATATAAACACAATATTATTATTACACCTGAAACACTAGCAGTAATTTACAAACAGATTTTAACCACAGTCTCAAAAATGTTGTTTTAATTATTTTAAGGGCCAAAATTGATGCCTTTGTAGAATGTATCATATTGAGTTTTGCCTGAGTATTTCCTAATGTTATCAATTAATGATAGGTTAACCTCATATTTCCTGAAAATTTTGAATTTATATCTAGAGGCTTAGTTTCAAGTAAAATATATTTTGGCTCAGTCTCCACTGAAAGTTTAATAGCCTCTTTGTCATGTACCACATCCCTGTATGTACCTGGGCTCTTTCCGAGCATCCTACTCTGTCTCAGGAAAGAGTTCTGTAACCCTGCACTACACCACATGGCCCTAATTTCTGTAATGATACTAGAACAGGGTTCTGTAAGACCTTGATCTTTGTCCTTATACTTAGTGTCCTGCCTAGTTTTGCTGTTTTAATGAGCTTATCAACATATTTCAGAAATCCTTGTGGGATTCTAAGTAGAATTACATTAAATTTATTGAGTATAGATTATTTAATTGCTGCATTATCTTTTCCCCATGAATGTACTAAATTTCTCCATTTGTTTCCATCTTCTTTTATGTCCTACTGAAATGGTTTGCAATGATATTTTTCAAAAAGATTTTCTCATAAATTTCTTATGAGGTACCTCATAGTTCTTATTGTTACTGTAAGTGGGATTATAGTAAATTGTATTTACTAGCTGATTGTTTGTTGTATAGGCATATAGCTGTTTTGTATATTAACCTTATGTGTATATTAATCTGCAAATAATATACTTTTTATAATTTCTAATATTTGTATCATATACTATTCTTTTTAGAAAGCTTTTTGAGGCAATATTGTATAAATATTATGATAGTGATCATTTTTGTGAGGCTTTCAAAAAGGTCATGTAAAGTGCATGCTATGCAAATATTATTCATAGATTTCAAGAAATGTTAGCACCAGATCAACAGATATTTTAATTCTGTTTTCCCATAAAGTGCTTTGAAGTGCCTCGTATGTCCCATGCTTCATTACTGAGTGTGATGCACAGGGCAGGTGTTCTATTTCCCTTCCTATTCCTAAATGTAGAGATCCTCAGTTTATTGTTAGTCGACTAGTATAAAGAAAAAAACTCTTTGGCAGTTTCTAGTAACATTAAACACAGGCTTACTTCATGAGACTCCTAGGTGTATGCAGAGAAGTAGAGGTCTGAGTCTACTTAAAGACCTAACTGGAAGGTTCATAGCTTATTCATAATTGTAGAACTACTTAAAATTACCATTTTTTTTTCAAAATAGAAACAACCTAAAAGATCACTGAGGGAGAATAGATAAACAAAGTATTAAGTCATTGGAACATGGCACAACAAATTTCATTGTCCTGAACAATGCAACTCAATGTTTCTTTTGTATAAGTATATGAAAGATAAATTTCATCTATAGAATCCTAATTTCCATGTGTGTAATTCTGGAATGACCCGTACCCTTAACATGTGAAGATGCCAACTCTGGTCCTCTGGCTACAGTCCTTGAAGAGGAAAGACACCAAGTGGTGTCAGTTGATGTACATAGGGTGATTTCTGTTCTCTATTTACTGTTGACACTGCTTAAATTTTAAGATTTGGTGTTCTGAGGTTTCAGTACAATGTGCCTAGGTGTAGATTATTTTTGCATCCTACTTGAGCTAATTTGTGCTCTCTGAATGTGATAATCCTACAACCATCATCAATTCTAGATCATCCTCAGCTGTCACCTCAGCCACTGCTGCCTAGTTTCTCCTTATGCATCTCCAATAAGATTAACTTTAGATTTCTTGTTATTTACTTCAGGTCCCTGAACAATTTGTTTATATTTTCTTCTCTTTATCTTTGGTGTATTCTATATAATTTCTTCAGATGCATCTTGTACTGGCCCAATTCTCTGTTCAGCTCTGTGCACTGTCCTATTTAATCTATTCAATAATTTCTATTTAATTGACTATATTTCATCTCTAGGAATTTTGTTCTATTTCTTTAAAATGTACAAGCTTGCTTTTCTATGGTATCATGTAATAAATTTATTGTGGCTTGTACTTCCTTTATTTATGTAATTAAAAGGCAATAAAATTTCCAAAAGTTATAATACATGGTGCTCATGCCCTCAGAGTATCATTGCCTGAAGTGCTTCCTCATTTTTTTTTTGAAACTCAAGGTCTATCATACAGATGTTTAAGTTTTTAACTAGCTGCTTAATCCAATCTTTTATTTTTAGAACAATACATGCTATAATAGACACAATTGATATATGCCCATTCACAGAGGTGAAGTAAGCCTCCAGATTAAATTACTAGAACTAAAATTGCTGAGTTAAGGAGCATAGGCATTCATAATTCTGATGCATAAAGTCATACTGCCTTTTGTAGATGTGATCATTGGAATTGGCTACTCCAGTTTGCTGGGTTTGCTTACAATGGTTTGTTTCTCCAGTCAGCCCTGCCAACATGATCTTTTCAGACTTTTAGGAAATTTACCAATATGACAAGTAAAAATGATGATTGCTACGTTTTTTATTTCTGCAAGTGAGATTGACTTTCTGTTCACAAATCTAAAGATATTTGTCCTTTTCTTTAAACAGTCATACATATGATGTATATACATATTCTTGTCCATTTTTTCTGTTTGGGTTTTAGATTTTTACATTGATTTGTAGCAGTTTCTTATGTAATGAAGTAAGTCACCCATTATCTAGAGGATAAACTGTATGATTCATATCTTATAAATATTTATGATTTTTTTAAGCTGCTTTGAACTTTAGTTGTGAAAACCAGAAGCTTAACAGTATCAAAAGGGCACAGGGTGGCCTCTTTGACCAGGCCTTGGGCTGCCGCGGCTGCTGGAGGAGTGGGCTCAGTGGTTCGGCGCCAGCGGCGGCCGGGCTACCTGCGGCCCCTGCCCTCTGCCGAGCCCCACACCATGGCCACGCCCCCCCACAGCCCTGAACTCAGTCTATAGCTCAGCAGCGGCGTCTCGGAGATCTGTCACAGGGCCGACCGCTGGTGCGTGTTCCTGGATGGGAACCACTTCACCCCCGGGAGCTGAAGGTCACGACCGAGGACAGCGTGGTGGAGATCTCGGGCAAACACCAAGAGCGACAGGAGCATGGCTACCTCGGCCGCTCTTCCACCTGGAAGTACACGCTGCCCCCAGTGTGGACCCCACGCTGGTCTCCTCCTCCCTATCCCCTGAGGGTGCGCTTCCCGTGGAAGCGCTGCTGCCCAAGCCGGCCACGCAGTCACGGACATCGCCATCCTGATCACCTTTGAGGCCCGCGCCCAGATCGGCGTCCAGAAGCCGGGAAGATGCAGCAGCCTGTGGCAAAGTAGAGCTGCCTCCTGCGTCGCCCAGCCCCCAGCACCCCCCTGTGCGCCCTTTTGATACTGTTAAGCTTCTGCTGTTCACAAATAAAGATCTAATTGTTCAAACCTGGTAAATGCCACTCTTAGGATCATTGGTTACTATCCTCTGTCTTTTATGACCTTGTCTAAAGGTGATCAGAGTCAGCAAATTTGGAAGGCTTCCATAGCCTTGGCAACTCATGACGACAGCCTAGGGTGGTTACTGGCGCCATAAACTAGAGTGTCAATTTGTTGGGTCAACAACAGGAGCCACTGTGCACTTGCTCCTCATGTGGGATCTCTGTCCTTAATGTGCTGTACATTTTGATTTAATGCTATAACTAGTACTCAAACAGTATGTTTCACTTTGTGTTTCTATGTGGGTGCAAACTGTTGAAATCTTTATACTAAATTGATCTTCTGTATATAAAGAGAATTGAAAATGAATCTTGATGCAAATGGAAGGGGAGAGGGAGTGGGAGAGGGGAGGGTTGCGGGTGGGAGGGAAGTAATGGGAGGGGGAAGCCATTGTAATCCATAAGCTGTACACTGTAAATTTATATTCATTAAATAAAAGTTAAAAAAAAAAGAACCAGCATGCCAGGACAATAGATGTACCAGTCAAAAAAAAAATTCCTTATGATGCATTGTGTGTTAAAATGTTTACTTTTGTGAATTTAAATATTTCAGTCTTTGAGTCTGTTGGATTTACTGGCACATTTGAAATGGCTTTACCTCACTGAAACATAGTATTTTATGATTTATTCAAGCTGTGTGTTATTTTACCTGCCTCAACTGTGTGGTTTAAACACCTCCTCCCTCTAGGTGGCTAGTCTATTTCCTTTAGCATTTATTGAAAGCCATCTTAATTAATCTGAAATCCCACAACCATAGTACACCAAATTGTAGGAAACATTTTGGAGACTTTTATTTAAGTATGTATTTTCTATTCTAATTCAGTGATACATCTTACAGCATTAGTTCCCATTTTTCCAAAGAATCATTGCTGTGCATTTTTAGTTGTCCTTTATGAACACTTGAACACTGACTTCAGCTTGTTTAGTTCCTTAAAATCTTCTCATTATGTTAGTGAGTGTGTAATCAGTCCATTCACGGGCATGATGTGATCATTTGAAAAAGTTTTATTAAGAAAAGAGAGCAGACTTCATGTATTTCAGGTACCAGGTTGTTTTGATTGTAACTGTCCTGTAGAGTGTCTTAAAATCTGGTCTTGTGATGCCTCTAGCTTTGTTTTTGCTGTTTAAGATTGTGTTTGGTATTTGGTGTCTCTTTGCTTACATATGGATTTTAGCATTACTTTTTTAGATATGAGAAAATGTCCTTGGTATTTTTATTGGAATCTCATTGAATACAAAAACTTCTTTTTGTAGTATGGATATCTTGATGACATTAATTCTTCCATTCCAAGAACACAGGTGGTTTTTCCAATTTTCCTTCTTCTTCTATTTCTTTCTTTAAAACTTTATAAATTTCACATCCTTGGTTAAATTTATTCAAAGGTGTATAGATTTGTAGTAGCTGCTCTGAATGGTAGTGATATTTATGTTCTTTTTCAGTGGTGGCATTATTTGTGTATTCAAAGGCAATTGATTTTGAGTGCTGATTTTATATCCTGCAGCTTTACCAAGCTCTCCTGTGAGTTCCAATAGTGTAATGTTTTTTGTTCCTCTCTATATAGAATCATGTTTCCTGTAATGAGGGATAGTTTGAACTCCTCCTTTCCAACTTGTATCCCTGTGATTTTTATTTCATGCCTAATGGCTCTGGGTAAAATCTCCAGAATTACATTAAATAGCAATTGTGAAAGTAAGCATTATCTGGTTTCAGATTTTAGTGGAAATGATTCCATAATTCTCAAAATCAATATGATGTTGATTGTGGGTTTGTCATAGGTGGCCTTGATTCTCATGAGGTAAGTTCTTTCTGTACCCAATTTTCTTAAGGCTTTTATCATGAAAGGATGTTATATTTATCAAATGCTCACTTTGTATGTATTGAGATAATCACGCGATTTTCATTCTCAACTTGTTAATGTGATGTATCCTATTTATTGATTTGCATATGTTTAACTATCCCATATGTTCCATATAAATGATCTCTCTGATTTGTTGTTGCATTAGATTAGCTAGTATTATATTGAGAATTTTTGCATATATTTTCATCAGGAATATTGAAGTATACTTCTCTTTCTCATACTTTTTCCTTGTTTGGGAATTAAGGTGATGCTTCCTTTTTTTTTTGTTTTCACATCCCTGAAGCATTTTAAGCTAGTGTGGCTACATTTTTTCAGCCATGTTGAATCCAATCAGGAGTATGGAATTCTTAAGTAGAAATTTGAACAAACAATATTTTTATAAATAAAATCGTTATTTTTTCTTTTCATGAAGCTTCTTCATGTAAAAGCTCAGTTTCTCCTTGATATTTATCTATCTCCTAGAGTGTGGTAGGCTATCACTGAACTAATTAAAATCATAGTTTATAACTTGTACTGTAGAGGAAATATGGCTGCAACCAGAGACAAAGAAAGAAAAATGGACCTCCCCTCCCAACACAAACTTTGAATAGTGGCTGATCACAATTAACTAGTGAAACAGCTACCTAGTGTTACCTTGTCTAGGGAGGGAAGATGTACTAAGTTCTGCTTCTGTAACTCCATTCACAAATCTGTCCTAATAAATCTGCCCCTGGTATCTCTTTTACAAACAAACAAGACCCTCCAACCATTGAAACTGTGGTCCTAAGTCAGGTAGACTGCAATTTAACCCTACCAATGCTATAACAGGTAAAGCATGATGCTTCTGAACCTATAAATATTGTAATAAACTGGGGATTATTGCTCGGTTTTCAGTAAATGATTCCAGCTGAGCCTACTGGCATTATAAACTGCTTGGATTCTCTACTGTCTCTGATGCGTGTTTGAAGGAGGGGTGTTTCCCTCCCCAAGTTTCTGTAACAGTACATATTTCAAGTTATAAGAGCTGGGCTTACTAACCAGAATCACAAATCTCCTCCATCTGAAGATCCATGTTTCTCTTGAAAAGAGGAAATGAAGTGGGTTGCCACTTTCTTTTAAGATGAAAAATGGTGACCAAAAAGAAATAGCATGAAGTCCTTACATGATTTCCTGATAGAGTCGATAAGATGTATTTCTTCACTGAAAACAACTTTCAGAGGGTTTCTGACTGCAGCAGGCTCAGAAAGCAGCAGCTGCACTGACCCTCTGGCATCACTGACTGTCAGGCATCTGATCCAAATCACCTGATTCAGGCTTCCATAGGAACAGTTCACTAACAGCTAAACACTCTCTGAAGAGGAATAAGTAATAACATGTGAAGTGACAAAAAGCACCTACTGCATGAAATAGAATCAAAATAACAAATCTGAGTCTTATGCTAGAAATATTTTTTATATTATGGTTCTAAAATGAGAAAAAAGTAAAAAAATAAAGTTATAGAAATCATAAATTATTTATGTATTATTGGTAACAATGATTATAACAACTGATATTCTGAATATCAGAATAAATATAGTAGAAGGATTAATTTACATGAAGGTGGATTGAGTGATCTGCTGGGATGCTATTTTAAAAGAGTAATTTTGAAAAAATAGCCTCCAAAACTGAAACTTGCATCAGCAAAAAAAGTGAGTGACTAGATGATATTTCTAGAGCTGGATCAAAGAACTCTGAAAATTCTGTGGCATAAAATGACTTGTTCTATGTTGAAAGCATTCACATGATATCCTCAGTGTCTGGATAATTTGGGATGAGTTAATTTTGCCCTTTACACACCCATCTGCTACCCAATCTGGAACTTGGATTTGAACTGGAGCAGATGCAGCAAGATCAGCTTTTTAATCCTCTGCTCACTACTCATCCTGAGTCCAGAGAGTATTTGATGCTGGCTTACTGCTGCAGAAATGTTTCTACATGCTCCCCCCATTCCTTTCCTGTATCTGTGCTCAATTGAGCAGTGATCTGCCTCTCAGAATCACCTTAGCTTGTGGTCTTTTCTCATTATGTGTATGCACTTGTATTTATCCCTTCTATTCATCTCCCATATTTATTTCATTGCTTTTCTGGAAAAAAAAAAAAACACCAAACAGTGATGCAATAAACTATTAGGACTTGATAGTGCCTGATCATGACACAAGACAGTCTACTGTTACAAAATGAAGGCAACAAATAGAACTGTTTGATTTATATGTCAGCAATTCAGAAGTGGTAAAATGCATAATTTCAGAAAATAAAAACTTTGGGGAAAATTTTCTCAACTATATCTGAAAATGAACCATGACATAAATTATTACAGTTGTATAACTCTGATGATTGTGTTCCCGAATTTACCATGGGAATAAAGAAAATTATGCAGAAATAAAGAATATAAAACACTGTAGTATACTGTCATAGTACACTGTATATTCCTAGGAAATATGCTAAACTCTATGGATTTACTGTTTGATGGAGATCCTCAGTTTGATTATGGAAAGAAAGAGAGAGAGAGAGAGAGAGAAATATCTTTCATCTATAGATTCATTCCCCAGATGGTGGCAATGATTGGAGCTGGGCTAATCTGAAGCCCAGAGCCAGGAGCTTTTTCTGTGTCTTTCACATGGATGGTAGGGGGCTCAAGAACTTGGGCCAACTTCTGCTGCTTTCCAAGGCACATTAGCAGGCAGCTGGACCAGAAATGGAGCACTCAGACTCAAAATAGCACCCACATGTGGTGCCCAAATCACAAGGAGCAGCTTTATGCACTATGCAACAATGCTGGCCCTAAGATACTCATTTTTAACTTTTCCACAAAGCAAATTAACTTCAAAGATGACTTGGGTGTTTAAATAAAAAATATTTAACAATGTAGCTTAATTTCTCTTAGACTTTTTAATAAGAATATCATTAGTGAAGTTTGAAGTTATTGATAAAACAGTCTAATGAAAACATCCCAATTTAAAAAAAAATCTGAATTGTAATACATGAAATCTGCCCATGAATAATTTTATAGTTGTCCACTTACAATTTTATCTCATTCCTAAAAATGTTATAGATATGTAAGTTTTTTGATGAACTTGAAGTTATCATGCTAAAACTAAATGAACATAAAATGCAAATCTGTGCTTAAATTCTTTGACATTTCTTAACATTAGTGCAATCCATAGTATAAGTTTCAACTCTTTCTAATTGTTGACATTTTAAATTCAAAAGAGAGAATTGGCTCTCAGAAGAGGTTTTGGCTTTTTAATGAATATAAATTTGTAGAACGGACACCACCATTTCAGGCTCCAGTGTTCAGAAGGCCTGGAAATTCTAGGCATGTTTATAGGGTCTGGTTTTCCAGTTCTCTTAGTTATTAAATTGATAGTAATGCCATGTCAAAAATTGTCAAATTATCTGTTTGAAATGAGTCTCTCTCTTTCTCTCTCTCTAGTTTCCAAGATAACAGGGCAATGCACTCCATTACTTTTGCTATTCTCTATTATCTGCTCATTAAAGAAAGAGTGAAGAATGTCCATTACTGTTATGACATTGTTTTATGCAATTTATTTGTCATCAGAGTAGTTAAAAAGCCACTCTGAAGGTTTCCCACAATTTCAGGTATGCAAAGCATTTTATTAACTTATATTTATGTTTTCTTTATCTAGTTTTTAGCTGATTTTAACTCAAGTGTATATCATTATACTTCTGCTTTCAAGGGGAAACAGTTTCTCTAATTGCTCTACTTTGGATAGTCTCTATAAAAGGGATGCAAATGTTTTGCAGGATTATTTCAGAAGCAAGTGATAAATGAATATGTAAGGGAATGGTATGAAATCTTCTCTTTTATACAATTGCTTGCTCTCCATGAGGTGACCTATCTTAGTTCCAGCAAAAGGGCAGTGGTCAGAGGCCAGATTCTATTGCAGTGCGACACAACTATCAGCATGACTCCAACCTGTGTTGTTTCTGGAGTGTGAGACCCTCTCTCTGTTCATGATAGGAACATATTTCTTCTTATGAGGATGACATAGCCAGCATGTAGAAAAATGGGCTCTTTTGCCTCATGTGCAAGCTCTCTGTATAAGAAATGTATTTGTAGTATCACTCTCCAGAGCATCTGGATAGGTACAGATTTCATAGACATGTCATCCACTTATACAATTGTTCAGAATACAAGTTTAAAAATTAATGTGCACTTTGAAATATGTGGACAATTTGAAAACATGGTATTTGTGGAGTGTTAGATTTACTTTTCACAAATTAGTTAACAATAAATTTTAAAAGCTGTTTATGTAGTTTGAATGAATATGAGAAGAATGGTGATATCTTGGGAGTTGAGAGACTTTGGGAGGTGAAATAATTGCTAAGTGTTTTTGAGTAGAATGATACAGGTTTTATTCATGAAGTGAAACTTGATTGAGGACTATGAAATCAGATTTGTGGTCCCTAAACCAGTGAATTCTTAAAGTGATACTATCTTCAGTTATATAGAAGAGCTACACGGACTATTATACTAAACGCAGATTTCTAGGCTCTGAGTCAGTCCCACTGTACCTAGCATTCTATACAGGGAGATGTAAACTCTTAACTTTAAGGAATGTGCACTGTATAATTTTCTTTATATTGATTTGCTTGAGAGAGAGAAAGATGGGAAGATATCTCCCATCCACTAGTTCATTTTCCAAAATGCTTTCAACAGCAATCACTAAGCCAAGCTGTAGCCAGGAGGTGGAAACTCACTGTAGATCCCCATCAGGGGTAGCAGGCACTTTAAGAAATTTACCCTTTTATTCCCTTTCCATAAACTTTATGAAGTGCTCTCTTATATTAACACACATTGGGAAATTTATCTTTACAAATATTTGCTGAAGAGGCTTCAGATAATTTTGATAAAATTTATATTTATATGTATGAATATCATTCAAAATGAGAAGTAAAATCTTCATTTTAACACAAGTCTTTATCTTGGATATATATTACATTTTAATCTTAAGACCCCAAATCATGGGGCCATCACTATGGCACAGCAGGTTAAGCCACCACCTGCAACTTCAGCATCCCATTTGGGTGCCAGTTTGCCAGATTGAGCCTTGTCTGCTCCATTTCCAATCCAGTTTGATGTTATAAAGAATTTTGAGCAGATGATTGACACAGCAGTTAAGATGCCACTTTGGATATGTGTGAGCCATATTGGAGTACATGGTTTGAGTCCCAGCTCCATTGCTTTCTTTTTTTTTTTACTTCTTTTTTTTATTTTTCAGTGCACTTTATTTTTCTTTCTTTCTTTTTTTAACTTTTATTTAATGAATATAAATTTCCAAAGTGCAGCTTATGGATTACAATGGCTTTCCCCCCCCCCAAAAAAAAAAAAACTTCCCTCCCACCTACAACCCTCCCCTTTCCTGCTCCCTCTCCCCTTCCATTCACATCAAGATTGCTTTCTATCCTATTGCATGCTAATGTACACCCTCAGAAGCAGCAGATTATGACTCAGGAGCCTAGATCTTTGTTAACCACATGGATGACCAAATAGTTCTAAGTTCCTCACTTCAGTATTACTCATTCTTGGCTATTAAGGATATTTGTGGGAGTGAAACAGCTGATAGGAGATCTTGGTCTCTCTTCTCTCTCTGCCTTTCAGATTAATGTTAAACAAAAAATTAAGAATAAAATAAAACTTTGGATGCTATAATAAAATCTAAGGTATTAAAAAAAAACAAGGAACCATGAATGATGAGAAAAAAAGAAAGTGTGGAACTTGTAGTGATGTTTCTAATTATAACAGCTACTCAAAGGGGATATGAAAATTCTGAATGTGGTGAGAACCCTAAGCAATAATTAATAATGCAACATCACACATGTAATATAATGAATGTATGCCTATAAAATATTTTATCTTAAAATAAGATATAAAGCATAGACAATTACATATAAAAATAAACCATTGTAGATTTTAGCTTTGGGTATTCCCAAAGAAACCTTTTATTCAAGGAATACAAGCTTCATGCATTTTATAAGTACCACTTTAGGATATAGTGATTCTTACCACCACACCTACCCTCCCACTCACACTCCCAACCCTCCTCCCTCACGTTTCCCCATTCCCAGTCCCATTCTCCACTAAGATTCATTTTCAATTTAAGGTGTTTTTAGAGCTTTGTCCTCATGTATGCCTGTTTTTGAATGTGAATCACATACAGGACTAATAAAAGACTACTTTAACCATACTGCCTGTTGCCCCACCCCATATTTTATTTCCTTTTTAAAAATTATTAGTATATCTAACTAAACTCTTGTACATCATTGATTTATATTGTGAGCATTTATGCACTTTGACAACAAATTTTAATGTAATTTTGTTTTGGACCCAGAATGGAGAGTTCAGAACAATGTGAGAGTAGATAGAAGTTCAGAGCACTCTTCTGCTTTTCAGTTTTATCTTATTTGACTACCAATAAATAAAGTTTAAGCAAACATTTCTTCTAAAATGTTTTAAATGAGTATTAGAAATCATGATTCAAACTATTTTCTAGTTAAATACCTTTGTTTACCCACCTTGAAGAAATGAATGTGTATGTAATACTTCCATACACGGTTAATAGACTTTATAATGCCATTCAAAAAGCTTAGTGACACCATATTGCCGTCACTTAAAAAATGAAATGCATAAAAAGTAAAGATAATTTTGTAAGTATGGATTATCCATGAAAACATCTGTAAAGTTTATTATTTGAAATCCAAATGAGCGAGTTTTTCTAATTTGGGGTGCTTTGACATGTCTTCTTCCCCCACTTTCTATGACAAACCAGTGTACATCTTGTAGATTCCCTTGTCTTATATAGTCAAATGAGGTCTGGGTTAGAATAGCACTTTTCTACATAGGATTCCAGATTTTACCTGTATATGAAAATGCTTATGCTTATGGGGATCCATGTGCTTGGGTCAGAATTTGAAAGAACTTAATTAGAATAGGGCCTGCAACTAATGTGTTAACATCATTGACATTAGCAATACTGTTAAGTATTTTTGAGTCTTTTTGTTCCTTATTTTATTCTTATTGTCTTTTTTATTGCCTAGTATTCACCTAGTACTACATAGTATATGATGTTTTGAAAATTTACAGCATGAAACAGTAAGACATTACAGACTGCTACAGGTGGACATTTATATATTTTTTATTTTATAATACATTTCATGTCTGTGAACAGTGCTGGTATTTCTTTTGCTTTGTTTTTAAGTACAATCAAATTTCACAAGGAGTAAACATCTGCCAATGGATGCATCTCAGTATAGACAGCACTCTGGGTTTGTGTGTAAACAGTGCCAGATATCTAATAGAGAATAAATGATAAAAATCTTAAAGACTTTATTTATTTTATTTAAGAGTTAGAGTTACAGACAGTGAGAGGAAAAGGCAGAGAGAAAGGTCTCCCTTTCATTGGTTCACTCCACAAATGGCCGCAATGGCCAGAGCTGTGCACATCAGAAGCCAGGAGCCAGGCAATTATTCCTGGTCTCCCACATGGGTGCAGGGGGCCAAGGACTTGGGCTATCTTCTAGTGCTTCCCCAGGCCATAGCAGAGTGTTGGACTGGAAGAGGGGCAGCCAGGATGAGAACCAACACCCATATCGGATGCCATGCCACAGGTGGAGGATTAACCTACTGCACCACAGCACCAGCCCTGGAATGATCAAACCCTTTAACTTCCACTCAGTTAAGTTTCTGATTTAAATTTCCCAAATTTGGATTGGCAATGTGGTATGATGATAAAGCTGCAACCCGTGGTGCCAGCATCCCACAGAGATGCTAGTTTGAATCCCAGCTGATCTAATTTTGATACAGCTCCCTGTTAATTCACCTGGGAAAGCAGTGAAAGCTGCTCCAAATACTTGGACACCTGCATTCATATGAGAGACCCAAAAGAAGCTGCTGGCTCCTGGCATAAGATTGGCCTGTCTCAGGCCATTAAGGGGAGTGAACCAGGGGATGGAAGATATTCTCTCTTTCTCTCTCTCTCACTCAACTCTGCCTTTCAGATAAGTAAATATTTAAAAACAAAAATGTACACAGTTTAACAACTTCAGATGTGATGGTTTAATTATTTTTAGTAATAATGTAAAAACTTAGAAAAAGTAACCTAAGAATTGCTTTGAATACTAGGTGATAAAAAAAAAACATCATGGGATTCACAGAAGATTGAATAACTTATATAGACAAGAACACATTGGACTATCTCATATGGGATGCCAGCAATGAAGGTACCCCACAAAGCAGTATTATAATAATTTTTTGCCACAGTGTCTTGGCTTTCCACACCTGAAATACACTTATGGGCCTGTTAGCCAGATCTGAATGCCTTAAGGGCTGATTCTGAGGCCAGAGTGCTGTTTAGGACATCTGCCATCCTATGAGTCTGCTGTGTATCCTGCTTCCCATGTTGGATTGCTCTCTCCTTTATAATTCTATCAGTTAGTATTAGTAGACACTAGTCTTGCTTATGTGATCCATTTGACTCTTAATCCTAGAGACACACTAGAAATCAAACCAAACATCTGTTTCTGTACCAGTATCATGCTCTTTGATTATAACTGCCCTGTAGTATGTCTTGAAATCTTGTATTGTGATGCCTCTAGCTTTGTTTTTGTTGTACAAGATTGCTTTAGTTATTCAAGGTCTCCTGTGCCTCCATATGATTTTCATTACCTTTTTTTTCCAGATCTGAGTAGAATATCTTTGGTATTTTCATTGGTATTGTATTGAATCTATAAATTGCTTTTGGCAGAATGGACATTTTGATGATATTGATTGTACCAATCCATGATCAGAGAAAAATTTCCATTTTTCTACTTCTTTCTTTAAGATTTTGTAATTCTCATTGTAGAGATCTTTGACATCCTTGGCTAAGTTTATTGCAAGGTATTTGATTATTTTTTGTGACTACTGTGAATGGGCTTGATCTTAGCAGTTCTTTCTCAGCCATGGCATTGCCTGTGTATACAAAGGCTGTTGATTTCTGTGCATTGATTTTATATCCTGCTACTTTGCCAAACTCTTCGATGAGTTCCAATAGTCTTTTAGTAGAGTTCTTTGGATCCCCTAAATAAAGAATCATATCATCTGCAAAGAGGGATAGTTTGACTTCTTCCTTCCCAATTTGTATCCCTTTAATTTTTTTTTCTTGCCTAATGGCTCTAAAACTTCCAGAACTATATCGAATAGCAATGGTGAGAGTGGGCATCCCTGTCCAGTACCAGATCTCAATGGAAATGCTTCCAACTTTTTCAAATTCAATAGAGTGCTGGCGGTGAGTTTTTCATAAATCGCCTTGATTATATTGAGGAATGTTCTTTCTATACCCAACTTGCTTAGAGTTTTCATCATGGAAGTGTGTTGTATTTTATCAAATGCTTTCTCTGCATCTGTTGAGATAATCATGTGGTTTTTCTTTTGCATTCTGTTAATGTGGTGTATCACATTGATTGATTTGCAAATGTTGAATCATCCCTGCATACCAGGGATAAATCCCACTTGGTCTGGATGTTCTTTCCCACATGTCTGCAATAAACTGTTTCTATTTTCTATTTTAAATAAAAGCATGTTATGAGTTATATAACACCCTAGATATATATATTGATATAATTCTACAAATTATGTAAATGTCAGTAGAGCATAACAAAATATGTAAAACATTTGTATGAAGAAACTTATAAACATATGTATAAAGATAAGTATTTGGAGATGCAGTCCATGGTAATGTGTAAGAACACCCAGTGTCATTAACATTATCAGTCCTTTCTCACTATCCATTTAGATTGAACATAATCCCAATCATAATAATTTCAATTTGTTTTGTGAGTTTAACCAAAATCTGACTCTAAAGATAATGTGGAAAATGAAAAGTCCCAGAATAGCCAACTCAACTGTAAAAGAGAACAAATTGGGAGGATCAGCACTGTACAACTTCAATAAATGCTAGAAATTTAACCAAGAAATTACAGTATTGGTGAAATAATAGGTAGACACAAAATGTGCAAGAGTCAGAAATAGCCCAAGTATGGATAGCAGATATTGGAACAAAGACAACCTTTCAACAAATAGTGCTACAAAAATTGGACATTTCACATGATGTAATGCAAACCACGTATTTCATATAAATTAATTTAAATGTGAAGAATTATTAGCCTACCAGAAAATAATAAAAGAGGATATATGCTGCTGAGCTTGTGATACACCACTGAAAGCACGATCTGACATACATGTTTGCTAATTGGACTTCATTTAAAGTGAAAAATCTCTCTTTGACAGAGAATGTAAAGGGAAAAGGAAGGAGGTCCAAACCTTGGAGGCAGTATTCACAAAATATGTATGTAATAGAGGAATCTATTTATTATCCAAAATATATAAGAAAATTTTAACTAAATAAGAAAATGGAAAAGTGGGCGTAACCAACTTATATTTGATCAAAGATCTAAAACCAATTCCTGGAGCAAGGACAGTCTATTCAATAAATGGTGCTGGGAAAACTGGATTTCCATGTGCAGAAGCATAAAGCAAGACCCCTACCTTACACCTTATACAAAAATCCACTCAACATGGATTAAAGACCTAAATCTTTTTTTTAACTTTTATTTAATAAATATAAATTTCCAATGTATAGCTTATGGATTACAATGGCTTCGCCCTCCCATAACTTCCCTCCCACACACAACCCTCCCCTTTCCCGCTCCCTCTCCCCTTCCATTCACATCAAGATTCATTTTTTTTAATTTTTGACAGGCAGAGTGGACAGTGAGAGAGAGACAGAGAGAAAGGTCTTCCTTTTGCTGTTGGTTCACCCTCCAGTGGCCACCGTGGTAGCGTGCTGTGGCCGGCGCACCGTGCTGATCTGAAGGCAGGAGCCAGGTGCTTATCCTGGTCTCCCATGGGGTGCAGGGCCCAAGCACTTGGGCCATCCTCCACTGCACTCCCTGGCCACAGCAGAGAGCTGGCCTGGAAGAGGGGCAACCGGGACAGGATCGATGCCCCAACCGGGACTAGAACCCAGTGTGCCGGTGCCACAAGGCGGAGGATTAGCCTAGTGAGCCGCGGCGCCAGCCAAGATTCATTTTTAATTTTCTTTATATACAGAAGATCAATTTAGTATATATTAAGTAAAGATTTCAATAGTTTGCACCCACATAGAAACACAAAGTGAAACATACTGTTTGAGTACTAGTTATAGCATGAAATCACAATGTACAGCACATTAAGGACAGAGATCCCACATGAGGAGCAAGAGCACAGTGACTCCTGTTGTTGACCCAACAAATTGACACTCTAGTTTATGGCACCAGTAACCACCCTAGGCTCTCGTCATGAGTTGCCAAGGCTATGGAAGCCTTCCAAGTTCTCTGACTCTGATCATATTTAGACAAGGTCATAAAAGACAGGGTGAGGATAGTAACCAATGATCCTAAGAGTGGCATTAACCAGGGAAAGACCTAAATCTATGACCCAACACCATCAAATTATTAGAGAATTTTGGAGAAATCTTGCAAGATATCGGCACCGGCAAAGACTTCTTGGAAAAGACCCCAGGAGCACAGGGAGTCAAAGCCAAAATTAACTATTGGGATTGCATCAAATTGAGAAGATTCTGTACTACAAAAGAAAGTCAGGAAAGTGAATAGGAAACCGACAGAATGGGAAAAATATTTGCAAACTATGCAACAGATATAGGATTAATAACCAGAATCTACAAAGAGATCAATAAACTCCACAACAAGAAAATAACCCACTTAAGAGATGGGCCAAGGACATTAATAGACATCTTTCAAAAGAGGAAATCCAAATGCCCAACAGACACATGAAAAAATGTTCAGGATCACTAGCCACTATCCAGGAAGATGCAAATCAAAACCACAATGAGGTTTCACCTCACCCCAGTTAGAATGGTTCACATACAGAAATCTACCAACGACAGATGCTGGCGAGGATGTGGGAAAAATGGACACTTACCCACTGTTGGTGGGAATGCAAACTGGTTAAGACACTGTGGAAGTCATTCTGGAGACTCCTCAGAAAGCTGAGTATAGCCCTACCATACAACCCTGCCAACCCACTCCTTGGAATTTACCCAAAGAAAATTAAATTGGAAAACAAAAAAGCCGTCTGCACCTTAATATTTATTGCAGCTCAATTCACAATAGCTAAGATCTGGAATCAACACAAATGCCCATCAACAGTAGACTGCATAAACAAATTATGGGATATATACTCTATAGAATATTATGTAGCAGTAAAAAACAATGAAATCTGGTCATTTGCAATGAAATGGAGGAATCTGGAAAATATCATGCTGAGTGAAATAAGCCAATACCAAAGGGAAAAATATCATATGTTCTCCCTGATCAGTGACAACTAACCCAGCACCAAAAAAGAAACCTGTTGAAGTGAAATGGACACTATGAGAAACGGTGACTTGATCAGCCCTTGCCCTGATTGTTGATGCACAACTTAATACTTTATACCTTTTAGTATTTTTTGTTCTACTCAATACTATTGGTTGAACTCTGTAATTAATACACAATTATTTTGAAGTGTTGAAACTTAACTGGAAAGTGATCACTGTTAAATATAAGAGTGGGAATAAGAGAAGGAGGAGATGTACAATTTGGGACATGCTCAAGCTGACTTGCCCCAAATGGTAGAGTTAGAAACGTTCCAGGGGTGTCCAATGCAATCCCATCAAAGTGGCATATACCAATGCCATCTCACTAGTCCAAGTGATCAATTTCTGTTCAAAATTGATCATGATAGGACTAAGAGTCAAAGGGATCACATAAACAAGACTAGTGTCTGCTAATACTAACTGATAGAATTAAAAAGTCAGAGAACGATCCATCATGGGAAATTGGATACAAGGCAGACTCATAGAATGCCAGATGTCCTAAACAGCACTCTAGTTTCAGTATCAGCCCTTAAGGCATTCGGATCTGGCTGAAGAGCCCATGAGAGTATTGTAGGCAAGAAAGCCAAGATACCATGGAAAAGAAAAAAAAGAAGAAGACCTAAATGAAAGATCTCTGTGAGTGAGATCCCAGTGGAAAGAACGGGGCCATCAAAGAAGGAGGTACCTTTCTCTGAACGGAGGAGAGAACTTTCACTTTGACTATGGCCTTGGCTAATTAAGATCGAAGTCAGCGAACTCAAGAGGCTTCCATATCCTTGGGAACTCATGACTGGAGCCTAGGGAGATTTCTGATGCCATAAACAAGAGTGTCAATTTGTTAAGTCAACAACAGGAGTCACTGTGCACTTACTCCTCATGTAGGATATCCTTTATGTGCTGTACATTTTGATGTAATGTACTAGTACTCCAAGAGTATTTTTCACTTTATATTCTGTGTGCGTGCAAACTATTTAAAGCTTTATTAATATATGCTAAATTGATCTGTGTATATAAAGAAAATTGAAAATGAATCTTGATGTGAATGGAAGGGGAGAGGGAGCAGGAAAGGGGAGGGTTGCAGGTGGGAGGGAAGTTATGGAGGGGAAAAAGCCATTGTAATCCAAAGCTGTACTTTGGAAATTTATATTTACTAAATAAAATTAAAAATAAAAAAGTGGGCTTAAAACAGTTATGTGACAATGAAAGATTGAGTTGCCCACTGATGCAGAGATGCAAATCTTTCTGAAGACTGTGTCATGCATGACCATTCCCCCTTGAGATTAAGCCTAGTGACACCACAGAGAATGTCAAAGCCAAATCCAAGAGAAAGAGGACATCCCATCTGACCAATGCATCTCATATTTGCAGGCAAAAAACTTGAGAACTTCCACACTGTCAGACTACAACATGCATAAAGGTTCCATCCTGCAAGGTGGTATCATTGAGATCTCCTTATGCAGCTTGTCCAAGTGTTACATTCATCCACACCCCAATGCTGTCAATTGTGTCTAAGATAAATGCAGTGATACTGAACCTCTTCCCCAGGATAAAGGTCAAATATGGCTTTTCCCCCACAGGTCAACCTGCCTCCAAGTCCTATAGCCCCAAGGTCTCAATAAAACTTTCATTTTTATTGAAAAGTCCATACTGAATGAATGCTATGTACACATATCATTTTTTACAAGGGAAAATATTTCAAAATAAAAAAGTGAATGTGGATGAATTAGGTATTTTATCTGATTATTATGAGCATAACCTGAATAATATGGTATGAGCAATAACATATATGAGTTTTTGATGGAAAATATTTCACTACATTTAAGAAAGAAAACTGAAGAATGTTTCCCATACCTTGAATCAATGAATGATCAAGGCACTCTAGAAAATAACTTTAGGGGCCAGTGCCGTGGCTCTCTTGGTAAATCCTCCACCTGTGGTGCTGGCATCCCGTATGGATGCTGGGTTCTAGTCCTCATTGCTCCTCTTCCAGTCCAGCTATCTGCTGTGCCTTGGGAAGGTGGTGGAGGATGGCCCAAGTGCTTGGGCACCTGCACCTGCGTTGGAGACGAGGAAGAAGTTCCTGGCTCCTGGCTTCGGATCGGCATAGCTCTGGCTGTGGTGTCCATCTGGGTCATGAACCAATGGAAGGAAGACCTTTCTCTCTGTCTCTCTGTCTCTCACTGTCTAACTCTATTTGTCAAATAAATTTTAAAAAAAGAAAATATCTTTAAAGGAAGCATCCTAGAATACAGAGCTACATTTTATAAAATTTCTAAGAACAAAGGCTAATTTATATGCTATAAATTATATTAAAAAGTAGATATGATGACATTTGGTGAAAACATTGATTGCAACTAAATTGAAGTGAATGTAAAACTATAAAGAACAATGAATGTATAAAAATCAGCATTATACCTAAGGAATCATTTTATGATAAAGTGTAAAGGATAGTATAGGAAATTTTCATTGATAACTTTGGAGTCATAAAAATCAAAGAAGGCAAACATTATCTTAGATCAGAAATTTACAAAAATTTGTGTGGGCTGATGATGTCACAATAAAAATGGAAACCAAGATCGCCATTGGCTCACGGTATCACTATTGTTTTACTAAGATGTTTTTGATACACAGGTTATAGGAATAGACTAAAAGACAATACAATAATAAAAAGGATGTACATGTTAAGGAATCAGATGCAATGTGATTACTACAAGAGCCAAGAAGTGCTTTTTGAAAGGAACAATGTTAGTATTAAAAGCAGACATTAGGGAGTTTTCTGATAAGTATGCACATTAATATTGGAAAATATGAAAACATCTCAGAAACATAAACAAAACAAAACACACCAGATTTTACAGCATATAAATAATAAATTTCAATATCTAGAGTTATACTATAGAAGTTTTAAAATCAAAGGCAAACTTAGAGTTCCATAAACATCCAGAAAGTGTTACCTGGATAGAGTGAATGAACATAGGAGACTAACATCTCTGAAGCTGTGCAAATGGCAGTTTCCAGGAAACCTACAGGATTATCTGATGACTTCACAATCAAAATGCTAGCCAAGCAATTCACAGTTTCATGGCTCTGGGTTGGCTTAGATAAGATATTGCATATATGCACTAATAATAGATATAATATCAACAAAGTGAGGATTTAAAAGGACATGCAGTTATGAAAAACTATTGTTATTACTGTGAGAAAAAAGTTAATAATTGGGAGGGGAAATAATGAAAAGAGTAGATATAGGCAAATTGGCTGAAAACCACACTTCACAATTACATTACAAATGAGTATAAAAGGGGCTGGCACTGTGGCTCACTTGGTTACTCCTCTGCTTGTGGTGCTGGCATCCCATATGGGCACTGGGTTCTAGTCCTCATTGCTCCTCTTCCAGTCCAGCTATCTGCTGTGGCCTGGGAGGGCAGTGGAGGATAGCCCAAGTGCTTGGGTCACTGCACCCTCATAGGAGACCAGGAAGAAGCACCTGGCTCCTGGATTCAAATTGGTGCAGTGCTTGCCATAGTGGCCATTTGGGGAGTGAACCAATGGAGGGAAGACCTTTCTCTCTGTCTCTCTCTCTCTCTCTCTCTCTCTCTCTCTCATTGTCTATAACTCTGTCAAATAAATTTTTAAAAATTTGAAAAAAAGATCAGGAGCGGCAAGATGGCGGAATAGGCAGGGAGCACACTATTAGTCTGGGGGAGAGACAGTTTAATGTAAGTGGAGATACTGCAGGGTCAAGGAAGAGTAGGGGATGAAACAGCAGAGGAAACACTTCCAGAACTAGTGATTCACAGTGTACCTGCATGGAGAGCATGGGAGCCCAAGTTCGGGACACCAGCAGCAGACTCAACACACCAGCGCTGGAACGCGAAGTGAGCCGAACCTCAATAGCCCGAGACACCAGCGGGCAAGCGGAAAGAGGAGGCTAGAGGGAACAAAGCTTGAAACTCCATGGGGAAAAATTCACCAGGCTAACTAGAAGAGAGAGAGGAAAAAAATAAAAAAAGTGACCGATACGGACACAAGTTTCTCTCTCTCCGCTCACCTCTCAAAGGCGAGCAAGACAGAGCAGGCACCATTTTGGACATACGTCATAAGCAAGGCGACCTCAGGTCTGCCCCGGCCCTGAGCCTAGCAGAAACACTCTGGGGGGAGGGGTGAAATAACAGGAGATTAGCATCTAACTTGGCAACCCAGTGGGAGACTGCAGGAGAATTGGAGCCCACACTGAGGGCAGCACAGATTCCCTGTGTGGTCCTTGGGAAAGAGCTTCTGATCTCTGGCTCCTGTGGGTATATCATTCGCCTGCTAACTACCTCCAATTCAGCTGTGTGGAATTACTTCCCTTTTGAATCAAAAAAAGAAAGAGATTAACCACACCTAACCTGGGAGTGTCATCTTTGACACACCCTCAAACCTGAGGAACCAAACACAGCTCTCAGTCAACACTCATCTCAAGCCTCTAAGGCTCCACTGAAAGCAGACAGTCCACTTAATATTGAGCCATAGTGTAACAAGAAAAAACACCACAGTGAAGACACGAATTTCTCCAACACGCCAAACAACAAACACAAAAACCAAGCAAACAAGAACAAGGAAGACACCAGGACGCCCCCAAATGAAAAAGACACCCCAATTCAAGATTATGAAGATGATGATATGGAAGAAATGCAAGAAGCGGATCTCAAAAAATTGATAAGAACATTAAGAAGTTCTCAAAAACAGATGCTTGAACTACAGAAATCCTTAATGGACAAGATAGAAAATCTCTCTCATGAAAATGAAATATTAAGGAGGAATCAAAATGAAATGAAACAACTAGTGGAACAAGAAACTGTGATAGTGATGAGAAATCATAATGAAATGAAGAATTCAATAGATCAAATGACAAACACATTAGAGAGCTTTAAAAACAGAATGGGTGAAGCAGAAGAGAGAATATCAGACTTAGAAGACAGAGAACAGGAAAGGAAACAGGCAAACCAAAGAAAAGAAGAAGAAATTAGAAATCTAAAAAATATTGTCGGGAATCTACAGGATACTATTAAAAGACCCAACATTCGGGTTCTAGAAGTTCCTGAAGGCATGGAGAGGGAGAAAGGATTAGAAGGCATTTTCAGTGAGATACTTGCAGAAAATTTCCCAGGTTTGGAGAAGGACAGAGACATCCTAGTACAGGAAGCTTATAGAACCCCTAATAAACATGACCAAAAGAAATCCTCACCACGACATGTTGTAATCAAACTCACCACAGTGAAACATAAAGAAAAGATCCTAAAATGTGCAAGAGAGAAACGTCAGATTACTTTCAGAGGATCTCCAATTAGACTCACAGCAGACTTCTCATCAGAAACCCTACAAGCTAGAAGGGAATGGCGAGATATAGCCAGGTACTAAGTGAGAAAAACTGCCAGCCCAGAATATTATATCCTGCAAAGCTCTCATTTGTGAATGAAGGTGAAATTAAGACTTTTCATAGCAAACAGAAACTGAAAGAATTTGTTGCCACTCATCCTGCCCTGCAAAAGATGGATAAAGATGTGTTACAAACAGAAACACAGAAACATGGTCACCAATATGAAAGAAGGTAAAGGAAGGAAACCTCACAGCAAAAGATCACAGGAAGCTCAATTTCTCTTTGACATAGAATTAAACTCTGATGCTCTGTTAAAGCAATGTGTTAAAGTAATCTATTATGTTCTCTTGATGTCTGTTAAATTCTAATTGTTCAAAAACAGCTGAATTTTTATTAAGAGCTATCAGTTATTTAAATATGTGCTATTTTCAAAGATTTGAATAATCACCTTGTAACAATGATCAAATTTGGTCTAAGTTATGTCATGATTTTAAGGAATCTTATTTCAACCAGATATTTTGGATTTTGAGCCTTCTTGGCATTCTTGACAGGCATTCAAAAAAATCAAAGTTTCAAACAATCTGGTCTCTAAAATTTCCAGTAAATCCTGGATTTTGGTTTTTCCAGTTTGGGCCCAACTAAAAAAATCGAAGGACCTATGTCTCTCATCTTATAGAGACACCAACTAATGAGTCTATTTTGATTATATTAGAAGGACTGTCAAGATGTGATGTGGTACCAAACTTTAAGTTTCTATAATGGAAAATGCTATAAATACAAATGTTTGAGAATTAAAAAGTCTAATGACCTTGTGTTAATAGACATGATAGTTATCTTAATGAGAAAGCCCCAGAGGCCTAAAGGGTTAAATACTTGTAAAATCCTACAGGTGCTTTCAAAAATACTGTGAAGTAAGCAAGTGCCTCTCGTTGGTTGATAAGTTTATAATTTTAAACATGGCGACTTAAAGTCTTTTGTCATCCACAGTTATATATGATGTGTACCAACTGAGAGAAAGTATGGTTAACTGAGGTTACTAAAAACAAAAAGCAATTCAGATCAATTGGCAATCTATAAAGAATTAAAGATTTTAAAAGCTATTATAAAAATTGCTACATTGGTCTATTATGCTATGTTGTATGTGTGTACATATTGTATGTCTACATGGGAAAATTTTATTAAGAGGTTTATTTTAAATGACTTATAGATAAGATTGTCCATAAATTTAAGCTGCTAAAATCAATCAATAATACATTTTAATTTGAGTGACCTGAATCTGTGTATCATATGTTTTAAACGTGTTGGTAGAAAGAAACTAAAAACATTTTAGATGGTTGTGCTTAAGTTTACTGGCTAAACAAACTACACCATGTTAGATATTTAAGAGGTGTTTCCAAGTACATGAATCTTAAAATGTATAGAAGGCATTGGACCTTCTGGTAAATGTTTTCTTAAGTTGTTATCTAATGGTTGAAACGGTTTGCTAAGTATCCGTGTAATATTGCTATTGTCAGCAAGTGATCTAGGACTTGCTCCCTCATTTCTCTATTCTAAGCCCAACTTATTCTTTCATTTCTCTATTCTCTTCAAGGTAGGAAACTAATTCTATTATAAAGGAATCTGTGGGACGCACAATTTAATCTTTAGACCTTATAAAAGAGATGGCTAACATTATTCTGTAATAGCATAGCCAAAATAAGAACTCAAATAATAATCTCATAGCTAGATTCACTTCTCCATCAGTGAAGTATACAGTAAGTAGAAAAAAACCTCCCTTTCAGACCAAAGGGAAAGAAAGTTTTTAAGTGAGAATATAATTTTCCTCATGGGCATTGTCTACCTTAGAAAAACTACTACAGAACATGCCTGTGACTATAGACTTGTAGTTCAGGCCACCAAAGATTAGAGATGGGACTTGGGCATTCCCTTGACTTGCATCTTCTGGTCTGCTTTAACACAAACCAGGAGGAAAAGAAAGCTCGGCATCAGAAGCAATGGGTGGCAGGCCTATGAATGGCTGATCTGTACAGTGATCTGCCCTCAAGGAGACCCAACAGGCCAGTCCACTGCAGTGGCTTTCAATGTGGTAAGCCTGGGCTTCAGCAGAAATCAGCTTGTGAAGAGCCCTGGCAGCTCTGCCAAGAGTTGGATCACTGGAAATGGACCTGCCCTGGAGTCGAAGGATGCCCAGGTCAGAGCCACAGATCTTATTGGCTCTAAGCTGAAAAGCCCTTCACTCAACCCAACTTCCAAAGTGACCACTGCAGCTGAGGGGACAGCCAAGTAGGGTCAGCAGCATTGCAGGCAGAACTGTAAATTTCTTGTTAGAGATGCCCCCTGCCTTTACCTGGTTAGCTCTCCTCCCAGGCTAGCCAAGTAATGAAAGTCAACAGAGTGCCTTCCCCTAGGAGGTTCACACCTCCCTTAGGATATACCCCACATGAATAGATAAATAGACCTGGACCTCTGAATTTACAAGGCCTAAAGCCCAACAGATTATTATCAAGCCCCTTCTATCAGGTTCTATTTGCCTCTCAATCAGAAAAATTACTTGTAGCTTAGACAGCACCTTTCTTAGCTCCTCTAATAATGACTCTGTCCTTTGTTCTAGACCCTGTCTAGTGCACTTGGGCCTCATTCCTTTGTAATCATAACCTCTACTCTACCACCAATGGCTCTACTCCCAACCTGTGTGTATTGATGGTCCTCTTCCCCACTTAATGCTGTATAATTGCTCAAACCTGGTAAATGCCACTCTTAGGATCATTGGTTACTATCCTCACCCTGTCTTTTATGATCTTGTCTAAATATGATCAGAGTCGGCAAACTTGGAAGGCTTCCATAGCCTTGGCAACTCATGACGACAGCCTAGGATGGTTACTGGCGCCATAAACTAGAGTGTCAATTTGTTGGGTCAACAACAGGAGCCACTGTGCACTTGCTCCTCATGTGGGATCTCTGTCCTTAATGTGCTGTACATTGTGATTTCATGCTATAACTAGTACTCAAACAGTATGTTTCACTTTGTGTTTCTATGTGGGTGCAAACTGTTGAAATCTTTATACTAAATTGATCTTCTGTATATAAAGAGAATTGAAAATGAATCTTGATGTGAATGGAAGGGGATAGGGAGCGGGATAGGGGAGGGTTGCAGGTGGGAGGGAAGTAATGGGAGGGGGAAGCCATTGTAATCCATAAGCTGTACACTGGAAATTTATATTCATTAAATAAAAGTTAAAAAAATTAAAAAAAGAAATAAATATAAAAGAAAAATTCTACAGGTTTAGCAAATAAAGATCATGCCCCTATTACAAAGTTGAAGTTCCAAAATGGCATGTTGATTTAGTCACTGTTTGGGATTCCCTTTTCCTATATTGGAGTACCTGGTTTTAGTACCATCCATTCAGATAATGATCCACCTTACTGCTAATATACCTTGGAGGCACTAAGTACTTAATTTCCTGCCTTCCATATGAGAAACCCATGTAGAGTTCTGGTTACTGGCTTTGGACTGTCTCAGTACCAGTAGTTTTGAACTTAGGTGGGCAAACAAGTGAATGGAGTACTTCCCCCTCCCTGTTCTAATCTCTCATTTTTACACTCTGCCCTTAAAAATCTTTTTTATATTTTATTACTTATAACAGCTCAGGGAAACCATTTAGGATTTGTCTTTTTTTGCATTTGCTTATTTCAATATTCTAAGAGTTCCAAGTTGCATTCATTTTCTTGCAAAAGACAAGATGCCATATTTTTTGGCTAAATAATATTCCAACACATAAATATTAAGAGAGTACAAAAATATAATGTATATGAGTAAAATTGATATTCTGAGAAGTTATTCTTTTTATAGACTTTGTCTCTACTACTGTGGAACAGGTTTTTTTGTGTTATCTTACTATCTGTTGAATTCTTTACTTAATGGTGGGTTAACATAACTAGTATAATATAAACTTAAAATATGTTATTGTAAAATTAAAATAAAGATTAAGAAATGGGCCGGTGCCATGGCTCACTAGGCTAATCCTCCACCTGCGGCACCAGCACACTGGGTTCTAGTCCCAGTTGGGGTGCCGGATTCTGTCCCGGTTGCAACTCTTCCATTCCAGCTCTCTGCTGTGGCCCAGGAAGGCAGTGGAGGATGGCCCAAGTGCTTGGGCCCTGCACCCATATGGGAGACCAGGAGGAAGCACCTGCCTCCTGGCTTTGGATTGGCACAGCACACCTGCCATAACAGCCACTTGGGGGGTGAACCAATGGAAGGAGGACCTTTCTTTCTGCCTCTCTCTTTCACTGTCTAACACTGCCTGTCAAAAAAAAAAAGAATGAAAAAAAATGAAGGAGGAAGGATGATGAGAATGTGGGCAGGAGGGAAGGATAATGTGGAAAATATCATTATGCTCTTAAATAAAGTCATATGGCCACCTTATTTAAATAAGTATAATAATAAGCTACAACAAGATAAATAACAGATATTTTAAAAACTTGTTTCCATTATCCAGAACTGTCACACAATTTCAAAATTAAAAGGTAAACAAAGTCTCATAAAATTCATCAACAAAATCTGCAACATATGTTATCTGGAAAGAGTGAATGATCAGGTCTTGCCTAAATTTTATCTGAACAATTGCATTCATAAAATTTGCAAAGATAGGGTTACATAATTTCAGGGGGTTTATGATATATTATGAGGAAAAAGCCAACATAGATGTTTGGCAGCCTCACAGTAACAGGATTAATTTAAACTAGATATTATGATACAAAAAAGTGGTTATAATTTCAAAGGCAGAAATAAAATGATAAGTGGATGAAAATCTTTTTTTATTAAACTTTTATTTAATGAATATAAATTTCCAAAGTATAGCTTATGGGTTACAATGGCTTCCCCCCTCCCATAACTTCCCTCCCGTCCGCAACCCTCCCCTTTCCCGCTCCCTTTCCCCTTCCATTCATGTAAAGATTCATTTTCAATTCTCTTTGTATACAGAAGATCAGTTTAGTATATATTAGGTAAAGATTTCAACATTTTGCCCATATAGCAACATAAAGTGAAAAAACTACCATTGGATTACTAATTATAGCATTAAATAGCAATGTACAGCACATTAAAGACAGAGATCCTACATAATTTTTTTAATTAATTAATTTTCTATGCCATTTCCATTTTAACACCAGGTTGTTTTTTTTTTTTCATTTCCAATTCTCTTTATATACAGAAGATCACTTCAGTATATAATTAGTAAAGACCTCATCAGTTTGTGCCCACACAGAAACGCAAAGTATAAAAATACTGTTTCAGTACTAGTTATAGCATCACTTGGCTTTAGACGACACATTAGGGACGGATCCCACATGGGGTGTAATTACACAGTGACTCCTGTTGCTGATTTAACAATTTGACACTCCTGTTCATGGCGTCAGTAATCTCCCTAGGCTCTAGTCATGAGTTGCCAGGGCTATGGAAGCCTTTAGACTTCGCTGACTTTGATCTTATTCCAATAGGGTCATAGTCAAAGTGGAAGTTCTCTCCTCCCTTCGGAGAAGGGTACCTCCTTCTTTGATGGCCCCATTCTTTCCACTGGGATCTCACTCACAGATATCATTCATTTAGGTCTTTTTTTTTCCATGATATCTTGGCTTTCCATGCCTGCTATACTCTCATGGGCTCTTCCACCAGATCCGAATGCCTTGAGGGCTGATTCTGAGGCCAGAGTGTTGTTTAGGACATCTGCCATTCTATGAGTCTGCTGTGTATCCCACTTCCCATGTTGGATCTTTCTCTCCCTTTTTGATTCTATCAGTTAGTATTAGCAGATACTTGTCTTGTTTGTGTGATCTCTTTGATCTTGATATACATATTGTGATTACTGTGAAAAAATAAGTGGTTTGTTAAAAGCAACAGTCAGGCTGGTGCTGTGGCTCAACAGACTAATCCTCCAACTTGCGGCGCCAGCACACTGGGTTCTAGTCCCGGTCGGGGCACTGATATGTCCTGGTTGCCCCTCTTCCAGGCCAGCTCTCTGCTGTGGCCAGGGAGTGCAGTGGGGGATGGTCTATGTGCTTGGGCCCTGCACCCCATGGGAGACCAGGAGAAGCACCTGGCTCCTGCCATCAGATCAGCATGGTGTGCCAGCCTCAGCGTGCCAACCACGGTGGACATTGGAGGGTGAACCAATGGCAAAAAGGAAGACCTTTCTCTCTGTCTCTCTCTCTCTCACTGTCCACTCTGCCTGCCAAAAAAATTTAAAAAATTAAAAAAAAATTTAAAAAAAGCAACAGTTGAGTCACAAGCCAGTTTCAAATAAAGTGCTGAAAAATAGTCAATTATAAGTACATTATATATAGGAGCATAAATCAAGGATATGTTATGAAATCAAGGATATGTGATGAAATAAAAACTTTTATAATTACTAAGGAGAAATTAATAATTTGGGGGATTCATAATTGTAAGAAAAGGATATATAAGAGATGTTAGTGTGAAATAGGCCAATGAAACTACACTTTAAAATTAAAATTAAAAAAACATGGGCCGGCGCCGTGGCTCAACAGACTAATCCTCCACCTAGCGGTGCCAGCACTCCGCATTCTAGTCCTGGTCAGGGCGCCAGATTCTGTCCCGGTTGCCCCTCTTCCAGGCCAGCTCTTTGCTATGGCCCAGGAGTGTAGTAGAGGATGGCCCAAGTGCTTGGGCCCTGTACCCCATGGGAGACCAGGATAAGCACCTGGCTCCTGCCTTCAGATCAGCGCAGTGTGCACTGGCCGTGTCGGCCATTGGAGGGTGAACCAATGGCAAAAGGAAGACCTTCCTCTCTGTCTCTCTCTCTCACTGTCCACTCTGCCTGTCAAAAAATTAAAAAAAAAATAAAAGAACATTGAGGAAAACTAAACCAAAGATCTTATGACTTACCACAATTATATTAAAGAAGAATATATCTAGAATTATTATGTTGAAATTTTCAAAAGTCAAAGATAAATGAATATTCTCAAAAAACTCAGAAAAAAATTTAAAAAGTATTATGTGGAAAGAATGACCAGATTAGCCTTAGATGTCTGAATATATTTTGATGGTGTTGATGAACTCATAATTAAAATAACCATCAAGATGGCCATACATTCACAGTGTTAGTATTGGCCTACCATGCATTATAAAAGAGATATATAAGTATTTGCTATAAATTCAGATAGAAAAACAAGGAATAAATATAGATGTATAATAAAATATATTGTGATTACAATGAGAAAAACTAATTACCTCTATTAAAATATTGATATGTAGATTTAACAGAAAACTAGGTTATTATGAATACAATAAAACAATAATAAACATTTGCCATGAAAAATAAATAAAACAAACAAGTGATAGAATAAAAAGATAACCATATCTAGAGACAATCTATTAGCACTCTAAAAAATGTCAAAGTTAATCTCATAGTTTTAGAAACATTCACAATTGCTGAGAAATATGATACCCTAAAAAGGGGTAATGACCATATTTACCTAAAATATATTTGAAAACTACATGTGAATGTTCTCAGAACTTACACAACTTTGTACCAATTAACATCTTCATAATGAAACGTGAAGCAAGATGGCCTGAGGTTCACATACCCACATTTGCATAGAAACAATTTAATGAATTGACAGTTAAAAACTTGAGCACAAAAATATTAAAGAAGTAGATGTTATAAAATCAAAAATACAATGATAAACAATGGATAATTTAACAAAATTAATAAAGCAATAAGTAGATATAAGGGAAGTGGCTGGAAACAACATAACTACAATTACCTTATAAGGGTAAATGAAGCAAAAAAGTTTCTATGAAATGTTAAAGCAAATATCAAACCAGTTAGTATTATAATCTTAAATAAGCCAGTATCTGGATCTATTCTGTCGAAACTTTCATACATTGATGGCAAATATAGTCTCCTAGAAATTCAGCTAAGTTAAAATGTATTATATAGAAAGTGTGAAATATCAGGCAGGCCTAAGATGCCTCGAGAATATAAGTACATGTTGGTTGTCAGAACAACATAAAGAATGGAATGCATGACCTCATGATAAAAACTCAGTCAATTTTGCCACAGTTTAAATAATACAACTTACGATTATAGGATGTGATGGTAATCTAAATGATAAGATAAAAAATAAAAAAATGGATACTTATGAAGTAAAATATATTGTGGTTAAACGAGTAGAAATGACTAACTCAGTGGAGGAAATAGATTGAGAAACAGACATAAGCAACATGGGTGAAAAATAGACCAATGAAATTCATTAAAAAAAGGGAAATTAAAAAAAAAAAAAACACAGCTTGAGCATGTCCCAAATTGTACTTGTCCCAAATGATGGAGTTAGAAATGTGCAAGGAGATTCCAATTCAATCTCATCAAGGTGGCATGTACCAATGCCATCTCACTAGTCCAAATGATCAATTTCTGTTTACAATTGATCACACTGATAGGTCTAAGAGTCAAAGGGATCACATAAACAAGACTAGTGTCTGCTACTACTAACTGATAGAACTAAAAAGGGAGAGAACAATCCATCATGGGAAATGGGATACACAGCAGACTCATAGAATGCCAGATGTCCTAAACAGCACTCTAGTTTCAGAATCAGCCCGTAAGGCATTCGGATCTGGCTGAAAAGCCCATGAGAGTATTTTAAGCATGGAAAGCCAAGACACTCTGGCAACAGAAAAAAAAAGAGGGCCTAAATGAAAGATCTCTGTGAGTGAGATCACAGTAGAAAGAACAAGCCATCAAAGAAGGAGGTACCTTTCTCTGAAGGGAGGGGAGAACTTTCACTTTGACTATGACCTTGTCTAAATAAGATCAAAGCCTGTGAACTCAAAAGGCTTCCATAGCCTTAGTAGCTCATGACTGGAGCCTAGGGAGATTAATGATACCATAAACAAGAGTGTCAAATTGTTACGTCAGCAACAGGAGTCACTGTGCACTTACTCCTCATAGAGGATCTCTGTCCTTAATGTGTTTTTCAATGTGAATTAATGCTGTAACTAGTACTCAAAAGGCATTTTTCACTTTGTGTTTCTATGTGGGTGCAAACTGTTGAAATCTTTACTTAATATGTACTAAATTGATCTTCTGTATATAAAGGGAATTAAAAATGAATCTTGATGTGAATGGAATGGGAGAGGGAGCGGGAGATGGGAGGGTTGCAGGTGGGAGGGAAGATATGGGGGGAAAAAGCCATTGTAATCCAAAGCTGTACTTTGGAAATTTATATTTACTAAATAAAAGTTAAAAAAATAAAAAAAACACAACTACTTTAACTTTAGCAATTAATGGAATATTTAGAATCCCATATATATCCATAAAAAGTAAGCAACATATTTCTTGACCTGATGATGAGGCCAGATGGGGACTGAAACAGCACATGGAAGATCTATTTCTCTTAGTGCCCTTTCTCTATGACTCCGCCTTAGAAATAAATCAAATAAACTTATTTTAAAATTATAGCATTACAAGATTAATATTCAAAGGCAGTTATATTTTATTTTCTATCAATGAATTGATTTTAAAACCAAACCAATGCAATTACCAGTTGCAAAAAAGCATCCTCTCTGTGTGCTGAAAACACTGGCAAATTTATCAAAGAAAACACAATAAGTTGCAGATACCAATTTATATATGAAAAAGTTCAGTATTGCTAAAATGCCACTTTTTACCCAAAGTAAATTAATTTACAGATCCAAAACAACTTCAATTGAAACTACTTAGGATTTAATGCATGTGTATATTGACAGTATGATTCCAAAAACAATATAGAAAAATCCTAAAATAACAAAAAAATGTAAAACAATCAATTTGTAGGTGAAGCTGAATTTAAGGAAGACATATTTGATACTTGAACATGTGAATTTCCTAAGAATACATCAAGAGAAATTGTGATGTTCTTCATGAATTCATAAACATTAACACACTTTATTTCCTTGTAGACATTTCAAAATATTTTATAGATGATATCTTAGGCCCTTCAGGATGAAGAATACCTTGGAGAGGGCAATTCTAACAGAAAGTTGTAACTTAATTCTAGGGGTTGTAAAATACAAGATTAAGGCACCAGCACATTTTATCTTTTGACAGCTCATTTTCTGCCTACCAGAAGTCTTTACATGTCCTCCTATCATGGGAGAAGCCAGAATTTTCCAGCACAGCTTTCATAACATCAGATTCAGGAGCTAATAGCCCCATAAAGACACAGCCTTTTCAATATTGTCATATTGGGTATTGAGTTCCAATCTGACATTAAAGGCATAGCCACCTGCAGACCAAAGCCAAACAATAAAATGAAATCTAAAGAATTATATTATGGGGCTGGTGCCATGGCTCACTTAGCTAATCCTCCACCCGTGGTGCCGGCATCCCACATGGGTGCCAGATTCTAGTCCCTGTTGCCCTCTTCCATTCCAGCTCTCTGCTGTGGCCCAGGAAATCAGTGGAGGACCTGCATTGGAGATCAGGAAGAAGCACCTGGCTCCTGGATTCAGGCCAGCACAGTGTTGGCCATAGTGGCCATTTGGGGGGTGAACCAATGGAAGGAAGACCTTTTTCTCTCTCTCTCTCTCAATGTCTATAATTCTACCAGTCAAAATAAAATTTAAAAAAAAGTCATATTGCCTGGAAACAAATAACAATGTAGTAGAACTCAGAGTTCTGATTCATAGGACTGACAGAAATTCTGATATGAAAATATTTCACTATATTACTTCAAAGCTCCAAAGGCTATAAAGTTTGAGTATGCCATTTTATTTACAAACCTTGAATCCATGCAAAGAGAATAAAGGTATGGTTTTGCAAATTCACATGCATACAAAGTTTCATAGAATGATATTGTAGGTGTTGACATTGTAGTGTAGCAAGTTAAGCTGTTCCTTCTGAGGTTAGCATCCCATATAAGAGTGATAATTTGAGTTTACAGCTGCAGTATGCTTACAATCCAGCTCTCTCTGAATATGATATGGTACATGGTCCCTTTGTTAACTTGAGAAACTCAAGTAAATGAAGGAAATAATTCCTATAATGTTATTTTGATGAGAATATAGTCCTCTTTAATTCACAAATGATTTTAAGATCATGTAAAAATAATTATCACAGCATTGGTTTTAGGAGTATTACAATTCAGGCATAGAATCCTTGCACTAAGCTTTCAGCTAGCTCCTCCCCTTTGCTGCATTAAATTAAGTTGCGAGGCTACTGTTTTGGTACAGCAGGTTGTGCTGTAGCCTGCAATGCCAGCATCCTATGTGAGTGTGGTTTGTGTCCTGGATGCTCTGTTTGCAATCCAACTCCCAGATTATGTGCCTGTGAAAGAAGCATAAGAAGTCCCAAGTTCATAGTCCCTGTCACCCATGCGGGAGACTCAGATAGAACTCCTGGCTACTGGCTTCAGTCTGGCCCAGTGCCAATCCTTTTGCCATTTGGGGAATGAATAAATAGATGAACGATCTCTGTCTGTCACTCTATATATCTCCACTTTTTTAAATAAATGATTTTTTAAAAAAGAATTGGATGAGAAACATTTCTTTTGAATTCACAGTCAAAATTAAAGATAATTGTTGTAATATAAATCAAGGAAACACCACATCATATAATAGTTTAAATTTCAAAATAGGTACCTTGTTATGAACATAGGCTTTGGGACTTGTAAGGACTTTCTGAGGCACTGAGCATGGGGAAGTAAGGGGTTTGAGATATGAGAAGTTCAGGTGTTCAGGAGTGCTTTGTGTGCACAGTAGGGAATCTAATGATATGTTAGGGCATGCATTCAAACAGGCTAGCTCTTTGGAATGAGGAAGAAGAGTCATTTTCCATATTTGGAATAAGTAGGAACATGCCCATCCCCCCACCACCCTGCAATGTCAATCCCTACCTTATGGGTTCCCTAGCCCTACATGACTCTCTCTGAGACCATCAGCCAAATCCTGTTGGAAAGTTTGGGGCAATGGTTGCTCTATTTCCTTTTGTAGTTCAATGATGAAAATAGATTGTGGGCCCAGATTCACAGCATCTATTCAGTGGACTTCAAGAGAACCGGAGGAGATTCATAAAAGGTTGTATTTGCAGAACCATCTCTAGCATATAGGCATTGATTTTGTGGGAGATAAAGACAATGGGTTCTTTAAGAATATGTGAACCAGGAAAATGAGAACTATAATAGGAATAAAAAGGCCCCATGAGATTCCAAATTAACCGTTTAAGTGCCTATAACAGAGTCCTCCACCTACTGTCATAATTGAGATTTTTGTTCAAATAAATATACACCTTAATGAGCTTTAAGCTTTTTGAGCTGTTTTCTACCTTTTGAGAGTTATTTATCCAAAAGCAACATATTCTCTTGAACAAGGCAAAAGTACCTCACCTGCCTTAGCTTATAGTGTTGAGGACACAGCAATTTTTTTTCAGATTTATTAATTAATTTATTTGAATTTTAGAGTTACACAGAGAGAGAAGGAGAAGCAGAAGCAGAGAGAGAAAGAGAGAGAGAAAGGTCTTTCATCTGCTGGTTCACTCCCTAATTGATCGCGATGGCCAGAGCTGTGCTGATCCAAAGCCAGGAGCCAGGAGCTTCTTCAGGTCTTCACATGGTTGCAGGGCCCCAAGGGCTTGGGCCATCTTCTACTGCTTTCCCAGAACACAGCAGAGAGCAGAATTGGAAGTGGAGCAGACGGGACTCAAACTGGCAGAGGGCACAGCAATTTTACAAAACTACCTTTACCAGTGATTTGAGACTGTTTTGTGGTGCCTTGATTTCCTTGACCCTAATCTCCTAGGATGCCTAGAATTCTAAGGAGAAATCTCAGCCAGAAATATCCCTGATGCATTTCCCTTTTTGATTTTATATTGATACTATTATATCCTTGCTTTAAAATTAAGCAAAATTAATTATTTTGGATTTATGTTCTTGCCACTTATATTGTATTTATTTGTAAATTAAATTGACAAATTTCATTTTAGAACTTTTAGAAGTATTTAAAAGTATTTTAAAACTATTTTGCAAAATAAATCATTTGCTTGAAAGTTAATGAATTCTATAAAATTACACATTTCTACTCAGAAAAATTATAATATTATATATAAGGTTATATGCGAATGACTTTCATTTTTATTTTGTCTTTGAATTATTATCTATCTCTCTCTCTCTCTCTCTCTCTCTCTCTCTCTATATATATATATATATATATATATATATATATATATATATATATATATAATCATTCTCTCATTTTATGCCATCTCTAGGACAAGACCAATCTTTTTTTCCAAAATTATTTGAAATGCAGTGACAAAAAGGGGGAGACACATACACACACACCTACAGAGAGAGAGAGAGAGAGAGAGAGAGAGAGAGATTTCATCAACTGGTTCAGCACACAAATGCATGCAATGACTGACTCAGACCAATTCCAGGAGCCTGGGAACGCATCTGGGCCTCCTGTGTAGGTGTCAGTGGTCCAAGCATTTTGGTCATCTTCTTTTGCTTGATTGGAAACAGGTCTGACAGAACTGGAACATGTACCCTGATATGGACTATTGGCAATGCAAATGACAGCTTAGTCCACAGTGCCAAAATGCAAGCCTGGCATAGTTTTCTTTTAACCCTTTTCTACTGACTTCTTTTCTTTTTAAATAGTAAACAAATTTCATGTATTTCATATATACAGATACAGGAACATAGCAATACTTCTCACCCTCCCCACCCTCCTCCATTCTCCCTCCATTCTTCCTCCTCTCTTTTTTATTGGTTTAATTTTAACTTTGAGATTGACAATGACCTGTCCATTCTAGAAATTGTCTAGCTAATTTTCTATTCATAAACTTTCATATGCACTTAGAATCTGCTTTCATGCTCATTTTCAGATGACCTTTGCTTACTTTTGAGTAATTTTGATGTAACTAAGATTTTTTTTTAAATCCCACAACTTGCAATTTTCAATACAAGTGTCTTTATTTTAAGTCTAATATTCACCAGGAATGATGGCATTTGCTATAAGAGAGTTAGAGTGATTTTGCTTAAATTTTTGTGTGTCAATTTGATCAATAATTCTAAACATTCCCCATATATTTGTTTCTCAGTGTTATTGATCTTACCATTTTTACCCAGTTGTACTCACATATTGTTATGTGCATTCTATTTTTAATTCTAATTAGCCTCTCACTTTGTTATATTTCAATGTAAATAAATGTCCTGGTAAAATAAAAATTAAACTTTTGCAAAACATGATTTTCATTCTTGTTATCAATGTCAATAAAAATCTGTAAGTCAACTAATGAAGTTTTAGTTACACATTTTCTGAAAGTTGGATATAGGAATGATTCATACTTTGAATGACATATGTTCTTATTTAATTTTTTTATTTGTAGACACCAAATTGAAATCGGTATTTAATTTTTCTTTTTTTGTTTTTTGTTAAGATTTATTTATTTATTTGAAAGTCAGATTTACATAGAGAGGAGAGGTGGAGAGGCAGAGAGAAAGAGAGAGAGAAAGAAAGAGAGAGGTCTTCCTTCTCTTCCATCTGCTGGTTCACTCCTTAACAGCTGGAAAAATTAGTATTGAATTTTTCAATACGTTAAATTTATTTATTTTTGGCATATTTTTTAATATATTAAATTTAGACACTGATATGTTTAAATTATTCTATTAAGTTGCAAGAATGGTTCTCAACTTATGTTCCTACAGCTTTCTATGCTTTGTAAATGAAATTTTAGGGATTTTTAAAAAATATTTCCTTTATTTGTTTGGAATTCTTGGACACATCTGCAGACATTTCTCTGTTACTTAAAGCAACAACAATATAATATTTAATATATCTGAATCATTTCTAGTTTGTGTTTGAGTTAATTTCCATGTATGCCATGAATAATGAATAATCTGTCTTACTCCAATTCTGGCAGAGGGGACTTGGGCTGATTTTCATCTATGATTTCATATGAGATTATCAATGACATGGTAACTATGGAAGCTATGCATGTTATCTTCTCATTCATGACTTTGCAGAAGTCACTAGGTCCTACTGTCAAAATGTATGTTGCAGCATCACATATGTACCATATTTACACACTATATATCGTTTATTGCTTATGCTACATATTATGTATATATTACATATTTATCCTAGCCATGCAAACACATTATTCTGTCATTTTCATTGTCATGTTATGAAATTGCTCAATTTCTTTAAGATACACTATCAACTTCCATGTACTTTGTTTCTCAGAACTGTGCTTGAGCAGTCTCATGTTCTCTTTCTAATTTCTTATTTTTTTTCTTTTAAGCTTTAAAAGCTAACTTTTGGAATTTTCCAAATGGTAAATTCAGACCTTTTAAATTATGAGTATCCTTTTAAGCTGTGTGATGCTTTCCTTATTTCAGTTCTTCTAATTTTTCTGTATTTTTTAAATGTAAATTTGTAGTTATTTTTCCCATGTCTTCTAAATATGCTTAGATTTTATTTTTATTACTACAATATTGTTCATTTCTATTTCCAGAAATCATAATATATTGTGCTTTATAATTCAACACATTTGTATGACTTTCATTTTATTTTTGAATTTTTTCTAATAACCATCCTTTTTTATATTTATTTATTTATTTTTATTTTTGAGAGGCAGAGTGGACAGTGAGAGAGAGACAGAGAGAAAGGTCTTCCTTTTGCCGTTGGTTCACCCTCCAATGGCCGCTGCGGTAGTGTGCTGCGGCCGGCGCACCACGCTGTTCCAATGGCAGGATCCAGGTGCTTCTCCTGGTCTCCCATGGGGTGCAGAGCCCAAGCACTTGGGACATCCTCCACTGCACTCCCTGGCCACAGCAGAGAGCTGGCCTGGAAGGGGGGCAACAGGGACAGGATCAGTGCCCTGACCAGGATGAGAACCTGGTGTGCTGGCGCCGCAAGGCAGAGGATTAGCCTGTTGAGCCATGGCGCCGGCCCCTTTTTTATATTTATTAACAGCATGGCTTATGTCAATCTCAGGACAAGTTACCTGTGGCCACGTTGGTGTACCTTATCTTTCTAATGTTATCAACTTTCTCTATTTTCTGCCACTTATATTATAGTCTTCAAGATCAACATTGCACAGAGTCATCTAGCATCTAGCATCATCTTTCTCCTTTGCAGGTCATATAGATGTTTTGATTGTGGACTCTTGGATCTCTACATTGACCTTTTATTTTGGAAGCTATATAACAAGTTTTTATTTGTGTTACATTTCAAATATATTCGGTTAGTGTACTTAAAATATTTTTTATTTAAGCTGTCTGCCAACTGTATTTTTTGTAATTACATGAGTAAGTCTCTTTATCACAAAATTCATGAATACTTTGTCACTTATGATCTTGCTACAAGAGTATTCACTTCCACTCAATATCAAAATGCATGTATAGTCCTGAAAATACTTGTCTTCCTAGTCAGCATGCTTATGTTGAAGTTATAAAATTTCCCATATTTCTTTCAGTTGTCTAACTCCTTCCATGATCGCTGCTTTGGAAAATTATGCAACAATGGGGATTTTGAGATGTTCAAGTTAGTGCATTCTCTATCTATATACATATATATATATATACATTTATACACATATATGTATATACATATATACATATACACACATATATTTATATATCCATATATTTTATATTTATATAATATACATATATTATATACGCATATATATTTATATTATATATAAATATATAATTTATATTATATATGCATATTATATTTATATATGTGTATATAATATGTATGCATATTATATATGCATATATGTATCAATATATATGTATATATAGACATATATATTTTTATTTAGATTATAAAAATTCTAAAAATGCCTTTATCAAGGTACTAATATGTTAGCCAAAATATTAGTGCATTTGACAGCATGATCTTTTCTTGCTTTATATTCCTGAAATAGTCATGATTATTTTTGAATGTAACTCAAAGAGTTTTATTCATCATAAGATTGTGACATTGATTACTGATTCTACCAAGTTCATGTTTACAATCTATAATCAAAAATGAGTGCCAGGATAGAGCCGTGGCACAGTAGGTTAATCCTCCACCTGTGGCACCGGCATCCCGTATGGGCACTTGTTCTACTCCCGGATGCTCCTCTTCCAGTCCAGCTCTCTACTGTGACCTGGGAAAGCAGTAGAAGATGACCCAAGTTTTTGGGCCCCTGCACCCAAGTGGGAGACCTGGAAGAAGCACCTGACTCCTAGCTTCTGATTGTTGCAGCTCCAGCCATTGCGATTATTTGGAGAGTGAACCAACAGAAGGAAGACATTTGTCTCTCTCTCTCCCTCTGTCTGTAACTCTATCTCTCAAACAGTTGGGTAAAATCTTTAAAAAAAATTAAATGCCTTCTGTAAAGTGCCTATTACTTTATTTTGTCATATAATTTATTACTGCCACCTGAGTAGGTAATTCATATACTAGTTTATGAGAACTCTAGCTCAAAGAAAGTATATTTATCAAGATTTGCTTTATCATTGTTCATCAATTTGCTGTAAATGCTGGAAGTCAATCCTAACAACTGTCCAGTGTTCAGGATTTGAGCACATTCTAGGTCCAGAATCATCATTCTCATCAGCAGCAAATACATGCTTCAGTTTTTCTGGACATTCTTGGAATTGTTAATTAACATCTGCTTTTGGGAACTTTTCAAAATTCATTTCCATATTGTGCTGCAATTTTTACAGTTTATTCTAGATACATTTTTACCAAATATGCATGTGTAGGTTTGTTTTTTATTATGGCTCACCAGAAAATAATATTGTTACTAAGAGCAATCACAGCAGAATTTTAGCTAGCCCTGTATATCAGTTATATTTTTATTTTGTCTTTCATTGTATTACTTTACTTGTGTATATCATCACTATCCACATGCATGCCATTCTTACACTATGAACCTATGGTCCTTTATTGAGACATTTACATTGTGTTGTCATGAATCCACTCAAAACTGTTCAAGTTGTCTTCACATCTTCAATCTTCATGGTCTGTCATATAATTTTGTGGCAGTACAATCTTTACACTATTTTGAAGATTTATTTATTTGAAAGATTAAGTTACAGAGAGGAAGAAAGAGAGAGAGAGTGAGAGAGAGAGAGAGAGTCTTCCATCTGCTGGTTCACTTCCCAGTTGGCATTAATGGCCATAGAGCCAGGAACTTCTTCCAGGTCTCCCATGCATGTGCTCAAGGATTTGGGCGATCTTCTATTGCTTTCTTGGGTCATAGCAGAGAGCTAGATTGGAAGTGGAGCAGCCAGGATTCAAACAAGCACCTTATGGGATGCCAGCACTGCAGGCAGCGGCTTTACCTGCTGTGCCACAGTGCTGGCCCCTCTTTACACTTTCGAGGACACATATTTGCTTCAAAGGTTGCTTTATTTTCAGATACTCAAAATTGGTCATTCACTTTAAAGTGCCCATACCTTAAATTGAGGTGCTCTTACCTTAGCTTCAAGATTAGATATTTAAACTGGATAAGACTTTCTGGATTTAAGCACCTGCAATTTTTTTGTATTTTTCAATGTAGGTTTATGACTGTTTTTATCTATATCCATTACCTCTGCTTGTGACCCTATCTCTGCTTCTAATAAATTTTCCATTAGTAGACCAAACAGTCAAAACACAATGAATATTTTTATGTTGTATTTAAATTTGCTATTACCATCTGAGTACATGGAAAATAATCTAATTCATGCCAATTCTAGCACACAAAATTTCAGACTACCTTGCCTTGCCTGATTGCTGTTAATGTATAGTCTGTGTAGATTCTAGAAATGTCCAAGCAAATTTTATGTTCATAGTATCCAAGCACATTCTAGAGTTAATTCTTAGACTTAATGGATTTTAATGTCATGGAATTTGAATTCAACTTTTCACTTCGGAAATTGAGGTTAATTTTGTTTGATCTTTGAATAATGTCAGTTGTTTTTCTTGTGGATTTGCCTTTCTTTTTACAATGACATACTTTGAGTTTATTTTGTAATCATATGCTTAACCATAGGCCAATCCCAGCCATGTGAATATCATTGTGAGATCATCATCACTCCCAAAATTCTATAGGTGTCCTGGAAACTTTCTGGTACACAGTGTCTCAGAGTCATCTTAATCAGAGGTTATCATTCTCTCTCCTCAAGGTAATACAGACATGTACATATATTTTTAAAAATAATATACATAAAGCCATATGTGTGTATTTCTTAATTTTTATAGTACTCTGAATCATAGTTTTTTTGATGATTCAAATTTTCTTCTAGATCTAGATACTGGTACATATTATGAGAATTTGACAATTATGTAAGGGCAAGGATCTTGACCGGGTTTTTAATCCTACAATTTAATTTCTGGTTTATTTAATTTTAGAGATTGTTAGACAGGTGAACACAAGCAGGGTATGAGCTACAATATGTTGTTTAATATGTTTTATTTACATTACTGCAATGACAAGAGATTGCATTATTATGGGGCTCTGAACTATACCATTCCAATGAAAAGTAAGTTATATAAATTTTGAATGTGTAGCTCTAGATATAAATATATTCACTTTTATGTTTTCTGGTTATTGGCATAGTTTTGTTTTATTTGCATACTTTTTTCTTATTTTCTATTTTTCATTTATATGTAATGTGTTATTTACAAAAATCCCTTATATGTGCTTGTCACATTTTTATTGTTATTTTCAAGTAACTGAATTCACATTAGTGCAATTATAATTTATATTGTAACAAGTATACCTCTTTGCATATTTTGTTTTATCTTTGAGATTATTCTTCTCACCTGTGTATATGAAAAGTAACCCAATGGAAGCCTATCCTAGGACTAAACCTATTAGTATGTTGCTTGGCTTTTAACATTGAAAGGCTATCAGCATATTCAAAACTTTGTTAGTTTTCTTGGCCAGTTTTATTTTTATGGCACATCAAAAGCACTTCCAGCCAATATCATTATTCTGCCTTTCCAGATTATATATTTGGTGGTTTACTTGAGTGTAAGGAAATCATTGGTTCTTGATTTATTCAAAGTGTAGATATAAATGCATGTTTCATTTAAGATTTCTTATATAAAAGGTAGTTTTCATTCTCATTGATTTTTATTTCATTTCTCAAGTTAAGTGCACATTTAATAGATGTTGCTTCACCCAATTATCTTGTATATATTGTCATGCTATTATTGTTCCTGCATTATTGATCACTGCTGCTTCCAGTAACTAGAATATAGGTGATATAAAAATGTGCATTTCCAAGTTGTGCAGTGTTTTAGTTATTGCCTTTTAATTGATTATTGTGACCTGTTTATATCATCAACATCCTATTATAAGCCAGGTCTACTACTATAGTTAGGCCATCTTTGCTGTTTTTTTGTGATATCAACAAGGTAAAAATTATCTGAATTCTTTTGCATCTATTTCATGTCCCCAAATTTTCAAAGCCTTCTTGACCCACCATTCTCAATTTGCAGGGGGATTTTCTGGTCTTTCAGAGGACTATAAATTTTTGAACTTCTTAAGAGTATCTGTAAATAGAAATATCTTTCCTTGAGATTTACATGATTTCTAAGATCTTTGTATTATTTTCATTCATTTATCCTTATTTCCCATGTGAAATGTACTTTAACAGATTCCCTTCAATTTTCTTATCACTTTGTTTTCTCTCCTACAAAATAACAGTTCTACTAACAGTAATCACACTAGAATTTATACTCTAGCATTAGAAATATTTTATTCTTTGCTTTGGATTGGAATTTATGAATATTGCCAAATTATGTCATCAAATCATATACCAGTGGTAGCACTGTGCATATTTGAATAAATGTTCAATTTTTAATTGTGTTGTCAATTCCTTCAACATTCAGAAAGTAACTTAACTACTTTTTATATTCAAAATTTCTCAGAGCCATCTACATCTGGGGTATTGTTTTACTCTTTCAAGGACTTTTACTTTTTATTCTGTATGGATTTTTATGGAAAAATATATCCCATTGATGTTGAAATTTTTAATAGTATACTTCTAAATTCAGGACTTGTTCCTTTAAAATGTTTTTTTAAACTTTTATTTAATAAATAAAAATTTCCAAAGTACAGCTTATGGATTACAATGGCTTCCCCCCCCCCCATAACGTCCTTCCCACCCACAACCCTCCCCTTTCCCGCTCCCTCTCCCCTTCCATTCACATCAAGATTTATTTTCAATTCTCTTTATATATAGATCAGTTTAGCAAATATGAAGAAAAAGATTTCTCAAAAATTTGCCCCCACATAGCAACACAAAGTGAAAAAAACACTGTTGGAGTACTAGTTATAGCGTTAAATCACAATGTAGAGCACATTAAGGACAGAGATCCTACATGAGGAGTAAGTGCACAATGACTCCTGTTGTTGACTTAACAAATTGACACTCTTGTTTATGACATCAGTAATCACCCTAGGCTCTGGTCATGAGTTGCCAAGGCTATGGAAGCCTTTTGAGTTCACTGACTCTAATCATATTTAGACAAAGTCACAAAGTGGAATTTCTCTCCTCCCTTCAGAGAAAGGTTCCTCCTTCTTTGATGACTTGTTCTTTCCACTGGGATCTCACTTGTGGAGATTTAAGCTCACTTTTGAAAGAACATAATATTTTCTGGAATTTAGTTCCTGCAAATTTTACATGATTTTTACATGTCATATTAATGGAAACTTAATCATTATATTTGCTCATATTTTATTTATATTCACCCATTTTCCTGAAAAATGCAGTTTTCACTCACAATTGCCTTATTTTTATTATTACATTTACATCTCTTTTTCTTTTGCCTTTGAATTCAATACTATTGTTTATATATAATTTTGATTTCTTAGTATTTCTTATTCCTAGCATCTTGAGTCTTCATACATATTGATTGTCTTTTTCCTTATAAGATTGACAGCTACTTAAAGAGCTTCTAAGTTGTCTTTGAATCTTTCCCATGCAGAGTATCTCTGAATGATCATACACAAAATTATTTGTCATGGTTTGAGAATCACACATTTTTTCCCAATTTTGGAGTTGGAAAACTCCAAATTTATCACTTGCATTGAAAATTTTCAGTTTCATTCTAGATAGATTAGGATTTTTCTGTAATGCAACATTTTCTCTTGATTTAATTCCTGTAATATGTAATATATTGGATCTGTTAAAACTGAATAATTGAACATAATAATGAAAGCAAAAAAAGAAAAAAAGATTTTTTATTAAATTTCCTTACATTTGCTTGGCACTTACTAATTACTACTACCAAGCTACTCAGTTCTGCAAGGTGTGTGGTGCATAACAAATCTTCCCAGGCAGAGAAATCAATTAATTCACAAGCTTTTATTGGGATTTTGCTCCTGGGTGAGGTTCCCCAGTCCCACCAGAGAGGGCCAGGGAAGTCCCATGTCAGAGGCTGTGAGGGCTCCTTTTATAGATACAGGGTGTGGGGGTTAAAGGTTGAGGCAGGTCTGATCGTCATTGCTTGACCTTCAGGCATCTTTAGGGACCTTGACAAGTACTTTTCTTCCCTGGAGGTATAGGTAGGGACTCTCCATTCCTGGAAGTATAGGCCTTCCCTCCTTGCAGATCCCAAAGCTACCAAGTTCTGTACAAAGTACTATTGATACAGCAAAACAAATGGCATTTTTATTTTTCTTTGATTTTATTAATTTCACCATTGCATATCATAAATAGCCTAGTCTAAGCAGGAAGTAAGACTACTAGTTACTGGCTTTTATTCTTTCTACAGAGGGTGCATACTACATATCACATTCTTTTTAACTTTTTATTTATATAAGTGGGAAAAATAATTTATTTCATATATGTGGTTTTAAGAAAATAATACTTTACAAGATTCCCTCCTTCCTGTCCATTCTCTGACCTTTCCTCCTGTCTCCTTTATTATTTTTTCCTCTTAATTTTTTCCCTCTTTTTTACTAAAAAAACCCAATTATAGCACAAATCTCTCAGCAGGGGTCAGTGTGGAATAGGAATGGCCGGAATTAATGGACATGGACAAGACACAGGCAAGATGAATGCCTGGAGGATTTCAAAAGTTGTATGATGTGGATTTCATTAACATTTTAATTGTAATGTATCTTTTTAATCTTCTCTCATCCTCATGGCTCCATATTAAAAAAAAATGGGAGGAAAAACCTGCTGACAATGAGGAAAAGTATCAACATACAAACTTTAACAAATTAAAGGAACAAAACCAGTGAACATCCAGGACTTCCAAGGGCCAGGAATGCGGTGGGCAGAGACTGGGTTGGGGGAGGGCGTGGGGATGTGGCCATGGCCACAGGAGTGCCCCAGGGCACCTTCCCCACTGCCAGAGGTCCCTCCAGCAGCTCCAAGGACAGTCTCCTGGGAGGTGAGGGGGGGAGGTGGAAGGGCTCTGGGCAGATCAGACTGGACCACAGGGTGGGGTGAGGGGTCAGGAGGTGCCATTGCCTCTGGCTTGCAAAGGTTTCCAAACCACACCTGTCTCTCACAGGGAAAGCCCCCAGGATTTTTATTTTCAATCAACAAATGTGAGCAGGGACCATGCCGTACCTAACATTTGCCCCCAGTCCAGCTTCCCTTCATCACCTGCACACCCTGCCCACCCCCAGCTGGCCAGTTGGGCAGCCACCCCCACCTCAGAGCCAGGCGGCCCTCAGGGACCCAGAGCTGGGCCTGGTGCCAGGCCAGAGCCAGCCCCGAGGTGGCCAATCACTGCTTACCCTGTGACTATATATGGCCACTTTCAGACCCTTCAATCTTGCCCCCACCCCTGCCTGCTTCCCAGCCATGGGGGCAGGTGCTGGGCCAGCCCTGGTGCTCAGGCTCAGGCCCATCCATTGCCAGGTGCCCTCTGGGATGCCAGGGTCCAGTGAGGAGGGGGAGTTAGACCCCACATCAGCCTCCATCCCCCAGGGACTGACAGGCTGAGGCTCCATTGGGGGAGCTTTGAGCCCCTCCCAGCAGCCAGGGATTGGGAGGGTGGCTACTCCCCCAAGGTCACAAGGCTTGGGGCTGACCCCAGGGACCTGACACCAAAGTTCCTGCTTCAGGCTACCTGCCTGTGGATCCAGGAGGCAGAAGCCCGGGACAGGGCCCAGTGGCCCAAGGTCAGGGTCCTATCCTCCCTGAACATCCCAGGGTGATGGTCTCCTGCCAAAGGACAAACACGCCAGACACAGGCCCCCACATCCCCCACACATGGGCCCCAAGTTCCCGAGTAAGCTGGCCTTGCCCAGGACGCCCAGAACTCCTGGGAGTGGCTGGTGCAGGTGGCAGAACCAAGGAGCTCGGGCCAGCAGGAAACGTATTTTGCAAACGATCTCATCGGGAGTGGGCCAGGCCTGCGGAGAGCAAGGATTTGCTAAAAACTGAGGTGACCAGGACCCCCACCCCCACTCCATAAAGCAGGTGGAAGGCAGCCTGACCCCTCCCCCACACCCCTAGCCTAGAAAACACAGCCTGCCAATCACATGTCCTGAGGCACCCTGGAGGGGTCCCTGGATGCCCACTCGGGGAGCAGCAGGGCACAGGCAGCCCATGGAGGCTGGGGTCTCTGCAGATGCCGGCCCCCAGCGGGCCCTACACAGGCAGACACCCCTCAGCATCATCCAGGCCAGACCCTCCAGGCTTCAGGTAGCCCATCCTCCCAGCGGCGTGTTCATGGGCTGGGGCCCCCGTTCCCTGGGGGCAAGACACCCTCACCCTGGCGTTACCCCAGGCTGTCAGTCCAGTCCCAGGTTCTCCCTACCCCTGGCATCCTGGCCCAGGACAGCCACATGACCCTGACCTGGACAGCTGTCCAGAGAAGCTGCCATGGCAGGAGGCTGGCCAGCCTGGACCAGAGATGCGCACGGCAGCTCCCACGGCCAGGGCAGGGACTGGTCAGGTTCCCACTGTGGAAGTCTACAGACACGCGGGGCTGCAGCGGGAGGGCTTAAACCTGGGCTGTGGGTGACGACCCAGGGACTGGTCACTTGACACAATGTCCCCATGGGCGCCCAGAGCCTGGGAGGACATCCCAGCCCCAGAGCCTGAGGGAGGGGACATCAGAACACTGCATGACCCCAGGTGTTAGCATGCAGCAAGGAAGCAGGCCAGGGAGGGATGGAGTGACCCCTGGGGACACCAGGTGGCGAGGGACAGGTCGCAGTCCGGCCGAGGAGGGATGGCCAGGTGAGAGGCATGGGTTCAGGAGGGGACCCTGGAAAAAACATTGGGAAATGCCCATCCCAGAAGGTTCTGGAGTCCACACTTATCACCAGGCTGCCCAGCCCCGCACCCTGAAACCATCACAGCCCCTTCAGGGGGAAAGGTAGGCTCGCTCGTGCCATGGACTAGATGCAAGACATTGGTTCTGAGGTTTTCCTCTTAATTTTTAAAATGACCCATTTTCAGTTTTTATTGCACAGTGTAACCTCCACTAAATAGAGTTCAACAAGTAGTAAGTACAAAAACCCCTGTTCCTCAAGAGTATAGACAAGAATCAGGTTTTAAGATGTTAATTTTGCTCATATACATTACTTTTTTAATCACAAAGCAGGGAAAGCATGATATTTGTCTTTTTGGACCTGGCTTATTTCATTAATGAAAGTGGTTTCTAATTGTATCCATTTAATTGCAAAGACAGGATTCCATTTTCTGAATGGATGAGCAGTAGTCCATTATATATATATATAACAACTTTTTATCCAGTCTTCAGTTTATGGTTATTAGGGTTGATTCTATATCTTAGCTTTTGTGAATTGAGCTGAAAAAAGCATGGGACTACAAATAAGTCTTCCATATGTGGATTATATTTTATTTAGGTAAATTCCCAAGAATAAGAAGGCTACATCGTATGGTAGATATGTTTTTAGATTTCTATGGAATCTTCATTCAGTCTTCCATAATGATTGTACTAGTTTGCATTCCCACCAACACTGTATAAGGATACTTTTTCCCCCATTTACTAGTTTTTACTTTTATTTTTGGATGGTAGCCATTCTAGCCAGTGTCAATTGAAACCTCATGTTGTTTTTTGTTTCCATTTCCCTGATGTGTAGTGATCCTGAACAGCTTTTTATGTGTCAGCCATTTGAATTTCATCATTAAAAATGCCTATTCATGTCCTATGTTCCTTTCTTGACTGGAATGCTTTGCTTTTGTTGAGTTTATTGAATTCTTTATATACATACTGATGGGAATCTTTTACCAGTTCAATAGTTTTCAAACATTTTCTCCCATTTTAATAATGTCCTCTTTACTTCGTTGATGGTTTCCTTTAAGCTTCTAAGCTTGATGTAATACCATTTATTTATTTTTGCTTTGATTGCCTGTGTTTCTGGGGTCTTTTCCAAGAAGTCCTTCCAAATGCCAAGATTTTGCAGTCCTCCTGGAGTTTTCCTGTAGTAATTTGATGGGATCAGGTTATGAATTTAGATTTCTGATCCATTTAGAGTTTATCTGTTTAAAGTGTAAGGCAGGCATCTTGTTTCATAATTTGGCCATGAGGGGATCCAATTTCCCAACATCATTTTTTGAAGACTGTCATTTCTTCAGAAATTGAATTTTAGTTCATTTGTCAAAGATCAGTTGATTGTAGATGTATGGAATGATTTCTGGGGTTTCTATTATGTTGCTGTGCTCTATATGTCTATTTTTCTGTCAGTACCAGGCTGTTTTGATTATAGCTGCCATCATTATGTCTGGTATTGTGTTGCATTGTTTTTGTTATGTAAAAGTGCTTTTACAATATTGAGTGTGTTGTGTTTCCATATGAATTTTAGAATCATTTTTTCTGGATGACTGATATGTTTATTTAACTTATACAAGTATCACATATTTCATATATACAGATTTAGGAACATAGTGATACTCTCTATCCTACCCTCCCTCTTGGCCATGCTCCAAGTTTTATCCATCTTCCACTTCCCATTAACACTCACACTTTTTACAAAGAACTTTCAGTTTATTTAATGATTGCAAAATTAACCCTACATTAAGTGAAATAGCTCAACAAATAGTATGAAGAAAATAAACTACCCAAGAGACATAGGCTGTAAGCAATCATTGAATCTCAAAATGTCCACCTCACTCCAATATATTATATTTTAGGAACTGTATTAGTCATTTCACATCACGGAAAACATAAAGAATCTGTCTTTCTGTGAATGGCTTATTTCACTACGTATAATGGTTTCCAGTTGCATCCATATTGTTGCAAAAGACAGGATTTCATTTTTATTCAACTAAATAATACTGCATAAGTTATATATTTATACCTTAATTTCTATATCCTTTCATCAGTTGATGGACTGGACACCTATGTTGATTCCACATCTTAGCTATTGTAAATTGTGCTGCAATGAACATTGAATTACGGATGACTTATATGCTGATTATATTTGATTTCCCAAGACTGGGATGGCTGGATCATAGGGTAGGTCTATATTCAGACTCCTGAGGTATCTCCACACTGTCTTCCACAGTGGCTGGAAGAGTTTAAATTCCTACTAACAGTGCATTAGGGTGCCTTGTTCACCATATCCTTACCAGCATATGCTGTTTGCTGATTTCTGCATGAAAGCCAATCTATCAGGAATGAGGTAAAACTTAATTGTGGTCTTGATTTGCACTTTCAAGATGGCTAGTGATCATGAGAATTTGTTAAGTGTGTGTTGGCCATTTGAAATTCCTCTTTTAAAAATGCCTATTCAGGCCAGTGACATGGCTCAATAGTCTAATCCTCCGCCTGCGGCGCTGGCACACTGGGTTCTAGTCCTGGTTGCCCCTCTTCCAGGCCACCTCTCTGCTGTGGCCCGGAGGTGCAGTGGAGGATGGCCCAAGTGTTTGGGCCCTGCACCCACACGGGAGACCAGGAGAAGCACCTAGCTCCTGGCTTTGGATCAGCGCAGTGCGCCAGCCACAGTGCGCTGGCCACGGCGACCATTGGAGGATGAATCAACGGCAAAAGGAAGACCTTTCTCTCTGTCTCTCTCACTGTCCACTCTGCCTGTCAAAAAAAAAATGCCTATTCAAGTTCTTTGCCCATTTTTAACTGGATTATTTGTTTTGTTGTTGTTGAATTTCCTGAGCTCTTTATAGATTATAGATATTAGCCCTTTATCTGTTGCATAGTTGCAAATATTTTCTCTTGGTTGTGTCTTCAATTTAGTGAGTGTTTTTAGAGGGCAGAAGCTTTTCAGCTTGATGTAATCTCATTTTTCAGTTTTATCTTTGATTGCTTGTACTTTTGGGGTCTTTTCCAAGAAGTATTTGCCTGTGCCAAATGTCTTCATGAATTTCCTCAATATTTTCTAGTGATTTGATTGTATCAGGTCATAAATTCAGGTCTTTGATAGATTTTGTGTTTTTTTAAAGTGTGAGATATGGTTGTAGTTTCATACTGCTGCATCCAGTAATGTAGTTTTCCCAGGACCAGTTGTTGAAGGGACTCTCCTTGCTCCAGGGATTAATTTTAGCTGCTTTGTCAAAGATAAGTTGACTATTGCTGTGTGGATTGATTTATGTAATTTCTATTCCATTCCATTGCTCTACACATCTGTCCGTGTGGTAGAACCAGCATTTTTTGATTATAATTACCATGTAATATGACTTGAAATCATATTGTGCTGCCTCCAGCTTTGTTGTTGTGTAATAAATATTACTTTAGCTACTCAGAGTCTCTTTTGTTTCCATATGAATCTAGCATCATTTTTATTAGTTCTGCAAAGAATATCATTGGGGTACATGTCCCAGAATTTCTTTATCCAGTCTACTGTTGATGGGTATTTGGGTTGGTTCCAGGTCTTAGCTATTGTGAATTGAGCTGCAATAAACATTAATGTGCAGATGGCTTTTTTATTAGCCAAATTAATTTCCTTTGGGTAAATTCCAAGGAGTGGGATGGCTGGGTTGTATGGTAGGGTTATGTTCAGGTTTCCGAGGAATCTCCAGACAGACTTCCATAGTGGCTTAACCAGTTTGCATTCCCACCAACAGTGGGTTAGTGCCCCTTTCTCCCCACATCCTCTCCAGCATCTATTGTTGGTAGATTTCTGAATGTGAGCCATTCTCACAGGGGTGAGGTGAAACCTCATTGTGGTTTTGATTTGCATTTCTCTGATGGCTAGTGATCTTGAACATTTTTTCATGTGTCTGTTGGCCATTTGGATTTCTTCTTTCAAAAAATGTCTCTTGAGGTCCTTGGCCCATCTCTTAAGTGGATTGTTTGTTTTGTTGTTGTGGATTTTAAGTCAGCAACAGAAGTCACTGTGTACTTACATTCCATGTGGGATCTGTCCTTAATGTGTTGTCTAATGTGCAGTGATGCTATAACTAGTACTGAAACAGTATTTTTACACTTTGCGTTTCTGCATGGGTACAAACTGATGAGATCTTTACTAATTATATACTGAATCAATCTTCTGTATATAAAGATAATTGTAAATGAAAAAAAAAAACCTGGTGTTAAATTGGAAATGGCATAGAAAATTAATTAATTTTTTAAAAAAATATTATGTAGGATCTCTGTCTTTAATGTGCTGTACACTCTTATTTAATGCTATAACTAGTACTCCAACAGTATTTTTTTTTTCACTTTGTGTTGCTATATGGGGGCAAAATGTTGAAATCATCACCTAATATATACTAAACTGATCTTCTATATATGAAGAGAATTGAAAATGAATCATGATGTGATTGGAAGGGGAGAGGGAGCAGAAAAGGGGAGGGTTGTGGGTTGGAGGGAAGTTTTGGGAGGGGGAAGCCATTGTAACCCATAAGCTGTACTTTGGAAATTTATATTCATTAAATAAAGTTTAATTAAAAAAAAAAGAATGTCATTGGGATCATGTTGAATCTGTAAATTGCCTTAGGTATTATGGAAATTCTGATAATGTTGGTTCTTCAAACACATGAACATGGAAGATTTTTCCAATTTTTACTCTCTTCTTCTGTTTCTTCAATGTTTTCTAATTTTCAATGTTGAGATCTTTGATATCTTTGGTTAAATTCATTCAAAATATTGAATTCCTTTTGGAGCCATTGTGAACGGAGCTGATCTTAAAAGTTCTTTCTCAGCCATGGCTTTGTCTCTTTATAAAAAGGCTATTGATTTCAGTGTGCTGATTTTATATCATGTGACTTTACCAAACTCTCTTGTGAATTCCAGTAGTCTCTCAGTGGAGTCTTTTGGATCCCCTATATATAGAATCATGTCATCTTCAAACAGGATAGTTTGATTTCCTCCTTTCCAATTTTTATCCCTTTTATTTTTTTCTTGTCTAATGGCTCTAGCTAAAGGTTCCAGGAAAATGTTAAATAGCAATGGTGAGAGTGGTCATCCTTTTCTGGTTCCATATTTTAGGGGTTATGCTTTCCATTCAATAGGATGCTGGCTGTGGGGTTGTAGTAAATTGTCTTTCTTGTGTTGAGGGGTATTCCTTCTATACCCAAATTGTTTATGATTTTCATCATAAAACAATTTTGTATTTCATCCAATGCTTTCTCTGCATCTATTGAGATAGGCATGTGGATATTTTCTTCATTTTGTTAATGTGATGTATCACATTTATTGATTTGCAAATCTTTTAACCATCCCAGCATACCAGGGATAAATCCCACTTGACCCAGGTGAACCTTTTTCTGATGTATTGATATATTAAGGTGATGTTGGCTGCATAAAAAGAGTTTGGTATGATACCCACCCTTTCCATTGTTTTGAATTGTTAGTGAAGAAATGGAATTTTTTTTCTTTAAATGTTTGGCAGAACCCAGCAGTGAAACAATTGAGTCCTAGACATTTATTTTATTTTTTTTTTTGTGATGGTCTTTATGACCAGTTCTATCTGAAATTTTTACTGATCTACTGAGGTTTTGTATATCTTCCTGACTAAATTTTGTAGATTGCATGTGTCTGAAATCTGTTCATTTCTTTTAAAATTTCAAATTGTTTAGCATATAGCAATTTGCAATAATTCTTTATGATTCTTTTTATTTATGTGGTATCTTTTTATAACATTTTTTCGTATCTGATTATATGAATTTGGGCCCTCTTTTTATATATTGGTTATTTGGATCAATGGTGTACCAATTTCACTTATTTTTTCAAGCAAATCATCACGTCAATAATCTTTTGTATTTTTGTCAATTTTGTTTAATTCTTTTCTAATTTTGATTCTTTCCTCGTACTATTTTTTAAGATCCTCTAGTTTCATTGTTAAACCATTTCTTTGATGCCTTTCCAATTATTTACATAGGCATGAATTGCTATGAGCCTTCCCCAAAACATTGTTTTTTCTCCATCACTTGCAAGATTCTTTTTTTACTTTCTTTTTTATTTATTCTATTAATTACTATCCATTTAGGAATATGCCATTCATTTTCCATGTGCTTATATATTTTCTAGAGTTTAAGTTGTTAATTTCTTGCTCTATTCCAAAATAATTTTAAAGATGCATTTATTTGAATGTGCTGACACTTGCTTTATGGCCTAGCATATGGGATATCTTAGAGGAAATTGAATGCAATGATAGACAAAAAAAACATCTAATCCGAAGTCGTGTGATGAAATGTTCTGTAGATATCAATTAGGTGCTTTTGCTCCCGAATGTAGATTAGAACTGTTCTTTCTTTGTTCATTTATTTTGGGTAGTTGCTCTGCCCATTGATGAAAGTGGGTGTTTAATCCCTTTGTTAATATTGTATTAGAGTCTATGTTTCTCTTTAAATGCATTGTCATTTGTTTTAAATAGCTAGGTTCCCTGGCACTGGGTGCATATACATTTGTTATAGACAAATCTTCACACTGAATGCATCCCTTAATCATTACATAATTCCTTCCTATATTTCTTTTAACAGTTTTTCTATTACTATGGCCACTCCTGCTCTTTTTTGCTTCACATTATCATATATCTTTTTGCATTCTTGCACTTTCAGTTTTTGTGTATCATTTCGTTGGTGTTTTTTTTTTTTTTTGTAAGCAGCAAATAGTTGGGTCGTGTTTTTTAATATGTTCAGCCAGTTTATTTCTTTTAATTGGATAGTTTGGGCCATTACATTCAAGGTTATTATGGACAAATAATGCCTCAGTTCTGACATTTTCCCAGAATTATTCCTGTTTTTTTGTTTTGGGTTTCCTTTGTACTCTTTCTAGGATATTTTCTCCCTTCACATTCTTTAATGTTGACTATCTTCCTCCATCTGTCTGTGTAGCCTATCATTAAGTATCATTTGTAAGGCTGGATGAGTGTTGACAATTTTTCAGTTTTTTGTTTATTTTGGAAGCTATTTCACCTTCATTTTTAAGTGGGAGTTTTGCTGGGTCCAGTACTCATGCTTGAGAGTTTTTTTTTTTTTTCTTTTAGGACTTGGACTATGTCTCTCCATGTCTCCTGGCCTTCAGAATTTCTTATGAAAATAATCAGCTGTCAACCTAGCTAGAGATGGTCTAAAGGTAACCTTGTGTCGCTACAACTCTTTCTTTATGTTTTATGCATCAAAGTTTGACTATAATGTGTTGTGGGATGTATCTTTTCTAATCACATATATTTGAGTTCTGTGTATTTCCTGTACTTGGATGTCCTTTTCTTTCTCCAAACTAGGGGATTTTTTACATTATTTCACCTAATAGGCCTTTGAATCCTTTGTCTATATCCGCATCTTCAGAAATTCCTGAGACCTGTGGACTAGTCAATTGATAGTAACTCATAAATCTTGACAACTTATTTTTTGTTGGTTTTTTTTTTTTTTGGTCTGAGAGATATTTCTTAGGATTTGTCTAATAGCTCAAATATTCTTTTATCTGCCTCATCAAGTTTGTTGATAAGGCTTTCCACTGTATTTTTATTTGATATATAGAATTCTTTATTTCTAACATTTCAGTTTGATTTACTTTAACTATCTCTATCTCCCAGAAAAATTTTTCATCAGTGTAGTGAGTAGATTTCTTTACTGCATTAATTTGTTTCTCATTTTTGTTAGTCATATGATCATTCCTTAGAATCCTTTTTGAATGTCTTCAATCTCTTCATTTTTATGTTCTAACATTGAATTGTTATATTCCTTTGGATGAGTCATATTGTCTTCCTATTTCATATTTCTCATATTTATGCATTTATTTTTAGGCACTTGTGGAACCACTTGTTGACTTTCTCCTCTGATGATTTTTATCTTTGAATTATTCCACTATGGCTTAGTGTAATGACTTCTTCTTTTCCTTTGGTTGATAATCAGAGGTGTGTTTTTGCTTGGGGTCAGAGAGCTCAGAGGTGTGATCCAGAGTGGTGCAAAAGTCCAGGGTGACAACAAGTTGGGCATGGTAGAGCTCTATTTTCAGTAGAGGGATTACCATAATGTTGTATGTGTGATCACTGCTTCACTTCCTCTCTGCCAAGGTGATCAATGACCTAGCCAAGCTCAGTTGCTACATACCCCATCCATGTAGGCACATGATTTGCACAAAGGATATGTGTGGTCCTCAGTGAGCACAAAAAAACCCTCTGCAATGGCCTAACACAAATGCTCATGGAACCCTGATCCTCTGAAGATGGGCACAGTGGTTTCCCAGAGACACAGCAGTGCCTCTTGTTCTATCATGCACTCATGGTATTCCCAGACATAGTGGGTTGATAGCCCAGAATCACAGGGAGCAGAGGATCTGTTCTTAGCCTCACAAGTCTGCTCCATCCATGGAGAGAGACAAGGTGTTCCCAAGGCCTGCTGTAGGGTTCTGCTCCGGCTGTTTTAGTATGGTCACCCATGATAGGGTGAAAGAAGGGGAGCGCCTCATAGTCTTAATTGACACTCTCCCTCCTGTCAACCCTCCAGGCCATATTCAGTGTCACTGGAATGATGGATTTATCCCTCAGATAAAATCCCTTACTTACATACACTTGAGCCATGCAGCCTGCACCCTCCTTATCAAGAAGATGCCTCTCCACTAGTAGTCACTGAGAGCCTTTGTACAGGGTAACAGAAAGTGGGAAATATGCTCTGCCTTCACAGATTAGGTGAGCACCATGACCCCAACTAACACTCCTAACTTTATCCTATATTTAAAAATCCTTGGTTTAGTGCATGATCTTTTCTGTATGTGAATTGCTTCATGTTTAATGTTATTTTATAGATATTTTAATAGATTATTCACTTCTGATCATTCATTTATAGCTACTTAACCACTGTTATTGTTATTATTTATTTACTTCAACTTTATAATAAACATATTCTAACAATCCATATTTTACATTTTATGTTACAAAATATTACTCTAATATGTATAATATATTTTTGAGTAATTTTATTTCCTATTTGGAAAGTTTCATGTATTTAAAATAAGAAAAACAATCATTTTCTTGTACTTCCAGAAGTTCAATTTAAAAAGTATTATTGCTGTACATTTTCAAAATATACAAAAGAGTCTGTGCTTACAACACTTCTGTGAATCAGAGGGACTGTAGCTGTGATGTGAAGAATTAAGAGTGTACTTAAGTAAATATCAGTAAAATTAATAGAAATAAGGGATATTATCACCTACCTATATACAACCTGCTGTTTTAGCACAACCTGGTTGTGATAAATTATAGGTAATTGTAAATGTCAGAAAAATCACTACAATTTTCTAGTTACTTTATATCCATTTAAATTACAGTAATATCAATTTTTAAATTAAAAAATCCACATAGAGATTCAGAGCAGCTAGAAAATAATATATACCTTTTTTAAAAAAGACTACGTTTCCAAAAAACCAAGGGCCAAAGAAAAATTACACAATTACAGTACATTTAACTTATATGCAGTATTCACTAAGTAAATGTCAGAAAGTAAAATAAACACATAGCCCTCTATCCCCTCATCAAGTTATTTCAAAGAACCTAATATTGGCACACAAATGCATCAAAGTATAAAAGTCCCCATTAGGACTGACTGCTCCCCAGAGCATACACAGTACTTTATGTCACTTCCTCAGCATCTTTCCCTCTAACACTCATTTTATCAACTACTTTGTCAAGTCAAGAAAATTCTAAAATAACTGCATTATTTATACTGGCTTGATGTTGAGTTTTTAGTCTTCATAGTTTAAAATATGTGTATTGATAAAACTGGATGGAATTTTATATAAGGGTTGAGTCACCAATCTATACTGAAGTTTTAAAAGAAAGGCTTGGAAATCAGGTTATTCTGGTTTAAAATATTAACAATGACTCATTTTTAGAAACAAAACCAAACAGAATTTGATATTATTATATGGTTCTACTCTCTCTTACTCTTCTACACCTTTTCCTCTTATATTAAGTTGTAAATACTTGAGAACCTACTAACCTTAACTTCCCAGAACATCTTGGAAAGTACGATCTGAATGTAAGTATAAAATCATACAAGTATTTAAATGCCAAACGAGTTTATTCCCTGCAGAGTTATGTTGCATCTCTCCTGTAGATGATTATATAACTCATTTCTCTAACTGAATAATCCACAATGCTCATTATATACACTGACTTGTTTGTGTTCTCTGAGCATATGAAATAGAAAATATAGACAAGGACTTGAGTTGCAGTTTTCTACATTATCCTGAGATGTTCCATGATGAAAACCATTTTAGATACCATAGGGGTTACCTCCACCTTCCCCTCACCTCCAATGTATCCTGTCCACAAACTCATGGTTATCTATGTTACCAATAACAGACTTTCTTCAATACCCATATCCATGAGGGAAAATTTTTATATATTTAAAACTATATATTTAAACCTTATATTTCCACTAAGTTATATGTTTCTCTTCAGTGCCTAGTTTTTGTCTAATTTTTAAGTTTTTCCTTAAGAATTATTTATTCATTTGAAAGGCAGAGTTAAAGAAAGGAAAAGATAGAGAGAACTTCCATCCCTGGTTCACTCCCAAAATTACCACAATGACCAGAACTGGACCAATCTGAAGCCAGAAGCCAGGAGCCAGAAGCCAGAAGCCAGGAGCCAGGAGCCAGGAGCCAGGAGCTTTTTCCAGGTCTCCCATATGTGCACAGGGGGCACAAGCATTTGCACCATCTTCCACTGCTTTCTCAGGCACATTAGCAGGGAGCTAGATCAGAAAGAGCACACCCATGAAGTGCTGGTGCTTCGGGGAGTAGTTCAACTGACTGAACCCAGCACTTGTTCACATTTCTCTAATTTATATATAATAAGACATCTATTATGACTTTTTACTTATTTTCCATCCACAAGCAACAAAAATCTTCCAAGTTTTTCTGGAGAGTTAGAATCCACAATCCTTAAGCATAACATATTAAATACATATAATTCTGATTTATCCTATACCTGTGAATTCATAAGGAAAGATTAATTATTCTGCTAAAACTAGTGGTGAGTATTTTGAAAACCTTTGCTTAACTGTCCTAAAATAAATAAATGGTAAAGAATGAAGACTGTTTTATTATATAATGTGTTTTTTCACATTCTTTGAAGCATGCATTTACTGAAATATTTACCAACATATACATTTCGATCTGTTTATTGTTATCAATGCTCAAAGTACATTATTTAATTTTACTTACAGTAATTTCAATATAATTTTATCATTCCTTCTCATCATACTTTAATTTTAAGTTTTCTTTTTAATTTTATTAATTTCACTTGCTCAAATTGCTGATACCCTATTAAAAGTCAATGCAAGGGAGGTGACCAAGATGGCAGTGTAGCAGTGGGACATTTGAAGTCATGCAGGGAAAAATGAATAGTTAGTGAGCAGAGGGGATACAAGCCAGTGGAGGAATCATGAGATGTGCATGCAGCATGGCCCAAGAGTCGACCAGAGACTGCTCAGGTCCATGCACGGTGAGCAGTGAGGATGGTGAGGTGGCAGACATTCAGTGAAGAAGCAGCAGAGGGAGTGAATGAGATTGGCAATAGCCTCCCCACAGCAAACCAGGTGAGAGATAGTGAGTCCATGGATCTATAGATGGCAGAGGGTAGAGAAACTTGGTGAAATGCATTTGAAGCTCCAAGAGTGAAGAAAGAGAAATTGTAGGGGAATGGACAGAGAGGTTGGGTGTGCCATGATACATCTGTGTCTCCCCACTCCCACAACCAGACCTACAGCTGGCAGGGAGAAGCCAAATTGCTTATTTACATTTTTGAGTATAAGCAGGGAGCTGCTGTGTTTCCTTCACATGCACACAGCCATCAATTGTGGGGGTCATCTCACAACATGCCCCACCTGGAAACAAGGATCACATTTCAGAGTAATTTCTTCCCAACCATACAAGCTGTATATCAAGGAGTAATCATAAACAAGAAAACCTGAGCTCATTTCATGCACAAGTGAGAAGCAAGCATGGCCCCAGAAGGCAGGGCTTAGTGCACCAAAGCACTGATATATACATCCATCACACTCTAGAAATAAACAGAACTCCAGGAGGTGGGGTGGCAGGCTTCCACATGCAATGCACAGACACATAGCAGCTCATAGCAGAGGAAAATCAATTTGAAAATAAAATCAGACACCAATCAGAAATGCCAAAGAAGAAAGGAAAAATCTTGAATGAGGAAGAATTTATGAACTTACCAAGGAGCAATACAAATCTTCAATAATGGAGGTTGAAGAAAAGATTGAGGATTTGCCAGAAAAGGAATTCAGAAAATTAACAGATTACTTAGAAGCAATCAGAAACAAATGCATGATCTAAATTTAAAGAGCTCACAAGAAATTCATATATTGAAGAGAAGCCAGAATGAAACACATGAAACAAAAAATCCAATAGACTGAATGAAAATTTAGTGGAAATTCTTAGCAATAGAATAGCTGAAGAAAGAATATCAGAACTAGAAGACAAACTTCCATAAATAAATCAGACCAAATACCAGAATAAATTAGAAAATTAAAAATCACAGTTGGAGATCTATAAGATTCTATCAAATGATCCAATTTATGGTTCCTAGGAATTCCAGAAGCTGTGGTAAGACAGAAAGGATTAGAAGGCCTTCTTAATAAAATAATAACAGAGAACTTCCACAATCTGGGAAAAGAAAGAGACATCCAAGTAAAAGAAATATACAGAACTTCCAATAGAAAGGACCAGAAAATAACTTCACCATGACATATTGTGGAAAATCTCACCTCAGTGAAACACAAATAATAGATCTTAAAATGTTCATGAGAGAAGCAACAAATCACATTCAGAGGAAACCCAATTAGACTTACTCCAGGCTTCTCATCACAAACCCTACAGTCCAGGAGACAATGATGAGACATATTCCAAGTCCTAAGAGAGAAAAATGTCAACCCAGAATACTGTAACCTGCAAAACTCTCATTTATAAGTGAATGAACAGTGGGTCATAGACGAAATCAAAAGAGAAATTAAAAAAAATTCTGTAAACAAATGAATATGACAAAACAAGATACCAAAATTATGGGATACAGCAAAAGCAGTATTAAGAGGAAAATATATAACAATTGGTGCCTACATCAAGAAATTGGAAAGGCACAAAATAAATGAACTATCTATGCACCTCAATAATATAGAAAAGCAACAGCAAACCAAACCCAAAATTAGCAGAAGAAAAGAAATAATTAAAATTAAAGAAGTAATCAATAAAAGTGAAACTAAAAGAACAATACAAAAGATCAGCAAAATGAAGAGCCGATTTTTTTGAAAAAATAAACAAAACTTGCACACAATTGGCCCAGCTAACCTTAAAATTGAGAAGACCCAAATCAATGCAATTAGAAATGAAAAAGGAAATGTTACAACAGACACCACAGGAGAAAAAAAGAGTCATCAGAAACCACTACATAGAGCTGTATGCCAACAAACTGGGAAACCTAGAAGAAACTGATAGATTCCTGGACACATATAACCCACCTAAATTGAGACACGAAGACAAAACCTAAACAGACCTATAACCAAGATGGAAATTGAATCATTCATAAAGGCCTTCCCAAGGAAAAAAAAAGACTGGATGGATTCACTTCTGAATTCAACCATTTAAAGAACTAAAATTCTTCTCAAATATTCAAAACAATGGAAAGGGAGGGAATCCTCCAAAATTCATTCTATGAAGCCAGCATAATCTTAATTCCTAAACCCAGAAAAGATGCATCAGAGAAAGAGAACTATAAACCAATTTCCCTGATGAACATAGATGCAAAAATCCTCAACAAAATTCTGACCAATCTAATTCAACTACACAGCAAAAACATCACTCTCTTTGCCTAAGTAAGATTTATCCCTGGTTTGCAGGGATGGTTCAACAATTGCAAATCAATGTGATACCTCACATTAACAAATTGAAGAACAAAAACCTTATGATTATCTCAATAGATGCAGAGAAATCATTTGACAAAATACAAAACTCTTTCATCATGAAAACTCTAAGCAAATTGGGTTTAGAAGGAATATTCCTCAACACAATCAAGGTAATTTATGACATACCAAAGGCAAGCATCATATGAATGGGGAATATTGGAAGCGTTCCCACTGAGACCCAGTACCAGAGAGAGGGATCCAAAAGACTCCAATAAGAGAGACTTATAGAGCTCATAAAAGAGTTTGATACGTAGCAGGATATAGTCAGTACAAAAAAATCAACAGCCTCTGTATACACTGACAATGTCATGGCTGAGAAAGAACTTCAGCCCTGGCAACTCATGACTAGAGCCTAGGGAGATTACTGATGCCATGAACAGGAGTGTCAAATTGTTAAATCAGCAACAGGAGTCACTGTGTACTTACACCCCATGTGGGATCTGTCCCTAATGTGTCGTCTAAAGCCAAGTGATGCTATAACTAGTACTGAAACAGTATTTTTATACTTTGCGTTTCTGTGTGGGCACAAACTGATGAGGTCTTTACTAACTATATACTGAAGTGATCTTCTGTATATAAAGAGAATTGGAAATGAAAAAAAAAAAGAAACAACCTGGTGTTAAAATGGAAATGGCATAGAAAATTAATTAATTTGAAAAAAAATTATGTAGGATCTCTGTCTTTAATGTGCTGTACATTGCTATTTAATGCTATAATTAGTAATCCAATGGTAGTTTTTTCACTTTATGTTGCTATATGGGCAAAATGTTGAAATCTTTACCTAATATATACTAAACTGATCTTCTGTATACAAAGAGAATTGAAAATGAATCTTTACATGAATGGAAGGGGAAAGGGAGCGGGAAAGGGGAGGGTTGCAGGCGGGAGGGAAGTTATGGGAGGGGGGAAGCCATCGTAACCCATAAGCTATACTTTGGAAATTTATATTCATTAAATAAAAGTTTAATAAAAAAAAGATCAACTCCATTCATAATAGCTACAAAAAATCAAATACTTTGTAATAAACTTAACTGAGGATATCAAAGATCTTTGTGATAAGAATTGCAAAATATTGAAGCAATAGAAGATACAAAAATGTAACAATCTTCCATGTTTATGGATTGGGAGAATCAATATCATCAAAATGCCCATTCTTCTGAAAGCAATTTACAAATTCAATGCGATACCAATCAAAATATCATTCTTCTCAGATCTAGAAAATATGATGCAGAAATTCATATGGAGGTATAGGATACCTCATATAGGTACTGCGATCTTATACAACAAAAACAAAGACAGAGACATCACAATGCCAGGTGTTAAGACATACTACAAAGCAGCTATAATCAAAACTGCCTGGCAATAGTACAAAAATAGATGGATAGACCAATGGAACAAAATAGAAAACCCAGATATTAATCCAAACATCTAAAACTAACTTATATTTGACCAAGGAGCTAACACCAATCTTTGGAGAAAGGACAGTGTCTTCAATAAATGGTTCCAGGGAAACTGGGTTTCTACATGTAAAAGCATGAAGCAAGACCCCCTACTTCACACTTTACACAAAAATTTTTTCAACATGGATTAAAGATCTAAATCTAGGACTTAATACCATCAAATAAATTGAGAACATAAGGGAAACCCTCAAGACATTGGCACAGCCCAAGTGTTCTTGGAAAAAGACTCCAGAGGCACAGGCAGTCAAAGCCAAAATTAACAAATGGGATTATTTCAAATTGAGAAGTTCCGTATGACAAAAGAAACAGGAAAGTGAAAAGGCAACCAACAGAATGAGAAAAATAATTTGCAAGCTATGTTACTCATTAGGTATTAATAATCAGAATCTACAAAGAGATTGAGAAAATCCACAACCACAAAACAAACAACTCAGTCAAGAGTTGGGCAGGGGCTGGCACTTGTGGCACAGTGGGTTAAAACTCTGGCCTGAAGTGCTGGCCATATGGGTGCTGGTTCTAGTCCTGGCTGCTCCTCTTCTGGTCCAGCTCTCTGCTATGACCTGTGATAGCAGTAGAAGATGGCCCAAGTCGTTGGGCCCCTGCACCCATGTGGGAGACCAGGAAGAAGCTCCTGCTCCTGGCTTTGGATCAGTGCAGCTCTGGCCATTGCGGCCATCTGGAGAGTGAACCATCTCTCTGTGTCTCTCTCTGTAACTTTCTTTCAAATAAATAAAATAATCCAAATGGCCAAAAGACACATGAAAAAAAGTTCAGGATCACAAGCTGTCGGGGAAATGCAAATCAAAACCACAATGAGATTTCACTTCATCCCAGTTAGAATAACTCTCATACAGCTCTACAAACAAAAATCCTGGCAAGGATGTGGGGAAAAGGGTACCCTAATCCACTGTTGGTTCAAATGTAAACTTATAAAGCCACTATGGAAGACAGTATGGAGATACCTCTACAATCTGAATATATACCTACCATAGTACCCAGCCATCTCACTCTTGGGAATTTACCCAAGGGAAATGAAAACAGTAAACAAAACAGCTATCTGGGTGTCCATGTTTATTGCCACTCAATTCACAATAGCTAAGACATGGAATCAACATAATGCCCATCTACTGAAGACTGGATAAATAAATGATGGGACATGTACTCTATGGAATAAGACACAGCAGTAAAAAAAAATGAAATTCAGTCATTTGCAACAAAATGGATTTGTAAAAGTTCATATTTAGTGAAATAAGCCCGTTCCAAAGGGAAAATACTATTAGTCTCCCTAAGATGTGAGAATTAATAGTGAACCTAAAATGAAAGCTGTAGAAGTTAAATTGACACTTTAAGAAACAATGACTTGAACAGCTCTCATCCTGTTGAGAAGGTTTTTTTTAATTTTTATGTATTTTTTATTTTCTCTTCTTCATACTATATGTTGAACTCTTTACTTAACATAGAGTTAATCATATGTATATAAAGTCAATTGAAAATAAATTTCAGTAAGAAATAAAAGGGGGGATAAGGGAGGGAGGAAGAAGTTTGTAACTGTACAAATGTATAGTTCTGCATACAGTCATTCGGACTTACTTCTAAAGGTACAGTTTAAAAATTTGTCACGGGACTCTAAATCCCATTAAAATAGGTGGTAATATTGTGATCTTAATTGTTAAAGTGATCATATTAAGTGCTAAAGTGAACATATAGATAAGATTAAGTGCTAAAGAGATCATGTAAATAGCATCAAGCACCTAGTAGATATAATAATAGAATTACAAAGGAGGGAATGCCGAACATGGGAAGCAGCTCACACAGCAAACTCATAGAATGGCAATTGCTTTAAGTAATACTATGACTTCATAATCAGCCCTTAAGGCATTCAGATGTGGCTGAAAAGCCCATGAGAGAATTTCAGGCATGGAAATTCAAGTCACTGTGGCAAAAAAGTAGCCTACATCAAAGATCTCTATGAGTGAAACCATAAGGGAAAGAAGGGGCCCTCAAAGAAGGATGTACTTTTCTCTGAAGGAAGAGAATTTCAACTTTGCTTGTGGTTTTATCAAATACTGACAGAGTTTGTGGTCACAAAAGGCTTCCACAACCTTGGCAGCTCATGGAATATGCCTCATGTGATCAGTGACATCATAGATAAGCATGTTAATTGTTAAATTAATGACAGAATTCACTGTGCACTTAGTCCCCATGCACAACCTCTGTCCTTAATGAGTTGTACTCTGAGAGTTAACTGAAAAACCTGTTCTCAAACAGTACTTTACATGTGGGTGTGTGTGTTGGTGTGAGTGGTTGCGAGCTGTTGAAATCTTTACCTAGTATAGAGTTGGTCTTGTGTATAAAGTTAAATTAAAAATGAATCTTAATGAAAAATGGGATGGGAAGAGGTAGTAGGAGGTGGGATGGGAGTTGGGGTGGGAGTATGGGTGTGGGGAGAAGAGCCACTGTATTCTTAATGTTGTGCTATGAAATTAGCATTTATTAAATGAAAGCTTTTTAAAAAGCCAATTACAATGCTGTAAACATGCAGGTAGAAATTCTGGTTGGATTTTTCACTTTGCTTTCATTCATTTAATGAAAATTCTGTACATAGCTTTCATGTGTACAAATCTCCATGTAATATTGAAGCATTAAACTCAACCTCATTTAGAAGTGATACTGTTTTTATCATTCCTAGTTTTAATATATTGCAATTAAATTTTTATTTTTAAAAAATAATTTATCAATTCATTGATCTGAAACACTGTAAAGAGAGAGAAACAGAGTGTACGAGATATTCCATCCAAAAGTAGATAGTATTCATAGAACAAAAAATCAACTGTTGAAACTGCAGTTTTTCTTAGTTTATATTCAGACACTGGTATTATAACTTTGAAATCACAATCTTTTGTAGCCAAACATGTCTGGACTTAAATTTCCCAATTTTGCTATATAGAATTCTAAATGCAATTTTAGGAATGTTTTTCCAATAATATCCTCAATTTAACTTACAGTTATGGAACTAATATTCTCCTAATAGCATTCAGAATATTATGTGTATGGTTACATATGAGTCATGATTTATCTTTTTGTTTTACAATAAAATTGATTACCATCAACTCTTTGGGCCATTAGTAGCCTGTCTTATGCCATTTGTTATATATGGGATCTGAAATCATCAACACATGCTTTTTGATTGGGATGTAATCAACTCACTCTCCACTGTAGAAGTTGTCTCGGAAACTTCTGTGTTCATGATTTTTCAGACATCAATAGGTACAAGTATTATCATGTTTATTTCTAAGAAATTCATATATATATATATAAATTTATTTCTAGATATATTTTTTAAATTTTATGTATGTTTGTGCAGCTAAAATTTGCACTTGGCTTATTAATATTCTCAAACATATATCATCTTAATTCTCTCTTTTATGACTCTCTCCTAAGACACATGGTGATTATTTAGATGGCAATTTGAAAAATTTTTATACCCTTATAATGTGTCAAATTATTTTGTTGTATTTGTTAGGTCAAATACTTGTCCATTCCAAAACTTCCATAGCAACTTTCATGTCATAATTTTTCAGAAGCAATTAAGTCCTACTTTCATTGTACTCATTTCCAGGTGATTCATTTTCTTAACTTTTTAGTCATTCTTTTGGAGCTACATCATTTCTATTTGAGTTTTTTATTGTCTAACCTGCAGTTCTTCCCTGTACTGCTTTATTTCCTTTAAGTTTTTTTTCCCCTAGGAGGCATGATATTTACTCCATTGCTGTCTTGGAAATTTTCTAAATATTTTCATGATAACCAGAGTGGAATATTGGACTCTTTCACATTCCAAGTTCACATATGCTTTAGAAAAGTCTGTGCTTTTGGATGATAAATGACTATTGATATTGAATGTTTTCATACTTTGATTCACACACAAATTTTTGCTATGGAATTATTATGCTAAGAAGCAAGAATTTTTAAGGATTAACATACTGTCAATTTTTGAAGGCTAAAAATAAATAATAACCTTAACAAGACATAACATATAACATTTTGTTTGAGTAGAAATGAGTAATTTGGTAAGAAAAATCATAGAATCCCAAGCAGATAAAGAGATATTAACAAATTCTTTTGTTAATGATTTTGTTCTATGATTTTTCTTACCAAATTACTCATTTCTACTCAAACAAAATGTTATATGTTATGTCTTGTTAAGGTTATTATTTATTTTTAGCCTTCAAATTGATTATTATAAACTGTGTACATCATGAAAATCTACTTTTTCCCATGTGTTGAAAATTCTGGATTCATCTTTTTTGTTGTTGTTGTAAAATCCTCAACTTGCTTTACTTTCTAGATTATTTATTATCAGCTTTCATGTTCAAGCTCACTCTGAAGCTAATAATACCTAGTGTCTCCATGGGCATTGTCAATCGTGTCTATCTTTCTGTCACTTTGTTGGTATTTATCTCTCATATTCTCAACCTGTCTTAATCTGTCAGTATTTCTGCCTGTTTCTCTGCCTCTGCAAGTCTGTTTCTGCATGTGTATCTGTCTCTCCCTATGTCTCTTTATCTCTGTCCATGTGTACTTGTACTTTTTCTGTCTCTATGTTTCTTATCATCTTTCTCTCTTTCTCTCTCTTTTTCTCAATTCTCTCTCTCCACGCTTCTCATTGCTGTGTTGCTCAATCTTTATTCATATCTCTCTTCACTCTGTCTCCCTCTGTGTTTGTCAATCTATTGTTGTTTCTCTATCTGTCCTATCTCTTTACTATCGCTGACTTTCCTTCCTTTTTTGTGTAACTAGTTTCCACCTCAATTTCTGCATTGTCTTTGTTTTTATCTCTGTTTAGATATCTCTCTGTATATCTTTCTGTCTCCATCTCTCTCTCAGTCTTTCTGTCACTATCTCCATGTCTCTGTGGCCATTTGCTCTGCATTTCCATCTCTCTATTTTTGTGTTCCTCATTTCTGTCTCTTTATCTTTTTCTGGGGTCTCACTGTCTATTATTGTCTGAGTCTCTTTATCCATCTCTGTGTGTGTTTGGCCATCCGCCTCTGCTCTCAAACACAATATCTCTATAGGTCACTCTCACTATCTTTCTCAGTGTGTTGGTCTGTCTCTGCCCCTTAACACATATCTCTTTCTCCCTACGTGTTCTCTCTCTGCTTTCTCACTGTCTGAATATCTCTCAGTCTGCTTCTCTGGATTTGTGTCTATATCCATGACTCTATGGCTGTCTCTTTATGTCTTTCATCTTGCTATCTCTGACTCCATGTCTTTTTGCTGTCTCTATTGCTTTTTTAATTTTTATTTATTTTTGTTTATTAATTTGCATGCATTTCATAAATAAAATTAGGAGCATAGTAATTCTTCCCAATGTACTCGCTTTCTCACCCACACTCCCTCACTTATTTCTCTTCCCTTTCTTATTCCTAGTCTTGATTTTTACTAACTTCTATTTTCATTTAACTTTATACATAGAAGATATAATTTATCCTAGGTAAAGTCAACTCCTTGAGGACAGAGGTCCTGCATGGGAGTTAGCACAAAGTGATCCCTGTTGCAAAACAATTAAAGCAATTATGACATCGGTGATCACCCAATGCTTTTGACATGACCTGCCAAGGCAATGGAAGCCTTTTGGATCCATAAACTTGTTCAGTATTTTGACAAGACCATAAGAAAAGTGGAAGTTCTCTCCTCCCCTAAGAGAAAAGTACATCCTTCTTTGGTGACTGCAGTGTCTTGGCTTCCCATGCCTAGGCTTTTCAGCCAGACCATAATGACTTAAGAGCAGATTCTGAGGTCAGAGTGCTACTTAAAGTGATTGTCTTTCTATGGGTTTGCTGTATGGATTGCTTTCCATGTTGGAGCATTCACCTCTTTTTAATTCTATCATTATTACCAGTCATATCTATTGTTATTACCCAGCAGTTAGTCATATATATATATATAATACATATTATATTATATGCATATATATTATATATACAATATAATATATATTATACATATTATATATATATATATAATATAGACAGGATCAAGTGTTAGTACAAACTTGATTCTGTTTATATTATCATTTTAACAATTGATCCTATCCATATGATCTCTCTAACACTTAAAATACTATTTTTACCACCAAGCTAAATGAAAATTGAGGTTCCATGGCAAGTTTTTAAGCTTTACCCTTAGAAGTAAGTCCATAGGCAGAATTATACTGCTTTATAGTTACAGACTTCATATATTTCACAATTACAACTTTAGGATCATGGTGATTCTTTAAACTGTGCTTGCCCTCCCACTCACACCCCACCCCCTTCCTTTTTCCTCTATTTTTCTCACTTTTGTTTTTTTTTCTAAGATCTCTTTTCTTTTTTAAAAGATTTATTTAATTGATAGGCAGAGTTACACAGAGAGAGGAGGCACAGAAAGAGAGAGGTCTTCCATCCAATGGTTCACTCCCTATTGGCTGCAACAGCCAAAGCTGCACCGATCTGAAGCCAGGAGTCAGGAGCTTCTTCTGGGTCTCCCACACTGGTGTAGGGGCCCAAGGACTTGGCCATCTTCTACTGCTTTCCCAGACCATAGTAGAGAGCTGGATCGGAAGAGGAGAAGCTGGGTCTTGAACCAGCACCCATGTGAGATGCCAGGGTGTTAACCCACTGTGCACAGCACCGGCGCCAATCTAAGATCTATTTTCAATTAACTTTATACACATATGGTTATCATGTTAATTAAAGAGTTCAATGATTAATATGAAAATGTGAGGAAAGAAGAAAATTTGTTCAACAGTCAAGAGAAGGGTTGTTCTAGTTAATGCTTCTCAAAGTGACAATTTTAGCTCTATACAGATTGCCTTTTTGGTGATCTATTGGTTATCATAGGCCAGGGTATTTGGCCCATTGGGCCTGTACTACTTTACAATGTATGATGTTTCCCATATTTATCCATTTTGTTGCAAATGACCAAATTTCATTTTTATACTACTATGTCATAGTCCATGCTGTACATATTTTAGAATTTCTTTACCCAGTCTTCAGTTTACGGGCATTTGGGTTGATTCCATGTCTTTGCTACTGTAAATAGAGCTGTGAAACCTCAATGTGGTTTTGATTTGCATTTCTCTGACAGCTAGTGATCCTGAGCATTTTTTTATGTATCTATTGGCCATTTGGTTTTCCTTTTTTGAAAAACTTTCATTTAAGTTCTTTGTCCATTTCTTAACTGAGTTGTTTCTTTTCTTGAATTTCTTGATCACTTTATATATGCTGTTTATTTTTATTTTTATTTTTTAATTTATTTGACAGACAGTAAGAGAGAGAGACAGAAAGATCTCCCTTCCATTGGTTCACCCCCCAAATGGCCACCATGGCTGGAGCTACAATGATTCAAAGGCAGGACTCAGGTGCCTCCTCCTGATCTCCCATGCGGGTGCAAGTGCCCAAGCACTTGGGCCATCCTCCACTGCCTTCCCAGGCCATAGCAGAGAGCTGGACTGGAAGAGGAGCAATCGGGACTAGAACCAGTATTCATATGGGATGCCAGCACTGCAGGGTGGAGGATTAACCTAGTGAGCCATGGCGCCAGCCCCTATATTCTGGTTATTAATCTTTTCTCAGTTATATAGTTTGCAAATAATTTCTCCCATTCTGTCATTTTCCTCTTCATTTTGCTGATTGTTTCTTTTGCATGGTATGACTTTGATTTTTTCAATTTGCTAAGACTTGCTTTATGGCCTACCATGTGGCCAATTCTAGAGAATGTTCCATGCATTTGTGAGAATGAGTATTCTACAGTTGTAGGATAGAAAGTTCAGTAGATATCTGTTAAGTATATTTGATCTTTAGTGTAAATTTACTCTGTTGTTTCCTTGCTGAATTTCTCTCTGGTTGATCTGTCCAAAGCTCAAAGTAGGGAATTTAAGTATGTGCTTACTACTGTATTTGAGTCTATGTCTCTATTTACATACACTTATATTTTTTTAAATAGTCAAGTGCCCTGCATATACATATACATTTATACATACATATACATTTATAATAGTTACATCTTCCTATTGAATTGATCCCTTAATCATTACATAGTGCCCTTCTTTGTCTCTTTTAACAGTTTAACACTGGGTGAGTGGTGTCAAATTCTTTCAGTTTCTGTATGTTGAGGAAGATCTTTATTTCACCTTCATTCAAACAAGAGCTTTGCCAGGTTCAGTATTCTCAGTAGACAGTTTTGTTTTCTTAAGTCTTGGACTATATCTTGCCAGCCATTCTCTCCTGTCCTGTAGGGTTTCTGATGAGAAGTTGGCTTTCAATCTTATTGGAGTACCTCTGAAAGTAATCTGGCTTTTCTCTCATGCACATTTTAGAATTTTTTTTTTATGTTCCACTACAGAGAGTTTTAGTACAATGTGTGAAGGTGAAGATCTTTTCTCTTCATATCTATCAGGAGTTCTGTGATTCCTGTACTTGGTTGCCCCTTTTTTCCTCCAAATTAGGGGACTTTTCTGTTATTGTTTCACTGAAAAAGTCTTCTAATTATTTCTCTTTCCATGCCTTCAGAGACTCCTATGACCCATATGTTGGGTTTTTGATAGTATCAGGTATATCTCCAATATTATTTTTTTAGTTTTCCAATTTTTTTCTTCTTCTTTTTGGTCTGACTGTAAAATATTCAGAGATTTATCTTCTAGTTTGAATATTATTTCTTCTGCTTCACCAACTCTGTTGTTAAGACTTTCCATTGCATTTTTATTTGATCTATTGAATTCTTCATTCCCAGCATTTCATTTGATTTCTCTAAAATCTAAATTTCATTGCAAAATTTTTCATTCATATCATATATTATATCTTTAGTGTGTGAATTTGCTTCTGATTGCTTCAGAGTAACAAATGATTAGTTGTTTGAATTCCATTTATGGCATTTCTTCAATCTTCATCTTCACCTTCTACTATTGAAATGTTGTAGTAGTGTTCCTTTGGGGGATCATAGTGTGTTCCTTACTCTTATTTCTTAATTTTTCTTTTTATTTTTGATATTTATAGATTTTTTTTTGGTCTGGTGCTTTTATCTTTGGTCTGAGTCTCTTTGACTTATTGGGACTACTATACTTTAAGTAAATACCAAGAGATGTGTTCTGGGTTTGACCAGGGTTCTCTGTTCAGTATTCCTGGGTGGGGCAAGTGTTCAGGGTAAGATCTCCATTGGGTGTCATAGTTCTCCTCTAGTTAACTGGATGGAGAGGAATGGTCACCTCTGTTGGTGTGACCAGCATTTCTCACAGCTGATGGATGCCGTGGTTTTTATCTCCAGTGTGCTAAACACTCATCCACACTGCTTGTTGAATTGCATATTTGATCTGTGGATTATTTCCTGTGAGCATGGTTCCCTCTGTTATGAGCTGCTACAGTTAGTGAAGGAGCTCAGAGAGTGTGGAGAATGCTCTGAAGTTGCCAGGACCTAGCCACACTCTGTCTCCTCTTTTGCAGTCACTGTTCTCTCAGACTCAGTTTCCAGGGAGCTCTATGTCATACATTTTTTTAAAGATTTATTTATTTTAAAGATGAAGTTACAAAAGGGGTAGAGACTGAGAGATAGATCTTCCATCTGCTGGTTCACTCCCCAGATGGCCGCAACGGCCTGAGCTGAGCTCATCCAAAACCAGGAGCCAGGACATTCCTCTGTGTCTCCCATGTGGGTGCAGGGACCCAAGGACTTGGGCCATCTTCTACTGCTTTCCCAGGCTATAGCAGAGAGCAGGGTCGGAAGAGGAGCAGCCAGGACTAGAACCAGCACCCAGGCTAGGGCTTTAACCTGCTGTGCCACTGTGCCAGCCCCCTCAAAGTCATGGAATATAAATGGGGCTACTCCACCCCACTAACCAGTCCTGTGTATAAGGAAGCTGCTGTGTTCCCAGAGGCACTATTTGTAGTCCTTCTAACCAGCTTCAATGTCAAGGGACATGTTTTCTCTAGTTACATCTGTGGTTTGCAGGCATACAAAGTACCAGCCCATTGCAGCCCTGCTAATTTCTCAATGGTGTTAGGCAAGTAGTACATTCCCACAAGTGGGGCCTCCCCTCCATAGGGGTGGATCTCCCTCCCCTCATTGCTGGGCAATTGGCATGGGGCAGCTGGCATGGAGGGGGAAGGAATTTTTATGAATTTTTGTGGACCTCACTGAAAAGGTTTGAGTGATTCCTGTTATTACTGGGCACATGGATTGGAGGTGAGGTGGCAGCTTCCTGTCTATATCTAGAAAATGGTGTGAACCCTCTGCCTGCTGTTTGCAGGTCTGTGCTATAGCAGTGAGGGGGGCAGAGAGGCAGATTGCCATATTATTTTTTATAAAAAAATTGTTTTTATTTATTTAAAAGACAGAGTTGCAGAGAGAGGTAGAGACAGAGAGAGAGGTCTTCTATCCGATGGTTCACTTCCCAGAAGGCCACAAGGAGTGTGGGCTGATCTGAAGCCAGAAGCCAGGAGCTTCTTTCAGGTCTCCCATGTGGGTGCAGGGGCCCAAGGACCTGGATCATCTTCCTCAGTTTTCCCAGACCATAGCAGAGAGCTGGATCAGAAGAGGAGCAGCCAGGACTTGAAGCGGCACTCATATGGGATGCTGACACTTCAGGCCAGGGTGTTAACCCACTGTGCCACAGTGCCAGCCCCAGATTGCCATATTTTTAAAATTTACTTCCCACATTTGTTGTCTTAGGGAGTTTGCATGAAACTTTATAGGTGGTTCACCAAGCTCTCTCTCTTCTATCAGCAGTGCCATAGTCCTCTGGATTCCCCTCTCACCTGGTTTGCCAGAGCAGGAGTCTTAACAACTCAGAGCCAAGTTCTATTTTATTTTATTTTATTTTATTTTATTTTATTTTATTTTATTTTATTTATTTTATTTGTATTTGCTCTTTCAGAGTGGGTTTCGACCATTACTACTGCTTTCACTGGGTCTCTTTCTGGCGTTCTCCCAAGGTTCTATCCTGTGAGTCTTCTTTCTCACCCTTTCAAATATTAATTTCACCCTGCATAGGTTGGACCATCCTGCTGCTATTTGACCTTTTCAGAACCCCTCTGCTGTCTATGTTTATTTCTGTCTCTGTGTCTATGTCTCCATGTGTCTGTATCTCTGTGTATTTCTGTATCTTGTAAACTTTCTCACTTTGAGTCTTTCTGTATCACTTTCTTGGACTGTCTCAATCTCTGTATGTGCCTTTAACTTACATTTTCTCTCATCCTGTTAATCACTCTGTCTCTGTCTCTTTGAGTATGTATGTCTTTGTACCATACTCTGTTTATCTATCTCTTTCTATGTAGCTCTTTCTCTCTTACTATTTATTTCTCACCCTGTATGTCTTTGTGTGTGTCTATAGTTCTCTATTTCTTTTTTTAAGATGTATTTATTTATTTGACAGATTTACACAAAGAGAGGAGAGACAGAGAGGGAGAGAGGGAGAGAGAGAGAGAGAGAGAGAGAGAGAGAGAGAGAGAGAGAGAGAGGTCTTCCATCCCATGGTTCACTTCTCTATTGGCTGCAATGGCCAGCTGCTGAAGCTGTGCTGATCTGAAGCCAGGAGTCAGGAGCTTCTTCTGGGTCTCCCATGTGGGCACAGAGGCCCAAGGACCTGGGCCATCCTCCACTTCTTTCCCTTTCTTTTATCTTCTTTCTCTCCCTGCTCCTTCCTCCTTTCCTTTTCTCTTTTAATTTTTGTGATAAGATACTTCCAATTTATTTTCCAATCACAGGTTCAAAACTCCTCTAAATGAATAGCCCTACAAATAAATAATGGAGACTATTGTTCCAGAGTGGTATAGACAAGATATAGATCACAGTAATATCACAGGATTTTTTTTGCTCTTTCAGCTATAACCAATCAGAAAACATAAGACATTTGTCTTTTTGGGTCTAGCTTATTTCACTTAGTGTAATGATCTCTAGTTGCATCCATTTTTTTGTGGAAAAAGACAGGATTTCATTATTTTTATGGCTGGGTAGAATCACATCATATATGCACCACATTCTATTTACTCATCAGCTTGTGGGCATCTGGGCTAATTACATATCATTTTAAAAATATTTATTTATTTATTTGAAAACCAGAGTTACCAAGAAGAATTGGGAGGGAGGGAGGGAGGGGGGAAAGAGGAGGAGGCAGAGGAGGAGGTGAGAGAGAGAGAGAGAGAGAGAGAGAGAGAGAGAGAGAGAGAGAGAGAGAGAATGAATCTTCTATCCATCCACTGGTTTACTCCCCAAATGGCTGCAATGGCTGGACCCAGCCTGATCTGAAGCCAGGAGCCAGGATCCTGGAGCTACTTCCAGGTTTCCCAGATATGTGCAGCAGCCCAAGGACTTGGGCCATTTTCTGCTTCATTCCCAGGCTATAGCAGAGAGCTGGATCAGAAGCGAAGCAGCCCAATGCTGCCATCACTGCAGGCTGGGGCTTTAACTTGTTGCACCACAGCATCAGACCCATTATTTATCTTAGCAAAAGTGAATCCAGCAGAACAATATTGAGAAGTAATTATGAAACAGGGCATCCCTATCTAGGTCTAGAACTTGATGGAAATGCTTCCAGCTTTTCCCCCATTCAATATGATGCTGTCAGTGAGTTTGTCCAATATTGCCTTAATTATGTTGTGATATATTCTTTCAAGACCCAATTTGCATAGGTTTTCGCTTGAAGTTGTGTTGAATTTTATCAAGTGCTTTTTTCTGTATCTATTGTGATAACCATATAGATTTTATTCTTCAGTTTGCTAATGTGATATATCACATTTATTGATTTGCCTATGTTGAACCATGCCTTTATACCAGGGATAAATCCCACTTGATCAGGTTGAATGATCTTTCTGATGCTTTGATATAATTGATTAGCATGTATTTTATTGGATTTTTGCATGTATTCATCAGGGATATGGTTCTGTAATTATTTTTCTTCATTGTATCTTTTTCTGGTTTGGAATGAAAGTGATTTTATCTTCATAGAAGGCGTTTGGGAGGATTTCCTCTAGATCTCCCTCTATATCTATGTCTCCCTCTAGATCTATGTTTTAATAGCTGAGTACCTATCTTTGGGTGCATCCACAATTATTAGAGTCAGATCTTCTTGTTAATTTGATCATTTAATCCTTATATAGTGACCTTCATTTCTTTTAAGAGATTGATTTTTCCTTAAATTCTTTTTTTCTAATATTAAGAAAGCTATCTCAGCTCTTGTTGATTTTTGCTTGCCTAGAATATCTTTTTCCATCATTTTACTTTCAGTTTGTGTTTCTTTATTGGCAAAATGTATTTCTTATAGATAGCATATAGACAAGTCTTGTTTTTAATTCATTCAGCTTGTCTGTATCTTTTAATTGGAGAATTTATCCTATTTACATTCCAGATTATTTTTATAAGTAATAACTGGATCCTGCCATTTTCCATAAATATTCATTTTGTTTTTAATCACCTTTGTATGATTATTATGGGATTTTTGTGCCTATTTATTATTTTATGATTTTGATTATCTTTTTCTTGTTCTTTGTGTAGAACATCCTTAATTTGTATGGGTAAGGCTGGCCTGGTGGTGATACATTCTTTCAATTTTTGTTAGTCTTGGAAGATCATCTTTATTTTTTGGAAACTTTTATTTCGTAGATATAAATTTCTAAAGTACAGTTTATGGATTACAATGGCTTTCCCCCCATAACTTCCCACCCACCCACAACCCTTCCATCTCCCGCTCCCTCTCCCATTCCATTCACATCAAGATTCATTTCTGATTATCTTTATATACAGAAGATCAATTTAGTATATATTAAGTAAAGATCTCCCACACAGAACATAAATTGCCAAATACTATTTGAGTACTAGTCATATCATTAATTCACATTGAACTACACATTAAGGACAGAGATCCTACATGGGGAGTAAGTGCACAGTGACTCCTGTTGTTGACTTAACAAATTGACACTTTTGTTTAAGGCATCAGCAATCTCCCCAGGCTCTAGTCATGAGTTGCCAAGGCTATGGAAGCCCCCTGAGCTCACCGACTTTGATCTTATTTCAACAAGGCCATAGTCAAAGTGGAAGTTCTCTCCTCCCTTCAGAGAAAGGTACCTCCTTCTTTGATGACCCATTCTTTCTACTGGGATCTCAGTCACACAGATCTTTCATTTAGGTCCTGAGGCCAGAGTACTGTTTAGGACATCTGCCATTCTATGAGTCTGCTGAGTATCCTGCTTCCCATGTTGGATCATTCTCTCCCTTTTTAATTCTATCAGTTCATATTAGCAGACACTAGTCTTGTTTATCTGATCCCTTTGAAGATCATCTTTATTAATAAATGAGAGTTTTGGTGGTTACAGTATTCTGCATTGAATTTTATGTTCCTTCAGGACTTGGATCATAACTATCCATTGTATTCCATCCTGTAGGATTTGGATACCAAATTTGCTGTCATTCTGATTGGAGATGCTTTAAAGTTAATCTGGCATTTCTTCACACATTTTAGAATCTTTACGTTTTACTTTTGAATGTTTGAATAATTAATATGATATGTTATAGCAAAGTGCTCTGATCATGTCTTTTGGGGATTCTGTGTGCCTCCTGTTCTTGGATGTCTATATTCTTCTCTAAGTTAGAGAAATATATTATTTTGCATATGTTTCCCTCACTCTGTCTCTCAAACTCTTTCTCATTTTGTATATGTATGTTTCTCTTTCTCTTTGTCTCTCTTCATTTTGATTTGTCCCCTGTCTCTCTGAATGTCTGTCTCTACCCCTAACTGGTTTTGTCCTTTGAGTGTTCCTATCTCTCTCTAGGTCTCTATCTCTTCCTCTAGTAGACCATCTCTGGCAGTCTTTCTCTACCCACCTGTTTCCCTACATCTTTGTTGTTTATCTTTCTGTTAATCTGCCCAACTTTATGTCTCTCTATTGCCTCCCTACTCCTTCTAGCAACTATTCTGGAAAATGCCCTATCTCTGACTTTTCAGAACCAATTAGGTACATTCATTGTGTTCTGATCCAGACAATACATGTATAAAGACATATATATTTTGTTACTATTTTTGGAGTGATACTAACAGAATTAAACATGGTTCTAGATTTTTGAAATACTCCAACCTAAAATTTCTCAAACTAGCCTTTCTTTTGAGATTATCTCACATGTGGTGAGTTTAAACTTTTTTTTCAGATGACAGACCCAGCAATTTCTCAATATTTTCAAAGTAACAATTTAATCACTATAACCACTTTCCTTGCATGTGTTTCTCATTCTGACTTTCCTCACTCCAAATTAAGTAATACTCTCAGGATTGCAATGATAACTTGATCTTTCTCTGAGATTATGTTTCCATTTTCACTACATCTCAATAGATTGTATACATCTACATATCAAATAGATACCAAAAAAGGCTAAACATAGTTTTTTCATAAGGTAGACAACATTAATTTTCAATCCATTATAAATTCATCATACCCATAATACATTTTCTAAGAACAATGTTGAAAGAGTTAAATATTACACAAGTTGAAACCCACATATTATTTGTCCATGTGTTGGTCCTTTGATACCCTATATTGAACAAGGTTCAATTTCTAGTATGCTAGATTGAGACACTGCCATATTTGCTTGACATAGTTTCACTAATTAGCAAAAACTAATTTGGACTTAATTTCCTACATATTTTCTGTCTTTCATAAATGAAATCTCAAGCCTCTAAGGCTCCACCAAAAGCAGACAGTCCACTTAATCTAGAGTCATAGTATAACAAGAAACCAAATATCTCCAACATGCCATACAACAAACGCAAAAACCAAGGTAACAAGAACAAGGAAGACACTATGACGCCCCCAAATGAAAAAGACACCCCAACTCAAGATTATGAAGATGATGAGATAGAAGAAATGCAAGAAGCGGATCTCAAAAAATTGATAAGAACATTAAGAAGTTCTCAAAAACAAATTCTTGAACTACAGAAATCCTTAAAGGACAAGATAGAAAATCTCTCTCGTGAAAGTGAAATATTAAGGAGGAATCAAAATGAAATGAAACAACTAGTGGAACAAGAAATGGTGATTGTGACGAGAAATCATAATGAAATGAAGAATTCAATAGATCAAATGACAAACACATTAGAGAGCCTTAAAAACAGAATGCGCGAAGCAGAAGAGAGAATATCAGACTTAGAAGACAGAGAACAGGAAAGGAAACAGGCAAACCAAAGAAAAGAAGAAGAAATTAGAAATCTAAAAAATATTGTCGGGAATCTACAGGATACTATGAAATTTTAAAGACTTTTTAAAAAACTATCTCTTTATGCCCTATATTTCCAAGACCTCTGAAAGAAAACTCCTTGTTGCTACACATAGCAATCAAAATATAATGCAAAACATTTATTTCATATGACTTATTCCATGCTTGATTTGTATTTTAGTTGATTGTAAATTTGTCCTCAATAACCTACTATGTGGCAATTATGATATAGTGAAGTTGTTACTGCATATTGCTTTGAAAGCAATGTCATCTAATGCTTGTCCATTCTGGGAGCTGTTCTAGTGACTTCATATTCACAATTTTCCTGAAACAACTAGGACCACCCAGTTTGATCATGCTATTTGCAATTAATATAGGTTTTTATGTTTGTGATTTTCTTGGTGTTATGGTTTTTATTTCTTGCTTTTTGATTTTCCCACCAGGCAATTCTGTATCCCAGTATCCTTCCTGTAAGTCTCCTAGGAGTCATGATATTTTCTTGATGAAAGTTTTGACAAGTTTCTCTCTTCTTTCTCCAGTGTGAATGTAATTGAAATTTTTCTAAGTTTCCCTGTATTTGTGTTTGTGACTTTGGTATGACACTAAACAGATGAGTTATATTCATGAGAATGTCTGTATAAATTTCATCTTGCCAGTTCTGTTTCTTCATTTGTGTTTCAGTTTATTGTCTTCATGTGTATTCCTCATACAGATTTCTGCCAAAGCTATACTTAGAATTTCCTCCATGTGGTCTAGTTGATAACTGTTTCATTTTTGAGGTCAACATCTGCAGGTAAGTCCTGTAACTCCTCTGAGAATTTTGATGTACAATTTACTATACATCTATATTTGCAGAGAGCACTCTTTTCACTTCCAAGATTACACATGCATTAGAAAATTTAATGTTTATCTTGAAAATTATTATTTATTTTACTTTCAGTTCAGACACTAGCATTATAAAATTGAAATTTGTTACTTCTATATCCAACTATGTGTGGATTGCCATTTTCCCACTTTCCCCTATATGATTCTAAATGTATATTGAGAATTTTTTGATATTTTCCTCTGAATCTTCCTGGAACTCAGAGGCTTCTTTGATAAATAAATCCATTTTTCATATTAATCAAAATGAGCTGTACATTATTACCTATAGAGACAGACTTTTTGTTTACATTCCAATTATCATTTTCTCTATATATCCTCAGTATTCTTTATTGTTTCATTTGTCACATGTGGAATCTAGCATCACTGAGGATGGCTTTTTGATTGTAACATCATCCACTTCCTCTTCCAGCAGTTGTCCTGAGAAAAGCTGTATCTATGACTTTCTGAAACCCATGTTCTGTTCTAGGAACTACATATGTTGACATAGAGATGTGAATTTTTTTGTTACTTTTTGGTTGGTATAGTTTGAACTAAAAAATATAATGGATTCTTAAATTTCTTCAACTGACAAAAATTTCTCAGATGTTCTATTATTTTAAAGTAATCTATGACATCTGGTATGTAGGAGGGTGGGGTTTTATGGTATGTTTTTCTGCTGGTCTTGTCAGCAATTTCCACACTCATTATACAGTGACTTTTTAAAATTAATTTTGAATATTTTTCGTGGAAGTGTTGCTCACTCCTTTTTATTTGTTTTTTAATATGTATTTGAAAGGCAAAGTAATTACAGGATAGAAGGAGAGAAACACATACAGAAATATATCTTCCATTTGCTGTTTCAAGCCCCAAAAGGCTTCAATTGCAGGAATAAGCAGGCCAAATTCAGGGGCCTATAAAACCATCTGGATCTCCCATGTGGACTTCAAGGGCCCAAGCACTTGAGCCATCTTGTGCTGTTTCACAGGTATATTAGCAACAATCTGAATTGGAAGTATAGTCACCAATGTTCGATCCAATGACCACAGGAATTTACCAGCATCACAGGTGGTGACTTAACAGGTGGTATCACAATGCCAGTCCCTTCTTACTGATTTTCTCCCTACAAAGCTATGGAGTTATACTCACTGGGTTTTAGCGATAACCTGGTCTTCACTCACATTAAATTTTCATTTTTCTTAGGTCTCCTTTGATTGTATGCAACTGCATCTCAAAAATTTTTCACAAATAGCTCAAATTTACCCCTTCCAAAAGGTAGTCATCTTGGATGTCAATTCCATCATCATTCCATATTGGAAATTTGATGTATCCCTTTCTTCAGAGCCATATGTAGAGAAGGTATTTTTTTCTTTTTCCAAGTTGCATATGCCTTAGAAAACTTGGGAGACATGGGACAGAAATTTTGAATATTTTTTGTACTTTATATTCAGACACTAGTATAAGAGGTTTGGAACTGTTGAGTTTTGTAAGGCAAGCACATATGATTTAAATTTCCCCAAATTTTCCTTATATGATTCCTAATTCAAATTGAAGACTGTTTTTAAATATTATCCTATCTGCTTGGGAATCTGGGAATGCCATGAAAAATAGCCCCCTCCTCATATAAACTAAATCTGAATGTACAATCCTACATATGAATTCACATTTATTTTTGTTTTACATTTGAGTTGATTCTCATTGCTGTTTCAAATCATCAGTATTATCTACTATAGCATTGCAACATAAGAAAACAAGTATCATCAAGGATGGATTCTAAATCTGAATGTACAACCCTACATATGAATTCACATTTATTTTTGTTTTACATTTGAGTTGATTCTCATTGCTGTTTTAAATCATCAGTATTATCTACTATAGCATTGCAACATAAGAAAACAAGTATCATCAAGGATGGATTCTTGATTGTGACAACCAAATCCTGTTCAAAAATTTATATTGGAAAACTTACGGAACACACTAGGTATGCCTGCCATGTTCTGTTCTGGGGTGGGGGAGAATATATATACATATATTTTTATATTATTTAATTTTTTCTGATGGTGGGCCCTCCAATTTTCATACTCATTTTGTATTGAAAATTCAATGTTTTTTAAAGTTTTATGTACTTAAAATCAGTGAGAGAGAGAGAGAGAGAGAGAGAGAGAGAGAGAGAGAGAGAGAGAGAGAAACAGAGACAGAGACAGAGAGATGGAGGTATTTTCCATCCTTTGATTCACTATCCAGTTACTTGTAATAGTCAGCCCCATGGCAGGCTGAAGCCATGAGCTTCATCCAGTTTTCTCAAAAGGGTGTCAGGCACCCAAACACTTGGGATATCTTTTGATTATTTTCTAAGGCCATTAGCAGGGAGCTGGAATAGAAGTTATGCAGCCAAGACACAAGCCAGTGCTCATTTGGGAGATTCACCTTGTAGTCAATATCTTTAGTTGCTATATCACAATACTGGCCCCTATTTAACCATATTTTTTTACTCCTCCTCCTACATATTACACATTTTGGCTATTTCCTAAAAATAACTGAGTAACACACATAGAATTTCCCAGATAATGTGATTTTTATCTCACATTAAAATTTTATTTTTCTTAGGTGTCTCATTTGTGTATATCTCTATAATGAATAAATGCTTCAAAAAGCCCAAACTCACATTTTCAAAAAGACGGTCTTCTTGGATGATGCCTTTATCATCAGTTCATCATGTCTGTTAAAAAGAATACATCAATGCTATAACTTTTATATGCAGATTTTCTGAGAACGTTGAAACAATGAAATCAATCACAATTTATAGTCCACATATTATTTTACCCATATGTTGATCTTTTGGCACACCAAATTGAACAAGATTTTTGAAAGTTACATTATGTTATATTGAGACACTGAAATATTTGCTTGAAAACTGTGTTGGTAAATAGCAAGAACTCATTTTGATTTATAGATTTTGTCTTTTATAAATAAATTCCTGTAGATTTTCTCTTTTATCAACAAAATTTTAGGGTCCTTTTCAAAATTTTTGCTCCTTCATATCCCCTTAATGCCCTAAAATCCCAATTTGTCTACAAAAAAAAACTTCCAATAGTACTCATAGTAAGCAAAATATGAGAGGGAGCTTCCAAGATGGCAGAGTAGGGAGTGAGCTTACTGCTGTAGGCTAGAAGATATTTTTAAAAAGTGGAGAGAGTACTGTCTTAAGGAAGAGTTATGGAGAAAACAGCAGAGGAAATTATGCAAATTAGAGGGACATGGTGGACTTACAAGGAGGGCATGGATGCCCACACCCCAGGGCTCCAGAAGTCTAGCCCCAACACACCAGTGTTGGAAAGTGAGATGAGACTGGACCACAGCAGCCAAAGCCACTGAAAATAAAGCTGTAGGAAGAGCCCAGAGAGAACCTAGCTTGGAGTCCTGTGGGGGATAGTGTACCTGCCAAACTAGAGGAGAAAAAAAGGTAAAAGAAAGGAATGATACATTTTTCCTTCCCCTATCACTTTACAACAGCATCCTGTAACAAGCTGATAGAGAGGGCATCGCTTTGGACATACATAGCAGCTGTGACAGCTTGTGTCTGTGCCCAGCAACAAGCCAACTGGAGACTCCTGATTCTGGTGGGAGGACCTAACAGGGACCTGGTTGTTCATGACTGTGGGAAAAACAGACTGTGTGGGAGAACTCACGGTCTGGCTGAAACTTTGGACTGTCACTGTGGGAGACTCCACACATTCAGAGATTCCTGGTTACCAGGGGAGGGACATTGCTGGGGAATCTGAGCTTACACTACAGACTGCAGATTTCTTTTGTGTGGTCCTTGGTAAAGAGCAGATGAAAGTATACCTAATGGGGCTTGCACTTTGGCAATGGTCTCCTTAGAGGAGAGGAGCTAAGCTGATCAGAATAAAATCCCCTTCCAATTACAAAAAAAAGGAGTTTACTACACCAAACCTGGGTGTGTCACCTTAGATATGCCCTTCACCCCGGAGACCAGAACAGAGCTCACTGGCCACAGCCACTAAAGCCTCTAGATATTCACTGAAAGCAGAAATTCCAGTTATCTACAGAAGCATAGTACAAAAACAAAAGCCTGCACAGTGGAAAAACAAGAAGAAACCAATGAGTGTGTCCACAAATGCTGAATAACAAATGCACCAACTTAAGAAACAAGAATAAAGAAGACAACATAATGCTCCAAAAAGAAGACAACACTTCAATCTTAGATTGTGAAGATGAAGAGATGGAGGAAGTGCAAGCAATGGAATTTTTAAAAATGATAATATTACATACAAGTAATCAGAAGCAAATGCAAGTAGGCAATTTCTGGCATGAAATTGAGGTCTAGAATTTAATAGAATAAACAATGTGGTGGAATGCCTTAAAAATGTAAACAATGAAGCAGAGGAAAGAATATCTGACTTATAAGACAAAGCACAAGAAATTACACAAACAAAAATAAGAAGAGGAAATTAGAAAACTAAAAAAACACTCTTGGGAATCTACAGGATACTATCAAACAACCCAATACATGGGTTCCAGGAGTTCCTGAAGGCATGGAAAAAGAGAAAGGGTTTGTGAAATAATAACAGAAAACTTCCCTAATTTGGAGAAATAAAGGGACATCCAAGTACAGGAAGCACATAGAACCCATAGTAGACATGGCCAGAAAAGATCTTCACCACAACATATTGTAATCAAACTCACCAGAATAAAACATAAAGAAAGAATTTTTAAATGTGCAAGAGAGACACACCAGATTACTTTCAGAGGATCTCCAATAAGACTCATAGCAGACTTCAGAAATCCTACAGGCTAGAAGAGACTGGTGAGATATATTCCAAGTCTTAAGAGAAAAAACCCTGAGAACCCAGGATACTATATCCTACAAAGCTCTCATTTATGCATGACAGTGAAATAAAGACCTTCCATAACAAAGAGAAATTGAAAGAATGTCACCACCCATCTAGCCCTACAAAAAATGCTTAAGGATGTGCTACGCACAGAAACACAGAAACATGCTCATCACTATGAAACAAGATAAAGGAAAAAAATCTCTCAGTATAAGTTCAAAGGAAATTCAAAGTAAAAAATAGGATTTTTTTCAAAAAAATGGCAGGACAAAGTGATTACTTATCAATAATCACCTTAAATGTAAACGGCCTCAACTCTACAGTTGAAAGATACAGACCAGATAGATGGAATAAAAACAAAGCACATCTATTTGCTGCCTACAAGAAACACATTTCACCAACAAATGCGCATGCAAATTGAAAGTAAAAGGATAGTAAAAAGATATTCCATGCTAACAGAAACCAAAAAAGAGCTTGTGTAGCCATCCTAATATCAGATAAAATTAACAAAAAAGGTTAAAAGAAACAAAGGTGGGCACTATGTAATGATTAAGGGATCAATTCAACAGGAGGATGTAACCATTATAAATATATATGCAGCTAATTATAGGGCACCAGACTATTTAAAATAAATGTTAAGGAATATAAAGGGAAACATCAACTGCAATACAATAGTAATGGGAAAATTCAGTACCCCACTTTCAGCAATGGACAGATCAACCTTATGGAAATCAGCAAGGAAACAGCAGAGTTAATCAACACTGTAGTAGATATCTACAGAACTTTTCCACCTACAGTTGCAGAATACATATTGTTCTCAGCACTGCATGGAACTTTGTCTAGGGCTGATCACATACTAGGCCATAAAGGAAGTCTCAGCAAATTAAAAAAAAATAAAAGTCATAGCATACATCTTCTTGAACAACAATGGAATAAAACTGGAAATTAGAAACTCAGGAATCTCTAGAACATATGCAAATGCATGGAGACTGAGTAACATTCTCCTGAATAAATGGTGGGTCATATAAGGAAACAAAAGAAATTTTAAAAATTCTGGAAAAACATGAAGACACTAGAACATATCAAATATATGGGATACAGCAAAAGCAGTGTTAAGAGGAAAGTTTATAGCAATTGATGTCTACATCAAGAAAATGGAAAGGCACCAAATAAATAAGCTATCAATGCATCACAAATATCTTGAAAAACAACAGTAGGCAGGACCATGGCTTAATATGCTAATCCTCTGCCTGCGGCACCGGCACACTAAGTTCTAGTCCTGGTCGGGGCAACAGATTCTGTCCCGGTTGCCCCTCTTGCAGTCCAGCTCTCTGCTATGGCCCTGGAGTGCAGTGGAGGATGGCCCAAGAGCTTGGGCCCTGCACCTGCATGGGAGACCAGGAGAGGCACCTGGTTCCTGGCTTCGGATTGGCATGATGTGCTGGCCACAGTGCGCCAGCCACGGAGGCCACTGGGGGGTGAACCAATGGCAAAGGAAGACCTTCCTCTCTGTTTCTCTCTCTCTCTCTCTCTCTCTCTCTCTCTCTCTCTGTCTCTCACTGTCCAGTATGCCTATCAAAAAAAAAAAAAGAAAAAGAAAGATAAAAACAACAGTAAACCAAACCCAAAACTATATAGCTACGGAATGCATACAGCCTGTTCCATTTATATTAATAATTTTTTTTAAAAAGAAGGCATGTTAAGAGGAAACTTAAGTGGCTGGTGTGCCATAGGTCCAGGTGAGCCAATGTTCTCTGTAATATGTTGCACTTGGTCTCTGCAAGTTTCTGGTGCCTTATTTTTCCTATTCCACAACTATATTTCACAACAACTTTTAAGGCCTTTTCACTTTGAATCAATGTCACTTCAAGTCCCTATGTATTTCAATCAGTTTCCTAAGATTCCTGGATTCTGTTCTTAGGCCTGCAATTACCATAGCTTGAGATCCCTAGGGCTAAAACGTCCTGCCACAAATCAGGCCTCACACTGCCACTGCTTATGTGACCATGCCCCTGCTCTGTTCCTGCTCTTCTTCTCTCTGGTTCTGCTGGTGTTGTACCCTAAGTAGTCCTCTTTGGATAAAAGGAAAGTCAATAGTGAGCTAATTACCCCTGGGACCCCTAGCTGGGACCCCTACCTGGCTTAACCTATACTGTGTGCAAGAGAAGGAACAAGGACCCTGTATTCAAAGTAGGCAAGTAGTTAAATTGAAAAATACTACAACTTCTCCAGCACACTTTCTGATACTCATGCAGGTAACACTGAAGATGCTGCTGACAATAATTAGGCCATAGCCAGGGTGCAGGAGGCAGGATCACCTGCAGGCCTTGAACCTCCCAGGATTGATGATAACAGGAAATCCCTGTCTAGGCAACAGCAGGCATCACAGTTACCACCAGAATCTCATCCCCTCCACTCCAGTGTCAGTCTTGCTCACCTCTATTTTCCACAAATGTAGCAAAGGCCCAGAGATTTCATGCAGTCCCAGGTTCCAGCTCCTGCTGCATCCTTGGTGAGTTTGGTTCACCAGTGGGGTGAATGTGGGCTTGTATGTGTATGTGTAAACCCATACATGTACCCTCACTACAAATGTAATTGTTCCACCTATGTCTGACTATTCCAAGACCAGTATACAAAAATCAGTTTCACTGCCAGTGATTTCACAAAGCTGGATGTGAATTATAGAGTGATGCACAGTATCCCAATCAACCATACCTGGGTCATCTTGGTGGTGTAGCTTTGGAGAAGACAGTGAGCATAGCACATAGGGAAACTTGTATGCCTGGGATCTATGTCATTCTAGACACCCCAAGGCAGCAATTTGGACACTGTAGCATTCAGGAGTTTCCCAGCAAGTCTCCTCTTCTCAAATCTCCTCCTGTAGTATGGATGGCCAGCAGCAGTGTGGCCAGGGTAAGACTGTAAGAACAACTGACAGCGTGTGGCTATAGTGGCAACAGGCCAGGGAACATGGCTAGGGCAAGATTGTGCCACCCTGGCTCCAGAAGCAGTGAGGCCCCCCATTGTGGTGTTACGTTTTGCTCAGACTCCATACCTCAACAGTATTTTTTTTGATGTGGGGTAGTGGTTGTGTAGGGTCAAGGGTCAGGGGTGGGAAAAGGTTATTCTTGTGAAGCTGCAGGGCATGGGGCAGAGGAGGAAGTGTCCTGAGAGCTGTAGCTGGCCCTGCAGGGGCTAAGGGTCCTGCTGGACAACTGCAGCCCTGAAGATATTAGGGGAGGCTGACTATGGCAGGGAATGATGATGGGAAATGGCAGTGGGAAGACACCAGAGGGAGGGGCAGACCCAGAGGGAACCACATAGAGGGAGGTAGGGAAGCAATGGGCATTGTTAAAAGGGAGAGTAAGAAAGGAGAGGGGCTGAGCTGGAGGGGATGGACCTGGGAGAGGCCAGCAAAGGGAAGACCAGAGCAGGAGGGGAGAACAAGGATCAGAGATGAAACTGGGAGAGGGAGGGAGAGTCCAGAGCCATCTCAAGCATCAAGACTGAAATTCCAGCCTTGGAACCCCTTAGATATTTAGTTTATGTTCTTTGGTCTTTATATTTCTCAGAACACATAGCACTAATTATAAATGAAATTGTACTGGAGCTTTATAAGATATAAATGAAATTGTCTTTAACTTGTCTAACACTTTGTCCTCTCATTTAATCTGTTTTTATCTTGAAATCTTTTCTTCACTTAATTTATAAAGCTCCAGTACAATTTCTTTCCCTTCACTATAAAACAAAGAACCATTACCATTGCTTCAAACCCCCCAATGTATGACTGTAAAGATAACCAGTTATTTACCCATTAAAAAGCTATTATACATATTAATAACTTAATAAAATCAGTTATGCCCCCATCAATCTATTGAGTGCTTATATCATAATCTTACTTGGACAAATGAAAAACTTACCCAGGGCCAACTTTTGGGATTGTCACATTTCCAAGTCTTCTCTGATATCTCAAGTTACCTGTCTTCAAAAAAATCTGATCACCCTTTTCCAGTGTTTTTTGCAAAGTCCTACTCAGTCAATAGTATTGGAAAACCTCAAGATCAAATCTAAGCCCTCATTCTCTGCTTGTACTCTACAATTATCTTGGTACTTTAATGCATGTCTTCAATTTCTTCAACTGCACCCATTTTTAACACCAACATTACAATGTCTGATAATCCATCAGATACCTTACAAGTTCTAATTTTTAATTTTATGTTTTTGAGGGCTCAAATAACATCTGAGTGAACAAAAATTCTCCACTCCTATGTGTCTCCTGTTTCCTGGCCTGACATGAGGTTCAGGTTATTGATTTCATGATGGTTTCAGTATCAAAGTTGTCTACTTTTTCATGATTTTTTCAAATAACTATTATCATCATTATTTTCTTTCCTTTTAGTCCTTGTCTTGAGACAATTAGACACCAGGAGGTGCCTTGTTTGCCTCATTTTTCATCACTTCATAAATCATACCATCTTCAGTCAACCTCTTGCTCCCACCAACATGACACACTTTGGGCAGCTGCTTGTTCTCCCTTTGCCAAAGTTGTTGGTGACCTCCAGGTGGCACAATATTTGAACTGAATTGTGCTGTCACTTTAGGACTGCACCTCTGACATGGTCATGTCTGGGGTTTCTGTGTCAGTGTGTCCATGTGGGGTTGGGATGGGGGATGAAGGCAGGCTCCCATGGTGCTGTTCATAGGCTGGGAGACATAGCTAGGGTAAGTTTGCACCACATGCACCAGAGACACTGGGAGGGCCCAGAACATAGATGTACTGCAATTGCTCTAAAGACTTGAGTGGCTACTGCTCTAACAGAAGCCAATAAGATTCACAATACCTATGAGCTCCAGGTTGGAACAAGGTAAGGACAGTATCCCTGCAAAGCCACAGAACATAAAACAGATGGCAGGGTCCTGGGAACCTCAGTTGGTCCTGAGGTGGGGGCAGCCTGTGAGGCTGACTGGGGAGATACTTATGGGGCGGTGGGCAGATGGATGGAAAGAGGTGAGTAAATGAGTAGCACAGGGTTAGGATACTGGAGGGATGGGGCGATGGCAAAGAAAACAGAGCCAGGGAAGCTGGAGAGCTTGGAAGCCAAGAGAACAGAAGGTGAAAGAAGGGGAGGGACCAAGCTGGAAGGGAAGGGCCTGGGAGAAGCAAGAAGAGTGGAGACATGAGTGGGAGCCAGAGAGCAAGGACACTATAGGGAAGGGGGTGGGGGAGGCCCTGAGTCAAGCTCCAATGTGTCACCTCCCATTTTTATCCAATTTCTGTTCCTTTATCTTTACATTTCAGGGGATGTCAGTGGGATTTGAGAGAGGCCCAAGGCAGCCTGCTACTACCACCAGACACTACAAGTACTATTTAAACCCGGTATAGAAGACTTAAAAACAATGTGATAGGATGTTTGATTATTCACTGAAGGGAAACTTGGATTTCCATTTTCTCAGTACATCAATGAATAGTTTGAAAAACTCTATTGATACCAAATTCAAATTTGCACTTGGTAACTCCTTTAATATCACTTGTTGAATTATCTTATTGAAAAGTCTTACTGATGAATTTTGGTTATATACCAGTGTGGATAGCCTTTTAAACATATCCACTCTTTGCTAAAATTTACAATTTACTAATAACAGACATATCCATGTGTAAGTTTTGCCATTTTGGATGTAGCATAGTATATAATATTCTATTTGTATTTTTATGAACAGTAATAAATTTTTCTGAAGTGAAAATTGCTAAGGATAATCATACTGCTATATTATTTGCAGATGAGTGTGCCTATATATTTGGTCTTAATATTTTTCATCAGTCAAAAATTATTCTTCCATCTAATAGGTATAATGTACCCAAAGAGGTAAGCTTCCCTTTTAAAATAAATGACTAGAGGCCAGTGCTGTGGTTATAGCAGTTTGTAAAGCCACCACCTGCAATGCCAGCATCCCATATGGGCTCTGGTTTGTAACCTGGCTGCTCCTCTTCTGATCCCGCTTTCTGATTTGGCCTGGGAAAGCAGTAAAGGTTGGCCCAAGTACTTGGGCCCCTGCAACCATGTGGGAGACCCGGAAGAAATGCATGGCTTCAGATTGGCTCAGCTCTGGCCATTGCAGCCAATTGGGGAGTGAACCAGTGGTTGGAAGACACCTCTCTCCCTTTCTCTGACTTTCTTCTATCTATGTAACTCTGACTTTCAAATAAATAAATAAATCTTTAAAACATAAATGACAATTCTCTATTAAACATATCTGAAAATTAAGATGTTGACAAAGATGCATTTTTTTTATTTAATGAATATAAATTTCCAAGGTACAGCTTATGGATTACAATGGCTTCCCCCCCATAACTTCCCTCCCCCCATAACCCTCCCCTTTCCCACTCACTCTCCCCTTCCATTCACATCAAGATCCACTTTCAATTCTCTTTATATACATAAGATCAGGTTAGTATATATAAAGATTTCAACCGTTTGCCCTCACATAGCAACACAAAGTGAAAAAATACTGTTGGAGTACTAGTTATAGCATTAAATTACAGTGTACAGACATTAATGACAGAGATCCTGCATAATATTTTTTTTAAAAAAGATTGATTAGTTTTCTATGTAATTTCCAATTTAATACCAAGCGGTTTTTTTTTCATTTTCAATTATCTTTATATACAGAAAAACACCAGAGAATGTTCCAGAAAACACCAGAGAATCACTTTTATGCTATTCATCTATAAGCAAAGATCTAGTAAATGTAGAATTACTCTATTTAATATGTGGTTAGGTATAGTGTGTATTTTTTTTCTTTTTTATAATTTCAGTGCAGGGAACTGAATTAATCATAATTATTGGTTGCAGAATGATCATCACTGATTTATGTGTAGCTTTTTATACTATATAGTTACATACTAAAATATACAGGCTCATTGCTTATATCAAACTGGTACATTTTTATCATTGCATTTGTGTAGTCTCTTATTTGATATACCACTTGTGATTTTTCATTTTGAGGTATTTTAAAGAGCAAATACTTGAAGATAATTGACAAGTAACATGGGTGTAATCTCCTTTAACTTTATATATTTTCAATCTATTATAGTTGATTGAATTGTACCTGATTTGTCAGTTTTGACATTCATATTCATTGTTTTTCTAAAATGTTCAACTTTTATAGAAAGTATTTTTTCTTTTCACACTTTTTATTAGTTTAGATGATATTTTACTATATAATGATCATAACATACTCAGAGACAGAAATAGATCTTTATGCATAAAAAACTGACACGTGGAAGAATGTAGTTCTTAATAGAAGTGGTCATGAGCATTAATACTAGACAATGACTAATTTTTAAAGTGATTGAGGATTTACAATTAACTGCAACAAAATGTGCTTTTGCCAGTGTCAAAGAGATGGTAACTTCTTGAGCAGATCCATCCTTGAAATAGTTGAAAATGTCAAACATCAATTTGCCACATTTTGTCTTTTCTGTGTAATAATTTGAAAGTTACTTTTGAAATCAACTATAGGTCATAATTTAGTATTTGACACATGATATCGTGAAAATATATGTTCCTCAGAATTGAATTTTTGGGGAGCATGAGGTGGTTTGTAACATATTAGGTTGCATTTTTAGTTAATATTTAGAACACTTGCCCCTATAACATCAAGTCATATAAATTTGTTACATACAATTTTTCACTAAGAAAATTTTAAATTTCTGTAATATTAAAAATATATCTTAAAGGGACACAGTGGCAAGATGGCAGAATAGGTAGTGGGCACACTGATAGCCTGCGAAGACACAGTTTAATAAAAGTGGAGATACTGCAGGGTCAAGGAAGAGTAGGGAAGAAACAGCAGAGGAAACTCTTCTGGTACTAGTGATTCACAGTGGACCTGCATGGAGAGCGTGGGAGCCCAAATTCAGGACACCAGTGGCAGAATCAACACACCAGCTCTGGAACGTGAGGTGAGCTGAACCTCCATAGCCTGAGACACCGGCAGGCAAGTGGAAAGAGGAGACTAGAGGGAAGGAGGCTTGAAACTCCATGGGGAAAAGTTCAAAAGGCTAACTAGAAGAGAGAGAGGAAAAAAAAAGTGACCGATATGGACACGAGTTTCTCTCTCTCTCCGCTCACCCCTCAAGGCTAGCAAGACAAAGAGCAGGTGCCATTTTAGACATACATCATAAGCAGGGTGACCTCAGGTCTGCACCGGCACTGAGCCTAGAAGAAAAACCTGACCCTGGGGTGGGTGAAATAACAGGAGATTAGGATCTATATTGGCAACCCAGTTGGAGACTGCAGGAGAATTGGAGCCCACATCGAGGGCGAGGGCAGCACAGATTCCCTGTGTGGTCCTTGGGAAAGAGCTTCTGATCTCTGGCTCTTGTGGGTATATCATTCACCTGCTAACTACCTCCAATTACGTTCAGCTGTGCGAAATTACTTCCATTTTGAATAAAAAAAGGAAAAGAAAGAAAGAAAGAAAGGAAGAAAGAAAGAAAGAAATAAAGAAAGAGAAAGAAAGAAAGAAAGAAAGAAAGAAAGAAAGAAAGAAAGAAAGAAAGAAAGAAGAAAGAGAGATTTACCACGCCTAACCTGGGAATGTCACCTTTGGCACACCCTCAAACCTGAGGAACCAAACAGAGCTCTCAGGCCGCACTCATCTCAAGCCTCTAAGGCTCCACTGAAAGCAGACAGTCCATTTAATATAGAGCCATAGTGTAACAAGAAAAAACACCACAGTGAAGAAACCAAATATCTCCAACATGCCATACAACAAACACAAAAACCAAGGTAACAAGAATAAGGAAGACACTATGACGCCCCCAAATGAAAAAAAACACCCCAACTCAAGATTACGAAGATGATAAGATAGAAGAAATGCAAGAAGCGTATATCAAAAAATTGATAAGAACATTAAGAAGTTCTCAAAAACAAATGCTTGAACTACAGAAATCCTTAATGGACAGGATAGAAAATCTCTGTCATGAAAATGAAATATTAAGGAGGAATCAAAATGAAATGAAACAACTAGTAGAACATGAAACTGTGATAGTGACAAAAAACCACAATGAAATGAAGAACTCAATAGATCAAATGACAAACAAATTAGAGAGCCTTAAAAACAGAATGGACGAAGCAGAAGAGAGAATATCAGACTTAGAAGACAGAGGACAGGAAAGGAAAAAGGCAAACCAAAGAAAAGAAGAGGAAATTAGAAATCTAAAAAATATTGTCGGGAATCTATAGGGTACTATTAAAAAACCCAACATTTGGGTTCTGGGAGTTCCTGAAGGCATGGAGAGGAAGAAAGAATCAGAAGGCATTTTCAGTGAGATACTAGCAGAAAATTTCCCGGTTTGAAGAAGGGCAGAGATATCTTAGTGCAGGAAGCTTACAGAACCCCTAATAAACATGACCAAAAGAGATCCTCACCACGACATGTTGTAATCAAACTCACCACAGTGAAACATAAAGAAAAGATTCTAAAATGTGCAAGAGAGAAACGTCAGATTACTCTCAGAGGATCTCATCAGAAACCCTACAAGCTAGAAGGGAATGGTGAGACATAGCCAAGCTACTAAGAGAGAAAAACTACCAGCCCAGAATATTATATCCTGCAAAGCTCTCATTTGTGAATGAAGGTGAAATTAAGACTTTTCATAGCAAACAGAAATCGAAAGAATTTGTTGTGACTCATCCTGCCCTGCAAAAGATGCTTAAAGATGTGTTACACACAGAAACACAGAAACATGGTCACCGATATGAAAGAAGGTAAAGGAAGGAAACCTCACAGCAAAAGATCACAGGAAGCTCAATTTCTCTTTGACATAGAATTAAACTCTGATGCTCTGTTAAAGCAATGTGTTAAAGTAATCTATTATGTTCTCTTGATGTCTGTTAAATTCTAATTGTTCAAAAACAGCTGAATTTTTATTAAGAGCTATGGGTTATTTAAGTATGTGCTTATTTTCAAAAATTTGAATACCCACCTGTAATAATAATCAAATTTGGTCTATGTTATGTCATGATATTAAGGAATCTTATTTCAATCAGATATTTTGGATTTTGAGCCTTCTTGGCATTCTTGACAGGCATTCAAAAAATCAAAGTTCCAAGCAATCTGGACTCTAAAATTTCCAGTAAATCCTGGACTTTGGTTTTTCCAGTTTGGGCCCGACTGAAAAAAATTGAAGGACCTATTTCTCTCATCTTATAGAGACACCAACTAATCAGGCTATTTGGATTATATTGGAAATACTGTCAAGTTGTGACGTGGTACTAAATTTTAAGTTTCTATAATGGAAAATGCTATTAATACAAATGTTTGCAAACTAAAAAGTCTAATGATCTTGTGTTACTAGACATGATACTTATCTTATTGAGAAAGCTCCAGAGGCCTAAAGCATTAAATACTTGTAAAATCCTACAGGCGCTTTCAAAAATACTGTGAAGTAAGCAAGTGCCTCTTGTTGGTTGATGAGTTTATAATTTTAAACATAGCAACTTAAAGTCTTTTGTCAGCCACAGTTACATATGATTTGCTACTCATAAAACTAAAGTGTTGTTGGTTCTGTGTTTAGCTGTCCTCCTATAGGTTCCTGTGGACTTTTTCCAGCCACTTCTATTGTATTCAGTACTTTGGGATGGCTCTGTAAACAGATGAAGCCAATAATGTATTAACAGTACCAACTGAGAGAAAGTATGGTTAACTGAGGTTACTAAAAACAAAAAGCAATTCAGATCAATTGGCAATCTACAAAAAGACCTAAAGATTTTAAAAGCTATTATTAAAATTCCTATCTTGGTCTATTATGTTATGTTATATGTGTGTACATATTGTATGTCTACATGGGAAAATTTTATTAAGAATTTTATTTTAATGGCTTATAGTTAAGACTGTCCATAAATTTAAGCTTCTAAAATTAATCAAAGATACATTTTAATTCATGTGACCTGAATCTCTGCATCATATGATTTATACATGTTGGTAGAAAGAAACTAAAAACATTTTATATGGTTGTGCTTAAGTTTACTGGTTAAACAAACTACACCATGTTAGATATTTAAGAGGTGTTTCCAAATACATGATTCTTAAAATGTATAGAAGGCATTGGACCTTCTGGTAAATGTTTTATTTTATTTTTTTACAGTCAGAGTGGACAGTGAGGGAGAGAGAGACCAAGAGAAAGGTCTTCCTTTTTGCCCTTGGTTCACCCTCCAATGGCCACTGCAGCTGGCGCGTCGTGCTGATCTGAAGGTGGGAGCCAGTTGCTTCTCCTGGTATCTCCTGGAGTACAGGGCCCAACTACTTGGTCCCTCCTCCACTGCACTCCCGGGCCATGGCAGACAGCTGGCCTGGAAGAGGGGCAATTGGGACAGAATCCAGCGCCCCAACCGGGAATAGAACCTGGTGTTTCAGTGCTGAAAGGCGGAGGATTAGCCTGTTGAGCCACGGCACCAGCCAGGTAAATGTTTTCTTAAGTTGTTATCTAATGGTGGAAACCATTTGCTAAGTATTCATGTGATATTGCTATTGTCAGCAAGCGATCTAGGACTTGCTCCCTCATTTCTCTATTCTAAGCCCAACTTGTTCTTTCATTTCTCTATTCTCCTCAAGGTAGGAAACTAATTCTATTAAAAGGAATCTGTAGGATGCACAATTTAATCTTTAGACCTTATAAAAGAGAGGGCTAACATTTTTCTGTAATAGCATAGCCAAAATAATAGCTTAAATTATAATCTCATAGCTAGATTTACTTTGCCATCATTGAAGCAAACAGTAAGTAGAAAAAACCTCCCTTTCAGACCAAAGAGAAAGAAAGTTTTAAAGTGAGAATATAATTTTCCTCATGGGCATTTTCTACCTTAGAAAAACTACTGCAGAACATGCCTGTGACTATAGACTTGTAGTTCAGAGCACCGAAGATTACAGATGGGACTTGGGCACACCCTTGACTTGCATCCTCTGGTCTGCTTCAACAAAAACCAGGAGGAAAAGAAAGCTAGGCATCAGAAGCAATGGGTGGCAGGCCTATTAATGGCTGATCTGTACAGTGATCTGCCTTCAAGGAGACCCAACAGGCTAGTCCACTGCAGTGGCTTTCAATGTGGTAAGCCTGGGCTTCAGCAGAAGTCAGCTTGTGAAGAGCCCTGGCAGCTCTGCCAAGAGTTGGATCACTGGAAATGGACCTGCCCTGGAGTTGAAGGATGCCCAGGTCAGAGCCACAGATCTTAATGGCTCTAAGCTGAAAAGCCCTTCACTCAGGCCAACTTCCAAAGTGACCACCGTGTGATTTAATGCTATAACTAGTACTCAAACAGTATGTTTCACTTTGTTTTTCTCTGTGGGTGCAAACTGTTGAAATCTTTACTTAATATACAGAAGATCAATTTAGTATATATTAAGAGAATTGAAAATGAATCTTGATGTGAGTAGAAGGGGAGAGGGAGCAGGAGAGGTGAGGGTTCAGGTGGGAGGGAAGTTATGGGAGGGGGAAACCATTGTAATCCATAATCTGTACATTGGAAATTTATATTCATTAAATGAAAGTTTAAAAAAATCACCAAAGACAAAAACGCTCTCCATGCTTCAAATCTACCAATAGATCCTCATTTTATTTTTATTATTTATTTATTCATTTGAAAAAGCAAAAATTGCATTTCAGCTAAAAGCAAAAGCATATACATTATATATTAATTAATTATGAACAATGGGTATTTCCAAAAGTTTGAAGGAAAAAGAATTCAAAGCTAAATTTATTTTAGTGGAAGAAATTTTTATATATATATATATATATATATATATATATATATATATATATATATATATATATGGTCTTTAAAAAGTAATAGGACATGTTTATTATAAAAATCCATACATAGATTTAAGTCTTTTTCAACAAAAATAATCTCTTCTTTTTTACCTAAACTATTTGAAGTATCATTGTCTACAATGTTCTAAAAGATGTACACATTGTAGAACGGCCAAAGTGAATTAATACATATATCATCTTGCATATTTTTAAGAGGTAGTAGTCCTTAAGTCTATTTTTTCAACAATTATGGAGAATACAATACATTGTTAATAATCATAGTCACTGGCTGGTGCCATGGCTCACTAGTCTAACCCTGTGCCTGCGGCACCGGCACACTGTGTTCTAGTCCTGGTTGGGGTGCTGGATTCTGTCCCAGTTGCCCCTTTCCAGTCTAGCTCTCTGCTGTGGCCTGGGAAGGCAGTGGAGGATGGCCCAAGTGCTTGGGCCTTGCACCTGTATTGGAGACCAGGAGGAAACCCCTGGCTCCTGGCTTCGAATCAGCTCAGGATGCCAGCCATAGTGGCCATTTGGGGGTGAACCAATGAAAGGAAGACCTTCTCTCTGTCTCTCTCTCTCTCATTCTCTAACTCTGCCTGTCAAAAAAATAATAAATAACCATAGTCACCATGTTTCATATTTTCTTCCCCTAATTAAGATGTTTAACTTTATTGTTTGTCTATTGAACTTAAATGTTCTTTTTCTAGCTTTCTTAAAGTTACCCTATTATTATGCTTTAATATTAAATATTAACTATTAGTGATGTCTTTGAAACTACTATAGCTAAACTAACATTTTCCCCTGTGCTAGGACCTGTCACATTACAGCATTTTTATTTTTTCATCAGAGCTCTTTAAAAACATAAACTATTTTTGCACAAAGTTGTAGTTTGTACCTCCTTTTTGAAATATGTTCTATGAGTACAGAGTTTTGACATTCAGCCTACTCCAAAATGTGGAGTGAATTATAGAAACTTCAGATATATGAACCTCATTATCATCAATACAAGTTAGCAATTAACAGGCAGCCCCATAAAGTAAAAAATCAAACTAAAACAAAAAATCCAAAAAAAAAACCTGAAAATGAGAACAATTATATGTTATGAAAGAATGATTTATAAGCTGACAATGCAGAAGTAGTCAGTACTACCAAAGAAAATGACTATCTTTGAATGTGTAGGAAAGTTTAGTTGCTTCTCTAAAAGAAAACAGGAGTGACATGGCTCAATGAGGATGTGACACATTTTGAGGGGCTACAGTTCTTTTGCAGACATGGCAAGGGTAGTTGATGGGCTGTGGCTACCTGAGCATGTAAGTGTAAAGAATGGGTCTCTAATGGTTGAGACACTAATCCACCAATCAGAATAGACAGATTTCAAGAACAAAAAAAAGTATAGCTTGTGATGGTTGCAGACACATGTGGGTAGAGATGCCGGGAGTAAGACATGGCCTGCACAGATAGGGTTTGGCAACATGAGATGTAATAGAGTGGATGCTAATAAACAATTGCTTGGAGATAATTTATAATCTTAAATAATTATGTTAAAATAAAACACTAAAAAGCAATCATTATAGTTTACTTGTCAAGAATTAAAAACAAAAAATAAGAGAATATTGAAAAATGAAAGAAAAACAAAAGTAGACATCCATCAACTTCCATCAAAAATGCCACACATAAAAAAGGATCCAATTCTTTTTAAGGAAAAATGTTAATAAAGTTAATAAACCACTAATAAAGGCAATTAGAGAAAAAGAGGGAAAAGTAACAAAAATAACCAATTTCAGTAATTAAAACAGAATCATCCTTTTGTAGAGGTTATAGCCTTCACCAAGATGCTAGGGTTAATGTGTGAAATTCTTAGAAGTAAAACTTTGACTACAGAGATCAAAATCCACAATATTTGAGCCAGTGCTGTGGTACAGCAGGTTAAAACCCTGGCCTGGCTGGCGCCACAGCTCAATATGCTAATCCACCTTGCAGCGCTGGCACACTGGGTTCTAGTCCCGGTTGGGGTGCCAGATTCTGTCCCAGTTGCCCCTCTTCCAGTCCAGCTCTCTGCTGTGGCCAGGGAGTGCAGTGGAGGATGGCCCAGGTCCTTGGCCCCTGCACCCCATGGGAGACCAGGATAAGAACCTGGCTCCTTCCATTGGATCAGTGCAGTGTGCTAGCTGCAGTGTGCTGGCTGCGGCGGCCATTGGAGGGTGAACAGATGGCAAAGGAAGACCTTTCTCTCTCTCTCTCTCTCTCTCACTGTCCACTCTGCCTGTCAAAAAAAAGAAAACCCTGGCCTGAAGTGCTGTCATCCCATATGGGTACCGGTTTGAGTCCCAGCTGCTCCTCTTCCAATCCAGCTCTCTGTAATGGCCTGGGAAAGCCGTAGAAGATGGCCCAAGTCCTTGGGCCCCTGCACCCACATGGGAGACCTAGAAGAAGCTCCTGGCTCCTGGCTTCGGATTGGCACAGCTCTGGCCATTGTGGCCAAAAGGGAAGTGAACCAGCAGATGGAAGACCTCTCTCTCTCTTTCTTTCTCTCTGTAACTCTTTCAAATAAATAAAATAAATCTTTTTAAAAAATCCACCATATTTTGAAAGTTGAATTTCCAAAACACAAGTATAATATAAAACAGAAAAACTCCTACATAAATCCAGTAAGTTGAATCACATTTTGAAAACCCCAACCAACCAATGAAGAAAAAAGTCACACACTAAAAATTTCAGGTCCAGACTTGCAGAATACTCCAAAGTTTAAGGAAGAAAAAAAAATACAAAAAAAAAAAAAAACAGATCTACATTTCCCAGACCTACCCAAAACAAAAATAAGCAGAGAACATTTTTAAATTTCCTTTGGAAAATCAATATTACTTTCATGATGAAACAAGTGGACCAGACCATGAAATAAAAAATAAGTTTTTTAAAGGAATCCTTTTCATCCTTTTAGAGGTATCCAAAGCAAAGTAATAATGTAATAAATTTAACCACATAAGAAAACATCAATAGTAAGCAAGATATAATAAAAAATGAAACAGTTGTTAAAGTTCTCAGACAAGTCATACAGGTAGGTAAAAATTACAGGAAGAAAAAACACATTATCATGTAGGTTACATGTTGTAAAGCATTTAATAAGGTTCAGCATCTAGTAAAAAAATTAAAAATTGTTAGCAGAACATTGAAATAATAAAAGCCAGTGACTGCATTACTCTGATCAAGATTGAAAGGAACTTACAAAAACAGTGCAACTAATACAGGATCACTGGATTTTTCCCCCTCCTGGGAGTAAACCTAGACCATGACACCTGTACTATCTCTCTTCAACTTCCTAGTGCAGGAGTAGTAAGGGAAATAAAACAGTAAAAGAAGCTATAAGGAGCAAAGATCAGTTCTAAGTAACACAATGTGATTATATTGGATGTTGCTTATATACAGAGATGAACAATGAAGTCTAAAAACATACAAGGGATAAATGAAATTACTGGAAAATCAATATGTAAATAATACATAAAATATATAAAATCCACTGGATTACTAAGTACAGCAAGGAATAGGAAATAATATTAAAGAGCAATAGGCACACTAGAAAAAAGTCTGTAAGATAAATGGAAAAATGACTAAGTTTCCATATCTTTAAATATCCTTAAAATCAATGTTAAAAAAAAAACACTACTCAAAAGAAAAAAAAAAATGTGCCCCATATATATCATGAAAATCAAAGGCTCAGAAGTCAATAAGCAGCCACTAAATTTTAACTGACCTGAATGAAGGAGGCTGCTGTGACCCCCAGACAGGATCCTCTCAGGAACAGGGACCAGGGAGGCAGGAGGGCCCAGCAGGTGGCACGACCTGGAGGTGAAAACCCCTCCTCTGTTGGCAGGTGATGTGAGGACTCAGTGTCAGAACTAACCCAGGACCAGCCCCTACTTTTCTCCCCTGTGATCCCTGAAGATGCGCGTCTGCACTGTGGAGGGAGCTGATTGGCTCCGTTCTTTATGACGTAGTGTGTGCCCTCCGCTACCCAAACTGTCCAATCAGGGGCGCTTGTGTAAACAACACCTAATCACACGGGATCTTGACGTCATAGTAGTCTTCCGGTTTTGCGGTGGAGAGAGGTCCAGGGAGGAGTTTTCACGGATGGGAACCTGAGAATGTAAGGAGCATCTGTCTGTTTTCTGATCTTCCTTCACACAGGACGCCTGGCAGAGGTGAGTGTGCAGGACAGGGAGTGCGGGGAGGGGAAGCAGGGTTGGCAGAAGTTGATGTTCTCCCTGGCAGGACTCACAGGGCTCCCAGGAGTTGTCCCTGGCCCTCATGTCACTGCTAGCACCTCACTTCCTTCACCCCCACTGGTCCACGGTGTAGGGCTGGACTGGCACCTGGGACTCCAGGCTTCCTGTCCCTTCCTCACAGAGACTTGTCAGCCCGGGAGCCATCTCTGGGAAGCTGTGTGGCAGCAGTCGCCCATCTTCCCAGATTGTGCAGTGGGGATGAGTTGTCCTTTGGGAGAATCCATGCTGGGGGTGGGAGGGTGCGTGCAGGCGAGCGGCTGTCCTCTATGGGGTCCTCGGTTCCTCTTTTCATCCCAGGGATGATCTTATTCTGTTTATGTCAGAGGCAGGGTCTCAATTCGCAAACTCTGACCTCTCAGCATAGCTCTCTCTGGGAGTCTGATATCAGTGTTATAGACTAGGCAAGTTAAAATCAAAGCTGTGTGGCTCAAGGCTTTTGGTCCAGGTTTTAGTGGGGCAGGAGGACACTGTGGTTTGATACTTGAATGTCATTTTATCACTTACACATTCACTTAGCAGGCTGTCATCTGTGTCTGAACTTTCAAAATAGAAACTTTGGTCACATTTATGAGTGTTTTTAAAAAGATTTCTGTTCCATGATAACCTTTCCAATCCCAAAGATAAAGTAAAACTTAGATTCCTAAGTTATTTTTAATTTGTATTTTAACAGGGTATTTTTTCAAAATTATTTAAGTATAATTGACAAAATTTGTTTTATTGAAGGCATGCAACCTGATATTTTGATACATTACTGGAATTTCAAAAATATATGGAAAATTCAGATTATTTTTAAACCCATTTCACAAAACTTTTGGAATCCCCTTGTGCATATATATCATGAAATTATTAGGACAATCCAACTTACATATCCATCAACATACTTAATTCTTAAAAGAGTACTTAAGGTATTAATAAGTTGTGTCTAATTCTGTATCTCATTACTGTGTTATATATTATATCTCAAGGAGTTAATTTATCCCATAATTGTAAATGTGTATTGTTCAAGTAACATCTTTCCATTTCCTCCACTCTCAGGCCCCTGGTAACCACCATTCTGTTCTGTCTTTAATTTGACTTTATTATATTCCACATATACATGAGAGTATGTGGTATTTATCATTCTCTGTGATATTTCAAATAGTGTAATGTCCATATCGATACTTTTGGACCCAAATTGTGAAAAATGTCAGAATTTCCTTTTCTCCACATCTGATTCAGTACTTGACACTTCTGATTTTTACTTTTGATAATATCTATTTTAGCCTATGTGAGGTAGTAGACATTATGGTCTTTATTAACATTGCTGAGCCATTTTCCTATGATTGCTTGCATGTGTTGATTGGAAAAACTAATCAAATACTTTGTCCATTTTTATTACAATATTTTTTGCAATATGTATGTTTGTTATATTATTCCATTAATCATACTGTTATCTGCCAAGATTTTCTCCCATATTTCTCTTTTAATTTTTTCTGTTAGTATGCAGAATCTCTCTTCAGTTTTTAAAAATATTTATCTATTTGAAAGGAGAGTTACAGAGAGGCAGAAGCAGAGAGACAGCAAGAGAAATCTTTCATCCTCTGGTTCACTCCCCAAATGGCTGCAATGGCCAGAGCTGGGCTGATCTGTATCCATGAGTCAGGAGTTTCTTCTGGGTTTCCCAAACAAGTGCAGGTGCCCAAGCACTTGGGCCATCTTCTACTGTTTCCCAGGCCATATTAGAGAACTGGTTCAGAAGTGGAGCAGCCGGGACTCAAACCCGTGCCCACGTGGGATGCCAGCACGTAGGTGGCAGGTTTATCGGTTTATCTGCTATGCTACAGCACTGGTGACATCTTCAGCTTTTTCCCCCTATAAACCTTTTATTTAAGCAAACTTCTTGCATTTCATAAATACAAATTTAGGAACATAGTGATCCTACCCATCTTGCCCTCTGTCTCACCTGCAGCCCCACCCTTCGTCCTCTTCCCTCTCCTATTCTCATTCTTATTTTTTGCTAAGATTTATCTAAGATATAATTTCTATTAACTTTAAACAAAAAAAATTATCCCTAAACTAAATAAAGAGTTCAACAAATAGCATGCCAGAAAACAACAACAACAACAACAACAACAACAACAACAACAACAACAAACGTGTCCCTCAACAGTGGAGACAACAGCTGTTCAAAGTCTTTACATCTCAAAGTGTCACTTTCATTTCTATAGATTACCTTTTAGGCATTCTTTAGTTACCACAGACCAGGGAGTCCATTTGGTATTTGTCTTTCTGTAACTGACTTATTTCACTAAATGTAATATTTTCCAGTTGCAAATGAAAGGATTTTATTTTATTTTATTTTATTTTATTTTATTTTATTTTATTTTATTTTATTTTATTTTATTTTATTTTTTTGCAATCCTACTTCCTTATTTTTGCTTTTGTCACATATGCACTTGGTGTCATATCCAGACTATTGCTGAGGCTGACAATGAATTTACTCCCAATATATAAGGAGCTTAAGTCCTGAGATCTTCTGTGTAAGCCTTCAATCCATTTGGATTGATTTTCAGGCGTGGTGTAATATAATGATTCACTTTCAGATTCTGGCATGTGGATGGCCAATTTGCCCCTGCCTCCAATGCTGGCCCTCAAAATGTTCAGTGAGTACACTTGGTGAACTCAATCTCACCTGCTGGATCCAGCACCCCTGATGCTGTGCCTGGAGCTGGGCAGTGATAAGGTAGAAACTGGCAGAGTCCAGTTTTCCCCTCAGTTGCTGTCTCATCTCCCAGGCCCATCCTGCTGTGCTTTGCTGCTCTGCCCTGTCTGTAACAGGAGACCTCAAAAGGGGAGCATTCAGGGAGAGGTACATGAGGAGAGTTTGTGATGTTGGGGAGAAACAGACTGTGCAGTAATGGGGTTGGGCTCATGGGGCTGTGTCCCCTCTCTGCAAGCCAGAGATGTGGAGGTACTTAAAACTTTCCTGGAGGAATGACATTTGTCATTGTGTTACAACCCTGCTCAGGATGCCCACATCCCATATTGGAGTGTCTGGGCTAGAGTCACATCATCCACTTCCAGCTTCCTGCTCATGTGTGGTCCTGGATGGGGGGAGTGATAGTTGTAATGAATCCTTGCCACCCACCTGAGAGACCCAGGTTGAGTTCCTGGATTCAGCTTGGTCTGGCATAGCCATAGCTGTATTGGGCATTTTGAAGTGAACAAATGGATAAGGGTGTTCTCTCTTCCTCTCTTTTTCTGTGTACTTCTCTTTTTCTTCCAAACTAATTAATTAACAAATTTGTAAAAACTAGTTGGAGTATTGATACCAAATCAGAGTTAAATTATAGGAGTGAGTTCCTAGTGTTACATAGCACATTGGGGTAACTATATTCCATAATCTTATTTTATATTTTATGAACAAATAGAAGAACGGAACGCCAAGGCTCCCATTGTGAAGTGTAATGTTAGAGAAGGGAAAGCGTTGTTTACCCTGATTTGATCAATACACATGGAATAAAGGCTCATGTGTATTCCATAGATATGTGCAATTATTGTCAATAAAACATTAAAAATGCCATTTTACTTGGTGTATAATATTATGGGTTCTTGAAATACTTAAATTAGTATCACAATTAATACGATCTTTGGAAGTAGCTTATTAATACAAACATAATCTAGAACACATGTGTAGTGGAATGAGAAGGCCATGCCAAGGTGGCCACTGGCAAGTGAGCGTCAGTTAGTCAGGAATGGCTTTGAAACTGCCTGGCAACAGGCTGTGATTGGATGGCTGTGGAAACTGCCTGGCAACAGGCTGTGATTGGTTGGGGTATAGACCGCCCCTTGACCAGATTGGCTGGTCTTGGCTATATAAGTGTTGTATCAACTGTAATAAACGAGTCTGCAGGCTGCTCGCCTCAAGCCTGCTCTCACCGGACTCCCGGGGTCTGTGTGTTGACTCCGCGCCTCTTGCCCCCACCACGCTGCTCTTCTCAGAAACGAACCCACTGCTACATTGTAGAGAATTCAACGGCTACACACATGGATTGACATTTTGCCCTGCTAAGTGAAGCAATCAGGAGGCAGTGTTTTACCTTAAATTAATGAATAATATTTTAAACTGTTTCATATAAGAAAAAATAAATTATTTCTTAAAGTGTACATGGAGTTATTTAATCTTAGGGCAATATCAAACAATAAATATGGAATTAAATGGTAGGTTAATTTTGATGCAGAAACTTCTTGAAACACATGTATGGTTCTTGCATACAAAATATTGTCCATGAATTTTAAGGCTCCTCATATTCATGGTTTCAAATATTTTTGAACTAAAATGAACATATTTTAATTTCATGTTCCACAAAATACTTGCAGCCCCCTCATATTTATTGGTCTTTTAATTTCTTCTGTGAAGCCCAAACTCATGAGCCTGTCTGTGAAGTCCTAACTGTCCCATGTTTACAATGTGTGTTCCATGCTTTGTACTATTTTGGGAGTCATATAATCATAAACACAGTATAAGATAATCCCATTTTCATAGAAAATTAATTAATTTTTTTAAAAAAACTATTATGTAGTATCTCTGTCTTTAATGTGCTGTACATTGTTATTTAATGCTATAATTATTACTCCAATGATAGTTTTTTCACTTTGTGTTGCTATATGGGCAAACTGTTGAAATCTTTACCTAATATGTACTAAACTGATCTTCTGTATATAAAGAGAATTGAAAATGAATCTTTATGTGAATGGAAGGGGAAAGGGAGGGGGGGGGTTGCGGGTAGGAGGGAAGTTATGGGATGGGGGAAGCCATTGTAACCCATAAGCTGTACTTTGGAAATTTATATTCATTAAATAAAAGTTTAAAAAAAAAGATAAGCCCATTTTCATTAATCCCACAAATACTTCATATTACTTACAGTACCTCTTCATTGACTATCAGTCCCAGACAGGTTTTAATCCAAATTCTGTCTCCAGAGATCGACCTTTTATGGACTGTTCCATAATTGGAATCAGATAGTGTTACAGTATGGGCTCTTTTGCTTTTGATTTCTTTTCCCTCTTTTTTTCCCTTTTTTGAGTTTGATCACTTTTGTTGTCTTTCATTTAATAATTATTTTTTGATCTCTAAGTAGTATAGTATTATAAAATATATACTACAACTTGTTGTTTTTCCACATCAGTATTTGGGTTGCTTTCACATTTGGCTTTCATGAATATTGCTGAAGTGAGTATTTGGGTGCAAGTGGGCTTTGTATCTTTTAGTTGCATACCTGGGGAAAAATACTGCTGAGGCATTAAATAATCCCATGTGGAGCATGCTGAGAAACTGCCGAATTATTTTTCCTAGAGGCTTCACAGTTTTATTGGAAGTTTGTGAGGGCTCCAGGTTCCCCATATCCATGTCAATGTTTATGGCTGAATCAATCATTTTACTGAATGTGAAGTTGGATCGTCCAGAGGCTTTGATTTGCTTTTCCACAATGACTAATGTTAAGCATAACTTTTTGAAACATTAAAATCTCCTACTGAAATAAATGCTTCATTTTATTGTGTTTTTAATTATATTTTATAATTTTAGTATAAAATCTAAGGTCTTATTGTAATTTCTTAGTGCTATTTTCATTCTGTGATGCAACATTGAATGTTATCATTAATTATATTTTCAGAATGTTCATTGCTACTATATAGAAATATGATTGATATTTGAATCTTTTATATTTTGCAACATTACTGACTTTTACTTTGAATGGATTTGTAGTAAGTTCCTTAGGATATATTTTGCATACAAAATTATGTGTTAGGCATTACAAGCCAAGTTTGCTGTTTTGTTTCTAATTTGGAGAGTTTATTTTTTATTATAATTTCTTTTTTTAATTTTTTTTAACTTTTATTTTATAAATATAAATTTCCAAAGTACAACATTTGAGTTATAGTAGCTTTCCCCCCCATTATCTCCCTCCCACCCATAACCATCCCATCTCCTACTCCCTCTCCCATCCTATTCATATCAAGATTCATTTTCAATTACCTTTATATACAGAAGATCAATTTATATATATACTAAGTAAAGATTTCAACAGTTTCACCCACACAGAAACACGAAGTATAAAGTACTGTTTGAGTAGAATCCTCTAATACATTGTTGATTAGAACTTCTAAGAGTATTTGTGTTTTGTTCTCATTTTATAGGAATTTATTGTAGATTTCCCATAGGTGCCCTTTCTGAAGTTCTCTTCAATTCCTACTTTGTTTAGTGTTTTAATCATAAACAGCATTAGTCAAAATTTTTCCTCTATCAATGAGGTTATCAAATCTGGATTTATTTTAATTATCATAAGCTATTACTTTAATTATTTACCTGAAATATTTTCTTTGTTTAAATTTGAGAAGCATAGAGAGAAGAGCTCCTACCTTCTGGTTCATCCCCAAATGTCTGCAGTAACCAGGTCTGGACTAGAACTGAAACCAGAGTCTGAATCCAGAAACAGAATCATAGCCTCCTATTTGGGTGGCAGGGACCCAGTTGTACCATCACCACTGCCTCCCAGAGTCCAAATTGCCAAGAAACTGGAGTCAGGAGTCAGAGCTAAACATTGAACTGTAATATGGAGTCAAGGCATCTTAGCATCTGAAACGATAGGCCAAATGCACACACTTAACCTGTCAAGTCTATTCCTTTGGTCTGCATTGTTTTGATGACTTTTGCTTTTGAATTAAGGGAATTTGAAACCTCCAATATTGATCATATTTTCAGTAACATTTTGTGTATTCAAATCATTGACATTCCATATGAATTTTCTGTATATTTTTTTAAAAATTTCTGCTAAAATTAAGTATTGGAATGTTATAAAGAATATTTTGAATTTATAGACCACTTTGGATCATATTGATTTCATTTCTAATGAAAGTTTTTCTCTTTTTAATTTTTTTCTTGAAAGACATAGTTACACACAGTGGGAGAGATCTTCCATCCACTAGTTTACTCCCCAAATAGCTGCAACAGCTGGGGTTGAAGCAGGCCAAAGCCAGTAGCTTCTTTTGGGTCTCCCATGTGGGTGGCATGAGCCCAAGGACTTGGACCATGCTACATTGCTTTTTCCCAGGTGCATTAGCAGGGAGCTAGATCAGAAGTGGAGCAGCTGGTTCTTGGAACTAGCTCCCATAAGAGAAGCCAGCATCGTAGGCAGCAGCTTTACCCACTATACAACAAAGCCAGCTCCCATATTGATTTCTTACATATATTTTATAATCTACAAACACAAGATGTATTTCCATTTAGTTGTGCCATCTTTAATTCCTATCAGTAATCCTTTATAGTTTTCAGTGTTTAGATATTTTATTTCTTTGGTTAAATTTATTCCTAAGTACTTTCTTCTTTTTGATGCTATGGAAAATTCAATTGTTCTTATTATTTCCTTTTAGGATTGTTCATTTTTAGTGTATAAAAATGCAGCTATTTGTATTATGCTTATGTTTCATTTTGAAAATTTGTTGAATTTGCTTATTGTGACAGTTTTCCTGGGGAATATTTAATATCCTCTACATGAAAGGTCATGTGAACGAGTCTACAGAAAGTTTCTACTGTTTGTCCTGTGAGAGTCAGAATACTATCTGGTGGACACTGGGCTAACACTGCTAACAGAATCCACAGAATCACCCAGGGTACCACACCACCTCTGCTGCATACATTCCCAGTTAGACACTACAGCTTCTTAAGCAATATCCTACACTCTAGGGTGTATGCTGGGTGCTGCTAGCAGCAATCTATAAGCACAACTGATCTTATGAGCTTATTTGAGACTCAGGTCCTCCAAACTGTATGCACAAGAGTTTTGGGAGCTGTGGAATAGTGATTCTGAGAGCACCATGTGACTGCTGCCTGCACTTCAGGTTCTTATTGTTCCAGCCTAGTACATAAGAAATGGCCACTTCTACAACCAGATAGGAAGAGGGAGATTGCTGCCCATACCAAGGAACTCCACACCAAGGTACGACCTTTGATAGAGATGTGGTCCATTTCCCCAGTCACCAATGGCTGGCCCTCTGGCATACTGTGTCTGGAACCCCAAAGGCACCCCTCTGGATAAGTCACCTATTTACTGGCTCATGGCATAGATAATCATGGCCTTATTGGGCACTGATTCATAGGCCATTCTGTCTTCAATTCATTAGTGCAGTGCACTAGCCCTGCTGGGTCATTAAGAGGAAGACAAGCCCTTAGGATACTCTTATGGTCATCATTCTTTTTTTTTATTTTTTTATTTTTTATTTTTTTTGACAGGCTGAGTGGACAGTGAGAGAGAGAGAGACAGAGAGAAAGGTCTTCCTTTGCCGTTGGTTCACCCTCTAATGGCCGCCGCGGTAGCGCGCTGCGGCCGGCGCACCGCGCTGTTCCGATGGCAGGAGCCAGGTGCTTATCCTGGTCTCCCATGGGGTTCAGAGCCCAAACACTTGGGCCATCCTCCACTGCACTCCCTGGCCACAGCAGAGAGCTGGCCTGGAAGAGGGGCAACCGGGACAGGATCGGTGCCCCGACCGGGACTAGAACCCGGTGTGCCGGCACCGCTAGGCGGAGGATTAGCCTGTTGAGCCACGGCGCCGGCCTGGTCATCATTCTTAAGGCCATGTTTTACATCACCTCTGGTGTTGTTCCTCTCCATCTCTTTTACCATTTTTGATACTTGACGATAGTCTAACATCATTCTCCAGTATCTGGTTTTGCAATGTTTCAACCAATGAATTAAATCTGAATATGTTGGGGTTCACTATCTCTGAATCCTGCTTTATTTAGTTTTTAAATGTAGCACTTTAGCAGATAATAATTTTTAAAACATAAATCCAGTACCATAATGCCAACTTTCAAAATTGATAATTTAATATTATCTAAATCTCATTGCTTCTGATTTTCATTTAGATTTTGACTTAGTTATGGCTAGAAGAATGGCTAGAGGATTTCACCTGGACTTACTCTTACACTATAGGCCATGAAACCAATGTTGAAATTCTTTCCATTACTATTTCTTTCCATTATTATTTCCCTTCCAATTATACAACTTGAGACCAGGAAAATTAACTATGCTGGGCTTGGGCAACCAGTAGACTCTTCGAAACCTGACCTTGGACTAGAACACTATTTTCTACCAGAGCCCCATGCATAATTACTCTAACAGAAGACTGTGATGTGGCTTTATACTTAGGATACACAAGTCAAAAATATTAGGGCATTTATCTCCCCTCACTGTGCAACTACCCACATAAATGTGACAGATTGTTTTAGTTAGAGACTGGAAGAATGTCACCATATATACTTGCTGTGATGTTACACATATCTGGGAACTTGTCATTTCCTTCAATCAATGAGCTTTGTGTTTGCTAACTGGCTTATGTACAGGGACAACAGAAATATGATTGATGGAACACCTGCTCTCACCTATCTTATTCCCTGTTCTTCAGTTGTTTAGATTTTATCAATTTAGCACTGTCTCTTTCATCTGAAAATCCGTGTTGTTTCTAGGGATGCATGCTATAATAAGCATTTCTGTAGCTCTCTTGATCAAGTACATTTTTCTGTTATTTCAGTCTTATTCAGAGTGAACACAGCTTGCTTCAATAGTTAAGTACTTCCACTGAGTCCCTATTATTATTATTTTGGAATCTTAACATTCAAATTGCTATCTGAGTTCCTGGAAATTATGACATTTCCTACCATCAAGAGTGACCTACAGATAACATTCACCTTTGTGGTACTCAGCAATGACAGTGCCCTTCTCACCAAAACAATTTTATTACTTTCATAAATGGATTGTTTTGGGGCATCTTGTAGAAAAAAGTCATTTTACAAGTTTTTCAATTTTCAATATTCTTCTGTATTAATTTAATAACTGTAGCATAATTACTGTGAGATTTCAATTGTTTCTCTGTCACACTAATTCAGGTGTTTATACCACCCTTTTTTGAATAGTTTTTTTATTTTTTTATTTTTTAACTTTTATTTTATAAATATAAATTTCCAAAGTACAGCTTTTGGATTACACTGGCTTTTCCCCCCCATAACCTCCCTCCCTCCAAAAAACATCCCATCTCCTACTCTCTTTCCCATCCTATTCATATCAAGATTCATTTTTAATTATCTTTATATACAGAGAACAATTTAGTATATACTAAGTAAAGATTTCAACAGTTTGCACCCACACACAAACACAAAGTATAAAGTACTGTTTGAGTACTAGTTACACCGTTAATTCACATAGTATAACACATTAAGGATAGAGATCCTACATGGGGAGTAAGCACACAGTGACTCCTGTTGTTGATTTAACAATTGACATTCTTGTTTATGGCATCAGTAATCAACCAAGGCTCTTGTCATGAATTGCCAAGGCTACGGAAGCCTTTTGAGTTTGCCGACTTTGATCTTATTTGACAAGGTCATAGTCAAAGTGGAAGTTCACTCCTCCCTTCAGAGAAAGATACTTCCTTCTCTGATGGCCCGTTCTCTCCACTGGGATCTCACTCACAGAGATCTTTCATTTAGGTTTTCTGTTTTGTTTTGTTTTGTTTTGTTTTGTTTTGTTTCCCAGAGTGTCTTAGCTTTCCATGCCTACAATGCTCTCATGGGCTCTTCAGCCAGATCCAAATGCCTTAAGGGCTTATTATGGGCCAGCACCATGGCTCAACAGGCTAATCCTCCACCTAGTGGCACCAGCACACCAGAGTCTAGTCCCGGTGGGGGCACTGGATTCTGTCCTGGTTGCCCCTCTTCCAGGCCAGCTCTCTGCTATGGCCCGGGAGTGCAGTGGAGGATGGCTCAAGTGTTTGGGCCCTGCACCCCATGGGAGACCAGGAGAAGCACCTGGCTCCTGTCATCGGATCAGTGTGGTGTGCCAGCTGTGGTGGCCTTTGGAGGGTGAACCAATGGCAAGGAAGACCTTTCTCTCTGTCTCTCTATCTCTCACTGTCCACTCTGCCTGTCAAAAAAAAGGCTGATTATGAGGCCAGAGTGCTGTTTAAGACATCTGCCATTCTATGAGTCTGCTGTGTATCCCACTTCCCATGTTGGATCATTCTCTACTTTTTTTTTTATTTTTTTATTTTTTTTATTTTATTTTTTTTTTGACAGGCAGAGTGGACAGTGAGAGAGAGAGACAGAGAGAAAGGTCTTCCTTTTGCCGCTGGTTCACCCTCCAATGGCCGCCGCGGTAGCGCGCTGTGGCCGGCGCACCGCGCTGTTCCGATGGCAGGAGCCAGGTGCTTCTCCTGGTCTCCCATGGGGTGCAGGACCCAAGCACTTGGGCCATCCTCCACTGCACTCCCTAGCCACAGCAGAGAGCTGGCCTGGAAGAGGGGCAACTGGGACAGGATCGGTGCCCCAACCGGGACTAGAACCCGGTGTGCCGGCGCCGCAAGGTGGAGGATTAGCCTGTTGAGCCACGGCGCCGGCCCCATTCTCTACTTTTTAATTCTATCATTTAGTATTAGCAGACACTAATTTTGATTATGTGATCCCTTTGACTCTTAATCCTATTATTATGATCAATTATGAACTGAAATTGATCACTTTGACTAGTGAGATGGCATTGGTACATGCCACCTTGATGGGCTTGAATTGGAATCCCCTGGTACATTTCTAACTCTACCATTTGGGGCAAGTTTGATTGAACTTGTGCCAAAACTGTACATTTCCTCCCTCTCTTATTCTCACTCTTACATTTAACAGGGATCACTTTTCAGTTAAATTTCAACACTTAAGAAGAGTTGTGTGTTAACTAAAGAGTTCAACCAATATTATTAAGTAGAACAAAAAAATACTAAAAGGGATAAAGTATTAAGTTGTACATCAACAGTCAGGACAAGGGCTTGATCAAGTCTATGTTTCTCATAGTGCCCATTTCACTTCAACAGGTTTCCTTTTTGGTGCTGGGTTAGTTGTCACTGATCAAGGAGAACATGATATTTGTCCCTTTGAGACTGGCTTATTTCACTCAGCATGATGTTTTCCAGATTCCTCCATTTTGTTGCAAGCTCAGGTGGCCACACACCATGCTCACCAGTGTCCCTGACGGCCTTGCCCACATTGAAAGGATCCATCCCCAGATGATCCGGCTCTGTCTCCCAGGTCTGTTGATGCGTCTCCCCGTGCCCTTCTGCCAGCCTAGTTCAGTCCACCAGCAAAGCAGGCCCCAGCCCTAGGTGTTCCATGCTTTTGGTCCTGCTGAGTGCCACTTGCTTCCCTAACAAGAGGGCAGTGTTCTTTTCATTTTAGTCCATGTCTTTATTATTGGCCATGTCAGACCTCAGGTTTTAGGACCAGGCTTCAAGGAACTTAGGGGTCTCAGAGGGCAAGACAGACCCGGGTTTGGGCTTGGCTTGAAAGATCCGGCTTTGGGGCAGCCAGGGCTGGGCCAGTGCTATTCTTGGCTTGGTGTGGCAGCCACACTGCCTTTTCTGTAGCTTTGCTGCTGCACCTTGAGGGATGTGCCCTAGGAGGGCTGTGTGAGAAGTATATTGCACAGAAGGAAGAACTCATTTCTTTGTGTCCAACAAGTGCTGCTGACAATGTTTGTCAATTCGGTCTTGTGTTAACCTGTGTTTAAGAAGTCTGTTCCAGGCTCCTGGCTTCAGCCTGGCCTGGCCCTGGTTGCCCTAACCATTTGCTGGAATGAACCAGCACATAGAAAATCAATCTCTCTCTCTCTCTGCCCCCACCCCAAATCTGCCTTTCAAATAAATAAATGTTTCAAGAAGAGATTGTATGAGGCCAAGTTTTAAGGTACCACAATGCCTCCCTTTTGTACCCTCCCAAGTGACGTTTCTTTGCAATATGGGATTTTCAGGATCGGGAAATCTCTTCGAGGCAGGATACGGCATGTTTTTTGGATAAACCAGTGACATAGGAGCTGGAAAAGTGTCCCCTGTTTCTAATTGGGTTTGTTTTGCATCCTCTTGCCAGATAAACTAAAAAAGATGAAAAAGGGTGAAAGGGGCCCTCCACTGGTGGAATTAATGTTTGTGTAAATATTCATCCATAGGAAATAGCATGTTCTGTGCTTTCCAGTCTTACACAGAGACTTTGCTGCCTTCCCTGTGCCCTCGAGATGTTTTCCTTGTAGTGGTGGAAGGTTATTCTTGAAGAGGACAAATACATCTTTTTACCTCCATTAAGAATAACAAAGTCTTTTGTGTCCTAGATCATTGATAAGCTGGTTAAAATGTTCAGATATTTTATGGTCTTACAGAAACAAGCTGGATCAGGATGTCTGGGTATTTAGCATTTCCCAGGAGGTCAGGAATGGCTGGACGGTGTCTCTGTGCTGTTTCTTGATGTCTGCACAGCCCTGATTGGCAGGGACTCTTGCTTAGTAGCAGGTGCCTGATGCCTGGCAGAAATGAAGGTGGAGGCTTTTTGCAATGCTGTGTTTGATGTACTTGTCTGATGGACTTGCCCCAAATGTTGGAGTTAGAAATGTGCCAGGGGATTCCAATACAATCCCATCAAGGTGGCACGTACCAATGCCATCTCATTAGTCCAAGTGATCAATTTCAGTTCACAATTGATGGCTCTGATAGGATTAAGAGTCAAAGGGATCACATAATCAAAATTAGTGTCTGCTAATACTAACTGATATAATCAAAAAGGGACAGAATTATCCAACATGGGAAGTGGGATACACAGCAGACTCATAGAATGGCAGATGTCTTAAACAAAAATCTGGCCTCAGAATCAGCCCTTAAGGCATTCGGATCTGGCTGAAGAGCCCATGAGAGCATTGTAGGCATGGAAATCCAAGACACTCTGGAAAAGAAAAAAAAGAAGAAGACCTAAATGAAAGATCTCTGTGAGAGAGATCCCAGTGGAAAGAACAGGGCCATCAAAGAAGGAGGTACCTTTCTCTGAAGGGAGGAGAGAACTTCCACTGTGACTATGACCCTATCGGAATAAGATCAAAGTCAGCAAACTCTAAAGGCTTCCATAGCCCTGGCAACTCATGAATAGAGCCTAAGGAGATTACTGATGCCATGAACAGGAGTGTCAAATTGTTAAGTCAGCAACAGGAGTCACTGTGTACTTACATCTCATGTGGGATCTGTCCTTAATGTGTTGTCTAATGTGCAGTGATGCTATAACTAGTACTGAAGCAGTATTTTTACACTTTGTGTTTCTGCGTGGGTACAAACTGATGAGATATTTACTAATTATATACTGAATTGATCTTCTGTATATAAAGACAATTGAAAATAAAAAAAAACCTGGTGTTAAATTGGAAATGGCATAGAAAATTAATTAATTAAAAAATATTATGTAGGATCTCTGTCTTTAATGTGCTGTACACTCTTATTTAATGTTATAACTAGTACTCCAGCAGTATTTTTTCATTTTGTGTTGCTATATGGGGGCAAACTGTTGAAATATTTACTTAATATATACTAAACTGATCTTCTGTATATAAAGAGAATTGAAAATGAATCTTGATGTGAATGGAAGGGGAGAGGGAGCGGGAAAAGGGGAGGGTTGTGGGTGGGAGGGAAGTTATTGGAGGGGGAAGCCATTGTAACCCATAAGCTATACTTTGGAAATTTATATTCATTAAATAAAATTTTAATAAAAAAAAGAAAATGGAGAAAAAATCCTATAACCTCATTTTTCTGTGTTTAAAAAACTAAAGTCATAAGTCCTTGGAATGTTTACAAGTATAAAATACAGCTGCACACACAGCAAACAATGGAAGTCCCCTTTCCATACCCTATCCCCACCCTGTCCACTTTCCCAGAAGTGTAGTCACAGTCACTGGTTTAATATGCCTCTTTGTGTGCACTTACTGAATACACTGATGAAATTTCTTTTCTTTTGTGTTCCTTATTTTTTTTTAATTTAACAGTAACTCCTAGGTCTCCCCTGTTACTGTATACTGCCGTGGCTCACTCTCCACAGCAGCCACATAACACATTGCATCTAATGGGAATACTAACATAGATTAACCATTTCCTGCCCACTGACACATGGCTTATTTTTAGTACTTTTGCTGCTACTGATGCAATTGCAGGAAATATCTTTGCATGGACATCTTTGGTCAAGTCTATGCTGGTATTTCTAGTGGTGTGGGATAGTTACATTGTATCCAGCTGAGTTACCACTTGTTTGCCATGTGTACTGTTTTTAGAAATGCACATTTTATTTTGGTTATGTATTCTTTGTGATACATGTATGTATACATGTTGGTAAATACAACCTATTTTTCTTTATATTAGCATGTATTTGAATAAAAAATCACAGTTACTTGCGCAATATAAGGATACTTTTAAACCATTTATGCCACCTAATAATTTTTCATTTCTTAAATGGTCACAACTGCCAAGGCTGGGTCAGGCTTAAGTCTGGAGCCTGGAGCTTCTGCCGGGTCGCCTGCATGGGTAACGGGGCCCAAGTACTTGGGCCATCTTGCTCTGCCTTTCCTAGACCATTAGCAGAGAATTGGATCAGAAATGGAAACGCGGGATAGAAACCAGCAAGCATATGTTATGCTGGGGTCCCAAGCAACAGGCCCTATAATATACTCTTTAACTCTAGAACTTGAATCTGATGTAAAGGTTGTTGGAAATGGAATTTCTGGATTTAAAAAATATGTGCATTTAGTTAGTTAATGCTGAATTGCCTTCTATAAAGACTTAGCAACATACAGGCCAATCAGAAGTATCTATACCTTTGGTATTCTAAAAATACTTGTTGTCTTTCCTAGTTCATGATAGTTGGCTGGAAGAAGACATTTCACTACTTTAGTTTGTATTTTTATTATTAATGAAAGTTAACATTTTTGTGTGTTCACTGACTAGTTTTATAATTTTAACTTGGTGATTTCTATTTTTGAATATTTTTTTTCTGTTAGGTTGTGTGTTTTTCTTTTTTTTATTATACTTTGATTTAATGAATATAAATTTCCAAAGTACAGCTTATGGGTTACAATGGCTTCCCCCCTCCAATAACTTCCCTCCCACCCACAACCCTCCCCTTTCCCACTCCCTCTCCCCTTCCATTCACATCAAGATTCATTTTCAATTCTCTTTATATACAGAAGATCAGTTTAGTATATATTAAGTAAATATTTCAACATATAGCAACACAAAGTGAAAAAAAATACTGTTGGAGTACTAGTTATAACATTAAATAAGAGTGTACAGCACATTAAAGACAGAGATCCTACATAATATTTTTTAATTAATTAATTTTCTATGCCATTTCCAATTTAACACCAGGTTTTTTTTTTATTTTCAATTGTCTTTATATACAGAAGATCAATTCAGTATATAATTAGTAAATATCTCATCAGTTTGTACCCACGCAGAAACACAAAGTGTAAAAATACTGCTTCAGTACTAGTTATAGCATCACTGCACATTAGACAACACATTAAGGACAGATCCCACATGAGATGTAAGTACACAGTGACTCCTGTTGCTGACTTAACAATTTGACACTCCTGTTCATGGCATCAGTAATCTCCTTAGGCTCTATTCATGAGTTGCCAGGGCTATGGAAGCCTTTAGAGTTTGCTGACTTTGATCTTATTCCGATAGGGTCATAGTCACAGTGGAAGTTCTCTCCTCCCTTCAGAGAAAGGTACCTCCTTCTTTGATGGCCCCGTTCTTTCCACTGGGATCTCACTCACAGAGATCTTTCATTTAGGTCTTCTTCTTTTTCTTTTCTCTCTCTCTATATTTTTTTAAGATTTTGTTTCTTTATTTATTTGAGAGGTAGAGTTACAGACAGTGAGAGGGAGAGACAGAGAAAGCTCTTCCATCTGCTGGTTCATTCCCCAAATGGCCACAACAGCCAGAGGTGCACCAATCCAAAGCCAGTAGCCAGGAGCTTCTTCCACGTCTCATAAATGCAGGAGCCTAAAGACTCGGGCCATCATCTACTGCTTTCCCAGGCCATAACAGAGAGCTGGATTGGAAAAGGAGCAGCTAGGACTAGAACCAGTGCCCATATGGGATTCTGGTGCCACAGATGGACAATTAACTTCCATGCCACAGTGCCAGCCCCTCTTTTATAGAATTTTAAAATTGACTTTTGAAAGAGTTAGAGAGAGAGGATATATCTTTGATCCACTGATTCACTCCCCAGATGGCTGCAACTGCTGGGGCTGGGCCAGGCTGAAGCCAGGAGCCAGGAGCTTCTTCCAGGTCTCCCACATGGGTGCAGGGCCCAGGGACTTGGGCCATCTTCCACTGCTTTCCAGGCACAATAGCAGAGGGCTGGATCAGAAGCAGAGCTACCAGGACTTGAACCAGCACCCTGTGGGACGCTAGCACTGCAGATGACTGCTTAACCTGCTGTGCCAAGGCATTGTGTTTTTATTGACCTGGAGGTGCTATTTATATGTTGTGAACATGGTTGTTTTGTTTGCAATGTATTTGGTAAATATTTCTCCTATTCTTTTGCTTACCTTTATCAGTTGGGGGGAAAAGAAAACCAATAACAAAGTTTAGTAACATGGTTGATAAGAACAACACAAAAACCAATGGGCTTTAAAAAAAATCTAGCATAGATATTTATAATCAATTATAAAATTCAATGGAGGGGCCTGTCCTGTGGTGTAGCTGTGGAGGTGCCTCCTGCAGTGCCAGCATCCTGCTGCTCCTTTTGTGATCCAGCTCCCTGCTGATGGGCCTGGGAAAGCTTCATAGGATGGTCCAGGTCCTTGGTCCCTGCACCTACCTGGGAAACCCTGAGAAAGCTCCTGGATACTGGTTTTTGATTGGCCACCTGCAGTGGTTGCACCATCTGGGGAGTGAACTAGTGGATGGAAGACCTCTCTCTACCTCTGCCTCTGCTTTGCCTCTTTGTAGCTCTTTCAAATCAATAAGTAAATCTTAAAAACCTCCTTTAAAAAAACACACAATTGAAGCAATTAAAAAAGTGCACTTTCAAGACAGCAAGAATATAATATTCTGAGAGATGTTGAAGACATGAATAAAGTAGAGCTCTAAACAGCATTCCTGAATGGATCATAATGAATTCAATTTCTTCCACATTAATATACAATTGAAATGTTCTAATGCAAGTTCCAAGTACATTTTAAAAAACGATGTCCTCCTGTTTATTTGAAAGGCAAAGAGAGATCAAGATCTTCCAACCGTCATTTTGCAAAATGCTCTCAACAGCTGAGGCTGGATCAGGATGAAGCTAGGACCCTGGAACCCAATCTGAGTCTCCCACATAGGTGGCAGGGACCCAAGCACTTGAGCATCACTTGCTGCATCACAGGGTGTGCCGTAGCAGAGAATTGGAATCACAAGTGGAGCTGGGAGTGGAAGTCAGACACTTGAGTCTGGGATGCAGGCAACCCAAGCTGCACCTTAGCTGATGGACAAATGCTCATCCCACAAAGTAGTTTGTAGAGAACACAGACAAGCTAATTCTGTCCATCAAATGGACTTGTGTGTAAGATCCAAGAAAAGTCTGAAAAGCTTTTCTTACCAAGTATCAAAGCTGAGACAGGTCACCAAATGAAGAAACTGAATCCCGGGAAGGTGAAATGACTAGTTCAAGGTCATCCCCTTAGCTAAGGGCATTGTGTGCATGGAGCCCTTGGAGTCTTTTCTGGACTAACCACAATTGTGATTCTTTGAGCAAGGTTATAGATGCCTTCTGGGGACTTCCTGTTTTACCAGTTAGGTGGTATCTTTTGGGAAAAGCACTTAGCTAAGGAATAGAGGTTAGAAGAAAAAATGGCTAAAGCTGATCTGACAGGTCTTTGCACTTTTCATGTTCTAGCGTTTCTCCTGTGAACACTTCCCGCATTCTTGCAGCAGAATAAGTAGTTCACAGGTGAAGCTGGGGCTGGAAGGTGAAGAGACACTGGCACATCGAGCAATGATAGAAAGGTTTTAGAAACTTGGAATCAGTTGAAAGGCTAGTGAGTGAAAAATGCAAAATATTTATCTGAAATCATGAAAATGTCCAATTTTCATTTATTTCCTCCCACACTTTAACAGGCTGTTTGTGTTGAATTATAACAGATGATGAGTGAAAAAGTTCAGGGAATGCGAGAGATTCAGAGTTTATATGTAGTGACTTGTGTGAAAATTAGACAAAATTTGTTTGGTCTTTCTCAAGGTTATTTTTGCATGTGCTGGTTGTGAAGTGGTTGTGAACTTGTAGAACCTTCTGTTTAGCAGCTTTGATAGCATCTCTGGTGGAGCAAGTTTAATCACATACTTGCCAGCTTCCTGGCATTGCAAAAAATCACCACCAGGCCAGTTTAACTTTATTTTTGGACAGGCAGATCCGCAGCAATCATTTTTCAAGTAAAATTTCTTAAAGAAAATGTAGGAATTGTTTGATTTCCTCTTTCTGGTAATATTTTCCTGACTTCCACAGTGTGTGTGTGGTTTTTGTGTGTACTTCCCATGAAAAATTCCATGATGTACACATGACATGTCCCAATACTGTATTTCATCTTAAGTTTGAAAACATGATATCATATAGTTGGTAAAAAAGCATTTCCTGGGCACCTACCCTGTGACAAAGATGCCTTATGAGTTAGGAAGAAAGTCACAAAATGAGAAAAAATTGATTACTGTAACAGACATAAGAGGAAAGTAATTACTGTGACTAGGAAGTTGAGGGAAGGTTCTTAGAAGAAGTAGTGTTTGGGCTGGGACGAGTATAATTATCTACTGTTATTTTATATACTGATGGGGGCTTTGTGTAGGCATGAGAATGTCCACAGCACTTCCTTTGAAGGCATTTAACAATGTGCAAGAGAAACTCAAATGCCCATTTCTCAATTTGAAACAAGTATCTGAGGGTAGAATTTAGAAAACATTCAATTTGTCTCCTAGTCTTCATTTTTTTCTCTTATGTAATCTCACACATACCCAAGAAGTCACAAGGAAAATCCATAATGAATGTTCTCTTTTTAAAAAATGGAAAAATTACAATTTCATAATGAATTCTATTGAGTGGATGTGTTTTACTGAGACAAAATTTCATTTACAGTTTTTATTTTTTATTTTCAAGGCAGAGAGAGACAGATCTTCCATGTACTAATTTTCTCCCCAAATGTTGGCAGTAGCTGTGGCTGGGCCAGGCCTAAGCTGGGAGCCAAGAAATAATTCAGGGTAGCAGAGGCCCAAGTAGGTAGACATTACCTCCTGCCTCTCAGGGTGCACATTAGCAAGAAGCTGGAATCAGAAGCAGAGCTGTGACATGAACTCCAGTATAGGATGCAACCCACATCCCAAGCCGTGCCTTGCTCCCAAACTTGCCTTTCAAATATTCAAGAGTATTTTACTTAGTAAAGCTAATGGAGCTGGCACCGTGGTTCAATAGGCTAATCCTCCACCTGCGGTGCTGGCACATCAGGTTCTAGACCCAATTGGGGTGCTGGATTTTGTCCCAGTTGCTCCTCTTCCAGTCCAGCTCTCTTTTGTGGCCCAGGAGTACAGTGGAGGATGGCCCAAGTCTTGGGACACCAGGAGAAGCACCTGGATCCTGGCTTTAGATCAGCGCAGTGTGCCAGCCACAGCGGCCATTGAGGGGTGAACCAATGGAAAAGGAAAACCTTTCTCTCTGTCTCTCTCTCTCTCTCACTATCAACTCTGCCTGTCCAAAAAAAAAAAGAGAGAGAGAAAGAAAGAAAAACGTGGGAATAAAACATAATGTACTTGCAAAACAACTGAAAGCTGTGCATAGATTTATTATTATTATTATTATTATTATTATTATTATTATTATTATTATTGACAGGCAGAGTGGACAGTGAGAGAGAGAGAGAGACAGAGAGAAAGGTCTTCCTTTTGCTGTTGGTTCACCCTCCAATGGTTACCGCGGCTGGCACGCTGCAGCCGGCGCACCGCGCTGATCCGATGGCAGGAGCCAGGTACTTATCCTGGTCTCCCATGGGGTGCAGGGCCCAAGCACTTGAGCCATCCTCCACTGCACTCCCTGGCCACAGCAGAGAGCTGGCCTGGAATAGAGGCAACCGGGACAGAATCCAGCACCCTGACCAGGGCTAGAACCTGGTGTGCCGGCGCTGCAAGGCGGAGGATTAGCCTAGTGAGCCGCAGTGCCGGCCATGCATAGATATTTTTTAGATTTTTATTTATTTATTTGAGAGGTAGAGTCACAGACAGAGAGGCAGAAAGAGGAAGGTCTTCTGTCTGCTGGTTCACTCCCCAAATGGCCACAATGGCTGAAGCTGAACAGATAAGAAGCCAGGAACCAGCAGCTTCTTCCAGGTCTGCCACACAGGTGCATCTTCCACTGCTTTCCCTGAGCCATAGCACCAAACTTGGTTGGAAGAGGAGCAGCCAGCCAGTTCTTGAACCAGCGCCCATTTGAATGCTGGCACTGCAGGCAGAAGCTTAGCTTACTATACCACAGCACTGGCATTCATAATGCACATTTTCCATGGACTTTTTGAAAACATCTTCATTATGCCTGCTATTTGTGTTTGAGGAGCTTGGTGAAACAGGGAATTCTAACACTACACTGGCTTTTCTTTTTAAGATGTCTATTTGAAAGGCAGAGTTGGTGGGGGCAGGGGGAGGGTTGGACAGAGATTTTCCATCCACTGATTCATTCCTTAAATGACCATAATAGCCAGGGCTGGGCCAGGCTCAAGCCTGGAACTTCATCCAGGTCTCCCATGTGAGTGGCAGGAGCCCAAGTACTTGGGCCATCACTGGCTCCTTTCCCAAGACTTTAGCAGGGAACTGGATTGGAAGTGGAGCAGCCGGCACATGAACTGGCACTCCTTTGTGATGTGGGCATTGCCTGCAGCAGCTTAATGCTCTGGCACAACACCCTGCCCCTTTACTTCTATTTCATGGAGATCATCTTTTAATTTCAGTACCCAAAGTAGAGTTGAGACCCAGGACCTGCATCCAGGCTTCTGAGCATGTGAAATATATCAAAGGATCTTCAAAACCTCAGTGAAAAATACATATTATGGAAAAAGTGCAGATTTTCTTTTTTCTTTTTTACCACAATAAACTTGTATCTATTTTTTAAAATGTATTATCTTTTTTGTTTTTTTTTGTTTTTTTTGTTTTTTTTTTTGTTTGTTTGTTTTGTTTTTGACAGGCAGAGTGGACAGTGAGAGAGAGACAGAGAGAAAGGTCTTCCTTTTGCCGTTGGTTCACCCCCCAATGGCCGCCGCGGTAGCACGCTGCGGCCGGCGCACCGCGCTGTTCCGATGGCAGGAGCCAGGTGCTTATCCTGGTCTCCCATGGGGTGCAGAGCCCAAACATTTGGGCCATCCTCCACTGCACTCCCTGGCAACAGCAGAGAGCTGGCCTGGAAGAGGGGCAACCGGGACAGGATCGGTGCCCCGACCGGGACTAGAACCCGGTGTGCCGGCGCCGCAAGGCAGAGGATTAGAAAATGTATTATCTTTTATTTGGGTGAAGGAGGAGAGAGGGAGGGAGAGATTCTGACTGAGTGATTCCATCTGCTGGTTTACTGCCAGATTCCTGCAAGGGGCTGGCAGAGCTGGGAACCAGGAATTCAATCCAAGTCTCCCACATGAGTTGTATTTACCTGAGCCATCGCTGATGCTCTCAGCATCTGCATTAGCAGGAAGCTGGAGTCAGGAGCCAGAGTGAGGAACCTAAGCACTCCACTGAGACAACGGTCACCTGCCCCAACCTAGCTCGTAATTCCATTTTCCATGAACCTTTTTTTATTTTAAGAGTTACAGAGAAGGAGAGGCAGAGGGAGGGAAAGATGGGATGGGATGAGGGACACACACACACACACACACAGAGAGAGAGAGAGAGAGAGAGAGAGAGAGAGAGAGAGAGAGAGATTAATTTTCATATGCTGGTTCACTCATCAAATGGCCACAACATCTGAAGCTGGGCCACTGTGGAAGCCAAGAGCTTCATGCAGGTCTCCCACAGGGCTATCTTTCAGTGCTTTCCTAGGCACATTAACAGGAAGCTGGATCAGAAGTGGTGCAGCCAGGACTTGTACCAGTGCCCTATGAAATGTGGCGCTGCAGATGGCAACTTTACCAGCTATGTCACAGTGCCAGCCCCTCCACAAGCTTTTGTAGCTCCTTTTTATCACCAGGTCCATGCCCTGGCTCCCATGCTGTGTCACCAGGAGAGCTGCAATGCTTCACCTGCAGCCTGTTTACTGTGATAACCCAGTGGTCCTGGGCTTTGCTCTTTGGCTTCCCAGCCTGGCCTGCCAGTTCTGTGCACAGGCGTCTCACGAGGATTCTTTGTTGTCTTACTCCCACTGGAGATCCAGACTCAAACATTTGTAGTATTTGTCCCTCTTCTCTTAGTTCATGTGTTCCCTCACCTTGTGGGTATTCATAGGTTACAAGTCCTGCCTGCCTTGGAAGACCTGTCTGGCAGGGCTTGGCACCTCTCTCCTCTTTGTGTGTGGGGCCCCTTGCCTAGCTACCTTGTGTGGTCAGAGGGTGGGGCTGGCCCAGGAATGCAGGGAGGAACTGGCCATGGTGGGGGGCCCCCTTTCCATACCTTCTTCCCTATGCTCTCCACTTGGGCTAGCATCACAGTCCCATCAGTGTCCATTGGGACACTAAGTTGGTGGGGATGCCTTGTCTGGGAAGGGTCCACCTTAGGTTCCCAGGGACAGGATCTGTTGAGAAGAGAGAAGGTGTGTCTTGGGAAGCATGGCCTGATGGCAGAGTTTGAAGCTGAGTTCACTTTCAGACAGATTGAATGGGGGTTTTCTGTGCAGTGAGCAGTGCAGTGAGCCAACTCTAGGCTCCACATCCTGGTCTCCTATCCTGGCTCTGTCATTGATTAGTGGTGCTGTTTTGGGCAAGTTACTGCATTTGTCTGAGGCCAGATTATTGTGTAAAGTGGAATAAGATCTACGTAGGATAAAAAACTGATTTTATAGACATCAAACCACAATAGAATTTAAATAATGTGCTCAACAAATAGAAATCGTGCTACCAGTATTAGGATTATTATTTGGAAGGGGTTAGCACTGAGACATGGAGTGAGGACAGGTTATTGAGAAATTAGTCCATAAGCCCAGTGTTGGTGACATTGGGAATTTAATTATCCATCATTTCCTTAAGGTGCATGGTTATTTTGGATTCCTGACGAGGTTCTGCTCCACTTGTTGGCTGGATGACCTTTAACCTCTCTAAATTTCAGTTGCTTCACCTGTTTGTCAGAAGAAAATGAAGATAAATTCTGTTTGGTGGAATTGTGAGGATTGAAGGAGTTGCATGTAAGCTGTGGTGCCTTGGCTGGCACAGAATCTGATAAAGGCAGAAAGTCTTATGTTTACTTCATGCTAACCTTTTGGGCACAGTAAAATCGATTAGTGTTCAGTGGTCATTCTGTTTCCAAACTTGTTGACACATCTATGTTTTAGTTATCCAGTGAAAACACATAAGACATTGACATCAACCTGTAATTAAATATGGACTCTAACCATTATTGCTTTTGCAGAATTTCTGTCTTCCTTTGGAAGCTGTGGGCTAAGTTCCTCAGTATAAACCTAACATCTGTCACATGGGTCCTTGTCCCTCACTTCTCCGGGCACCTGGGATTTATATAAGTATTTTCTAGAGAGAATAATCTGTTTCTTTATCTCCCAGCATCTAGCAGGGTGGTTCACCTGTGAAAGGAGCTTGAAATGGTGGCTCTTAATTAGATTTTCTGATTAATGTCTTTTCTTTCCACTGGAAGACTGTGCCATAGTGATGGTTTTGGTGTTTTATTTCACACTTGAACATTGAGACGATAGAACCCATTCTCTCTCTCTCTCTCTCTCTCTCTCTCTCTCTCTCTCTCTCTCTCTCTCTCTCTCTTTCTCTGCTTATTTATTTATTTGAGAGGCAGAGTTACCCAGGGAGAAAGAGAGAGAGAGAGAGAGAGAGAGAGAGAGAGAGAGAGAGAGAGAGAGAGAGAGAGAGAGAGGTCTTCTATCCAGTGTTGACTCCCCAAATACCTGCAATAGCCAGACCAAAGCCAGGAGCTTCTTCTGGGTTTCCCTTGCGGTACAGAGGCCCAGGCACTTGGGCCATCTTCTACTGCTTTTCCAGGCCATATCAGAGAGCTGGATCAGAAGTTGAGCAGCCAGGACTTGAACCCGTGCCTGTATGGGATTCTGGTGATGCAAGTAGCAGTTTAACCCACTACGGCACAGTGTTCTGTTCCCTTAACTAAGGAATTTTGGAAAGAATTGGTGTATTTGTCAAACAGTATGTTCCAGATGTTTTCTAAACATATTTACAAACAGTGGTTCATCGAATTCTTAGTGGAGTTCAGTGCAGAAGGCCAGTGGTGAGCCCCATTGCATGGGTGAAGGAAGAGCAGAGAGGGTGAGCAGCCCACCTGAGCACACAGCCCCTGTGTGAACCCAGACAGCTGCTAGCTCCAGGGGTGGCTGCTGGTGGTTTCCATCTTCATTCTGTTCCCCTTGGCCTCCTTTGCCAAGTGCCTGAAGGTGTCTCCCCCTTGGGATCCCCCCCGAAGCCACTTTGTCTTGACTCTTGGGCTACTTTCAACATGGTGGCATGGAGGAAGTCAACAACAAGGTGAAATCTAGTGCTGGAAGACCTAGGAGATGTTGATGCTGGTGGTGTCACATGGGAGAATGCTGTCCCTGGGTTGGGGAGGAATCCCTGGTCATGTCCCAGCAGGGGGCCACACTGCCCTTGTGTAAATCAGGTTTCTTGCATTGAGACTCCTTCCCCAGGAAATGGCTATCCTTTTAATCTTGTGCTAGAAAATTAAAGTGAATGTGACATGTGGTTTATTTTCAAGTTTCTTCCAAATATTAGTTTAGAGAAGTACGTGGCCTGTGGCTCCAGTTTCCTGCATTTCCTTGCTGCTTTTGCTGTTTAAAGGGAAGACTTTCCTTAGGAAAATTAGATTACCACCTGGAGGCGTGCATGGCTTATCAGCAAATCATGAACATTTGGGGTCCTGCCCAGGGTGGCAGCTGAGTGAAGGCAGGCAGACATTACTGCCTCAGATCCCAAGCTGGAAACAGTCTCAGCTACAGTGCTTGTCATCCTTTCCAATAAGGTCTGAGAGGACTTCTCATCTAGTTTGCAATGGCTGGTTTTCTGGTTTTTGTTTTTTTCCCTTGCTGTGTCTTTGGGTTTCTCCAGGTGTTTTGAGTTGTCTGGAGATCTGGCTCCCAGTTGGCTTAAGAGCAGTGGTTGTTAATGTTTTCTGGGTCATTGATCACTTTGAGAATCTGAAACTTATGGGACACAGTCCTCAACATGCATGCATGCACACACACCTGTGTACACACATGGGAACAGTTTTTTTTTTTCAGTGCTCTAACCCAGTGCTCTAACATCTTCAGTGCTCTAACCCAGCTTCAGAGAGTGTGCCTGCTTACCACCTCTGCCTTCTCTGTGCTAGCCTCTTCCTGGCTTGCCTGGCTCTGAAATTCAGATGCCCCAGCCTTGGTGGGGCTCCAATCTGATAGATACTAGGGAAAGGCACTGATGACATCTAACCTACTGCATTGCACAGTCTGGCTCAGCAGTACTGTGGCAGTTCCACCACTGAGCAATGGCTGACTGGAGCTGCCCCACTGCCAAGAGTCCCCAGAGAGGATAGGGTGTCTGACAGCTAGAGAAAGATCAAATCCAAGTTTTGAAGAAAGAACCCTAGCACTGAATGTTCCACCTGCACCATGCACAGCAGGATAATATTTGCATTTGAAAGCCTCAGAAAATGAGTTCCAAAGGGAAAGAAAAACTTCCCCTCAGACTCCATCAGCTATGCTCACCAGGAGGAAGTGTCCCTCCCTGTGCCACACTGAATTCCATGGGCTCACTCACTTGCTGTACCTTGGCACATCCTGTTCTCTACCTGGAATGCCCTTCCACTCTTCAACCCCAGGAATGCCTGCTCCTCTGTCAGCTCCCAGCTCCAAACTTTGGGAGAATGACTGCTCTTTCATCTCTTGAGTGTCTGTTTTTCTGTCTGTAGGTTTGGGAAGCATGGGGTTGGTGCAGGGAGAGCACCTGAGAGAGGGTTTGGCTCAGGGAGGATTATTGATTGAGTGTTAACCATCAAGATTGATATTGATTGATTTGAAAAGCATCCTTACAGAGAGTTTTCTTCCATCTGCTGATTCATTCCCAAATAAGAGCTTGATTAACTAATTGTTGATTGACTATCTTCAACTACTAGATCACTCCTGCAACAGCCAGGACTGGGCCAGATCAAAGCCAGAAGCCAGGGACTCCATCCAGGTCTCCTACAAGGATGGCAGGTGCACAGATTTTGAGGCATCTTTGCTGCCTCCAGATGCATTTGCATGGAGCTCCAGAGAAGCTGAGGCAGCCGAGGCTCCCCACTCTGATGTGGGTGCCAGTGTTGCAAGAGGTGCTTAATTTGCCTCACTGGGACACAGTCCTAAGCAGTATTGTTATTGAGTGATGAGAAAAGTAAAGAAACACAGCATAATTAGAGGGCACCTTGTTTAGACTTAAGAAATTAAGTTCTGCTGTCCTCCCAAGTTCAAATTCTAGCACAGATGAAAAAGTGTAATGTTATAAAGCCCCAGAGAGACTTGGCCAGATTTTCTGTATGATCTAATGTTTATTTATTTATTCTGAAGTTAACTGTCACCTATATGAGCCATTTATAGAAGTAGGTGCTGGGGCTGGGGCTGTGGTGTAGCGGGTAAAACTGCCACATACAAGGCTGGCATCCCTTATGGGCAACAGTTCAAGTCCTGGCTGCTCTGCTTCTTTCTGATCTAGCTCTCTGCTATGACCTGGGAAAGCAGTGGAAGATGTCCCAAGTGCTTGACCTCCTGAATTTGTGTGGGAGACCTGGAAAAAGCTGCTAGCTCCTGCCTTCGGATCATCTCAGCTCTGACTGTTGTGGCATTTGGGGAATGAATCAGCAGATGGAAAACCTCTCTCTCTCTCTGTCTCTCACTCTCGCTCTAGCTCTACCTCTCTCTGTAACTCTTTCAAATAAATAAAATCTTTAAAAAGTAGGTACTGGGGCTGACACTGTGCCATAGTTGGTAAAGTGCTTCCTACAGTACTTGCATTCCATATGGATGCCAGTTTGAGACCTAGATGCTCCACTTCCAATCCAGCTCTCTTCTATGGCCTGGGAAAGTAGTAGAGGCTGACCCAAGTCCTTGGGCCCCTGCACCCATATGGGGGACCTGGAAGAAGTTCCTGGATCCTAGCTTCAGATCAGCTCAGCTCTGGCCATTACAGCCTTCTGTAGAGTAAACCAGTGGATGGAAAATCTCTCTCTCTCTCTCTGTCTCTCCTCTCTCTGTGTAGCCATGACTTTCAAATAAATAAATAAATCTTAAAAAGCAGGTACTGTGGGACTGTAAGGTTTTTTAGTTTATTTATTTATTTATTTATTTATTTATTTATTTATTTATTTATTTATTGAGTAAGAAATACTGTATATTACTATCTTAGTGTTAGGATTAAAATGTGGTACAAACCTTGTGTTTTTTCTTTAATTTTATTCATTTGAATGAGTTACAGAGAGAGAATGAGGTCTTCCATCTGCTGGTTCATTTCCCAGATGACTGCAATGGCTGGAGCTGAGCTGATCCAAAGCCGGGAGCTTCTTCCAGGTTTCCCATGCGATACAGGGGCCCAGGCACTGGGCCATCTTCTATTGCTTTCCCTGGCCATAGCAGAGAGCAGGATCAGAAATGGAGCAGCCAGGACTTGAGCTGGTGCCCATATGGGATGCTGGCACTGCAGACTGGGGCTTTAACCCACTGCATCACAGCACTGGTCCCAACATTGTGTTTCTCAGAACACTTTCAGAGTAGTCCCAGTAAACTTTGGGAAGTGGGTGGGGGTGGGGGTGGGGGATGTTACCACCATCTGTAATGTCAACAGTCCCATTCAATCCTGTGGTATTCCATGAGAAAAGGTACGAAGGCACTGTAGTGTAGTGGTGAAAGCCACCTTCTAAAGTGCTGGCATCCCATATGGGCAACAGTGCCCTGCTAATGCTCCTGGAAATCAGTAGAGGATTGACCAAAGTCCTTGGGACAATGACACCTATGTGGGAAACCCATAAGAAACTCCTGAGGGGTCAGTGCCGTGGCTCACTTGGTTGGCCCTCTGCCTGCAGCACCGGCATCCCATATGGACACCGGTTCTAGTCCCGGCTGCTCCTCTTCTGGTCCAGCTCTCTGCTATGGCCCAGGGGGGCAGTGGAGGATGGCCCAAATGCTTGGGCCCCTGAACCCCCATGGGGGACTGGGAAGAGGCACCTGGCTCCTGGCTTCTGATCAGTGCAACACCATCTGTAGCAGCCATTTGGGGGGTGAACCAACAGAGGAAGACCTCTCTCTCTCTCTCTCTCTCTCTCTCTCTCTGTAACTCTACCTGTCAAATAAAAAAAACAAAAATTAAAAAAAAGAAACTCCTGGCTTTGGCTCATCCCCAACTATTGGGGCCATCTGGCAAGAGTGTGTGTGTGTGTCTGCCTATCGCTGTAACTCTGACTTTCAAATAAATAAATAAATCTTTTATAATGTCGACATGATCACACACTCTCCCATGTCTTCTCATTCTTGGTTCTCTCATTATTGTATGCATATGTTATCCAAGAGATGAATTCCAAGCAGGAGTTATCTCAAGAATAAAATTACTGGTAATCATTAATTTTAAGTGCTTCTAAGCCAAGGCACTGACTACCATGAGGCAGTACTGTGTTTAAAAAAAAAGTGGGGCAGGTGTTACAGCATGGCAATTGATAACTGTGGCCCACAGGGAAGTGCCCATTAAAGTCATGGTTCCTTCCCTTCCAACTAGCTTCCTCTAATGCATCCTGGAGGCAGCAGGTGATGGCTTGAGTACTTGGGTCTTTGACACCCAACTGGGAAATCATGGTGGAGTTCTGGGCTCCTGGTTTCAACCTGGCTTGGCCCAGCTGTTGTAGTCATTTGGTGAATAAACCAGCAGATGGAAGATCTCTGTCTCCTTCTTCTGTGTCTCTCTGCCTTCCAGATAATTTTTTTTGTTTTTTTAATGAGAACAGCAGACAGCCTCTGGTTTTCATGCTCACTGCTCACGTGAAGTATGTTCTGTACATCTAACTCTGCTCACAAAGGGAGAAAGGAAGAAGGGAAGGAGTAAGGGAGGGAGGGGAAAAGAGAAAAGAACTCTTTAAAGTCCCCAGATCAGTGAGCCAGTGTGTTGCTATAAGATCAGAGAGCTAGGTCACATTGTCTCTGAATAACTTTTTTTAAAAGATTTATTTATTTAAGGGTTGATAACCAGAATCTACAAAGAAATCAAGAAAATCCACAACAACAAAACAAACAACCCACTTAAGAGATGGGCCAAGGACCTCAAGAGATATTTTTCGAAAAAGGAAATCCAAATGGCCAACAGACACATGAAAAAATGTTCAAGATCACTAGCCATCAGAGAAATGCAAATCAAAGCCACAATGAGGTTTCACCTCACCCCGGTGAGAATGGCTCACATTAAGAAATCTACCAACAGCAGATGCTGGAGAGGATGTGGGGAGAAAGGGACACTAACCCATTGTTGGTAGGAATGCAAACTGGGTAAGCCACTATGGAAGTAGGTCTGGAGATTCCTCAGAAATCTGAAAATAACCCTACCATTCAACCCAGCCATCCCACTCCTTGGAATTTACCCTAAGGAAATTAATTTGGCAAACAAAAAATCCATGTGCACATTAATGTTTATTGCAGCTCAATTCACAATAGCTAAGACCTGAACCAACCGAAATGCCCATCACAGTAGACTGGATAAAGAAATTATGGGACATGTACTCCATAGAATACTCTACATCATTAAGAAACAATGAAACCCAGTCATTTGCAACAAGATGGAGGAATCTGGAAAACATCATGCTGAGTGAATTAAGCCAGTCCCAAAGAGACAAATATCATTTGTTTTCCCTGATCGGTGACAACTGAGCACCAAAGGGGAAACCTGTTGAAGTGAAATGGACACTATAAGAAACAATGACCTGATCAGCTCTTGTCCCGACTCTAGATGTACAATGTAATACTTTATCCTTTTTAGTATTTGTTGTTGTTGTTGTAGTTGTTGTTCTACTACTAGTGGTTGAACTCTGTAATTCACTTACAATTATTCTTAGGTGTCTAAATTTTAACTGAAAAGTGATCCCTGTTAAATTTAAGAGTGGAAAAAAGAGATGGAGGAGACGTACAATTTTGGACAGGCTCAATCAGACTTGCCCCAAATGGTGGAGTTAGAAATGTGCCAGGGGATTCCAATACAATCCCATCAAGGTGGCATGTACCAATGCCATCTCACTAGTCCAAGTGATCAATTTCAGTTCACAATTTATGGCTCTTATAGGTCTAAGAGTCAAAGGGATCACACAAACAAGACATGTCTGCTAATACTAACTGATAGAATCAAAAAGGGAGAGAATTATCCAACATGGGAAGTGGGATACACAGCAGACTCATAGAATGGCAGATGTCCTTAACAACACTCTGGCCTCAGAATCAGCCCTTAAGGCATTCGGATCTGGCTGAAGAGCCCATGAGAGTATTGTAGGCAAGAAAGCCAAGATACCATGGAAAAGAAAAAAAAAGAAGAAGACCTAAATGAAAGATCTCTGTGAGTGAGATCCCAGTGGAAAGAACGGGGCCATCAAAGAAGGAGGTACCTTTCTCTGAACGGAGGAGAGAACTTCCACTGTGACTATGACCCTATCGGAATAAGATCAAAGTCAGCAAACTCTAAAGGCTTCCATAGCCCTGGCAACTCATGACTAGAGCCTAGGGAGATTACTGACGCCATGAACAGGAGTGTCAAATTGTTAAGTCAGCAACAGGAGTCATGTCAAATTGTTAAGTCAGCAACAGAATTCACTGTGTTCTTTCATCCCATGTGGGATCTGTCCTTAATGTATTGTCTAATGTGCAGTGATGCTATAACTAGTACTGAAACAGTATTTTTACACTTTGTGTTTCTGCATGGGTACAAACTGATGAGATCTTTACTAATTATATACTGAATTGATCTTCTGTATATAAAGATAATTGGAAATGAACAAAAAAACCCTGGTGTTAAATTGGAAATGGCATAGAAAATTAATTATTTTTGTTAAAAAATATTATGTAGGATCTCTGTCTTTAATATGCTATACACTCTTATTTAATGCTATAACTAGTACTCCATCAGTATTTTTTTTTCACTTTGTTGTTGCTAAATGGGGGCAAACTGTTGAAATCTTTACCTAATATATACTAAACTGATCTTCTGTATATAAAGAGAATTGAAAATGAATCTTGATGTGATTGGAAGGGGAGAGGAAGCAGGAAAGGGGAGGTTGTGGGTGGGAGGGAAGTTATGGGAGGGGGGAAGCCATTGTAACCCATAAGCTGTACTTTGGAAATTTGTATTCATTAAATAAAAGTTTAATAATAAAAAATAAATAAATAAATAAATAAATAAATAAATAAATAAATAAATAAAAGAAAATGAATCTTGATGTGAATGGAAGGGGAGAGGGAGCAGGAAAGGGGAGGGTTGCAGTTGGGAGGGAAATTATGGGAGGGGGGAAGCCACTATAATCCATAAGCTGTACTTTGGAAACTTGTATTCATTAAATAAAAGTTTAATAAATGAAAAAAATTAAAAAAATAAAGATTTATTTATTTAAAAGTCAGAGTTACACAGAGAGAGGAGAGGCAGACACACACACACAGAGAGAGAGAGAGAGAGAGAGGTCTTCCAACCACTGGTTCACTCCACAGATGGCCTCAAAGGCCAGAGCTGCACCAATCTGAAGCCAGGAGCCAGGAGCTTCCTCTGGGTATCCCATGTGGGTGCAGGGGCACAAGCACTTGGGCCATCTTCTACTGCTTTCCTAGGCCATAACAGAGTGCTGGTTTGGAAGTGGGGCAGCCCGTTCTTGAACCAGTGCCCATATGGGATGCCGGCTCTTCAGGCCAGGGCATTAACCTGCTGCACCACAGTGCCAGCCCCTCTGAGTAACTTTCAAACTCTGAAATTTTGTGATTGGTATTAAGCCCAATAATTGAGCTGGGATCTTTTATTTTCTACAATTCCAAGGAAATTAAGTGTTTCAAAGATTGTTACATGGGAGTAGTGTAATGGGAATTATCAGTGATTTTTTTGTGTGTTTCCACTTAGGACAAAAAATAAGCCAGTGTTTGATTTCACCAGATTTATAAAAACAATAGTAATTATCCCCTCATAACCCACAAGTTAGTTAAAGTATAGTTTCTTCTATAGACTAGGAGTTTGTGGAATTCCATTTAACCAGTAACTAAGTTCTCTCATCAGACAGGGAAAGGAAGCTAACAGTGGCCTCAAGGAATTGATATCCCTGCTAGGTTGAAAAGGGTTCTAGGGGTGGGTGTTGGGAGCAGCAAGTTAAGCCAGCACTTGCATTGCCAGCATCCCATATCAGAGCACCCACTGGAGTGCTGGATGCTCTGCTTCCAATTCAGCTTCCTATTGGTGTGCCTGGGAAGGCAAGCTGATGCTTGGGCCCCAGCCATCCACATGGAAGACCAGGATGGAGTCAGCTTGAACCAGCCCTGGCCGTTGTAACCATTTGGGGAGTGAATCAGTGGATACAAGATCTCTTTTATGCCCTGCCTTTCAAATGAATACACTTTAGAAGGTAAAAACTAAAACTAAAAAACTAAAACCAAAAACTAAAGCAGTTTCTGGGGGATCAACTTCCAAACAAGATGCACACATGTAATTCATCTGGTCCAAGTGGTTACTACTTGTGGAGGTGCAAAGCTAGAATAAATGATCTCCGGACATGCCTGTGTAAGCATATTGTTTTTTGATTTGATCAATCAGCTTCTGTAAATCAGAAATATTTTGTAACCAAGTGATATCTGTATTTTACAACACATGACATATAAGTTCAAAGTCCTTGCTATAATTGAGAGTTCTGATTGTGTCAATAATCAGTAATCCTTGTGGGTATTTGATGTTGTGTTGGTGATACATAGAGATACCTGTGGGAGCCTTAGGAGGAGAGACAGTAGCCTGTGAGGATGTGTGGACAGTGGATGTGTAGTTGGAATGATGAGGTGGTGGCTGGCACCACGGCTCAATAGGCTAATCCTCTGCCTGCAGTGCCAGCACACCGGGTTCTAGTCCCAGTTGGGGCACCGGATTCTGTCCCGGCTGCTCCTCTTCCAGTCCAGCTCTCTGCTGTGGCCTGGGAGGGCAATGGAGGATGGCCCAAGTGCTTGGGCCCTGCACCCACATGGGAGACCAGGAGAAGCACTTGGCTCCTGGCTTTGGATCAGCACAGGGTACCAGCCACAGCACGCTGGCCACAGCAGCCATTGAGGGGTGAACCAATGGAAAAAGGAAGACCTTTTGTTGTGTCTCTCTCTCTCACTGTCCACTCTGCCTGTCAAAAAAAAAAAAAAGAGGCCTGCTGCTGCTGCTTGGGGCCACTGCAGCTGCCGCCTCCCAGACACGCGGCCTCCAGTTCGGGCCTGTGCCCGCCGGGAGGCTGGAGGGCCCGCTGCTCACCGCCACCTCCGCCGCAGCCATGGCTGCTGCCTCCTACCCGGCCCTGCGCGCCCCTCTGCTGCAGTCGCTGGCAGTGGCCACGGGCCCGGTGCGGGGCTACAGCCAGGAGTCCAAAACTACCTACCTGGAAGACCTTCCACCACTCCCTGAGTATGAATTGGCCCCATCCAAGATAGGAGAGGAAGTGGATGATGTTTTTCTCATTCGAGCTCAAGGATTGCCCTGGTTGTGCACTGTGGAAGATGTGCTTAACTTTTTCTCAGACTGCAGAATCTGCAATGGCGAGAATGGAATACACTTCCTCTTAAATAGAGATGGGAAATGAAGGGGTGATGCCTTAATTGAAATGGAGTCAGAGCAAGATGTGCAGAAGGCCTTAGAGAAGGACTGCATGTACATGGGGCAGCAGTACATGGAAGTATATGAGATAAACAATGAAGATGTGGATGCCTTAATGAAGAGCCTACAGGTCAAATCTTCACCTGTGGTAAATGATGGTGTGTTTCATTTGCGAGGACTTCCTTATAGTTGCAATGAGAAAGACATTGTAGACTTCTTTGCAGGTCTGAATATAGTGGACATTACTTTTGTGATGGACTACAGAGGGAGAAGAAAAACAGGAGAGGCCTATGTGCAGTTTGAAGAACCCGAGATGGCCAACCAAGCCCTGTTGAAACACAGGGAAGAAATTGGTAACTGGTATATAGAGATATTTCCAAGCAGAAGGAATGAAGTTCGAACACACATTGGCTCTCATAAGGGAAAGAAAATGGCATCTTCTCCTACTGCTAAATATATAACTGAGCCCGAAGTGGTTTCTGAAGAACATGAAGTAAATGAGGATATTCACCCCATAACAGCATTTGAAAGTGAGAAGGAAATAGAGTTGCCTAAGGAAATGTCAGAAAAGCTTCTAGAGGCTGTGGAGCTGGGAACTACCCCGTCACTGCATTTTGTCCACATCAGAGGACTGCCTTTCCAAGCCAATGCCCAAGACTTTTTTGCTCCACTGAAGCCTGTGAGGATCACCATGGAATGTAGCTCCAGCGGGAAGGCCACCAGGGAGGCCGACGTGCACTTTGAGACCCACGAGGACGCCGTTGCCGCCATGCTCAAGGACCGGTCCCATGTCCATCATAGGTATATTGAACTGTTCCTAAATTCATGTCCAAAAGGAAAATAAGACTTCCAGGGACTCCATCTCATAAGGATGAAGCAAGAAGCATTTCATTTGCACATCTTTCTTGGACATGGGCTATAACGTTCCAGTTTATTAGCAGCAGCTGCTAGAGAAAAGATTTTGGGGTTTTTGGATTAATTACTTCTAAGAAAAAATTCATAATGGACTATTTAGAAAAAGAAAGAAAAAATTCAGTTTGGGATTATGAAACAAACCACACATTAAAATTGTTCAAACTATTCAGGATTTGATTTTAAAAACTGGTCTTTATATGATTTAAAAACGGTTTTCACAGAGGATATTACCCATTATGAAAACTGCATATTTTTATTTAGCACAGTTCTTTAAAATCTTCCTCCCATTTAAAATAATCTGTATGAGGTTTTGTTTCTTTGCCTATGAATTGAGAACTCTGATATAGTACTTCTCATGGAGTAAAATAATGATTTATTTTAACCAAATGCTCACCAAAGCAAGGAAGGTTTCAGACCTTTGAAGCAGTGTGGTCTGGCAGAATACTTTTAATTTTAGCTGTATTTGATGACTTAGATAGGAGTAGGAATTAAAAAGACAGCAAGTAAAGCATAAAAATCACGGGTTAGTGTAAATCATACATTTTGACAGTTTTATGTCTTTAGAAATGTTTTGCCTTGTGCTAGAGGCATTTAACATTGGTGCCTGTCTACCTAAGGGGAGATTCTAGTCTCAACTTAAAAGTTGTCTGAACCACCCCCACCCCCCCAGTTTTTTGGTTTTGGGTGACCCTTGAGTGTGTGTGTTAGTCTCAGAACTGTGGAGTAACGTGTCAGCAGTCCAGATTGGTAAGGACATTAATGGCCTCACTTGAATTTAAACCAGCTCTAGATAGGAAAAAAAATCTTAAGTTCTCATTTGCTTTTTCAATGGGGTAGCACATCCCATGTTTTAGAACAAGTAGGGGTGCCTTGCTTAAATAAAAATAGCATTTAATGTATCATTGTGTGTGAGGGGGTTTTTGGTTAAAGTTGTACTTCTGTCACGTTGTGGCAGTACCTTTCTGCTTTAATATTAAACAGCTTGTTGTTTAAATATTGGACAAACTGGCTGGCTTCAAAATGTAGTCATTAATAAACTGACTTTATGTGAACCTGCATAGGAGAATCCAAGTCCTGTATACATTCTTTGCCTTGTACCTGTCTCAAGGTGATGACCGCCACCAGGAGATGTGTTTCTTGTTCTTAAAATTAAATGTGCCCAGATTGCTGAAAGGTGATCTCTGGAAAGCAGAAGACAGACTGTCTTCTCTGACATAATGGGTAACCACCTTTAGCTACCAGCTGAGATACAGAATCACTGTACTGTAAGTAGCCAATAAATGAAGATTACCCATGAGTATTTATTATTGGAGTGTGCGAGTCAACTGAATATATTTTCTTTCTATCAGCCCTGCTACATTAATACAAGAAAAAGTGATTCCTTTAAAAAAAAAATGATGAGGTGGAGAAGAGTCTTAAAAAAATTACAGGGAGAAAAGGGCAACAACATTTGGTTTATTTTTAAATCAGCACTATGTTCAGTTATAAGGAATTTGGAGAATATTGGTAAATTCTTTTGACATTTGTTTTCACCCCTATTTGAAATTGACTCCCCTCCCCAACAATTAGCTTGCTTTTCTTTTGAAGAAAATAACTACTTTTTAAACTAGCTCCTTGAGCCTTTCTGTCCAATCAAGCCTTTTCACTTTCCCTAGTTTTTAAATATTTCCTGAAACCCAGAGTCTTCCATGAGGGGTCGTAAGGAGAATGCACTATGAAAACTGTGCATATAGGTCACAGGTTTGTTTTGCTGGTTTTGCAGTGAAAAGGTTTATCTTCTAATTGTTTAGTTTTGAGGGCAGAGAAAGGGATGGATTAAGAGAGAGTACTCCTTTTCACCGGTTCACTCCCCATATGTCCACAAAGGCCTCTACTGGGCAGCCAAAGCTAGGGTCCAGGAGCTCAATCTAGGCCTCCCACATGGGTGGCAGTAGCCCAATCACTTGAGCTATCACCACTGGCTCCCAGGGTCTGCATGAGCAGGAGGTTGGAGTCAAACTCATGCAGTCTTATGTGGGAAGTGGTGGTGTCTTAACCACTATGCTAATGCCACCCTCTTAGCCTATCTTTAAATTTGTTTTCCCATACACTTTAAAAAGTACCTTCAGATTCTCTGACATAGCCCATTTTACTGTAACACTTCCAATCCCAGGACCTTCCTGTGACTTACATGCTTGGTAAAATTTTTGCCTTGTTGGAGAACTAAATCATTACTCTTCTTCTAGGGCAGCTCTAAAAAAATTTGACAGATGTCATACTTGTCTTTTTTTCTCCCTCCAGGCTAACCATGCCTACTTTCTTCAACCATTTTTGTATATTAGTTTCCAGTTTCTTTAACAATCCATTGCTCTTTTATGGGTCTGCTGGTTGTCCCCACCAGTCTTTAAATGGAATTTTCATGCTCTTGGCACAGCTGTTCTATGCAGAACCAGTTGGCATTAACACATTGCTGTATCTGTCACTAATATCACTTAGGACTACAGTTGTTTTCTCAACACCATTTCACTGTTTCTCCAAGGCTAGCATTATCTGGTGGGCCACAGCTTGCTTCTTCCACATGGTTATAGTTGCGTTTTTAAAATAATTTATTATGTGGAATTCATAGGATTGGATTTTATACTAATGAAGTCCTTGCTCATGGGCATGTAATAAAAATTTCCTGAGTGTAACTGAATAACTAAGAACCGTCAAATGTTTATACTTCCTTGTCATGATATGTGTAGCAGTGTGACCTAGAGTTGTTGGAATTATAGGTCAAAAGTTTAAAATTGATCTTACCAGAGCCTGCCATTTGGAAAAACAAGTTCACTTCAGGAGAGTTTTGTGTTGAACCGGCATGCTGTTTTTGCTTTTTAAGAAACTTTTTAAGGAAATCACATTTTGCACGTTGTCTCAGAGCACAATTGTAGCTATTTAGTATTTGTTTAGTATTGATTCTCACCTTACTCTTGCTGATAAATAGCCTGGTGATTTTTAGTAAAGTAACAGCTGATCAACAGGATTTTCTAAATCATTTAGTTTGTAAAGGTACTGAGGTTTTTACCTTAACCATTTCTTGCCAAGTTTAGGATGGTCATTATAGCCATTCTCTCAGATACAAAGGGAAAGTGAATTTCTTCTCTGTCCTTTCTGAGCATTGAGGGTGGACAGTGAACAGGACCAGGAAGCTGATGGTGGCCTTTACTGCAGGGAGTAAGAAAACAATAGCAGCCCAAAATGCCATTTACCTGAGATTTTATTTTTAGATGTTTATTTACTTGAAAGGCAAAGTGTGAGAGAGAAATGGGAAGACTGAGCTTGCTGGTTCACTCCGTGTGGACAGCAGTGTCTGGGCTAGGAAGAAGACAGGAGTCAGGACACAATATGTTCCTCCTAGGTGACAGGGACTCATGCAGTTAAGCCATTCCCTGGTGCCTCAAAGGGAGTACATTCACAGGAAACTGGATGGGAAGCTGTGCCTAGGCAGGAACTGAGGCCTCTCATGTGGGATGTGATATCCTAAGTGGTGTCTTGACCACTGCTCCCAAAGCACCATGCCCCGCCTCCCCTTGAATGAAAGCCAGAGGAAAGAAGGTATTCTTTCTTCCAGGTTTCTTGCCTGCTCTTATAGCTGAGTTGTAGAAATCAAATCTGCAATTTCAAAAGAAGTTAAAAAAGTTACTGTTCATAAGGCAAGATCTTCACCTTTGAGATTCCTTTTTCAGGGTAACATAATGTAGATGCACTGATCATGATTTACAACGAACTCAGCATGTAAGAGACCCTTGAATAGACCACCTCTGCAGTGTATGTGTCAAAAAAGTTACAGTGTGAGAAAATCATTGATATTCTGAAGATGTTTCTCTGGACATTAGAAGGAAGAAGGTTCTCTTAGCAACTTACTTTTATAATTGACAGAAATAATTATGAGAAAAACATACAATTCACCATCTTAACCATTTTTAAGTATAGTTTAGTGTATACATTCACATTGTAATACAACAGACTTCCTGAGCTTTCACATCTTGTAAAACAAACTCTACCAATTAAACAAAAAAATCCTCACATTCCCAGCCAGAGACAACCAACATTCTACCCCTGTTCTATTAATCTCTCTACTTTGGATGCCTTATGAGTGGAAACAAATTCACCCATGTGGGAGACCAGGAGGAAGCATCTGTCTCCTGGCTTCAGATCAGCACAGCTCCTCCAGCTGTTTCTCTCTTTTAGAAGATTTATTTATTTGAGAGGTAGCATTACAAACAGAGGGAGAGAGAGGGAGAAACATCTTCCATCTGCTGGTTCACTCCCCAAATGGCTGCAACGATCAGAGCTGGGCCTGTCTGAAGCCAGGAGCTAGAAGCTTCTTCCAGGTCTCCCATGTGGGTGCAGGGGCCCGAGCACTTGGGCCATTTTCCACTGCTTTCCCAGGCCATAGCAGAAGCAGAGAGCTGGAAGAGGACTAAACCAGTGCCCATATGACATGTCTGCACTGCAAGCTGGGGATTAGCCTACTGCGCAACAGTGCCAGCCACACAATTCGTCTCTTTTGTATTGGGCTTCTTTCAGCTAACCTAATATTCTCAAGGTTCATCCATAATATCAAACTTTCCTTCCTTTTTTTAAAGGCTGGATAATATTCTATTTTGTTTGCTGACTCACTTATTGATGGACATTTGGGTTGCTTCCACCTCTTGACTGTTGTGAATCAAGCTGCTATGAGCATGGATTTACAACTATACATTTTAGAGATCTTGGCTTTCAATTATTCTAGATATTTATCCAAAAGTGGGACTGCTGCACCACATGGTAATTTTCGTATTTTGCTGAACCATCATACTCTTTTCTATAGCAGTTACATCATTTTATATTCCCATCAGTGGTGCCTAAGAGATCCATTTTTTTTTTGGACATCCTTGCCAACACTTGATATTTTGTTTAGGTTGTGATGTTTTAAAACTCTAAACATAATGCTCCAATAATTTATTTATTTATTTATTTATTTATTTATTTTATTTTTGACAGGCAGAGTGGACAGTGAGAGAGAGAGAGACAATAATTTTTGAGATTCATGTGCTATCTACAAAGCTGGAGATTTTATTTGCTTTTTTAAAATATTTATTTTATTTGGAAGACAGAGTTAGAGAGGCAGAGGCAGAGTGATAGAGGTCTTTCATCTGCTGGTTCACTCCCCAGATGGTTGCAATGGCCAGAGCTGTGCTGATCCAGAGCCAGGAGCTTCTTCCAAGTCTCCCACGTGGGTACTGGGGGCCCAAGGACTTGAGCCATCTTCTACTGCTTTCCCAGGCCATAGAAGAGAGCTGGATTAGAAGTGGAGCAGCTGTACCCTTATGGGATGCACTGCATGTGGTGGCCCCACCCACTATGTCACAGCACCAGCCCCTTTCATTTGCTTTTTCTTTTTTTTTTTAAGATTTTATTTATTTGACAGTGAGAGAGGGAGAGACAGAAAGGTCTTCCCTCCGCTGGCTCACTCTCCAAATGGCCGCAACTGCCAGAGGAGCTATGCCGATCTGAAGCCAGGAGCCAGGTGCTCCCTCCTGGTCTCCCACATGGGTGCAGGGGCCCAAGCACCTGGGCCATCTTCCACTCCCCTCCCAGGCCACAGCAGAGAGCTGGAATGAAGAGGAGCAACCCATACTAGAACAGGCACCCATATGGGGTGCTGGCGCTGCAGGTAGAGGATTAACCAAGTAAGCCACGACACCAGCCCCTTCATTTGCTTTGAAACACTATTTTGGGACTTTTACAATAAGTCTGATGCAGTTTCTTCTTGATTTTCAGCACAATCTGTTGTATGGAGATTGTTTAACAGATGTGAAAAGCAGTGAAGCATTATAATAACTAAAATTGCAGCTCTGAAGTTTGCTACTCAGAAAAAAAAAGTCAAGTTCCATAGAATAAACTGTAGGGAAAACATTCTTTGTGTCAGAGTTTGCAAGTAACAGGTGCACAGTTCGCTAGCTTCCTGCCCTTTGGTGGAAAAACTGGTGCCCAGACAGTGGAGGAAGATGGAGCAAATGGTGGATTTTTTCCACCCTCTCCAGTGACCCACTGCTTCCTGCATACTTGGAACTTCTTGTAACTGAGGCTGGGTGGTATGCAAGTACTTCCTTGCACTTAAATCTGACAAAGGAACCTTCCAGAAATTCAAAATGACAACAGTGGGATTCCTAAGTTTGACTTTACTATGTCATCAGTGGTTTCTGCTCGTGTATTGTTGGCACCCTATCAAAGATAACTTTGAAAGCTGCCTCCTCTAGACCACAGACTCCTTAGCAAATCCCTTACCCCTGGAGACAAGCACTTAGGAAGTTTCTGACCCAAGAGCATGGAGTGGCTGAGCAACAATTTGAATACTCTGTGGCCCTTCAGTATGCCAAATGCTATCTCTCGGGTTACAGGCAAACATCAAGGCCAACTTTGAAATGAGACATTTTGAATTCTTTCCCCTCCTATTTCTCATTCGCCACCTCTGCGGGCCTTGCTGGTCTCTCCCTTCTGCCTGCTGGTTTTGCGGTACTAGGCTCACCTGTTTCTCCTGGGCTGCCTCTCTCTGGTTTCTGTAAACCCTTTCCGCTTGCATTCTCTAACCCCCACAGTCTTCCAGAAGCTTTTCCTGTTTTGCTGGCCTTGGGGCTTGTTCTCCGGATCCCCAGAGCTGCGCTTCCCTCCTCTCCCGGGCTGATGTCAGCAGCTGCCTGGAGCCCACCCCACTGGTGGAAGCCAGGTAGGGCGGGCAGCCGCACTTCCGGCCGCCATTGTGCAGCCAAGTGGGGTCACCCCTCTGCCCACCGCTGGGTCCCAGGCCTCCTGGGGAAGGGGGAGCACCCTGAGACAAAACACCTGTGAGATCTATTGGACTTCCTCCAGTAGCTTGTGGAGAAATGGCCAGAGGGTGGCATTTCAGGTATCCTTAGTGACTGACAGGGCTTCCTGAGGAGACTGTAGAAAAATTGGCCATGAGCTCTCTCTACCAGTGTGAAGGCTGTGTTAGGATTACTTTTACTTTCTCACACACAGCTTTCTTTACATCGTGATATTAATATTGATCTCTCTGGGGCTCTAGGAGCGAGCAACAGTGCATGTGCTCAAGCATTCTTGTCCACACCACTGGATACACACAGCAGCTGGGATGGAGCCACCTGGAGCTTCTCCACAAAGTTTGTTTTTCCTTGTAGTCTAATACTTTCTGTTCTTTCCCTGAAGGCTCAGGTTTTAAAAAGCTTTTTGGGAATGGCGTCTTGCATTCGTAGTTCTGATCATTATGATTAGAATATTTTTAAAGACCTCCCCAATCCGCATCGTGTACAACAGAAAAGCTTTATAGTACTTCCATAATGGCTTGCAGCCCAGGGTCATAATTACTGAAGTTCAAAATCATGGTCTCAACAGTTATCAGCTGCTTTGATCTTTGTTTCCTTTACCCTCAGTTTGCTCAGATTGTTGATATAAATCTACACTTTTTATCTGAAGTCCTTAGTGGCTGATGTTCTTCAGAATATTTCAGAATTTAAAAAATAGTGCTGTAGTACATAACCTATAGGTAATCTAACACAGCGATGGCTAAGTACCTAATAATAGAGAATATTAACATTCCAGCAATGATACATTAGTAGTTCATCATATGAGATAGATTAAAATTAGCTTCATATCACTTCAAGTCCAGTCTTGTCATCCAGTGGGGTTGCACAACTCCAGCCCCACCTCAAACACAATGTCTGACTTTCAGAGTGTTTTTGGAACTGTGGATTAGAGAGGTGGAAGTATATATTTAATCATTTGAACTGTGCCTGGTGTATGTATAGTATGGACAGTATAAATGTTAGCTATATCCAGAATAGAATTCTCTCTATACTTTGTGACTTTTGGTTTGTTATTATTTAAAAGACTAATTAAATAAACACAGTTTATATCTAACTATCTGTGTGTAATTTTTCCTGTAACTGTGCCATTTGTTTTTTATAGCTATTCTTTTTTCAATTGTGGAAGAATAAGAAAGAGCGGAAGGTGAAACAGAGTAGGTTCTATGTTCCTCTTAACTCCATCTTGTTGAGCCATCCAGGTGGCTCTCAGAGAATAACTTTTGAAAAAGAATGTCTGCATGCAGATTTAAAATTATTTCTACATTGTTTTCTTCTGCTGTTACTTGTGACTTCTGCCTTGATTTGCTTCTAGTCTTAGAGGCACATTGACAATGGAAAGTCACCCTGTGTATCTTAATGTTTTGATCTGCTTTGGTGCCAGTGGATCATTTCTGGAACATCTGATTGTATAGAATATTTGTAAATTTTAAGCAACTTGAGTGCTCCAAAGATTTTCTCTTTCCATACCAAAGAAAGGAATAGTCTAAATTTAGAACTGTAGAGGAGACATTTTCTGTGAACTCAACAGCATTGGTTGACCTCACAATCTAGTGATCTGGTACAGTTTAGCCTATGACTCCTTAAAATATGCTGGAAATGGGTTATAGTGCATACTGAAGATAATTAGGCATGTTGGTTTTATCTTTTTCACCTGATACCTACATTTACCCAGTCCAAGCCTGACCAAAAGGATAATGTGCAAATGTCTGAAAGAATAATGTATGCTTTTAAAAAGATAAACAATACAGTGGAGGCAGAAATTGTATGTGCAGTGAAGTTAAAATTTCCCAAAGGAAAACCTTATTGTCCTTGTGTATCCAAGAAATAAGACACATGGGCAAAAATGACAAAATATGTATCTTGACAGTTCAGAAGAATAATTTACATTTACATTATTTTGTTGCTTTGTATCTATTCTCCAAAGAACTATAAGTGCCACTTTTACCCAGAAGTCTGTAATCCCATTGATTCTTTTTTTTTTTCTTTTTGGACAGGCAGAGTTAGACAGTTATAGAGAGAGACAGAGAGTAAGGTCTTCCTTCCTTCTGTTGGTTCACCCCCAAAATGGCCACTACAGCCAGCGCCTGTGCCGATCTGAAGCCAGGAGCCAGGTGCTTCCTCCTGGTCTCCCTTGTGGGTGCAGTGCCTCCACTGCCCTCCTGGGCCACAGCAGAGAGCTGGGCTGGAAGAGGAGCAACTGGGACAGAATCCAGTACACCAACTGTGACCCAGTGTGCCAGTGCCACAGGCAGAGGATTAGTCTAGTGAGCTGCAGCACTGGCCCCACTGATTCTTAAAGAAGTGATTCTTTATAGAATGATAGCTGATCCTGGTGTTTATACATTTCTTCTTCCATCTCGCTGTTCATCATTTATCATTAGTCTGACTGTAATTACATGAAAACTTTGCTAAGAAGACAATGAAATCTGTTGACATACCAGTATGATAAATTAAAAACATCTTGAAATTTTCAATCAAAACTCCCAAAAAAAGATCACTTTGGGCGGAGCCAAGATGGCTGAAGAGTGAGGGCGCACACAACAGTTTGGGAAAAGAAATTTTAACAAGGGTGGAGTTACTGTACCCTTAAGAAGAGACTCAGAGGAAAAAACTGCAGAGGAAACTCTTCCGGATCTAGTGGATGTGACACGGATGACCTAAGAGGAGAGTAAGGTGGCCCACTGCCGTGCCGCGCTGCACTGCGTCGAGCCCTGCTGACCCGCACGGAGCTGCCCTGAGCCACACCTAGCAGTGCCCAGCTGCGCCATGCTGACCTGACCCAACCCGCACTGAGCCACGCCACCGCGGACACAGGGGCCACTAGAGTTGGGAAAACAGCGAACCCAGCTACAGAAGCCCACCCACAGAATTTGAGCCCCGGCGCTGGAAGCACAGGTAACCTGAAACATTGGCCGCGAAGGTTAGACCATGGTCTGAGCTCACACGGTGGGGAGTGGGAACTACACCAGGCTGACTGGAAGAAAAAAAAAAGGTGGGGGAACCAGCTGGGACACTAGCCTCTCTGCACTCTCCTTACAAACCCCAGAAAGACAAAGAGCAGGGACCATTTTACATAAGAAAAACAAACTCTTTAGCCTAGGCAACACTGAAGAACCAAACAGAGCTCTTTGGCCACACCTCCAAGATGCCAAACAAAAGTAGAAACCAAGGTAACAAGAGCAAGGAAGGAACTCTCATGCCCCCAAACAAAAAAGGCACCCCAATCCAAGCTTATGAAGATGATGAGATAGAAGAAATGCAAGAAGCAGATATCAAAAAATTGGTAAGATCATTAAGAAGCTCTCAAAAACAAATTCTTGAACTACAGAAATCCTTAATGGACAAGATAGAAAATCTCTCTCACGAAAATGAAATATTAAGGAGGAATCAAAATGAAATGAAACAACTAGTAGAACAAGAAACTGTGATAGTGACGAGAAATCATAATGAAATGAATAATTCAATAGATCAAATGACAAACACATTAGAGAGCCTTAAAGACAGAATGGGTGAAGCAGAAGAGAGAATATAGGAATTAGAAGACAGAGAACAGGAAAGGAAACAGGCAAACCAAAGAAAAGAAGAGGAAATTAGAAATCTAAAAAATATTGTTGGGAATCTACAGGATACTACTAAAAAGAACATTCGGCCTAGGAGTTCCTGAAGGCATGGAGAGGGAGAAAGGATTAGAAGGCCTTTTTAGTGAGATACTAGCAGAAAATTTCCCAGGTTTGGAGAAGGACAGAGGCATCCTAGTACAGGAAACTCATAGAACCCCTAATAAACATGACCAAAAGAGATCCTCACCATAACACGTTGTAATCAAACTCACCACAGTGAAATAAAGGAAAGATCCTAAAATGTGCAAGAGAGAAATGGCAGATTAGTCTCAGAGGATCCCCAATTAGACTCACAGCTGACTTCTCATCAGAAACCCTACAAGCTAGGAGAGAATGGCGAGATATAGCCTAGGTACTAAGAGAGAAAAACTGCCAACCCAGAATATTATATCCAGCAAAGCTCTCATTTAGGAATGAAGGTGAAATATAGACTTTTCACAGCAAGCAGAAATTGAAAGAATTTGTCGCCACTCGTCCAGCCCTGCAAAAGATACTTAAAGATGTGTTACATACAGAAACACAGAAACACGGTCACCAATATGAAAGAAGGTAAAGGAAGGAAACCTCACACCAAAAGATCACAGGAATCTCAAACCATCTATTAGAAAGTATCTTTGGCAAATGGCAGGGCAAAATTACTCCTTCTCAATAGTCACATTGAATGTTAATGGCTTGAACTGTCCAGTTAAAAGACACCAATTGGCTGATTGGGTTAAGGAACAAAACCCATCTTTTTGCTGCTTACAAGAAACCCATCTATCCAACAATGATCCATACAGGCTGAAAGTAAAAGGCTGGAAAAAGTTATACCATGCCAACAGAAATGAAAAAAGAGCGGGCATAGCCATCTTAATATCGGACAACATAAACTTTACCACAAAAACTGTTAGGAGAGGCAAAGAGGGGTACTAAATAATGATTAAGGAATCCATTCAACAGGAAGATATAATGATTATCAATGTATATGCACCTAATTACAGGGCACCAGCTTATTTAAAAGACTTGTTAAGGAACTTAAAGGGAGACTTAGACCCCAATACAATAGTACTGGGGGACTTCAATACTCCACTCTCAGAGATAGACAGACCATCAGGACAGAAGATCAACAAGGAGACAGTAGATTTAAATGACACTATAGCCCAAATGGATCTAACAGATATCTACAGAGCATTTCATCCTACATCTAAGGACTTTACATTCTTCTCAGAAGTACATGGAACCTTCTCTAGGATTGATCACATACTAGGCCATAAAGCAAGTTTCAGCAAATTCAAAAGAATTAGAATCATACCATGCAGCTTCTCAGACCACAAAGGAATGAAATTGGAAATTGGCAACTCAGGAATCCCTAGAGCATGTGCAAACACATGGAGATTGAACAACATGCTCCTAAATGAACAATGGGTCATAGAAGAAATTAAGAGAAATCAAAAATTTTCTGGAAGTAAATGAGGATAACAGCACAACATACCAAAACCTATTGGATACAACAAAAGCAGTGTTAAGAGGAAAGTTTATATCAATAGGTGCCTACATCAAGAAACTGGAAAGGCACCAAATAGATGAGCTTTCAAGTCATCTCAAGGATCTAGAATATCTGCAGCAAACCAAACTAGTATGCCAGCAAACAGGGAAATATATCAGAAATGGACAGATTCTTGGACACATACAACCTACCTAAATTGAGCCAGGAAGACATAGAAAACCTAAATAGACCAATAACTGACACAGAAATTGAAACAGTAATAAAGGCCCTCCCAACAAAGAAAAGCCCAGGGCCAGATGGATTCACTGGTGAGTTCTACCAGACATTTAGAGAAGAACTAACTCCAATTCTTCTCAAACTATTCAGAGCAATCAAAAAAGAGGGAATCCTCCCAAATTCTTTCTATGAAGCCACCATCACCTTAATTCCTAAGCCAGAAAAAGATACAGCATTGAAAGAGAATTACAGACCAATATCCCTGATGAACATAGATGCAAAAATACTCAATAAAATTCTGGCCAATAGAATGCAACAACACATCAGAAAGATCATCCACCCAGACCAAGTGGGATTTATGCTGGTATGCAGGGATGCTTCAACATTCACAAAACAATCAAGGTAATACACTACATTAACAGACTGCAGAAGAAAAACTTATTGAATGGGGAAAAGTTGAAAGCATTTCCACTGAATTCTGGTACCAGACAGGGATGCCCACCCTCACCACTGCTATTCAGTATAGTTCTGGAAGTTTTGGCCAGAGGTATTAGGCAAGATAAAGAAATTAAAGGGATACAAATCGGGAAGGAAGAATTCAAACTATCCCTCTTTGCAGATGATATGATTCTTTATTTAGGGCAAACAAAGAACTCTACTAAGATACTGCTGGAACTCATCGAAGATTTTGGCAAAGTAGCAGGATATAAAATCAATGCACAAAAATCAACAGCCTTTGTATACACAGGCAATGCCACGGCTGAGGAAGAACTTCTAAAATCAATCCCATTCACAATAGCTACAAAAACAATCAAACACCTTGGAATAAACTTAACCAAAGACTTTAAAGATCTCTATGATGAAAACTACAAAACCTTAAAGAAAGAAATAGAAGAGGATACCAAAAAATGGAGAAATCTCCCATGCTCATGGATTGGAAGAATCAATATCATCAAAATGTCTATTGTCCCAAAAGCAATTTACACATTCAATGCAATACCAATCAAGATACCAAAGACCTTCTTCTCAGATCTGGAAAAAATGATGCTGAAATTCATATGGAGACACAAAAGACCTCGAATAGCCAAAGCAATCCTGTACAATAAATACAAAGCCAGAGGCATCACAATCCCTGATTTCAGGACATACTACAGGGCAGTTGTTATCAAAACAGCATGGTACTGGTACAGCAACAGATGGATAGACCAATGGAACAGAATAGAAACACCAGAAATCAATCCAAACATCTACAGCCAACTTATATTTGACCAAAGATCCAAATCTAATCCCTGGAATAAGGACAGTCTATTCAATAAATGGTGCTGGGAAAATTGGATTTCCACGTGCAGAAGCTTGAAGCAAGACCCATACCTATCACTGTACACAAAAATTCACTCAACATGGATTAAAGACTTAAATCTATGACCCGAAACCATCAAATTATTAGAGAGCATTGGAGAAACCCTGCAAGCTATAGGTACCGGCAAAGACTTCTTGGAAAATACTCCAGCAGCACAGGCAGTCAAAACTAAAATTAACATTTGGGATTGCATCAAACTGAGAAGTTTGTGTACTGCTAAAGAAACAGTCAGGAAAGTGAAGAGGCAACCGACAGAATGGTAAAAAATATTTGCAAATTATACTATAGATAAAGGATTGATAACCAGAATGCAAAAAGAAATCAAGAAAATCCACAACAACAAAACAAATAACCCACTTAAGAGATGGGCCAAGGACCTCAACAGACATCTTTCCAAAGAGGAAATCCAAATGGCCAACAGACACATGAAAAAATGTTCAAGATCACTAGCCATCAGAGAAATGCAAATCAAAGCCACAATGAGGTTCCATCTCACCCCGGTGAGAATGGCTCACATTAAGAAATCTACCAAGAACAGATGCTGGAGAGGATATGGGGAAAAAGGGACACTAACCCATTGTTGGTAGGAATGCAAACTGGTTAAGCCACTATGGAAGTCTGTCTGGAGATTCCTCAGAAACCTGAACATAACCCTTCCTACAACCCAGCCATCCCACTGCTTGGAATTTACCCAAAGGAAATTAAATTAGCAAATAAAAAATCCATGTGCACATTAATGTTTATTGCAGCTCAATTCACAATAGCTAAGACCTGGAACCAACCCAAATGCCCATCAACAGTAGACTGGATAAAGAAACTATGGGACATGTACTCCATAGAATACTATACAGCAGTAAGAAACAAGGAAACCCAGTATTTTGCAGCAAGATGGAGGAATCTGGAAAACATCATGCTGAGTGAATTAAGCCAGTCCCAAAGAGACAAATATCATTTGTTTTCCCTGATCGGCGACAACTGAGCACCAAAGGGGAAACCTGTTGAAGTGAAATGGACACTATAAGCAACAATGACCTGATCAGCTCCTATCCTGACTTTAGATGTACAATGTAATACTTTATCCTTTTTAGTATTTGTTGTTGTTGTTGTTGTTGTAGTACTAGTGGTTGAACTCTGTAATTAACACACAATTATTCTTAGGTGTCTAAATTTTAACTGAAAAGTTATCCTTGTTAAATTTAAGAGTGGAAAAAGAGAAGGAGGAGATGTACAATTTGGAACATGCTCAATCAGACTTGCCCCAAATGGTGGAGTTAGAAATGTGCCAGGGGATTCCAATACAATCCCATCAAGGTGGCACGTACCAATGCCATATCATTAGTCCAAGTGATCAATTTCAGCTCACAATTGATGGCTCTGATAGGTCTAAGAGTCAAAGGGATCACACAAACAAGACAAGTGTCTGCTAATACTAACTGATAGAATCAAAAAGGGATAGAAAGATCCAACATGGGAAGTGCGATACACAGCAGACTCATAGAATGGCAGATGTCCTAAACAACACTCTGGCCTCAGAATCAGCCCTTAAGGCATTCGGATCTGGCTGAAGAGCCCATGAGAGTATAGTAGGCATGGAAAGCCAAGATATCATGGAGAAAAAAAAGACCTAAATGAATGATCTCTGTGAGTGAGATCCCAGTGGAAAGAACGGGGCCATCAAAGAAGGAGGTACCCTTCTCCGAAGGGAGGAGAGAACTTCCAGTGTGACTATGACCCTATCAGAATAAGACCAAAGTCAGCAAACTCTAAAGGCTTCCATAGCCCTGGCAACTCATGACTAGAGCCTAGGGAGATTACTGACGCCATGAACAGGAGTGTCAAATTGTTAAGTCAGCAACAGGAGTCACTGTGTACTTACACCCCATGTGGGATCTGTCCCTAATGTGTTCTCTAATGTGAAGTGATGCTATAACTAGTTCTGAAATAGTATTTTTACACTTTGTGTTTCTGTGTGTTACAAACTGATGAGGTCTTCACTAATTATATACTGAATTGATCTTCTATATATAAAGAGAATTGGAAATGAAAATAAAACCGTGTTAAATTGGAAGTGGCATAAAAAATTAATTAATTTTTTTAAAAAAACTATTATGTAGGATCTCTGTCTTTAATGTGCTGTACATTGTTATTTAATGCTATAATTAGTACTCCAATGGTAGTTTTTTCACTTTATGTTGCTATATGGGCAAACTGTTGAAATATTTACTTAATATGTACCTAACTGATCTTCTGTATATAAAGAGAATTGAAAATGAATCTTGATGTGAATGGAAGGGGAAAGGAGTGGGAAAGGGGAGGGTTGCGGGTGGGAGGGAAGTTATGGGAGGGGGGAAACCATTGTAACCCATAAGCTGTACTTTGGAAATTTATATTCATTAAATAAATGTTTAAAAAAAAAGATCACTTTGTTGAAATAAGCCTTGTTGCTTTTTATAAATTAATCTCCATTAATGCTTTGTACTCATGATGTGGGATGCTATTTTTAAAGATAATTTTATGGTTTATTATGGTTAATGATTCCTCCTAGTCATTTTTCCTTTATTGTGTTTCATCTTTGAAGTAGATTTGGTCATTTAGTACATCTTATTTTTGGCAGTCTCATGATATTTTAAATCTTGTTTGTTTACACCTTTAACAAGTCAGAATTGGGTCTAGCAGTCATGGGTGAGGCTGTTCTACTTCAAACTTCTACCCAAAAAAACCAATGTTCTAAAATATTAATAAAATGTGAGATTAATGTCTCAATGCTTCTCAGAATATCAATGAAAAGATAGAAACTAAAGGACATTTCAGGTTACCCTCTCTATGGAACAGGAAAAATTGATAAATAAAAATGAACAAAGCGAAGAGGATCTATGGAATATCATCAAGCATACCAAGACACATATAGTGTCCCAGAAAGGAAAAGAGACAGAATGTTTGAAGGAATAATGGCTGAAAACTTGTAAATTTGAAGACAAAAAAGAATCAAGAAACAAAACAGTTTCCAAGTGAGATAAAGCCAAAGAGATCCACATTCTAGACACACTATAATCAACTTCCTAAAAAATGAAGAGTAGAGTCATCAAAGCACCGATAACTGCTAATCATATGAAAGTGATCCTACATTAGATTACAAGCTGTTTTGTCATTCCAAGCCATGGATCCCAGAAAGCAATGAGATGACATATTCATAAAAGTAAGAGGAAAAAACAATCAACTCAGAATTCTACATCCAGCAAAGTTATTCTGTAAGAATGGAGAAATTGGAGCTGGTGATATGGCATAGGGATAAAGCTGCCACCACCTGCAGTGCAGGCATCCCACACAGGCATCAGTTTGAATCCTGACTGCTTTATTTCCAATTCAAATATCTGCTATGGCCTGTGAAAGCAATGGAAGATGGCCCAAGTCTGTGGACTATTGTACTCATGTGAGAGACCTGGAAGAAGCTCCTGGCTCCTGACTTCAGATTGGCCCAGCTGCAGCCATTGCAGCCATTTGGGGAGTAATTCAGCAGATGGAAGACTTCTCTCTCTCACTGCACTCTATATTTTATCTCCAGGCATGTTCAAGTCACTGAATTTGCCAAGTGACTTAAAATGCAAGGCTTTGTTCTATTTGAGTAGAGTGATGAGGGGTCTCTCCATCTGTACCTTAGCATCATCCAGGTCATCACCATCACCCCCAGTGCCTTCTATTTGTCAAGACTTAAGCATATACTTACAAATTATATTATCCATGCTTTCTTCTGTTTTTGGTCCTTCAACTTGCCTTCAACTGATTATCTACAGTGAAGCTCTATCCAACATATGCAATCCACTCCATGTCAGTAAGTATTGCTCAATTTATTCAATGAAGCCCATCATTGTGGAACTATTTTTCACACTTGCATTGTCCCAGAACATCTTCTTTGTAGGAATCATGTTGCTCTCCAGGGCATACATGGTGATTTTCTTATCTAATTATCAGAGGAGGTATGAGTACCTTCACAGCATGAGGGATTTCCCAAGAACTTCTCCAGCAAAAAGGGCCACCCACACTGTCCTGGTGCTGGTGAGTTTCTCTGTGGTCATGTACTGTGTGTATATTATAATGTCATCCTTCTCAACTGTATTGTGGAAATATGATCCTGTTGTTCTGGATGCCCGGAGACTTGTGTGAAATATCTATGCCACCATCAGTAAATTGGTGCTTATTAGAGCTGATAAAAGAATAATTGGAATTCTGCAAAACATAATTGATATGACATCAATTTTAACAAGTTGACAAAACACATCTGAAAACATAAATTCTATCTTGCCAGATATTAAAAATCCATGATTTTAATTCAAATTTAAATATGAAGTACTTGCCCCAAATGGTAGTTAGAATCATGCCAGGGGATTCCAATTCAATTCCATCAAGGTGGCATGAACTAATGCCATCTCACTAGTCCAAGCGATCAGTTTCAGTTCACAATTGATCATAATGATAGGATTAATGGTCAAAGGGATCACATAAACAAGACTAGTGTCTGCTAATACTAACTGATAGAATTAAGGAGAGAATGTTCCAACACAGGAAGTGGGACACGCAGCAGACTCATAGAATGGCAGATATCCTAAACAGCACTGTGGTCTCATAATCAGCCCTTAAAGCATTCAGATCTGGCTGAAGAGCCCATGAGAGTATCTTAGGCATGGAAAGCCAAGACACTCTGAAAAAAAAAGAGGACCTAAATGAAAGATCTCTGCAAGTGAGATCCCAGTGGAAAGAACGGGCCATCAAAGAAGGAGGTACTTTTGTCTGAAGGGAGGAGAGAACTTCCACATTGACTATGACCTTGTCTAAATAAGATCAGAGTTGGCAAACTCAAAATGTTTCCATAGCCTTGGCAACTCATGACAAGAGCCTAGGGTGATTAGTGACGCCATAAACAAGAGTGTCAATTGTTAAGTCAACAACAGGAGTCACTGTGCACTTACTCCTCATGTAGGATCTCTGTCCTTCATGTGTTGTACAATGTGAATTAATGCTATAACTAGTACTCAAACAGTACTTTATACTTTGTGTTTGTGTGTGGGTGCAAACTTTTGGAATCTTTACTTAATATATGCTAAATTGATCTCTGTATATGAAGATAATTGGAAATGAATCTTGATGAGAATATAATGGGAGAGGGAACAGGAGATTTTAGGGTTGTGGGTGGGAGGGAAGTTATGAGGGGGAAAAAGCCACTGTGATCCAAAACTGTGCTTTAGTTTATATTTATTAAATAAAAGTTAAAAATAAATATATATATATATATATATATATAAAGAACTTGTATTTTTAACTCATATCTAAATATTTTTAAAGATATGTATGTTTATTTGAAAGGCAGAGGTACAGAGCGGCAGAAACAGAGAGAGGGGGAGATCGTACATCTGCTGGTTAACTCCCCAAATGGTAGCAAAGACCTGGGCTAGGCTGTTCCAAAGCCAGGAGCCAGCAGCTTCTTCCAGGTCTCCCATGCGGGTGCAGGGACTCAAGGATTTGGGCCATCTACTGCTTTCCCAGCGTATAGCAGAGAGCTGGATCAGAAGTGGAGCAGCCAGGACTTGAACTGGCACACATATGGAATGCTGGCACTGCAGGAGGTGGCTTTACTCTCTATGCCACATTGCCGACCTCTAAATATTTGATTTTTCACTTGGACTCTGCCTCTGTTAGTACAATGTTTTACATATATTGATGTTTCTTTATCTTGTGCTTTATTAATTTAATTAAAAAAAACATTTTCATCTCTTTGTAGTATGCTTCTATGAACCTACTAATCCCTTTATCTACTTACTCAGAAATTAATCTAAACTTACCTTTGTTGAAGGCAGTTTCTCTATGGTGCCTTAATATTTATATAAGTTCTGAAACTATATCAACTATGGGGGTTTTATTCTTCTCTTTGTAGATCATCATCCTTCTTTTATTACTTATTTAAGTCTTTTCTTCCTCTTTTATGTTACAAAGTATGGATATTACTTAAATATTTTTGTTAAATTTCCACTTTTGACCCAATAATCTTCTAAATGCACAGATTTGTATCTTGTAATCCATTTTGGAAATTTATACAATAAAAATTCTTATGAGTCTTTTATTTCTTTTGTATAGTTCAGAGAGACTACTTGAGATTTTAATTCCTTCTCATTCTAATTTTGTATATGATTTATATTTTAAGTTTGATTCTTTTTCTGATTACTGTGTTTATAATAATAACTGTGCTTAATAATACAGTTCATTAGTCTTTTCTAAGCTCAGCTCAATGTTAAACATGTTTCACATTAAGTAGATTCACTATCTTTTCAGTTATGTACTTGCTATTTCCAAATATGCCTTTTTATGCATATAGTTTCCTGTTAATTTTATTTTACTATTTTTGTGATTTTCCTATCTCTACCATAGTGACTTACATTGTACCAATATAATCCCCATGTCTGAAGCTTATGTGATATGGAATTTTATTTTGGTTGATTATTTCTTGTGTTAAAAAATAATATGAAAATTGATTTTCATATATGATAATCCACTTTGAAACCTGCAGTTAGTTATTTTTAATTTATTCTGCCCACTCCAAACTGAACAACCCAAGCAGATTTGTCATTTTTAAAATAAGTTTTATATGAAAGGAGAACTTGCTTCTTACTTTGGTTTCTTTTCTGGACCATTTTCTTGGTTTAATTTTGTAGTTTGATAGTCTTCAAGTTTTCCTTCACCATTACTGGGAATTTTAGTGAATCTAATAACATGTGAGGATTTTGACTTTCTGTATTATAAGCTGTTAGAATATATAACATTTTTCTCAAAAATCACAATTATCACCAGTATACAAAATGATATTTCAGATAGATTTTCTGTACTGGACAACCATATTTCATGAGAATTTTTTATTTTCCTTTGGAACATATTCCTCATATTCCTCTTGCTCAATGTACTATAGCATAATGACAATATGTAGAAAAATTATATTAATATCATAAAATATTTTCACATTTTTTCACAAACCTATGAAATATTTCATTGCCTTGCCAATAATAGTCCCTATATATAAGCTCAGAATTACAGCTTTACTGTAGCATTAAATGGCTATTTGTAGGACTATTTATCTGATTCAGCATTATATCTTCAATCATCATTTCTTTTCATTAGCACTCTTATGAATTTAAAAAATCATTTTTTTATTTTCTGTTTAAATTTTGGGTTAGCCTAAATGAACTTAATGAAACAAATATGTAGGTATGTATCACTTGATGTCATTATAATTCACTTGATAATTTCTATTATCAATACAATGCCCAGAAAATATAACCTGCTGGATTTCTGCTGTGAAGTATGCAATGACAATTTTATACCTAATGTATCTTTCCAATTAAGCACTTATATATGACTTCTGGACTGGAAATATTATCCTTTATTTCCTTATAAAACTGTTCCCATTTATTTCTATTTATAAATTAGTTAATGATGTGCTTCATTCTTTGTTGTTGTATATATGGATATTAATTGTTTTTTTAATGAAAACTAAAGAATTCTGTGCTGATTTTTCTCTGTTAATATAACTGAAAATGTGTATTTTTCTTTTTAAAATATTTTTCTGTGTTACTACTTTGGAGCTTTTAACTATTAAGTTCATAAATGTCTAATGGCTTATAATATTACCTAACATTGTATATACTGATATTGACACATCAGATTCATCAAATTATTTTTGTTCATAGCATCTTCAAACAAAACTTTATTTTGTATTCATTCTTATTATATATATGTACACATATATTTATATATAGACTCTCAATTAATCATTGACAAAAATCAGCTATGTAGTTAATCTGACATGTTTCATAAATTTAAAAGACAAAAGGAACCATCACCAGCTTCCTTTAGATTCAATACTCCATCTGTATCACACAATAAGTATAACTATGCAGTATTAAAATTCTATTCATCTTATACCTTTTATTTTACAAGAGAGTAAAATTTGTATCATTCATTCTCTTTTTTAATTATTTATTTATTTGAAAGTCAGAGTTACACACAGAGAGAAGGCGAGGGAGAGAGAGAGGTCTTCCATCCATTGGTTCACTCCCCAATTGGCTGCAACAGCTGGAGCTATGCCAATTTGAAGCCAGGTCTCCCAATGGGTGTAGGGTCCCAAGGAATTGGGCCATCTTCTACTGCTTTTCCAGGCAGTAACAGAGAGCTGGATTGCAAGTACAGTATATAGGGCTCAAACTGGTGCCCATATGGGTTACCAGCACTGCAGGTGGCAGCTTTACCTGCTATGCCACAGTACCACTTCCAGAGTCATTCATTCTTTGAGCTAAAGTCTTCTTCCATTTGAAAATTCTAATTGTTTTCCATGCCAAGCATCAGAAAATATATTTATAAGGATGACTACAAAATAAAATTTTTAAGACACAGATACTATGAGTAGAATCTGATGAAAGTGATTACATGACTTGAGTTACAAAATCATCTTGAAAAGATGTGTGGAAATGCATATTGTAAAAAACATGGAAATCAATGCAGTTTTTCATCAAAATTCACTTGCTTTTTATTTGCAATGTCACAATTTTTTTTTCAAATTACTTTTGTATAACCAGAAGTAAACTGTGAAGTCATTAAAAAGTAAAAATAAAGTATTTATTAAAAATATTCCCACATAGAAAAGCCCAAGGATTCATTGCTAAATGTGTGTATATTAATAGAGATGTAACAGCACAAAGTCTCTAACATTCATTAGCCACCAAAAGGAATGATTATTGGTTGTTATAATCATCTGTTTTGTTATCAATATCCATGATTTTTTTTTATTCCTATTGGTTTTAGTTACTGCATTGTGTCCTTCATTTCAGCCTGAAAAACTCATTTTATCACTATGGTAGGATTATTCTATTAACACAACCACTTCAATTTTATCTCACCATGTTTTAATTTTGCCTTATATAGAACTCATATCTGACAGTTGTAGTCATTTTCCTTCCAGTGATTTAAATGTGCCTTCCCATTTACCTCTGACTGCCATTTTTGTCAGAAGAAATCAGCTGTTAGTCACTTTTAAGATGATTTTTCTATCAAAAATCATTTGCCTTTTGTTCCTTTTAAGATTATTTGCTCATATTTTGTCAGTAATTTTAAAAGAAATATTTCTCAAGTGTGCCTTTTCACAGTTCATCATCTTCAAAATCATTGAAGATCTTATATGTGTAAATAAATGTATTTTGTCATATTTGGATATTTCAGTAATAATTTTTCAAAAATCCTGTCTATCTTTCCTCAATAGTAGTGGGCATCCCATTATGGATATTTTAGAACAATTAATAGTGTGCTGCAAATTTCTTGGGATCTGTTTACTTTTTATTCATTTAGGTGTCTTCTGCTCAGACTAGATAATTTCATTTGTCTTCTCTTCAAGTTTGCTAATCCCTGTGCCTCTTCAAAACTGTTACTGAATCTGTTTTGTAATTTTGGTTCTGCTATTTTGTCATCCCCTCAATGTCTTTTTGTTTATTTCTTCATGATTTTATGTTTTAAGAACTTTTTAAAATTTATTTATTAACTTTTTAAAATTAAGTAATAACAGTTGTTCAGGTGTGGGGGCAAAGTATAAAATCCCACAGTATAAACTAGGTAACTTTTCCATTTTCTTATCAACTTTTTGTGTTTGATGCCTACCAGAATCTCTCTTTCTCACACAGCCTTCTCACTTGTGGGTTTATATGCAATGACATATAGAAAAGCTTCCTGCAGTCCCACATTCATTGCAGGATTATCTTTTAGTTTATATTCTTTACTGTATATCTTGCCCATGTTTTCCTTAATAACTTGCCAACAGTTTCCTTTAACCCACTGATCATTTGTAGAACATTTAACTAAATGTTAAGTAATTACAATTCATTAACATTTTTATAAACTTATTTGTTTGAGAATCAGAGCTACAGAGAGAATAGATAGAAAGGTCCTCTACCCACTTGTTTACTCCCAGATGGCCACAATTTCCAGGACATGGCCAAGCCAAAGCCAGTATCCAGAATCTTCCTGGTCTCCCACATGGGTGAAGGAGCCCAAGCACTTGTGCTATTCCCTGCTGCTTTCCCAGGCACATTAGCAAGGAACTAGGTAGGAAGTAGAACAATGAGGACTTGAACTAGTGTACATGTTGGATGCTGGCCATGAAGGTGGTGGCTTTACCCACTATGCCACAATTTTCACCCAGATTTATTGACTTTATGAAAGATAGTTTATATTTCTTTAACTAAAACATAATATCCTTTTATAATTTTAAAAGGTTTTGCTCAGAATTTGACAGTTTGGGTATTATAATTGACTATGATTGTGGAAATAAGATCACTTTGCTTATCAGATTTGACGAGACTAAAGTCTTAGATTTCTATTGTGAGCCTACCAAAATGTTATATAAAATATACACTCCTTGATGTGTTTACTGCAGTTTCTGCTGCATTCTCCCTGGGTCAAATTGTGATCTGATAGAGATTTTCTCAAATACCTGTGTTTGCAGATTCTCTCTTTAAAAATTACAATTATGTTGAATGTGCTTGATGGTCAAAATAGAAACCAGTTTTCACAGAGTTGATTGTGATTATCTATTTTAACTAATCAGAATTTTCAGTGGAATAACAGACCCATGGATTCCCCTACCCTAACTTCCCATGTGATTATTTTCAGTTCATATTATATATTATGAAACTAAGGCCACAGAAAAAGGGAAGGCTTTATTCAGGATCTTATAGGAAATTTTTAATATGTGTGAGACATTCTTGTAATTAAAAACAAAGTGCAATGGGAAGACACAAATCTTAAGTAAATAGGTATATTGCTGTGATTTAAAAATTTAAAGGATATTTATGCTACAAAATGGAAAGAATCACTCTAATACATGATTTATTGTTAGGGGACAATTTAATAAGTACCAATTTGAGACTATTGTTTCCAGTAGTCCAGGATATGAATTCAAATAATAATAGAATAAAAATTGCCAATGGGGGAAGTAGATGGAATTCAGAGCAGTTCTGAAAGAAAATACTGTAAAACTATTGATTAGTTGAGCATTAGTTGAGGATTGTTGGATTTGAGAATAGAAGGGTGAATACTGGGTCTTTTTGAACTTCAATGAATTAAATGAGGCTCACACAGGCAATAAGTGTGGACATGCATGAGAATTGGAGCTGCCATCAGGCCAAGACCCAAGGGGCTCAATGTGTCTACTGAGGACTATTTTCCTAAGGCTGACTATTTGGTAAATTGCAGCCTTCAGTGTGGTTACAAGGTCATCTGGCATGTAAGCCACCATCTGACCATTATTGTATCTGTACACAGAATCTAGGTAAAGGTAAAGTTGGCAATATTTTTTCTAATCTTAGCCCTTTTTTGTCTCCTACCTCAAGGTCAAGGATAAGGACAGGGGGGCAGAGAAAAAGAACAGGTAAAGCATACTGAGAATAAGAAGAGTTGGAGAATTTGTTTTTCTGGTTTCCCCAATTAATCCTTAGTTGTCTCCTGAAACAGTATGAGAGGGAAATAGTACTTTATGATTATTCATGTGAATACTGGAGATTGTGTATGTGCATGTGTGTTTAATATGTGTGTAAGATATATTAAATATCACATATATAAAGAGAGGGAAAGAGAGAGGGAGACAGAGAGGAACCTGAAAGGGAGAGTGGGGAAGAGAAAAACAAAGGGCCAGGAAGATAAATTGTAAGCTGTATATTAGACATAATAATGAATGTCATGTAAAGAAGTGAATATAAGAGTTTATGCTGAATATAGAAGAGAAACTGAAGGTAGAGGTTGGGCTGTAGATGGAAATTTTGATGTCATCATCATTTAAGTGCTCTTTAAAAAAATTAAAGCTGTAAGACACTAAGATCCCCTGAGAACAAGAGTGCTAGGAAAATATGTATGTGTGTGTATGTGTGTGTGTGTGTGTGTATATATATATATATATATATATATATATATATATATATATATATATATATGCAAGAAGTAAGTATTGGCACATCCCACATTATAGAAATCAGCCAAAGCTGAGTAAGTAAACAAAAGAGACAGTCTAACCAGCTATGGACCCTTGATCTGAGGACATCCAATAATTATTCCACTCATGAAATTTGGAAATTTATTGATCTAGGAGATTTCCAGTGAAGTAATGAAAACATGCAATTGAATGCTGCCATAGGGAATGTGTAGATTGAAGTGAGGGGCACAGCAAGATCATTCTGTCATACTTCGGAGGAAGAAGCTGTCATGAGCCAAATGTGAGAGCCAGTCCATATGAAGAGGACCAGAACACTGAGACACACAAAGAAAGAGAATAAGACCAAACGTCAGGGTTTCCTCAGTCATGCTGTTGAATGCATCTCTCCTAGCCTGAGAGCTGCGAGGCATAATCTGAGTGTTTTCACTGCCTGCAACATGATTACCTGATCACACAGAAGTTAAGCATGATCTTGTAAAATGTCCAAAGCTCCTCAAATGTCAGAAGTATCATGTCTGAGTCTTATTGAATGTGGCATTGGAGGGAGATGCAGAATAATTGGCACACTTATATCTTTTCTTCTTATGAATTTCAGGAGAATTCTTTGAAATACTATATGTTTAATACATTTATTTCTATATCATCTGGGTCCAGGAAACACAATGAGTCCTGGTGATCCTGACTAGTTTCCTTCTTATTGAGTGTCTGCCTTACATTATGTCCAAACTCTCAGTAGCAGAAACTTCAAATTTTCAAAGCTCATCTTATCCTTTCTATCAACAGTGTACAATATGCAAAATAAAATGGTTAAGAGTTTGTCATCTTTCACATATTTGGGTGAGTCTCCCCTGAGTTTGTATAAGTGTGATTGATATTTTCTTTCTATGTCACTACATTGATTGCTTTGGATTGCAGAAGGCTGTTTCTATAACAGATTATCCAACACCAGTATGAGCTTTTCACAAAAATTCCTTAATTTATCACCCATTTAGGGATTTTGACTGTGTTCTGAGTCCTAGTTTCTAGGAGGAAGGCAATTTGTCCCTTGTACTTGAGCATGAAGGACACCCTGGGGAGACCATCAGATATTTATTCAGAGAGAGAAAAGAGTGACCTAAGCCACATGCTCTCCTGTGTTCTTGAGAGTCTTATGTGCATGACCTATTCTCAGGTCACAAGGCATATTTGCATGTATAGTGCACAGGATGTCATAGTCAGAGTAGCTGTCATTTGAGACACTTGAGACACTGAGCTTACCTTCATGGTAGAACTGAGACCAGAATTCAGAGCTCCTGAATGCCTGTCTAGTATCCACATGATTACGATTCCATAACTGTGTTGAAAAACTGTGTTCTATGGCTGATCAATCTTTTCTTCATTCTAGTAGTTTTCTATGTTTCAATTACAGACTGAGGAATGAGGAGTAATTTGAAAAGACTCATTTCTTTGAGGATAATATCAGTGAACAAAGAATGTGGAGAGTCCAGTACCATGGCTCAATAGGCTAATCCTCTGCCTTCAGGGCTGGCACTCCAGGTTCTGGTCCTGGTTGGGGAGCTGGATTCTGTCCCAGTTGCCCCTCTTCCAGGCCAGCTCTCTGCTGTGGCCCAGGAGTGCAATGGAGGATGGCCCAAGTGCTTGGGCCCTGCACCACATGGGAGACCAGGAGAAGCACCTGGCTCCTGGCTTCGGATCAGCATGGTGCGCCAGTCTCAGCATGCTGGCTGCAGTGGCCATTGGGTGGTAAAACAATGGAAAAGGAAGACCTTTCTCTGTCTCTCTCTCTCTCACTGTCCACTCTGCCTGTCCAAAAATAAAAAATTAAAAATTAAAAAAAATTAAAATTAAAAAAAAGAATGTGGAGAAAGAAATGAAATCAGTTCATTTTGTGGATTTATAGATTGCACTATATGGGTGTATTTGAAGGTTTAGGGATATCAGACACCATCTGAGGAGTGTTCGTATATGGGGCTCTATTTACACTCACAACAATTTTGGGCACCAGGGATTTTTGCCCTGATTTTATAGAGAAAGTTAGGCAGAGAAAGGTAAAATAACTTGACTGATGTTACTCAGCAAGTGAATGGTGACATGGGAACCCCAATGCTCTGATCATAGTTTAGTCTATTTCTGGAAGCACATTGATAAAGCTGACTTGGGAAATCTTTGGAAAGAGGGCCAGGTTCACTTTTAGTGCTCAGTCATGATTGTGGAATTTCAAAGAGTTTGGACTCTGGAAATTGACAAGTCTTACCTGTGCTCCTAGGACTTGACCAGGATTCTTGATTGACACTCACCTCTAGAGGCTTCTTTTGTGAATGTGAAGAACTTTGTTGACATTCTGGTCCATAGGATTCAGGAAAATACTCATAGAACAGCCTGGAAACTATGCTCACTTTTCCATGCACTTAACTATTTTGGTTCCATGCACATATATACCCCCAACAAGGAGATTCAGACAGAATGTGATGGCTGAGTAACCTGTAGTTACAGATGCACAATCAAGCATCACATTTTAGAAAATGGAAACTAGTGAAATTGTGAAAAGTTCCTAAAGAGAAAGATGACCACTGAGGCAGCACCAGTCATGGTGGTGCAGTGGCTGGGCAGATGGGTACTGGAATCCCTTCATACCCATATCAAATCCTATCACTCTTCTCCTAATTTTGTGACTTGGTGCTGTGATACATAGCCAACTTCACCATATCATTCTTCTAGGGTGAGGACTGGCTCAGGTATTGTGTGAAGGTGCCAAGCACTACCAAACAAAATATAGTGATCATGGTAGTTTCCAGTTTCCTTAAATCCTCAGGTTTTTAGTCTTTCTGGGTGATGAGAACATTGTTGACTGATGAGGCAGATTACCACCACTATCTTCAACAAGTGACTACATGACCCAAATGACTCCAATGTCTTCCAGAGTACACACCACAGAGGACCTGACCTCAGATTCCTCTGTTACTTCTGGAATAAAGTCAGTACTTTCCATTCTGAATGCCAGGGTCCTGAGAAGGGCCACTGCACAGTCATTATACCTACCTCTGCCCCTAAGATCCCTCAGCATTGTGCCCCTTCCTGAATCCACAACTGCTTTGAGGTACATGGTCATATCTTCCCCGTACCTCTATCAAAATCCCCTACAAACCTATCACACTACTGACCTTGACTCCAATGCACTATCAGAAGTTAACTTGACCACTCTGCCCTACTGTCCAAATTTTTGTTATCTGTAATTATTTTAATGTCCAGGAACCTGTTGTCCTGTCTGTCTCTGTTCCACTAAACTGTGAGTTTTCCATGTATAGGTAATGAGGGAACTATGCCTCAATGACCTTTTTATTATTGCAATGACTGAATAGTTCTGAATATATGAATTAACAACACTATGAGTAAGGAAATATTATTCTAAGTTCTTATTTTAGTACATTTCTTCTTCACAAACTACCTTTGAAGTAAAACTGTCTTAGCTTGCTTATAATATTTTCCCTGAAAATGTTAGCAGTTCAGTGTGTCACTCTGAATCTTATGGCTTCAGTCCCAATGATCCGAAGTCACTGTGGTGATACTGGACAGCATATAAACCACAGTTTTGCATTTCCCTCTCCTGTTCAAATGGTCACATTGTCTCATCTTCTCACATTGTGGAGACACAGAATGTACCTGGGTAATAATTATGAGCATGAATGAAAATATCTTCCTAATCTTAATGACTCCAATGTGTAAGAACCAAAAATACACAATTCAGAAAAAGCATCACTTTCTGTAAGGTAATTAGAATATGCATTAGAAAATGCAACATTCTGGTGCCAGAGCCATGGAGCACTAGGTTAATCCTCTGCCTGTGGCACCGGCATCTCATATGGGTGCCAGATTCTAGTCCTGGTTGCTCCTCTTCCAGTCCAGTTCTCAGCTGTGGCACAGGAAATCAGTGGATGATGGCCCAGGTGCTTGGGCCCCTGCGCCCACGTGGGAGACCATGAAGAAGCTCTTGGCTACAGGCTTCGGATCAGCATAGCTCTGGCCTTAACAGCCATTTGTGGGGTGAACCATAGGTTGGAAGACCTTTCTCTCTGTCTCTCTCTCACTGTCTGTAACTCTATCTGTCAAACAAACAAATAAAAAATCTTTTAAAAAAAGAAAGAAAATGCAACATTCTCTCAATATAATATTGAGAACAGTTATTTAATGAAGTTAGGCAGGTTCAACATGATACAGATGTTAGTACTGAAACATCCTGCTGAGTCACTGGGAGAAGATTTTTAGTTGTATTAACTTAACTTAGAAACTGATCATACTTACAAGAAATATCCAGGAACAAGTAGGATATGAAGTTATGCAGAGAGAAGGACTGTGGAAGGATCATCCAGAATAGCAGTGAGAGGAAGTTCTAGTGGAGTAGGAAGCTCAGGAGACAAGAAAAGGACCACTAACCATGAAAGGACTGAAGTCATGTTCCAAGAGACCATCAAGTTTCTACATGGATTATGCTGTCATCTGTGGGCTCAGTCAGGGAAGCATATATTTCTAAATTCATTTTTGTGATCAGTATTTTTTCTTTAATAGATTTTATTTATTTTTTAAATTAAACTTTTATTTAATGAATATAAATTTTCAAAGTACAGCTTGTGGGTTACAATGACTTCCCCCTCCCAAAATTTCCCTCCCACCTGCAACCCTCCCTTTTCCCACTCCCTCTCCCCTTCCAATCATATGATGATTCATTTTCAATTCTCTTTATATACAAAAGATCAGTTTAGTATATATTAGGTAAAGATTTCAACAGTTTGCCCCCATATAGTAACACAAAGTGAAAAAAATACTGTTGGAGTACTAGTTATAGCATTAAATAAGAGTGTACAGTACATTAAAGACAGAGATCTTACATAATATATATTTTTTAAATTAATTAATTTTCTATGCCATTTCCAAATTAACACCAGGTTGTTCCTTTTTTCATTTCCAATTATCTTTATATACAGAAGATCGATTCAGTATATAATTAGTAAAGATCTCATCAGTTTGTACTCATGCAGAAACACAAAGTGTAAAAATACGTTTCAGTACTAGTTATAGCATCACTGCACATTAGACAACACATTAGCGATAGATCCCACATGAGATGTAAGTACACAGTGACTCCTGTTGCTGACTTAACAATTTGACACTCCTGTGCATGGTGTCAGTAATCTCCCTAGGCTCTAGTCATGAGTTGCTGAGGCTATGGAAGCCTTTAGAGTTCGCTGACTTTGATCTTATTCCGATAGGGTCATAGTCACAGTGGAAGTTCTCTCCTCCCTTCAGAGAAAGGTACCTCCTTCTTTGATGGCCCTGTTTTTTCCACTGGGATCTCACTCCCAGAGATCTTTCATTTAGGTCTTCTTTTTTTCTTTTCCATGGTTTCTTTGCTTTCCATGCCTACAATATTCCATGGGCTCTTCAGCCAGATCTGAATGCCTTGAGGGCTGATTCTGAGGCCAGAGTGTTGTTTAAGACATCTGCCATTCTATGAGTCTGCTGTGTATCCCACTTCCCATGTTGGATCCTTCTCTCCCTTTTTGATTCTATCAGATAGTATTAGCAGACATGTCTTGTTTGTGTGATCCCTTTGACTCTTAGACCTATCAGAGCCATCGAATGTGAACTGAAACTGATCACTTGGACTAGTGAGATGGCATTGGTACATGCCACCTTGATGGGATTGTATTGGAATCCCCTGGCACGTTTCTAACTCCACTATTTGCGGCAAGTCTGATTGTGCATGTCCCCAATTGTACATCTCCTCCCTCTCTTTTTCCACTCTTAAATTTAACAAGGATCACTTTTCAGTTAAAATTTAAACACCTAAGAATAATTGTGTGTTAATTACAGAGTTCAACCACTAGTACTAGAACAACAACAACAACAACAACAACAACAAATACTAAAAAGGATAAATTATGTGATCAGTATTATTTGCTTCCTTATGTTGCATAACTGAGGGCTCCAGGTTCTCAGTTTCAGTTGTCATCTAACCTCATGCCCTCGAGATGACTTTTACTTCCCCCCTCACTCCACGGTACACAGTCTGGCAGGAAAATTTCCCTGAAGTCTGCAAAGTGGCTCCTTATACAGACGACCATGCCAGTATATCAGCTTTGCCATCTTCAATCAGTAGAGCCAAACACAAACTAAGGGAGAGAGAAACATCAGGCATAACACAGGGTACAGATATCAGGGCCTATCTTAAAATTGTGCCTACCATGCCCACTGTTCTACAAAAGTTTGCTCATGATGCAAAGATATTTCATACTATTGAAAAAGTGGTTTTAGAGATGAAGAATCTGAAGCAAGTGGAAATATAAACCTTTCTTATGCTAAAATTTCCCACTTGGATTCCTCACACATTTGAAGCTGGATAATATTAGTGGAGGCACAGGCCAGTACTATTTTTTGAAGGATGACAGCTATGGAATAGAAGGCAGTGCAGCCCCATTATGTGACAGCTGGAAATGTCTACAGAGTTCACAAAATTCTGGGAAACCAAATTAGCCCAGCTGAGAAGCATGACTGTACGCCATGTTAGTGCACAGAGTGGAGGGCATGTTGTCCGAGTAGGGAAGAACTATGGGGCTGATTGGCAGGAATTCTCTTTTCTGTTGTTATAATTTAAAACATGGTGAGAATTCTTTCTTAAGCTTTGGAAATTGGAATGCACATTTTCATTTATCTTTTATTTAATGAATGTAAATTTCCAAAGTACAGCTTATGGATTACAATGGCTTCCCCCCCCATAACTTCCGTCCCACCCATAACCCTCACCTTTCCCACTCGCTCTCCCCTTCCATTCACATCAAGATTCATTTTCAATTCTCTCTCTATATATAGAAAATCAGTTTAGTATATATAAAGATTTCCACAGTTTGCCCTCACATAGCAACACAAAGTGAAAAAATACTGTTGAAGTACTAGTTATAGCATTAAATAACAGTGTACAGCACATTAATGACAGAGATTCTGCAGGATATTTTTTTAAAAAATTGATTTATTTTCTATGTAATTTCCAATTTAACATCAAGGATTTTTTTTTCATTGTGAATTATCTTTATATACAGGATATTGATTCAGTATGTACTAAGTAAAGATTTCATCAGTTTGCACACACACATAAACACAAAGTGTAAAAAAAACTGTTTCAGTACTAGCTATATCATTACTTCACATTGGACAACCTATTAAGGACAGATCCCACATGGGACGTAAGTACACAGTGACTCCTGTTGTTGATTTAACAATTTAACATTCTTGTTTATGGCATCAGTAAACTCCCTAGGCTCTAGTCATGAGTTGCCAAGGCTATGGAAGCCTTTAGGTTTTGCTGACTTTGATCTTATTCTGACAGGGTCATAGTCAAAGTAGAAGTTCTCTCCTCCCTTCAGAGAAAGGTACCTCCTACCTTTCCACTGGGAAAACACTCACTGAGATCCTTCATTTAGGCCTTCTTCTTTTTTTCAGAGTGTCTTGGCTTTCCATGCCTAAAATACTCTCATAGGCTCTTCAGCCAGATCTGAATGCCTTAAGGGCTGATTCTGAGGCCAGAGTGCTATTTAGAACATCTGTCATTCTATGAGTCTGCTGTGTCTCCCCCTTCCCATGTTGGATCCTTCTCTCCCTTTTTGGTTTTATCAGTTAGTATTAGCAGACACTTTCTTGTTTGTGTGATCCCTTTGACTCTTAGACCTATCAGAGCCATCGAATGTGAACTGAAACTGATCACTTGGACTAGTGAGATGGCATTGGTACATGCCACCTTGATGGGATTGTATTGGAATCCCCTGGCACATTTCTAACTCCACCATTTGTGGCAAGTCCGTTTGAGCATGTCCCCAATTGTACATCTCCTCCCTCTCTTTTTCCACTCTCTAATTTAACAGGGATCAATTTTCAGTTAAAATTTAAACACCTACGAATAATTGTGTGTTAATTACAGAGTTCAACCACTAGTACTAGAACAACAACAAAAAAATACTAAAAGGGATAAAGTATTACATTGTACTTCAATAGTCAGCACCATAGCTGATCAAGTCACTATTTCTCATAGTGTCCACTTCACTTCCACAGTTTTCCCCTTTGGTGCTCAGTTAGTTGTCACCAATCGGGGAAAACAGATGACTTTTGTCTCTTTGGGACTGGCTTAATTCACTCAGCATGATGTTTTCCAGATTCCTCCATCTTGTTGCAAATGACCGTATTTCATTGTTTTTGACTGCTGTATAGTCTTCCATAGAGTACATGTTCCATAGTTTCTTTATCCAGTCTACTGTTGTTGGGCATTTGGGTTGGTTCCAGGTCTTAGCTATTGTGAGTTGAGCTGCAATAAACATTAATGTGCAAATGGCTTTTTTATTAGCCAAGTTAATGTCCTTTGGGTAAATTCCAAGCAGTGGGATGGCTGGGTTGAATGGTAGGGTTATATTCAGGTTTCTGAGGAATCTCCAGACAGACTTCCATAGTGGCTTAACCAGTTTGCATTCCTACCAACAATGGGTTAGTGTCCCTTTTTCCCCATATCCTCTCCAGCATCTGTTCTTGGTAGATTTCTGAAAGTGAGCCATTCTCACCAGGGTGAGGTGAAACCTCATTGTGGTTTTGATTTGTATTTCGCTGATGGCTAGTGATCCTGAACATTTTTTCATGTGTCTGTTGGCCATTTGGATTTCCTCTTTGGAAAGATGTCTGTTGAGGTCCTTGGCCCATCTTTTAAGTGGGTTGTTTGTTTTGTTGTTGTGGATTTTCTTGATTTCTTTGTAGATTCTGGTTATCACCCCTTTATCTGTTGCATAGTTTGCAAATATTTTTTCCCATTCTGTCAGTTTCCTATTCACTTTCCTGACTGTTTCTTTTGCAGTACACAAACTTCTCAGTTTGATGCAATCCCAATAGTTAATTTTGGCTTTCACTGCCTGTGCTCCTGGGGTCTTTTCCAAGAAGTCTTTACTTGTTCCTGTATCTTGCAAGGTTTCTCCAATGCTCTCTAATAATTTGATGGTGTCAGGTCATGGATTTAAGTCTTTAATCCACATTGAGTGAATTTTTGTGTAAGGTGAAATGTAGAGATCTTGCGTCATGCTTCTGCACGTGGAAATCCAGTTTTCTCAGCACCATTTATTGAACAGACTGTCCTTACTCCAGGGATTGGTTTTGGATCCTTGATCAAATATGAGTTGGCTGTAGATGTTTGGGTTGCTTTTTGGTGTTTCGATTCTGTTCCATTGTTCTATCCATCTGTTGCTGTACCAGTACCATGCTGTTTTGATAACTACTGCCCTGTAGTATGTCCTGAAATCTGGTATTGTGATGCCTCCGGCTTTGTTTTTGTTGTACAAGATTGCTTTAGCTATTCGAGGTCTCCTGTGTCTCCTTACAAATTTGAGCATTATTTTTTCCAGATCTGAGAAGAATGTCTTTGGTATCTTGATTGGCATTGCATTGAATGTGTAAATTGCTGTTGGGAGAATGGACATTTTGATGATGTTGATTCTTCCAATCCATGAGCATTTAAAATTTTTCCATTTTTTGGTATCCTCTTCTATCTCTTTCTTTTAGGTTTTGTAATTTCCATCGTAGAGATCTTTAATGACCTTGGTTAAGTTTATTCCAAGGTATTTGATTGTTTTTCTTGCTATCGAGAAAGAGATTTAACTTAGAATTTCTTCCTCAGCCACGGCATAGTCTGTGTATACAAAAGCTGTTGATTTTTGTGCATTGATTTTATATCCTATCTTATCGTCTGCAAAGAGGGATAGTTTGAGTTCTTCCTTCCCAATTTGTATCCCTTTAATTTCTTTTTCTTGCCTAATACCTCTGGCTAAGACTTCCAGAACTATATTGAAGAGCAGTGGTGAGAGTGGGCATCCCTGTCTGGTACCAGATTTCAGTGGAAATGCTTCCAACTTTTCCCCATTCAATAGGATACTGGCCGTAGGTTTTTCATAAATTGCTTTGATTGTATTGAGGAATGTTCCTTTTATACCCAGTTTGCTTAGGGTTTTCATCATGAAAGGGTGTTGTATTTTATCAAATACTTTCTCTGCGTCTATTGAGATAATCATATGGTTTTTCTTCTGCAGTCTGTTAACATGGTGTATCACATTGATTGTTTTGTGAACACTGAACTATCCCTGCATACCAGGGATAAATCCCACTTGGTCTGGGTGGATGATCTTTCTAATGTGATGTTGCATTCTATTGGCCAGAATTTTATTGAGGATTTTTGCATCTATGTTCATCAGGGATATTGGTCTATAATTCTCTTTCAATGCTGCATCTCTTTCTGGCTTAGGAATTCAGGTGATGCTGGCTTCATAGAAAGAGTTTGGGAGAATTCCTTCTTTTTCAATTGCCCTGAATAGTTTGAGGAGAATTTGGGTTAGTTCTTCTTTAAATGTCTGGTAGAATTCAGCCGTGAATCCATCTGGTCCTGGACTTTTCTTTTTTGGGAGGACCTTTATTACTGTTTCAATTTCTGTGTCAGTTATGGGTCTGTTTAGGTTTTCTATGTCTTCCTGCCTCAATTTAGGTAGGTTGTATGTCTCCAAGAATCTGTCCATTTCTGATAGATTTCCCTGTTTGCTGGCATACAAGTCCTTGTAGTAATTTCTGATGATTCTTTTTATTTCTGTGGTGTCTGTTGTTATGTTTCCTTTTTCATCTCTGATTGTATTGATTTGGGTCTTTTCTCTTCCTTTTTTAGTTAGTTGAGCCAATGGGGTGTCAATTTTGTTTATTTTTTTTAAAAAAAAAGCTCCTCGTTTGGCTGATTTTTTGTAATTTTTTTTTTGGATTCATCCTGTTTATTTCTTCTCTGATTTTAATTATTTCTCTTCTCCTACTAGCTTTGGGTCTGGTTTGCTACTGATTTTCTAGATCCTTGATATGATATGAAAGTTTATCTATTTGGTGCCTTTCCAATTTCTTTTTTTTAATTATTTTTGACAGGCAGTGTGGACAGTAGAGGGAGACAGAGAGAAAGGTCTTCCTTGCCGTTGGTTCACCCTCCAATGGCCGCCAGGTTGGCGGGCTGTTGCCGGCGCACCGCACTGATACGATGGCAGGAGCCAGGTGCTTATCCTGGTCTCCCATGGGGTGCAGGGCCCAAGAACTTTGACCATCCTCTACTGCACTCCCTGGCCACAGCAGACAGCTGGCCTGGAAGAGGGGCAACAGGGACAGGATCGGTGCCCCAACCAGGACTAGAACCCGGTGTGCTGGAGCCACAAGGCAGAGGATTAGCCTACTGAGCTGCGGTGGCGGCCTCCAATTTCTTGATATAGGCACCTATTGATATAAATTTTCCTCTTAACACTGCTTTTGCTGTATCTCATAGGTTTTGGTATGATGTGCTGTTATCCTCATTTACTTCCAGGAAATTTTTGATTTCTCTTTTAATTTATTCTATGACCCATTGTTCATTCAGGAGCATGTTGTTCAGTCTCCATGTGTTTGTATGTGCTCTGGTGATTCCCGAGTTGCTAATTTCTAACTTAATTCCTTTGTGGTCTGAGAAGCTGCATGGTATGATTCTAATTCTTTTGAATTTGCTGAGACTTGCTTTATGGCCTAGCATGTGGTCAATCCTAGAGAAGGTTCCACGTACTGCTGAGAAGAATGTAAAGTTTTCTGTGTAGGATAAAAAGTTTTGTAGATATCTGTTAGATCCATTTGGGCTATAGTGTCATTTAAATCTACTGTCTCCTTGTTGGTCTTCTGTCCTGATGATCTGTCTATCTCTGAGAGTGGAGTATTGAAGTCCCCCAGTACTATTGTATTGGGGTCTAAGTCTCCCTTTAATTCCCTTAACAAGTCTTTTAAATAAACCGGTGCCCTGTAATTAGGTGCATATACATTGATAATCATTATATTTTTCTGTTGAATGGATCTCTTAATCATTATATAGTGCCCCTCTTTGTCTCTCCTAAATGTTTTTGTGGTAAAATTTATGTTATCTGATATTAAGATGGCTACTCCTGCTCTTTTTTCATTTCTGTTGGCATGGAATATCTTTTTCCAGCCTTTCACTTTCAGTCTGTGTACATCTTTGTTAGAAAGATGTGATTCTTGTAAGCAGCAGATAGATGGGTTTTGTTCTTTAACCCAATCAGCCAATTGGTGTCTTTTAACTGGATTGTTCAGGCCTTTAACGTTTAATGTGACTAACGATAAGTAGTAACTTTGCCCTATCATTTTTGGGTTTCCTGTGATCTTTTGCTGTGAGGTTTCCTTCCTTTACCTTCTTTCATATTGGTGACCGTGTTTCTGTGTTTCTGCGTGTATCACATCTTTAAGTATCTTTTGCAGGGCTGGACGAGTGGTGACAAATTCTTTCAATTTCTATTTGTTGTGAAAGGTCTTTCTTTCACCTTCATTCAAAAATGAGAGCTTTGCAGCATATAATATTCTGGGTTGGCAGTTTTTCTCTCTTAGTACCTAGGGTATATCTCGCCATTCCCTCCTCGCTTGTAAGGTTTCTGATGAGAAGTCAGCTGTGAGTCTAATTGGGGATCCTCTGAGACTAATCTGCCATTTCTCTCTTGCACATTTTAGGATCTTTCCTTTATGTTTAACTAGAGTGAGTTTAATTACAACATGTCGTGGTGAGGATCTCTTTTGGTCATGTTTATTAGGGGTTCTATGAGCTTCCTGTACTAGGATGCCTCTGTCCTTCTCCAAACCTGGGAAATTTTCTGCTAGTATCTCACTAAAAAGGCCTTCTAATCCTTTCTCCCTCTCCATGCCTTCAGGAACTCCTAGGACCCGAATGTTCTGTTTTTTAGTAGTATCCTGTAGATTCCCAACAATATTTTTTAGATTTCTAATTTCCTCTTCTTTTCTTTGGTTTGCCTGTTTCCTTTCCTGTTCTCTGTCTTCTAATTCTGATATTCTCTCTTCTGCTTCGCCCATTCTGTTTTTAAGGCTCTCTAATGTGTTTGTTATTTGATCTATTGAATTCTTCATTTCATTATGGTTTCTCGTCACTATCACAGTTTCTTGTTCTGCTAGTTGTTTCATTTCATTTTGATTCCTCCTTAATATTTCATTTTCATGAGAGAGATTTTCTATCTTGCCCATTAAGGATTTCTATAGTTCAAGAATTTGTTTTTGAGAACTTCTTAATGTTCTTATCAATTTTTTGAGATCCACTTCTTGCATTTCCTCTATCTCTTCATCTTCATGATTGTGCATTGGGGTGTCTTTTTCATTTGGGGGCATTATAGTGTCTTCCTTGCTCTTGTTTCCTTGGTTTCTACTTTTGTTTGGCATCTTGAAGGTGTTGCCAAAGAACTCTGATTCTTCAGTGTTGCCTAGGCTAAGGAGTTTGTTTTACTTTTGTAAAGTAAGTGGTCCCTGCTCTTTGTCTTTCTGGGGTTTGTAAGGAGAGTGCAGAGAGAGGCTAGTGCCCCAGCTGGTTCCCCCCCTTTTTTTTTCTTCCAGTCAGCCTGGTGTAGCTCCCCCTCCCCACCACATGAGCTCCAACCACAGTCTAACCTTCACAGCCAATGTCTCCGGGTACCTTTGCTTCCAGCGCCGGGGCTCAAATTCTGTGGGTGGGCCGTGTCCATGGCGCACCTCCGTGGGAGTGGGGTCGGGTCAGGTCGGCACGGCTGGGCACTGCTAGGTGTGGTTCGGTGCAGCTCGGCAGGGCTCGTTGTGGTGTGCGTGTCAGTGGACCACCTTACTCTCCCAGTAGGTCCTCTGTGTCGCATCCACTAGATCCGGAAGAGTTTCCTCTCCAGATTTTTCCTCTGATACTCTTCTTCAGGGTACAGTAACTCCACCCTTGTTTAAATTTATTTTCCCAAACTGTTGTGTGTGCCCTCACTCTTCTTCCATCTTGGCTCCGCCCCCAAGAATTTGTTTTATGAGCTTCTTAATGATCTTACCAATTTTTTGAGATCCGCTTCTTGCATTTCTTCTACCTCATCATCTTCATAATCTTGAATTGGGGTGTCTTTTTCATTTGGGGGCATCATAGTGTCTTCCTTGCTCTTGTTACCTTGGTTTCTATGTTTGACATCTTGGAGGTGTGGCCAAAGAGCTCCGTTTGTTTCTTCAGGTTTAAGGGTTTGCCCAAGGTGTGACTCACCCAGATTGTCCTCTGGGTTGCTCTCTTGCTCGCTCTCTCTCTCTCTCTTTTTTTTTTTAGACCCAGTTGGTAAGAAATTTCACACAGCTCACTGGGTTGCCTAGGCTAAGGAGTTTGTTTTACATATGTAAAATGGTGCCTGCTCTTTGTCTTGCTCCTCTTTGTAAGGTGAGTGGAGAGAGAGGCTAGGCACCCTATGGGTTCCCCTTATTTATTTGCTTTTTTTTCTCTCCTCTAGTCAGCCTGGTGCAGGTTCCCCCGTGGGACCTCAGACCACACTCTAACCTTCCTGGCCAATGTCTTGGGTTTCCTTCCAGCACTGGGGATCAAATTCTGTGGCTGGGTTTCTGTGGCTGGGCTCACTGGGTTCCGCACTCTTGTGGCTCTGATCTCGTGGCTCTGCTCCCACAGCACAGCTCAGTGCAGTAGTGGGCCACCTTGCTCTCCCCGTAGGTCTTCTGTGTCACAACCATTAGATCTGGAAGAGTTTCCTCTGCAGTTTTTTTCTGAGTCTTTTCCTGAGGGTACAGTAACTCCATTTTTGTTAAACTATCTTTTCCTGGACTGTTGGTGCATGCCCTCACTCTTCCGCCATCTTGGTTCCACCCCCAAAATACTGGAATGCACATTTCTGATTTTGGATTTACTGCCAATATTTTAACATTTTGCACTTTAAAGGTTGTGAATTAATGATGGAGTCTTATTTTATGTAAAATGCTAATGGCATCACTTCTCCTTTAGTCTCTTTGATGTAGGCAGGCATATGGGATAAAATTGATTAGATGTGTGAGCTGGAAGACCACATCTTCCTCACACCCCATGTGATTTCATGACCCTACCTGATCACACCTGTGTGGCCTCCTGCCAATCAGGTTATGTAACCATTCACCATTGGAAGTGGATAAATGTCCTGAAACAAAGGGCCAGGCCCTTCTTTTTTCCTCCCTGACTTGATCCCCATGTGGCCCTGCACCTTTGGGCACATCGACTTTGGACCACCTGTTCCATTCTTTATGGCCTGCATGCTTCTCCATGCAGCTAGCTCCTGGCCTGCTCTCTGCTCAGTATGAATCTAGACTTCCCTATCTCTTAGATAGAGCCCTCACTCTCCTATGCATTTCTCTCACTGAATAAAAAACTTAAAACCTTACCATGCTGCCCAGTTTATTTGAGCCAGTAATTCAGAATTATTCTCTGAATTCATGCCAAGAACCCTCAAGGTTTATTAATATGGGGAATCATAGCCCTAAGAGAACTGAAAGGTTCTTGCACTCAGACACCTAGTACCTATCACCATTAGGAATGAGGGTCCTACTTTCTTGTGTCTTTTTCTACCCCTTTGATTCTGGATCCCCCTCAATTCATCACAAAATTTGAGATACTTCCCTTTGTTTCCTGTTAATCATGTTGTTCAAAATAATCCTGGGTGTTCAAAATAATCCTGGGTGTTCAAAAACTATCCTGGACTGAATTTGAAGTGCAATTGTTTTGCTCTGCTCATGGGTTAAAAAATAGATCATCTATCACTTAAATGGATCATTAAAAACTTCTGTAGGAGTTAATCCAAAGGTAGTATGTAAAAAGACTTCACCTAGGAAAAAACAAGGTCTAAGGAAAACTAGTAGACAATATTTACCATAGATCAGGAATGTCTATGTTAATAAGTAGACAATAAGTGGATGTTCCTGAGATTACCTGAGTCAGCTTCCTTCATCAGAATGTACTCAAAGAATTGGCTTTTACCCAATTCATTTTCTTTACTCATTGTAGGCTCTCCATATATAAAATTGGCAACACCACCTTGATCATTTCTCTCTCAAACTTAGGTGTAACATAAAGATTATAATGACGTCTGTACTCAGTGGGAGACCACCTCAGCTACGTGTCTTTCAAGAGAAATCTGTGGCTAAAATTCCTCAATCAGCACTCTACAACCTAGATTCCATTCCCAGCCATTTTTACACTTGGAAGCTGGCAGCTACCTGTATTTTTGTTTGTCTCAGAGACAGCCCCAAGTAGCTGACTGCTGAGAAAGCATTATTGGTCTAGGACAATTGGTGGCTAAAATTAGGCTTAACTTCAGCCTAAAATCTGGAGAAACATCTAGTGAGAAATTTTTCTGAGTCAAGGAAAACTAGTTTTTTAAATTTGTTCTTTTACAGATCCAACTGGCTATAAATAATTATGGGTTAACAGAGATCTACTCTTATAGTCTACAGTGCATTTTACAAAATTAAGGGATTTGTTGTGGCATAGTGGGTGAAGCCACTGCATGTAACACTGGATCCCATATGGACACCATTTTGAGTGCCATAAGCTCCATTTCTGATCCAACTCCTGCTAATGTGCATGGGAAATCAGTGCAGATTGGCCGGAGAACTTGGGACCCTGAAACCACATGGGAGATACAGAAGAAGCTCCTGGCTCTTGGCTGCAGACTGGCCAAGCTCCAACCATTTCAGTGATTTGAGGAGTGATTAAACAGATGAAAGATTTCTCTCTGTGTGTCTCTCTGTATCTCTATCCCTCTGCAACTCTTTCTAACAAATAAATAAATCTTGAATACAATTTTGTGTTTTACTCTAAGACTGCTTGACCTCAGTTCTCCTTTAGATTAAATGAGAAATGGCTGCTCAAGCATTGTTTGAAGTATGTCTTTGTTAAAATTATAATTTAAGTAAGAATAAAGGATACATGATAAGTTACACAAGATAAATACATTCACATTCTCCCTCAGCCCTCATTAGTGAGTCATCGAATGAAAAATGCTAAGGAAGAGGTCATAGAGACAGCATAGAGACAGTTTTAGGTTTGACATTGGATTCCATACAAAAGCAAAAGCATTAAAAGAAATTCCAAATGCCAATGTGTGGGCCAAGGGGAGGATGGAGCTTTTTTGAGAGATCTTTAAAAAATAACCATGCATATGTTTGTTGAATCCTTCAGCTAATTTCCCAGTGTTTTGAATATATCATTTTATTGGTTCAAATCCTTATCAGAAATATCTGTTCCTTTTTTATCAGAATATCTGCAGGTGTCATGGAACAGAACAGTAGACACACCACCTATGAATTACTCCTTTGCCTTAGCATCTTAATCTCCCACGGATCCTCTTTCAATGCTGTTTTTAGCTACATATTGATCCAAATAATTCAGAAGATCATTACATAATCTCCAATTTCATGATTCTACCTTTATCTGCTTCCAAATCTATTGACCAAAGTCATTGTTATGGATAACCTCTGGCTTCATTACAGTAAATTTAAAACTCAACTTCAAATTGAGTGAAGATTCTAGGTGATGTAAATGAATTGACTCTTCTTCTATTTTTTAAGAAAGTTTTTTTTAATTTAATAACTATAAATTTCAGAGGTACAACTTTTGGAATATAGCAGTTTCTCCCCCATATATGCTCTCCAACCCCCAAACCGCCCCACCTCCTTCTCCATCTCCCATCCCATTCTTCATTAAGATTCATTCTCAATTATTTTCATACATGGAAAATAAACTCTAAATCTACAAAGTGATATCATCAAATTACTAGAGAACATTGAGGAAAATCTACAAGGTATCGGCATGGGGAAAGGCTTCTTAGAAAAGCCCCCCAGAAGCACAGGCAATCAAAGCCAAAATTAACAATTGGGTTACATCAAACTGAGAAGTTTCTGCACTGCAAATGAAACACTCAACAAAGGGAAGAGGTGACCAACAGCATGGGAGGAAATATTTGCAAACAAAACAACTGATGATGGGTTAACTTCCAGAATCTATAAAGAGCTCAAGAAATTCAACAACAAGAAAACAAACAATCCGGCCGGCGCCGCGGCTCACTAGGCTAATCCTCTGCCTTGCGGCGCCAGCACACTGGGTTCTAGTCCCGGTGGGGGCACCGATCCTGTCCCGGTTGCCCCTCTTCCAGGCCAGCTCTCTGCTATGGCCCGGGAGTGCAGTGGAGGATGGCCCAAGTTCTTGGGCCCTGCATCCCATGGGAGACCAGGAGAAGCACCTGGCTCCTGCCATCGGAACAGCGCAGTGCGCCGGCCGCAGCGCGCCTACCGCGGCGGCCATTGGAGGGTGAACCAACGGCAAAAGGAAGACCTTTCTCTCTGTCTCTCTCTCTCACTGTCCACTCTGCCTGTCAAAAAAAAAAAAAGAAAACAAACAATCCAATTAAGAAATGGGTAAAGGAACTAAAGAATTTTTGAGTTTCAAGAGAGGAAATTCAAAAGGCTAACACATGAAAAAATGTTCAGGATTGCTAACCATCAGGGAAATGCAAATAAAAACCAAATGTAGTTACACCTCATAGGCTGACTCAGTGTCAAAGCTGTCCACATGGTTCTCCCTCAGCTAATATCACAGGTGACAAAGGATATCACAGGTGACACAGGATGTCACAGATAGAGCTCATGTAGCTCCAAGAAGATGGTGTTGCCTACAGATCCAGCTGTGGGGGTCCCCTGTGATGTCCCCACCCACTGCTATGTATCTGTCCATGTTCCACAGTGTCTTCCTACTTTCTATAAGTTTTCAACTGTAAACTTCTGTTAAACTCTGTCCTGGAAATGCAGTTACTTCACCTTCTTTCCGTTATCTTCCTGTGGTCAAAATCAGCCCATCCTCTATCTATTTAGCCATCTTGGATCTCTCTCCCATTCTGCTGTATTAAGTTCAAAAATAATCTCAAGTGTATTACACCTGAAAATCTTCAATGAAAGAGTAATGAATTTGTGTCAGGCACTGTCAGTGGCAAATGTTACTTATCTCATTGAATTTTCACTAACATTCTATATGTTTCCATTATCTCAATTTCCGATTAAGATGATGAAGAATAAAAAGTGTCATTATATTGGTTGGAAGCACTCAAGATGTTATTAAGAAAATTGGAATTTGAATATAGGTATATCTGATATTGAAGTCCAGATTCTTAGTCAATAATATTTTGTTCATAGGGTTAATTGGTTTTCATTTTATCTGGGTACATTTTGAAGATTTCCAAAGTGATTACCTACTTGCTACATACATATATATACATACATATATTAACTCACTACATACTCACAATACTGCAATTAAAATAAAGCCAACTGTAGAGTAAATAAAATGAGTCTATATGAGTCAATAATGAGTCTATATGAGTCAATAATTAAGTAGGAACTATTAGCTTGAGAAAGAACAGGGGTATTCAGAGTATAGTTTAAAATTTTAAAGTAAATTTATGAATGAATGATTCATGGAGATGTGATTTAGGTTTTGCATTCTATACATAATTTTAAAAGATAAGCTACATGCTTATCTATAATACAGGTAGTGGTAGAATGTTACTTTTTAATATTCTGCTTTTGTGTATGAGTAACATAACCATTTTATTGGAAATATGGAAAATAGAAAAGTCAAAATTAACCATTAGGGTTCAGTACTGTTGCACAATGGGTTAAAGTCCCACCTGGAGTACTGGCATCTCTTATGGGCACCAATTCAAGTCCTAGCTACTCCGCTTCCAATCCAACTCCTTGCTAATTTGCCTGGGAAATAAATGGAGGATAATTTGGAGTTTATTAGAGGAGAGGGATCTGGTAAGGGAGAAAAGGTGACATCACTTCCTTGATCATAGAACATAATAGAGCTTAGAACCCTGGTGTCTGGGTATCCATATTTCAAATGAAAGTTACCATTCAGTTAACTTGGTCAGAGACAATTTTAAGAATAATATATTCTTGTGCTCAGCCAGCACTTATAGTGGTTGTGGGCTCAGGAGTCCATGGGTTCTGATCTGTCTTTAGATATTAGTTTAGGCCACCATCCCTCTCATGCTGGTTTCCATCTTGTAGTGGGATGACATAGCTGAGAGGAGCAGCTATGCTAGAAATGAGAATGAGCCATCTCAGTCTCATGAAGACAGAGTCATGTCATGCCACAGGTGAGTGAGCAGAGGGGACTGAAGAAGTGAATTACAGTTATGATGCTAAAAATAATAGGAATTATAATGGGAAGCAAACTATGCTCTTCTTTATTACTTTGTAATTGTTCATTTGTTAAGCTTATATACAGATCTGATATCATTATTAAATGTGTGACTTAATTTTTTAAAAAATTGTTAGACTTGTTAATGAAAATCCTTGTTGAATTTATTGTTAAGTCAAACAAACTTAAGAAATGTGTCTTACATAATGCCTCAATAAAAATAAAGCAGAAATACTGTGTGCCTTTATAGTCATAAAATATCAATCTTTAAAAATAACTCAAGGACAGACTCAAAACACCAGCACTGAAACACAAGGTGAGCCGAACCTCAATACCCCAAGACACCAGTGGGAAAGTGGAAAGAGGAGACTAGAGGGAACGAGGCTTGAAACTATGTGGGGAAAAGTTCACCAGGCTAACTAGAAGAGAGAGAGGGAAAAAAAAGTGACCGATAAGGACATGAGTTTCTCTCTCTCCACTCACCCCTCAAAGGCAAGCAAGACAAAGAGCAGGCACCATTTTGGACGAACATCATAAGCAGGGCGACCTCAGGTCTGCACCGGCCCTGAGCCTAGCAGAAAAACCTGACTCTGGGGGGTGAAATAACAGGATATTAGGTTCTAACTTAGCAACCCAGTGGGAGACTGCAGGAGAATTGAAGCTCACACCAAGGGCAGCAGAGATTCCCTGTGTGGTCCTTGGGAAAGAGTTTCCAATCTCTGGCTCCTGTGGGTATATCATTTGCCTGCTAACTACCTCCAATTATGTTCAGCTGTGTGGAATTACTTCCCTTTTGAACCAAAAAAAAAAAAAAAGAAAGAAAGAAAGAGAGATTTACCACGCCTAACCTGGGAGTGTCACCTTTGACACACCTTCAACCCTGAGGAACCAGAGCTCTCAGACCACACTCATCTAAGCCTCTAAGGCTCCACTGAAAGCAGACAGTACACTTAATATAGAGCCATAGTACAACAAGAAAAAACACCACAGTGAAGAAACCAATTATCTCCAACATGCCAAACAACAAATGCAAAAACCAAGCTAACAAGAACAAGGAAGACACTATGATGCCCCCAAATGAAAAAGACACCCCAACCCAAGATTATGAAGATGATGAGATAGAAGAAATGCAAGAAGTGGATCTCAAAAAAAATTGATAAGAACATTAAGAAGTTCTCAAAAACAAATTCATGAACTACAGAAATCCTTAATGGACAAGATAGAAAATCTCTCTCATGAAAATGAAATATTAAGGAGGAATCAAAATGAAATGAAACAACTAGTGGAACAAGAAACTGTGATAGTGATGAGAAATCATAATGAAATGAAGAATTCAATAGATCAAATGACAAACACATTTGAGAGAATGTGTTTAAACAGAATGGGCGAAGCAGAAGAGAGAATATCAGACTTAGAAGACAGAGAACAGGAAAGGAAACAGGCAAACCAAAGAAAAGAAGAGGAAATTAGAAATCTAAAAAATATTGTTGGAAATCTACAGGATACTACTAAAAAACAGAACATTCGGGTTCTGGGAGTTCCTGAAGGCATGGAGAGGGAGAAAGGATTAGAAGGCCTTTTTAGTGAGATACTAGCAGAAAATTTCCCAGGTTTGGAGAAGGACACAGACATGTTAGTACAGCAAGCTCATAGAACCCCTAATAAACATGACCAAAAGAGATCCTCACCACGACACATCGCAATCAAACTCACCACAATGAAACATAAAGAAAAGATCCTAAAATGTGCAAGAGAGAAATGTCAAATTACTCTCAGAGGATCTCCAATTAGACTCACAGCAGACTTCTCAACAGAAACCCTACAAGCTAGAAGGGAATTGCGAGACATAGCCCAGGTACTAAGAGAGAAAAACTGCCAGCCCAGAATACTATATCCTGCAAAGCTCTCATTTGTGAATGAAGGGGGAAATTAAGACTTTTCATAGCAAACAGAAATTGAAAGTATTTGTTGCCACTCATCCTGCCCTGCAAAAGATGCTTAAAGATGTGTTACACACAGAAACACAGAAACACGGTCACCAATATGGAGAAGGTAAAAGGAAGGACACCTCACAGCATAAGATCACAGGAAGCTCAATTTCTCTTTGACATAGAATTAAACTCTGATTCTCTATTAAAGCGATGTGTTAAAGTAATCTATTATGTTCTCTTGATGTCTGTTAAATTCTAATTGTTCAAAAATAGCTGAGGTTTTATTAAGAGCTTTGGGTTATTTAAATATGTGCTTATTTTCAAAGATTTGAATAATCACCTTGTAACAATGAACAAACTTGGTCTATGTTATGTGATGATTTTAAGGAATATTATTTCAACCAGATATTTTGGATTTTGAGCCTTCTTGGCATTCTTGACAGGCATTCAAAAAATCAAAATTCCAAACAATCTGGACTCTAAAATTTCCAGTAAATCTTGGACTTTGGTTTTTCCAGTTTGGGCCCCACTGAAAAAAATCAAAGGACCTATGTCTCTCATCTTATAGAGACACCAACTAATCAGGCTATTTGAATTATATTAGAAGTACTGTCAAGATGTGATGTGGTACTAAATTTTAAGTTTCTATAATGGAAAATGCTATTAATGCAAATGTTTGAGAATTAAAAAGTCTAATGATCTTGTGTTACTAGACATGATAGTTATCTTAACGAGGAAGCTCCAGAGGCCTAAAGCATTAAATACTTGTAAAAATCCTACAGGTGTTTTCAAAAAATACTGTGAAGTAAGCAAGTGCCTCTTGTTGGTTGATGAGTTTATAATTTTAAACATGGCAATTTAAAATCTTTTGTCATCCACAGTTATATATGATGTGCTGCTCATAAAACTAAAGCGTTGTTGGTTCTGTGTTTAGCTGTCCTCCTATAGGTTCCTATGGACTTTTTCCAGCCACTTCTATTGTATTTCGTACTTTGGGATGGCTCTGTAAACAGATGAAGTCAATAATCTATTAACAGTACAAACTGAAATAAGGTATGGTTAACTGAGGTTACTAAAAACAAAAACCAATTCAAATCAATTGGAAATTTACAAAAATAGTTAAAGATTTTAAAAGCTATTATAAAAATTGCTACATTGGTCTATTATGTTATGTTATATGTGTGTACATATTGTATGTCCACATGGGAAAATTTTATTAAGAGTTTCATTTTAATTGGCTTATAGATAAGATTGTCCATAAATTTAAGCTGCTAAAATTAATCAAAGATACATTTTAATTCATGTGACCTGAATCTCTGCATCATATGTTTTATACTTGTTGGTACAAAGAAACTAAAAACATTTTATATGGTTGTGCTTAAGTTTACTGGTTAAACAAACTACACCATGTTAGATATTTAAGAGGTGTTTCCAAATACATGATTCTTGAAATGTATAGAAGGCATTGGATCTTCTGGCAAATGTTTTCTTAAGTTGTTATCTAATGGTTGAAACTACTTGCTAAGTGTTCATGTGGTATTGCTATTGTCAGCAAGCCATCTAGGACTAGCTCCCTCATTTCTCTATTCTAAGCCCAACTTGTTCTTTCATTTCTCTATTCTCTTCAAGGTAGGAAACTTATTCTATTATAAATGAATCTGTAGGACACACAATTTAATCTTTAGACCTTATAAAAGATAGACAACATTTTTCTGTAATAGCATAGCCTAAATAAGAGCTTAAATAATAATCTCATAGCTAGATTTACTTTGCCATCAGTGACACTAGAGTGTCAATTTGTTGGGTCAACAACAGGAGTCACTGTGCACTTACTCCTTATGTGGGATCTCTGTCCTTAATGTGCTGTACATTTTGATTTAATGCTATAACTAGTACTCAAACAGTATGTTTCACTTTGTGTTTCTATGTGGGTGCAAACTGTTGAAATCTTTACTTAATGCATACTAAATTGATCTGTATATAAAGAGAATTGAAAATGAATCTTGATGTGAATGGAAGGGAGAGGGAGCGGGAAAGGGGAAGGTTGTTGGTGGGAGGGAAGTTATGGGAGGGGGAATCATTGTAATCCATAAGCTGTACATTGGAAATTTATATTCATTAAATAAAAGTTTAAAAAATTTCACTTTTATGAAATAAAAAATAAATAAATTTTAAAAATAACTCAAAATATAAATATTTATATTTAATTCATAAAATTACTAATTTATGAAATTCATATTTGAATTGCAAATTTTGTAATTATATCTTAACATGTCTATATATTTTAGTATATAAAAAGATATTCTAGGTCAGCGCCGTGGCTGAACAGGCTAATTCTCCACCTTGTGGCGCTGGCACACCGGGTTCTAGTCCTGGTCGGGGCACTGGATTCTGTCCCGGTTGCCCCTCTTCCAGGCCAGCTCTCTGCTATGGCCCAAGAAGGCAGTGGAGGACGGCCCAAGTCTTTGGGCCCTGCACTCGCATGGGAGACCAGGAGAAGCACCTGGCTCCTGGCTTCAGATCATCGTGATGTGCCGGCTGCAGCCACCATTGGAGGGTGAACGAATGACAAAAATGAATACCTTTCTCTCTGTCTCTCTCTCTAACTATCCACTCTGCCTGTCAAAAAAAATATTCTAGCATGCATTTTGAGTTAGTTATTTATCTGAATAGAAGTTAGTTATAACATTATTTCTACCATTATGATTAAATATTACATTATGAAATTTTAGTACATTTTCTATTCTTTGAGAGAACTTTAATGAATTATCTAATGAATTATCAAGGTAGGTTGGTCTTTCATAATATGTATTTTTGGCAAGAAAATATTGTAGTATCTTTTTACCCAGATGCCAACATCAAAAATTGCCCTAAAAACATTTAAACTCCATTTCTTCATGGAGACCTATAAAGCACTTAAGAGTGTATTTTAAACAAATTTTAATTCATCTGCTTCATTTCATCTTCAATGTTTTCCAAGAAATTTCCTGTAATTTGTGCTTATTCTCAATAGGCTTGCTGTTTTCTGAATGGTGACAGGAAATATTTTAAGCATCATTTATCTATTTTGTTAGGTCTTTCATATCAAATTTTGTAATGAAATGTCTCTTTTCTACCTCCTATCTTTCTTACTGAACATTTTTTAAACAGTTTCCCTGATTTTTCTTACCTTGATGTCCCATATTAGAAATTTTCTCTAAATTGAATGGCATTCCAGATGAAAACTTAGGTTATTTTTCTGAATTTTGAAAAAGTTGAAAGGAGGAGCTGCCTAAAACATTCTGTTTACAGCTCTATAATATACTTCATGTCTTGAATCAAACTATTTTCCAGATTTAAACTGCAACATTTGAGAAGCCAACATACTCTTATGAAAATTTATACCCACTGTTACCATGCTAAGCTTATTCATTTCTGCATTGGCACCTTGGTAAAAATTCCTTTTCTTTTTCATTCAGTAATTAGATTATCCACTTTGTGTTCTAGATCAGGAAAAAAAACAATAGATTTAAGATCAGAGGGTACTATAAAAGCCAAATAAACATTTTACTTTCCATATATATTATTAATATATATATAATATATATTCCATATATATTATTAATTATAATAATATATATATTCCATATATATTATTAATATATATATATATATATGCTAGCAGGTTTTTCTTTTATTTTCTCCCATAATATATTATCAATACTGCAGTCATAATAGTTGTACTCAATAAAATACTAATTAAATAAAAAGCAATATATTATATAGGACACTGTACAAGATAGATCTTCTCTCAGAAACACAATCTCTGCAATTTCAGAGCACAAAACTGTAGTCAGAATTATCAGCAATTATTTACAAGTCAGAGTAGTATCCAAATTGAAAAAAAGAGAAACATTTTTGGAAATAGTGGCTAAATACAAATAAGTCATATTTAAAATACTGTTTTTGAAGCTTCCTCAGAGAGTTTTAAAATTTATTCTATATTCCCAAATATCTATGTTTATGATGTTTTAGATGATCTATACCATTTAACTGTATGTTTTACTTTGGTGGTTCCTATATATAAAAATAATCAAAATTGAAATAACACAAACATGCACTGATGTAACCATGGTAACACATATGGCCAGTTTCTAAAGTCATGAAAACACAGTTTTGCTGCAGCTATTAAATTCCCGAAGAAACTGTCTAGGACAGACTAATGTGTACCTCAGGGATAAAGAGAATTACAGAGAATTTAGGGAAACTTACCAGGTACAAGGTCTTCAGCCTCCTGAAGTTCTAGATCTGAATCTTTCCTTCTTGAAATGTTGCCTACTTTCACTAGGACCCACCCATTTTGAAAGCAAGGAAGGCTATCGCTCAGAAGCGAGGACACAACATAGGCACTGATTATTGGTGGCCACTGGTCTTCCGTGTGCATGCGCAGTGACTGCCCTCTACAGGCCGAGTTCACTTCCATTTAGCCTCTTTGCTTGGCTACAGTCACTGTGAGTTAAGACTGTGGGAACAGGAAGCCTGTGTGCTGGGACGTTGAGGCCAGGGCTTGCTCCTATCCTGGGCTTGCCTCAGGATTCCCATGCTGGGAAAAGCCGCTAGAAGGATCATCCATGAAGGAGCTCTTACCTCCCCAATGAAGGGAGCTAGTGTCTCTTGAGCTCCTCTGCTGGGTGAGAGATGGCAAATGGGGTAAAATCACCGCCCAGGTACCTCTTCCCGACAAGGATAAGGCTGCCAGTGAGAGTGAGGAAGTCTGAGGGCAGCAGCTCCACTGCTCAGGAACAGTGGCCGAGGCCGCCCTCCTGTGCCCAGGAACACTGGGCGCTCAGCTCCCACAGGCCCTCCTCCTCTGAGAGGGAGAAGCACCCAGGCCGCCTTTCAGAACAGCAGAAGGAAAGCCTAAACCTCTGTCAGTGTCCAAGTTGATCATAATCCCCTGTATAGACTTCACTGACAGATGATACGTGATTTAGCAAAATTAATTGTTTCCTGTAGTTTATTTTTAATGTACGCATTATTTTATAGGCTGTGGGAAATTCATTTTATACACTGTGGGGAATTCATGTGGAGAGAAATAACTTATGGTTTAGACTTCAGTGTCCAAAACTTAGGGTCCAAGACTTGTTTCTGAGTAAAGATTCAGGGAAGAAAAGACAAAAATTAAAATTGGCAAATAAAAATAAAAATCTAAAAATGTGAAAATAAAATTTAAAGTGGGTATGGTAAAATTAAAAATTAGAATGGTTAAAATACTATCTTTTTAAATAGAATATCTGCATTTGAAAATCAATTTGTAATTTATTGTTTTTCCTAGTGATAGTTTCTAAGTAACTTAAAGTGCAATAATGTTATACAATGGGGATTAAACTAGAAAGAGTAATATTAAGGGACAAAAATATTTATGCCATTCATACTAACTCAACATATGAACAAATTTAGATTAAGCTTTCTTGATTGTCAAAGCAAAAGGAAAAGCATAAAGTTACTCATAATGTTTGATAGAAATAACCAAGTTTAATATTTTAAAAATTCATTTTTTTATTTGAAAGGCAGAGAAAGAGAGACCAAGATATTTTTTGTACCCATTAGTACACTTTCCAAATGCCTGCAATACCCAGTTATAGATTGGCACAGATCCAGCTATTGTGACCATCTGGGAAGTGAACCAGTGGATGGAAGGCCTTCCTCTTTCTCTCTCTGGCTCTGCCTATCAGTAACTCTGCCTTTCAAATAATTAAATTAATCTTTAAAATAATAAATAAATAAATAAATAAATAAATATTTTAATGTTAAGAATATTTTGTCACAGAGTAGTATACAACAAATATGCTTTCATACATTCTTTGTGTAATTGTACTGAAGTTTATGATAAAATTATGAATAGATCATTAATGTCTGTCACATTAAACCATGTAAATACAATATTATTCCTTTGTGAGATGTGTTATTTAGACAGATTACATTGAACTGTATGAAAATATCTTATATTTCTTAATCACCAGGCAACAATGACACAGCATTTTAAATAGTTACTTAATTTGGTGTCATGTGCTTACACAAAATTTCATAGTATATACGTGTATTTATATACATGTTCCTGTATGTGAATTTTGGTGTTAATAATATGGTGCCTTATATAATAATAGGACAATTTATAAGTATTTTTTCTTCGGGATAACTTAATGAAAGGTCTACAAAGTGATTTCAAGAAGGAATTATTATCAGCAACAGAACCTAATTTTTAAAATACTGTTTCGAGCATTACAAGTGAATTTTCTAAAGAAAACATTCATGTGTAGTTTATTTTCCAAGTCTCAGACATTGAAGCTTTCATCTCTCTTCACTCCACTACTCCTTGTTTACTTTCCCCTAGAGAATAAGTCTAGATAAATAGAAATAGAGGTGAGGTGGGATTTTTCAGGATCTCAGACATGTTGGTATTTATCCACATAATACTTACAGAATACTTCCAAAAATAAAGAACATTCACTTCATTGTATGTATGTGCTTTAGACATTAAATGCAGTCAACCAACTCAAGTTCCCTCTGTCAAAATATAAAAGGTCAGAGGACAGTTGCCAGCCTGAAAGCCAATCACTATTACCTTCTTTGCAATGGTACCACATAGGAAAAATATCACCAGAGAATTCTGTGATAAGCTAACAGCCATAATTTGTTGAAGAACATAGGTGGTTCATTTTATTATTGTGTTCAGAACACACAATGACATAAGAATTTACTTCCAATATGATAAAACTACTGTTAAATAATTATTTGAAAAGATATGATTAAGTGATTCCCTTATACTTTCATACCTCAATACACTGAAGAAGTTATTTCTCTGCAAAAACCTATAAAGGAATTATTTCTGTGGATTTATTATATAATTTTCTTTTTTAAAAGATTTATTTATTTACTTATTTATTTTACTAGATTTATTTACTTGAAAATCAGAGTTACACATAGAAGGAGAGGCAGAGAGAAACATACCTTCCATCTGCTGGTTCATTCCCCAAATGAGTGCAATGAGCAGAGCTAAGCTGATCTGAAGCCAGGATCCAGGAGATTTCTTCCAGGTCTCCCACTTAGGTGCAGGGGCTCAAGGACTTGGGGCATCTTCTACTGCTTTCCCAAGCCATAGCAGAGAGCTAGATCGGAAGTGGAACAGCCTGGACTGGAACCGGCACCCATATGGGTGACATTACCTGCTATGCCACAGCACTATCCTGATAAAATTTTTCATTTATTGTTACCTGCATCTTAACTTAGCAAATAGTGAATAAAGCCTATAACATGCAAAACAAAATTTTGATATCTTTGATATGAGTCTGCTAGGACAAGAGAAATTCTTTAAGAAATTCCTTAAGAAAGGTGAGCTTCTGAGAGAGTTAGAAATATTAACCAGTTTTCCATTCAGTTGTTTCATAATTATCTAATGAATTCTCACTATCCAGATAAAAGGGTAAGTGTAAAGCATTTGGTGATGAATAATAATGTTAAATAATTGATACTTCTTAATAGCTTCCATCTACACTAAATATTTGGTGGCAATCATAATAATAATTGTCATACTAATAATTGTCATAAATAATTGTCACTGGGTTTTAGCATATTTTAAGAGAGTACATGTAAAACACGTCAAGCATCATTTAAAGAGTCATAAAGATGGATTAGATTTTTTTCTGTATTTCTATTCTGTTTTTCATCTTTGTGATTAATTGGAAGTTGCATAGAAATAGCTAAATTCTGGGTCAGGAAACCAAGCCATTCTTGTATTCCTTGACTTTATTATTCTGGTGGATATTTCATTTTAGTGTTTATATAAAAGTAAATATTTATTTGAAGGAGTTACAGAGAGAAAGAAAGTGAGAGGGAGAGACAAAGAGAGAGAGAGAGAGAAAGAGTGACCAAGTCAATGAAAGCTATCTTTCACCCTTTGGTTCACTCCCCAGATGGCCATTGCCAGCCATGGGCCAGGCCAAAGCTGGGAGCCAGGAAATTCTTCCAGCTCTGCCACATGGAGAGCAGGGGCAAAGCACTTGGGCCACCTTCTTCTGATCTTCCCAGGACATTAACCTGGAGCTAGATCGGAAGTTGGTCAGCTGGTTCAAAAACTGGTTCCCATATGGAATGTTGGCATCTCAGGCAGAAGCTTCACCCATGATACCAAAATGCTAGACTTTCATTTCTTTTTTTTTTGGAGCAATTTTTTTTAAAATTTATATACACATAAAGGTCTTCAAAAAGTTTAAAAAAATGTTATGACAAAACTGTATGGATTTCAAAACACTTTGCAACAAAATATCTCAATTCCATTTTCCCATAAACTTTTTTTTAACTTTTATTTAATGAATATAAATTTCCAAAGTACAGCTTATGGATTACAATGGCTCCCCCCCATAACTTCCCTCCCACCTGCAACCCTCCCCTTTCCTGCTTCCTCTCCCCTTCCGTGCACATCAAGATTCATTTTCAATTCTCTTTAAATACAGAAGATCAGTTTAGCATATATTAAGTAAAGATTTCAACAGTTTGCCCTCACATAGCAACAGGAACTGAAAAATACCGTTGGAGTACTAGTTATAGCATTAAGTCACAATGTACAGCACATTATGGACAGAGATCCTACATGATATTTTTTAAAGAAATGATTAATTTTCTATGCAATTTCCAATTTAAAACCAAGTTTTTTTTTTCATTTTCAATTATCTTTATATACAGAAGATCGATTCAGTATATACTAAGTAAAAATTTCATCAGTTTGCACCCACACAGAAACACAAGGTGTAAAAATATTGTTTCAGTACTAGATATAGCATTACTTCACATTGGACAAAACATTAAGCACAGATCCCACATGAGACATAAGTACACAGTGACTCCTGTTGTTGATTTAACAATTTGACACTCTTGTTTATGGCGTCAGTAATCTCCCTAGGCTCTAGTCATGAGTTGCCAAGGCTATGGAAGCCTTTAGGGTTTGCCAACTTCAATCTTATTCTGACAGCGTCATAGTCAAAGTAGAAGTTCTCTCCTCCCTTCAGAGAAAGGTACCTCCTACCTTGATGGCCCCGTTCTTTCCACTGGGATCTCACTTTCAGAGATCTTTCATTTAGGTCTTCTTTTTTTTCCCCAGAGTTTCTTGGCTTTACATGCCTAAAATACTCTCATGGGCTCTTGAGCCAGATCTGAATACCTTAAGGGCTGATTCTGAGGCCAGAGTGTTATTTAGGACATCTGCCATTCTATGAGTCTGCTGTGTCTCCCACTTATTTTGTATTTTAAATAATTCTAAATCTATAAAATTTCTCCTGAAAATGCATTTTAAAAATGTCATGATAACGCCACCCTTCTCCTGTATATACTGATATACATATATATAAAGTCAAGTAACATAAAATACACTGCTTTGCTATAAATACATCTACCTCTCTGTAATAATTTTCTATGTCTGATATGCTTTCAAAAGGCTTTATAAAGCTAAAATTATTGTGGTAGTCTATTATGATTTTCCTTATAAGTATTATAAATGAAAATTTATATGTGTTTCATGACATTTACCACCACATATTCCTCTATGAATTCTTCATGTTTCTCTCTCTCTTGAAATTAATTTGGTGTTCATTCCAGGGTTTCAGCACCAAAAAAAAAGAAAATAGAAATTAATTTGGTGAAGGAATCATTGTCAGAAAGACCTAAAATAAAAAGCCAATAAATAACAAAAGACACTTTATCTACATTTTATATATCTATGTCTATCTATCTACATAGAATGATTTAAGGTGAGACTGAAAAATTTGTGGCCCTTAGAGCAGAACTGAAGTGATATTTTGAGGTTACACTGAGGTATGATACAACTAAATAGGAACCAATTACTTCAACTTCACATTTAGGGAATTTAATACTGTTGTGCCCTTAGAAGAAAATTATGAGGTTATATTTATATATTTGCTTTTTAATACACCACGACATAAAATAAGTTTCAAAAATAATATCACAGCACTGTGGCTCACTTTGTTAATCCTTTGCCTGAAGCACCGGCATCCCATATGGCCACCGGTTGTAATCCTGGCTGCTCCTCTTCCAGTCCAGCTCTCTGTTGTGGCCCGGTAAGGCAGTGGAGGATGGCCCAAGTGTTTGGGCCCCTGCAACCCACATGGGAGACTGGGAAGAAGCACCTGGCTCCTGGCTTTGAATCAGTGTAATTCCAGTTGTAGCGGCCATTTGGGGGGTGAACCAATGGAAGAAAGATCATTCTCTCTGTCTCTCTGTCTCTCTGTCTCTCTGTCTCTGTCTCTGTCTCTGTCTCTCTCTCTCTCTCTCTCTCTCTCTCTCTCTCTCTGTATAACTCTACCTGTCAAAAAAAATCACAGAAAGTGCTTACTTAGACTACTTTCTTTTTTCTTTTTTTTTTTACAGGCAGAGTGGACAGTGAGAGAGAGAGAGAGACAGAGAGAAAGGTCTTCCTTTCCCCTTGGTTCACCCCCCAGTGGCTGCTGTGGCTGGTGCACTGTGGCCAGCGCACCATGCTTATCTGAAGCCAGGAGCCAGGTGCTTCTTCTGGCCTCCCATGGGGTGCAGAGCCCAAGGACCTGGGCCATCCTCCACTGTACTCCTGAGCCACAGCAGAGAGCTGGACTGGAAGAGGAGCAATTGGGACAGAATCCAGCGCCCTGACTGGGACTAGAACCCAGTGTGCTGGTGCCACAGGTGGAGGATTAGCCTATTGAGTCCTTGCACCCGCCACTTAAACTTCTTTCAAGTTTTAAATTTTGCTCAAAATATTTCCAAATTTTGAAACTTTTAAAAAGTGTATTAAATAATATTAATATTTTCAGATTTAAATACCTTTTTCAAATTATAGTATTATGCCTTTTCAAACATTTGTGACTTTATAGAAATTTAATATACAGCTTAATGAATTCTATTACTCTTTGGTTCATGTGTAAGTCTTTATTTAAATATGTCCCAGGTAGTTGAGTTCTTACCCCTTCATGAGACACCTGGACCCTTGGTTTGGCCTGGCCCAGACCTGGGTGTTTTGGCCAATTAGAGAGCGAACCAGTGGATACAAATGCTATGTCTTCCTATCTCTCTCAGTCTCTACCTCTCTGTTGCTCTTTTGAATAAATAAAAATTAATAAATCTTAAAAATTGTGAGGACAATTCCTGGGCAAGTCACATAAGTCACAAAACTAGCTTTTAACTACTTAGAAGAAATCATAAAATTTACTTTGTTATAAATTTCTAATCCTTAAGGGTACTTGCTTCAGGAATAACATAGCCACCCAGATGCAAGAAGTGTAGAGACATAATGCACAGATCTATTAGTTTGTATTTATATAAAACAAATGCCAAGCCCACAGGACTGGTTGTGTAACATAGGAGGCAAAGATAAGGGGATACCAAGAGGATTGGAAATGTTTCAAATAAAGTGTCTCATGCAAACCAGTCCCAAGTCTAGCACTTAAAAATATATAACATTTCAGTACGCTCTCAGCAAACTTCACCAAAAAATGTAATTCAATTTGAAACAGCAAAATAATCTAATTTTGATAGGAATACTCATTACTACATTGAAATTCCTATTTACATGTTCTTTTTTTTTTACAGTCAGAGTGGACAGTGAGAGAGAGACAGAGAGAAAGGTCTTCCTTTTGCCACTGGTTCACCCTCCAATGGCCACCACGGTAGTGTGCTGCGGCCGGCACACCACGCTGATCCAATGGCAGGAGCCAGGTGCTTATCCTGGTCTCCCATGAGGTGCAGGGCCCAAGTACTTGGGCCATCCTCTACTGCATTCCCTGGCCACAGCAGAGAGCTGACCTGGAAGAGTGCCCCGACCGGGACTAGAACCTGGTGTGCCGGCGCTGCAAGGCGGAGGATTAGCCTAGTGAGCCACGGTGCCAGCCTACATGTTCCTTTTATAAAATTATAAACAAGGGCAGTCATTGTGTTGCAGCACCTAGGACTCAGAAATCCCATATAAGAGTGCCTGTCTGAGTACTGATTACTCTGCCTCAGCTCTCTGCTAATGTATCTGGGGAGCAGTAGATTTGGGAATACTTTAGAATTCCAAAGTGACAGTGGTTCAAGTGTCCAAAATCTTGTAGACATCACTTATGGCTGATTTCTATGTACTGAAGCAAACTTTTTTTTATTTTTTAAATTGAGATAAAATAGACCGATCACTTTATATTAAAAGAAACTGCATAATAAAAACTAATCTTCTTTTGCTTCTTATTTCACAAAAATTTTTTTCATTTTTTTAACTTTTATTTAATAAATATAAATTTCCAAAGTTATCTGTACTCTCATGTTCATTGCAGCTCACTGTACAATAGCTAAGATATGGAATCAACCCAGATGTTCATCAACTGAATACCGGATTTAGAAATTATGCCATATATATATATATATATATATATATATATATATATATATATATATACACATATACATATATACATACATATATGCACATATATGTATATGTATATATATGTGTGCATACATACTATGGAATATCATTCATTGCTGAAAAATGAAAACCTGTAATTTGAAACAAAATGGAGGCTATTTGAAACCATTATACTTAGTGAAATAAGCCAGTCCAAAAGACAAATACCATATATTCTCTCAGAACTGTGCTAACTAGTATAGTACCTAAAAGGTTATCTATGGGAGTGAAATTGGCACTTTATGATGCAATGATTTTGAACAGTCCTAACACTATTGAGGAGCAATGCTTTTTGTTTCTTATGTTTTTTTCTTCACACTGTTTGTTGATCCTTCTACTTAGTCTATAGTTAATCTTATCAGTATAAAGTTAATTGAAAATAGATCTCTTTAAAAAATAAAAATGGTGGTGGTAGAGGGAGGAGGAAGAAGGATGGGAATATAGTTGGGAGGGAGGTAGGGTTATAATTATCATTTTCTAAATTTGTATATATTAATGGCATGAAATTTATATCCCTTAAATAATAGTAAAATAGGGCTATTAGCATAATTTAATAAGACTAACAACAACAAAGCATGAAAAAATAGTTATTAATTTTTCTTTGAAAGGTGAAGCAGCAGAGAAGGAGTGACCAAATGATACAGGGAAAGAGAGGTAGAGAAAAAGAGCAGTTTTATGTATTGCTTCACTCCTCCAATGGTCAAAATCCAGGTCCAGTATAGGCCAATGCCAGGACCCAGTAATTTCATCTAGGTCATCTCTTGAGCCAGCTTCATCTGCCTTTCTAGGTTCATAAGCAGGAATATAGATCAGAATCAGCAACTTTGTTCTTGAATTGGCACTCTTATATGAGATGCCAATATTGCAAATTGTCACATAACCACCTGTTCCACAATTGCTGAATTAATGGAAAATGGACTTAAATATTTATATTTTTTTGTGAAATTCATTTTTTTAGATTCTTATACAGAAGGGGTACTCAAAAAGTTCATGTAAAATTTTTATTATTGGGTGTGGGTCTTTGGTCTCTCCATTAAGATAGCAGTTGTGAAGCCAGCATCACATATTGATCTGCCTAGATTTGAGTCTTTTCTTGTCCTGATTCATGCTGCCAACAAATGTGCATCCTGGTAAGCAAAATGTGATGATTTAAGGAGTGAGATGTCTGCCCTCCCTGTGGGAGAACCTGGGCTACCATCTCATCTCACAGCATTGCCTTGGCCCTGCCTTAGCCTTTGAGAATAGTTGAGGAGTGAGCCACTATATGGGAAATTGTTCTCTCTTCAATTCATATAAAAATATATTTATATATTTATAAAAAATTTTATAAAAAATCAGACTTGAGGAATGGTATAAGGTACTGCTTGGCACACCAGCATTCCATATAGGAATATAGGCTGCTCTTTATTGACCATTACCTGTGATGGCATTAGAGTATGCCCTAAGTGCTTGTGATCCTATCATCCATGCGGGTGACCAAGATAGAGTTTCTGTCTCCTGGTTTAAGCTTGGTCTCTCCCTGGCTGTTGGAGCCATATGGTCAGTGAACCAGTGAAGGGAAAGTTTCTTTCTCTCTTGCTCTCATTGTGCTTTTTGAGTAAACATATTAATAAATTAATCTTTTTAACAATCAGAATGGGAGACATAACATTTATCTCAAAAGGTGAATCAAAGAGTTGATTCTAACTTAAAATTAACCTTCTCAACCTACATCTCACTAAGAATTATTTATATTCTGATTAATAGCTCTTCTCAACTAATGTAGAAATAAAAATTCGTAAGAGAATACTAAAAAGAATGAATAAAAAGGGAATTTTGGGCTGGCGGCATGGCTCACTAGGCTAATCCACCGCCTGTGGCACCTGCATACTGGGTTCTAGTCCTGGTCAGGGTGCTGGATTCTGTCCCGGTTGCCCATCTTCCAGGCCAGCTCTCTGCTGTGGCCCAAGAGTGCAGTGGAGGATGGCCTAAGTCCTTGGGCCCTGCACCCCATGGGAGACCAAAAGAAGCACCTGGCTCCTGGCTTCGGATCAGCATGGTGTGCTGGTCACAGCATGCCAGCCACAGCAGCCATTGGAGGGTGAACCAATGGGAAAGGAAGACCTTTCTCTCTGTCTCTCTCTCTCACTGTCCACTCTGCCTGTCACAAAAAAAGAGAATTTTGGAAAAATAATGGCTGTTAAAATTATGCATAGTTATTAACAAAGAAATTAAAAGTAGTGAAATACTAATGCAAGAGGCAGATCATTCAATGTAACAGAATGAAAAGCTCAAAAATAGAAAACCCATGCCTATGAGCATAAGGAAAGATAAAGTGGTATTTCAACTGAGACAAATGATGAACTGTTTGGAACAAGTGAAAAGCTATTTTTAAAATCTTTAACTTTTACAAAATACTCCAAATAAATTGTGGTTTGATTAAAGATGAAATTGGGAGTAAATGTAAAAAAAAAATCTGAAAACATAAGGAAAACAATTGTAAGACTGGGATAAATATTGGATATGTGCACAAATGTGCTTCAATGTCTTCTGGAAAGGGTGAAACCCTTTTGCCTCCTAGGTTTGCACTCGATGACACATATAGCCACACTTTCTGAAATCACAAAAGTAGTCATTTGTGGTTGCTAGCTAAACTCTGATGGAAACCAGATGTGGTCTAGAGTGATGGGGAAGGGGATGATGTGAGGGATAAGGAAATTTAGAAAGACATTTTGTGGAAATTGTCTTTGGTGCAATGCCTTTAAGCATTCTGAAGTTTCCTGCTACTTGAGTCCCAAAGCATTACAAAGACTGCTTCTCCACAAATGAGTTTTTTTTTTTTTCCTATCAGGCATCAACTATCAGCCAATTCGCACTTAGGCTCAGAGTGAGCACAACCTCAAAGATTTGTGAGCCCTGGATTGTGCATATGTGCCCTGAGCACCCTGGCACCTGGGCCTTAGCATTCATGTGCAAAGCCTGCAGCTGCAAGAGGTGCACCTGTGTACTAGTGTTTAGTGACATTGTTCTGCTGCAGTTATACTGAATGTAGAGCCTGGAAAGCGTGGAGCTGCCCTGTGGCCACCTTGTGAGAACACCATTTGGCGTGTCTAGATTGCTAGGATTGGAATCCAGAGGTGGTGAAAGTGGGTGAGTTTTTGTGGTGTCTGTGAGGACATAGCCTCAGTGATGAGGGAGCACCTTACCTTCATGAGTGAGGAGGGAGTCGCTCTTGACCATGTGACCAGGTTGTCCTTCTAAGGGGCAAACCTAGAACCAGAACCTTGGCTGATTTCCCATGGACTCCTAATTCCCACTGGAAGGCATTTTATTTAGCATTCGAGAGGGACTGTACCAACATAACTTTTATGGAATTTTCCTTCTAATATACACATTTAAAAAGCCATGTTGTGGACATTTTAGAGAAGCACATGATCCAAAAACCACTTCCCAAGATATATCAACTTCCAGGCTAAAAATTCTTTGAGTAAGGGCCAACTTTGTGGTTAAAGCAGGCAAAGCCAGTTCATGTACAGCTGCTCCATTTCTAAACCTGTCTCTCTGCTAATAGCCTGGAAAAAGCAGGGGAAGAGGGTCCAAGTGCTGGGGCCCTGTCTCCTAAATGGGAATCCTGGAAGAAGCTCCTCTTTTCTGGCTTTGGCCTAGCTCAGCTTTAGCCATTGCAGTAGTTTGGAGAGTGAACCAGGGGATGAAAGGCATTCACATTCATTCTCTTTCTCTTCTCTCTCTCTCTCCCTCCCTCTCTGTAACCCCAAACTCTTCAAATAAAAATAAATAAATAAATCTTTAAAAATATTCTTTCAGTAAATCCCAGTATCCATGTTATATCAGTGCACACCTCACTTGATATGTGCATTATTGAAGAGGGGGCACTGCAGTGAGAAGATGGCCCTGTGTTCATGGATAAGGAGGCTTATTATTATCAAAAATGTTAGTGCTTTATGTTTATTAGATTTACCAAAACCACAAGATGTTCAAATTTCACAGTTGCATATGCTCTTCTACTGTTGTGATGATGTTTGTAATTTATTTTTAAAAAGTCTTGTCTTTCTAGACATGAGAAGGTATTGATTTCCACAAATTAATCATTTATTCAAAATTGGAAAGAAATGAATGAAAGAACAGAAAATCCAGAAACACTCAAATATAGGTAAGCATTTAGAATTTAATTTTCCAGGGGCCGGCACTGTGGCGGAGTGGGTAAGCCTGTCACCTGCAATGCTGGCATCCTATGTGGATGCCGGTTCAGATCCTGGCTGTTCCACTTCCCATCCAGCTCTCTACTATGGGCTGAGAAAGCAGAAGATGGCCCAGATCCTTGGACCCTTGCACCCTTGTGGGAGACCCAATAGAAGTGCCTGGCTCCTGTGTTCAGATTGGCGCAGCTCGGCTGTTGTGGCCAATTGGGAAGTGAACTAGCAGATGGAAGCCCTCTCTCTCTCTCTCTCTCTCTCTCTCTCTCTCTCTCTCTCTCTCTCTCTCTCTCTCTCTGCCTCTCCTTCTCTGTATAACTCTGACCTTCAAATAAATAAATTAATCTTAAAAAATTTAATTTTACTATTAGTTTCATATAGTTTCCATTAGTTTCCAATAGTTCCATATTGTTGCCTTGTCATCTTGGAGAAATTAGCTTTAGGTTTTATGACCCTATAACTTTTGTAATTTTGTGACTATTTTTAAATTTGCATTATTTGAAAGAAGTTAAACATCATCTCATTTGACTATTGTTTATACCCTACTGGACTGTAGTCTCTTAAAATGTTATGTATTGTTCTCTTTAATTATTAACATCATTAATCCTTTGACAATAATATAAATTACAATGTTACCTCAAAAACATAATGAAATAAAGAGTAAAAAATAAAGAAAAAACAAAAGTAAATTTGTGATGGAATAAAAATTCTTAATTTTAAATATATAAAACCCAAAAGTCTCAAAAGAAAACCAAGTCATAAATGACATTTTTATGTCAACAAAGAGCTCTAAAGTATTCTGAAGTTTCATTTCTCAAAATAAAAATTCAATTCCCTAAAATTGCAGTTGCAGCAAATTAAGCTGCTGACTGAGATGCTGACATTCCCTATGAGCTGTAGTTCGAATCCTGGCTGCTCCACTTTTGACCCAGCTCTCTGCTAATCCATCCAGGAAAGGAGCAGAAGATGGTCCAAGTGCTTGGGCCTCTGCCATCCATGTGGGAGACCAAATGCAGTTCTTGGATTGTGGGTTTGGCTCAGGCCATTGGCACCAACAGAGGAATGAAACAGCAAATGGAAGATCCATGTGTGTGTGTGTATGTGTGTGTGTGTGTGTGTTGCTTGCTCCAGTGTCTTCCCATTACTGACTGGTGGTTTTACAGTTATCCCAGGAAACACCCCATCAAAGACTCTGCCCTACTCTGGCTGAAGAGCCCCTTTGCATGAGGCAATCAGCTCACAGGCTGTGGTTCATAGTGCTCTGTGGGCATTGAGCACATACTTGACTGAGGGTAGAGGGGTCTTCCTGTGAGCTCTCTCAGAATGGAGGGAGTGGTGGTCTTTCTCCTCCACTCCCACCCCACAAGACAGGTGCTTCCTTCCTGGGCAAAGGCAGCTTTAGGATCCTGTGGGCTCTTCCTCAGGAAGAGCAAGTATGAGTGGCCTTTCAGTGTGTGAGGTAACACCACAGCAGCCAGCTTACCTTGTCCTTCATGGTCATGCTTGCCTGGCTATCAGGAACCTAGCAGGGATGCAGCTGGGGCAACTTGTGCAGACTCCACCATCAGCAGTGACCCAGTGTCTTGTGAAGAACCTCTGTATAGGTAGGCATAGGAGGGTGCTGGCTCAATGCATCACGGCATTGCACTCATGCATGTCACCTCTCTGATCCTCAGTCTCTTCTGGCTCACAAAGGACAACCCTTGCCCCAGGAGTGAATGGGATACCAGGAGGTGGGAACTCAGTGAGGACAGCATGGAGAGTGGCACCTGAAACCTCAACCCACGACTCCCATGGAAAGCCATTCATCTTCCCTTTGTTGTGCCTTCCAGGAAATCCAGGAATGCTGAACTGCTTCCTATAGGCTCAGAGGACCCTTGCTTCAGTTTGGACTGTGACTCAGGACCCACCTTATACGTATCCATGGGACCAACAGCATCAAGCAGGACAGCTAGCCCTGTACCTTGTAGCCTGATAGGCAGATACCAGGCCCAGCGAGCTGCCTGTGCAGCTAAGCAGGATTCCCTGGGTGGGTGAAGTGGCAGATCCCAGAGTGCTGCTGCACAGTATCAGAGCTGCAAGTGAACCCTGCTGTGTTCAGTCCCTGCACCATCTGCTTCCCACTGCTCAGTGCTGTCCCAGTGCCACCCAGAACAGCTGAGGACACCAGGACCCCTACCCACCAACTGAACATCAAGTTGCCCATTCCTTTGAGATCACTGGAAGGTTTCTATGGAAGCCACTGGAGGTATGGGTTGGAACAGCCACCAGAAGCCAGGATCCTCAGTGAGCTCCTGGTACCCAGGATCCGGGCCCATAAGAAGCCTAGTAAGAAGCCTGGGTTGAGGATGAGGGTGTCAGCAGTCCCTTAATTTCTGAGGATGGGGTCTTTCCCATCAGCAGTACACCTCAACCCTGGATTTTCTGAGTGAATCAGGGAAAAAGGGAGGCTGCAGTGGTGGTGTGGACAACAGATGGAAAGAAGAAATTTCCAGCTGTGATTAAAGCCAAAGGAGGCCCAGATGGGCAAGAAGGGGCCCTTGAGGGTTTCCAGGCCAGACTGTAGAGCCAGTGGGCACTAAAATGGCCTGTTGCTGCAAGCAGGAGCCCAGGGACCCCCAAGGGACTCCATACTCTGGGGCTCTGAGTGGTAGGGAACCCTCTGGCCATGGGTACCCTAGGAGGCAGAGCTGAGTGGAGGTGCCACAATTGAGCACTCAACTATTATGGCTAACATTAAGAGTTATGACTTTGTCTAGACAGGTCAGTCAACTGAGCCCCCAGGGCTGGGGCTCTTTGCAGGGGTGGGAAGGGACTTGACTGGGAAGTGTGAGCAGGCCCTGGAAATGGGTTAGTGAGGGTTAGAACAAGGAGAGCTTGTGCAGGAATGGAGATGGGAGCATTGCGTGTAAGCAGGACATAATGTTGGGGTAGCTGGGCTGGAAAGACAGAGTTGGGGGAGCAAAGGAGGACTCGATCCTAGAGCCTGATTCCAGTCTGAGATGGTGGATGGGGTCTTCTGGGCTTCCCAGTTCAATGGACTGGGCAGACCTGTCTCCCCACAGAAAGATGACACCCTCAGACCAGTGGATTTGACCTTCACTTGCAGCCCAGAGAGGAGTATCTGAGAATGCAGCAGGGTCAAACTCAGGCTTAGGGGTTTGTGCAGCTTACTGGAACCAACTCCTTTACATTTCCTTCTAGCTGTGTTGGTAAGGAGGTTTAGGTGCCTCAGGTGGTCCTATGTCACCCCCTGAGGGTTTTGCTCCAGTGGAACTTGCTCTGCTCTTGTACTGATTCGAGTGTGCGATGATCCTCAGGTACCAGACATGGAAATATGCAGGAGAAACCTGGGGATGGGAGTTGGGCTGCCCGACCCACAGGCTGACCAGGTCTCTTCTGGTCTTCCCTAAGTTCCAAGCTCACCAACCCAGAATGGCACCCTCCAGGCAACTGGACATGCTCAGCACCTATCCTTCCCATGCTATCCCCATGGGCTTAGTGCTTCACATGCCATTGCTCTCCCTCCCACCCAGAGCCTTCTCCCTCCTAGAGCAGGGACTAAGCATGTCCAGGTCAGGGTCCTGGTGCCAATCACAGTACTGCTGATCTCTGATGGGCACACTGGGTGTCTGAACTCATTGGTGATGGTGGGCAGTGTGGCCATTGTGGAGGTGCAGTTAGTAGAACAGAACCAGGGATCTTCAAGATTGGAGAGTGCTACTCTTGCTGGTGGGTGACTTGGGCTTCCCACTGGTGCTGCACTACGTGACTGTGTGGGTGGGTTCTGAGGTGTACACTGCCAAGCACCTACACCATGATTCTCTGGGTCCTGTACATCTTCATATTGGAAATGACGATCTGCTTCATCTGCCATAACTACAAGATAACATGGTGCAGGGTGGTAAAGTTTACTCATAGGTGTGCAATGATGCTGCTGCTGCTGGTGTGCATCCTCAGCCTCTTTCTGCTGCTTGCAGTGTAAGGTACCAGTTTAAAGGATCCTTGGGAGGCAAACTGACTGCTAAACCACACTTTCTTAGAGCACCAGGGAAATAGCTTGTCTCTTTATAATGAATTTACATAACTGAAATGGGAAAATACTGGGGACTATAATGGAAAACAAACTAAAACTAATTATGCTCATTATTATTATTTTATAATCATTCATCAAGTTTATATTGTGAAATATAACCAGTATCAGATCTAAATTCTTACATATTCTTTGGTATTTCTGGATTTCCTATCAAATCCCATTCATTTGTCTTTTAAACTGTCAGTAATGATTATTTTGTTAAAATTAGCATCACACTTTCATATCTTCAATAGCAAGTCTTTAAAGCATTCCCAACAAGTATTGTCACAAGAGTGAATGAAAGCATGGTAACTCCAAAATTTTAAAGCCCTGCTATCATTATTTTGTGTATGTAAAATGAATAAACATATAAAGAGCTCACATTGTGAGAATAGATAATTGCTTATTGACACAGAACCACCTTTGCTGTCCACGCTCCCATCTAAGGCCTCTCATTATAGCATGTGTATACATAAATGTTCACTGATATGAAACAGATACTGGATTTTACCAAAAGAATTATTGGCTGAGAAGTTGATATATGATGGAAATTATTTATCTCGGGATGCATTTTTCTATAGTGTGTACAGGATATGCAGTAGAATGTGTATATTAAAGTAAGCCACTCCACAGATATAATTGTGTTAAACCACTTACCCTCATCAGGAAGGTGTTCTATAAGAGGATCACAGGTAGCTCAGAAACCATCTGAGGTTTTGTTTTTGTTTCAGCTGCTCAGAGAGACAGCCTAGGCATTGTTTCTCCATCTCAGGTGCTGAGAAGCCTGCGGGGTTGGGAGGCCAGGGTTACGGGTTACAGGAGGGGCTGGCGACAGTTGGTGCTGAGCTCACACTTCTCTCCATCCACCAAGGTTTGTAAGGGGTTCTGGTCTCTATAGTCCCCGTCACTTCTGAGCATCAGGAGCGGCTGCTCTCAAGCATCTTCACCCTCGTTGGCAGCTTTGTGCAGCTTCCCAAGGGCCTTTGGTGGGAAGCAGTACCGAAAACCTGATTTAATCTCATTTGCTGTTCTCAACAGCCGACGGAGGACATCAACATCCATAGACACTCGCCCTTCTTACATGGAAAGGTAAGACTTTTACGTCCTAGACTACTGCCGATCTTCCCAGCCAGAGAAACCTAAGGTTAGCCCTGTAGATGAGCCAACTGTCTAGCCTCCACTTCCCAACAGAAAAGCTCAGCGCTTCCTCAATCTTGGCTCACAATGATTGTGGCCAAGCAACACTGGTAAACACATGCCCAATTGCAGCCTCTAGGAGCCAGGCGCTGCGCATGCGCATGGAATCCCAGTCGCTAAGAATGATCAGGGATGATTTGCAGGGCTCTCACCTCTGTTGCATTGTTTCATTTTCAAATGTGGGAGGTTTCTTGCTGACTGTTGGGAACTGTTTTGTGAAAGTAAGCTTCCTATCTGAAACTTTAAAAGGTTGAAGGCTTTGTCCTGAGTAAACCCTCCACAAGTCTCTGTAAATTGCCTTAGCCCTCAGTTCCACATTCACCCATGGGATGGCATGGGAAGGATTCTAGCCATTTTCCACGGGAATTTACAAAAACATTGTGTTTTCATGATTTTTAGTGACTGTTGCCCTGTGTATCATTGATGGCATTCTAAGGAGAAATCAGAGAACATTGCCTAAGAAACAATAAAATTTGTTCCTGCAAGCCACCTACTCTCATTTGGCCCAGTTGATCTTAACATTTTCTTTATTTTTTTGTAATTTTCTCCAAGTGAAACTTTATTAATCCATAGTTTATTTTGAAATATGAATCTCTTAAAATGATGTTTCATTTGTCCTAAACAGTTCATATTTTTGCACTAGGGCTTGAATGAAAAATGATCAAATCCTCTAGTGGGAAGGGGATGGAATTTTATGTGGAAGTTAAGTACATTTTGTTTAGATTGGTTTTTGCCATTTCACCATTGGTTTTTGCCATTTTGCCATTAAGAGTGCCAAAGATGCCACTCTTAATCCAGTGTCATCTTTCTGGAAATTCATAAATATTTTCTCTGCATGATGTCAGGGAAGTGAGAGCTGGGTGAGGAGGACAGATCTGGGAGTGGGGTCCCTGAAATTGATTTATATCAATTTGGTCCACAGCCAACAAGCTTTTAGACTTAAAGGGAAAAGAACTTGCTGAGACTGAAAGCTGCAGAAATGTCCACTTTAACCCAAGAGAAATGCCCCATGGTTGTTCCCATGTTGATCAGTGACCAGGCACCTCAGCCATTCAAACAAGTTCATGCACCCCAGCAGCTAGCCCAGCCATCTTCCTCTAGGGAATGAGCACACTGTGTCCTAGCTAGCAGTGTGACATACTGTGTACTCATTTCTGCTCTTGCACTGATGAGGTGGGACCAGGAAGGATCCCAGCAGCATCTCTACTTCCCTGCAGTAAGGCTCTTTGGTGACTGGACCTTGCTCCTACAAATTTCCACCACTTATGCTAAGTTAAAGTGTGTTCATAAAGAGTTGACCCTGGGCTCTTGGCAGTGCTGGCTTCCTAGACAGTGACATGCTGAGAGCTTACAAATGAGGTGTGTGTTCTTGGCCAGGTCTGGGTTGTTGTTGCTCATGTACTCCTCACTCTTCCAATACATACCACAGGGAACACATGTCTTAAGTCCAGCATGACCACTGCCTAACAGAGGGTTATCCAACAATCAGGAGTTTCCTCAGCCTCAGCTGGCCTAGTTCAATGTGCACAAGAATAATCCATAGCCTAGGAGTTATGCTTACAAGCTGTCTAGAAGCACAGTCCTGGTTAGCTGAGGTCCTTGGGCAACATGCTTTCTCCATCTAAGTTTTCCCATCTGTAAAGTGGACATAAGAGCAGCACCTGCTTCTTAGGGTTTTGTGGATTTATTTATTATTTATTTATTTATTATTATTATTTATTTAGTTTTTTGTGGATTTATTGAAACAATCTATAGCTCTGATTTATTTATTTGAATGGCAAAGACTGAGAGAAAAAGGGAGAGACAAAGAGAGAAAATTCTTCCATTTACTGTTTCACTCCCCAAGGGGCTGCAATGTCCAGGGCTGGGCCAGATCAAAGCCAGGAGCCAGGAGCTTCTTTTGTGTCTCATATATTGGTCCAGGGGCCCAACCACTTGGGACATCTGTTGCTTTATCAAGCACATTAGCAGGGACATGGATGGGAATTTGAGCAACTGAGACTCAAACTAGTGCTCATATGGGATGCTGGTTTTGCAGGCAGTGGCCCCATGTGGTTATCTAACCCATCTAACCCAGCTGTGTGTCTACTTTACCTCTTCACACTGCTAAACAAATGAAGCAGTAAGGGTGGGGGTCCACCTGATGCTTGAGTACACACCCTGCTGCATTCTTCCTGATTGTGTGACTTTAAGAACATCATTGTTTTTCCTGGTCCTCAGGTTTTTCATTGGCAAATCAGGGCCAATGAGGATGAGCCTGGGAACACAAGGTTAGAAGCCCAAGATGTACTGTGTACAGACTAAACCCTCATGAAATGAGAGCTACCCTCTATACAATGATCAGTCCATGCATGGAGGCAGAGGCATCCTCTGGATGGAGGAGCAAAAGGTGAGGATTCTGAAGTCAGACATAGAGTCAAAGAGCCCTGTGTATAGAGATGTGTAGAAGGCCTAAGCTGGCATGTCATGGGTGATTTGGGAAGAGAATACGGTCATCTAGGGCCAGGTTTAGGTTGGAGGCTGAATGTCCAGGAGCAGCACTTAGGAGGACCCTCACAACCTCTAGCTCTGTTCTTCCCTGCCCCTTCAGTTTAGGTTTAGTCACAGCATGTCCAACTCTGTTGTGCTTATATTTCTTATTGCTGCCTGGGACCAGGAGTGGGAAACAATGAATTGCTTGGGATTTTGTGAGTTTATACTCCAAGAAGCTCAATTTTTGCCCATTCTCCTCTCACATTCAAGTGGGAGGCTGCTCTTTGTGGGAACTCTCTGAGGTAGGTAAAGATAGGGCACATGCAGGGCTGAACTCCAGTAACGTGCATGACTGGGCAAGCCATGCAACCTGGAATGGGCCAGTCCATTCCAGGAGAGGAGCATCTTTTCTCCAAGTTACCCCAAGCATGTGACTACTAGGTTATTGTGACCTATAGTCTTCTATATATTCTGTGTAACATTAGGAACTAATTCTTTGATCTGACTGCCCATTATGTAAACTCCCTATGTCTCCTCTCATCCTCTAATAATAACCATTCAGATAGACTCTTGTTCTGCTTTGTTTTTAGCTCCCACATATGAGGGAGATTATGCAGTATTTGTCTTTCTGTGTCTGGCTTATTTCACTTAACATAATGTCCTTCAGTTCCATTCATTTGCTGCAAATAACAAGATTTCCTTTTTAGGGTAGAATTGTAGGAGCTCTTTAGATGGAGTGCTTAGTTTTACATGTAAAAGTCATATAATCTGAAAACATGCATATTTTGCGCTTCTGATTTCCATTTTTGATGACCTTTTTTTTCTGTCTCTTCTCTATGTGCTCCTGTTAGCATTTCCAATAGTATTTGAATAAGAGAAGTGAAATGGACCATCTTTGTTTTATAAAGTCTATTTTGTTCTATATCTAATTTATTGAAAGCTTTTAACACAAACGTTTTTGACTCTTAACAAATGCTTTTTATACATCCATTGAGATAATCACATGGCTTTTTTTTCTTTATTCTGTTGATGTGATCTATTACATTTGTTGATTTGTGAATGTTGAGTTACCTTTCATCCATGGAATGAATCTCATCCTTACATGTTGTATTATCTTTTAAAGTACTGTTGGCTTTGGTTTGCTAATATTTTCTGAGAATTTTTGCACCTATGTTCATCAGGGATATCAGTTTGTACTTTTCTTTTTGTGTTCTATCCTTCTTTTGTTTTTGGTAGCATAGCAATACTGGTGTTATAAAAAGAGTTTGGCAGAGTTCTATCTTTTTCAATATTTTGAAATTGTCTGAAGACTATTGGAGTTATTTCCTCTTTTTTAAAAAAGATTTATTGCAAGGGAGAGAGAAAGAGAGAAACTTCATTCCACTGGTTCACTCTCTAGATGTCCACAGTGGCTGAGGATAGGCCATGCTGAAATCAGGGTCCAGGAGTTTCATCTGGGTCTCCCAGGTGCGGGGTAGAAGCCCAAGTACTTAGGCCATCTTCCCCTGCTTTTTTCAGGTCATTACCAAGGAGATAGATTGGAAGTGGAACACAGAACCAATACCGTATGGGATGCTGCCATCACAGACAGTGGTTTTACCCACTACACTGCAACACTGTTCCCAGACTTAATTCCTTTTTAAATGTTTTGTAGAATTCACCTGTAAAACCACCAAGTCCTGGACTTTGTTAGGAAAAAATTTTGTTACTACTTTGATCTCATTGCTAGTTATGGGTTTGTGTAGATTTTCTATATCTTCTTGAATTAATGTTATTAGTTTGGTTGTATCCAGTCATGTATCCACTTCTTCATAAGAAGCTATATGCTTCTTATGATCCATGGCACTGTATCAGATATAATGTCTCCTTTTTCATATCAAATTTTGTTCATTTCAGGTTTTTCATTGTTTCTCTGACATGTTTGCTTCTTTTAACCAACTTTTCAAAAATAAGCTTTTTCTTTTGTTGATCTTTATATTGTTTTCTTAGTTTCAATTAATTTGTTCCTTCTCTGATCTTCATTGTTTCTACTGTCCTAATGATTTTGGATTTAGTTTTTTATTGCTTTTGTAAGTCTTTGAGAGCATTTATTTGAAATATTTCTTTTTTATTTTTTACACTTAATGCTATAAACATTCCTCTTAATATTTTGGTATGCCATATGTGTTTTGTTAAATCGTGTGGTTGAAATCTGATGTACATTTGTTGATTTTTTTTGTCTGAATGAGCTACCAATGATTTTCAGATGTTGAAGTGCCCAAGTCTAATAAGGTTGTATTGGAGTATATCTTTCTAATAATATATGTGGTATATATTTGGATTATCTTGTGTTGAGTACCTGTATATTTATGATTATTATATTTTCTTGCATTTTTTGTACATTGTTCCTTCTCACAATATGTATTTGCCTTGTATCTTGTACAAACTTTTGACTCAAAATCTATTTTATTACAGCTTGTTTTTGGCTTCCAATTGTATAGTATTTTTTCCATCCATTCAATTTCAGTTTATGTGTATCTTTAATCTGTGAAGGGAGTTTCTCATAGGCAGCATATAGTTGTGTCTTTTTTTAAAAAAACAATCCATTCAACCTGTATCTTTTGACTACTGAAATCATTTTACTTACACTCAAGATTAATGTTGATAGATAAAAACTAACTCCCATCATTTTCTTCATTGGTTACTGATTCTATCACCTCTGTTATTGAAGTTTGTACAACTGTGTGCTTTCAATATTGTTACTTCTAATGTAGGACTCCCTTCAGGATTACAGTATAACCTGTAAGGTTGGATTGGTGGTGAGGTGTTCTCTCAGATTTTGCTTGTCTGGAAATACTATATTGTTCCCTCACTTTGAAAAGAAAGATTTTCTGGACAAATCATTCTTGGTTGGAAGATTTTTCTTTCAAGACCTTAAATACATCACCCTACATGTCAATCTTTAACATCCTGAGGTTGTGGCTTATGGAACACTCTGCAGAGCTTGGGTGGTCCTGGGGTCTTCCTGAATTCATCATTGAGCAAACAGGCCAGGAGAATAAGTGACTTGTCATTAAGCCCTGGCCAGCTGGAGATGCCTATTCTTCCAACCTCAGACTATGTGCAGACAAAACACAAGTGGAAACAAGGAGCCTCTCACAGTTTCAGATGTTTCCCTCCTTAGTTCCTCATTGCACTATTCTGAGAACAACCCCTGGAAACATTTGTTTTCCTGTGCCTGGACCTTTGTTACTTCAGATGATTTTTCTGACTGCACACCCAGGAGACAATGTCCTCAGAGGACCACTGATAAAGATCAACCAAGTTGGGCAGGCACAATAGTCAATTCCCAACATGTGTTTGTAAATAATGAGTATCCATGTATAAAAGTGTTATTGTGGTTTCATATGTTAGGGTAACTCAAATACAGGTACTGGAGACTTCCACAGGGTCTGTAGAGAAGCTATGTCAGTCTCCAACAAGACTCCTATGTGCAAGGCTTCCTGAGGATATTGGTGACTAATGGACACCATATCCATGAAGTATCAGTCTCTGGCTCTGAGGCCTGGTATTCTGGAGTCATGGTCAGAGTAAGAATTTTTGGAGCCAGGATGGCCTGTGGAGGTGTTGCTCAAGCATCTTATTCTGTCACTGGGAAAACCAAGTCCTTATGGGAGGAAAGAATTTCTTGGTAGAGCCTGAAAGGTATTCTGGGTTCAGAGACCCTGGCCACCATCTTCCCTCCTGTGTGGGCTTCATGTTACCCCCACCTCTTCCTTGGCACTCATGTGTTTAAATTCCTTGATCTATGCACTGCATCTTCTTTCTACTGGTCTCTTCTGGAAGGAGAATTTGGGACCTGAGCCATGGGTCAGCTGACTTATGGCACTGGGGCTGGTGTATCCATATTTGAACATGTGAAATCAGGGAATGAGGGAGGTAAAACTAAAGTATGTGAAGGCCAGAGGTACAGAGGTGGAAACTACACAGTCCTGAGGGTCATGGGGATGGAGAAGGTCAAGTGCTCATCCAACCACCTCTGTTCCCTTGGCCTATACCTACACTTCCTGACCACAGCTCTTCAGTTCCTAAATACGGTTCCTATACCTCTGACGAAATTCACATTTGTGAGCTTTATTAAATGAACATCAGTCACTGCCAATTGAATGATTCTTGGAGAACCTGTTCTTTCATGCTCATGGTAGAATGGAGCCTTCAGAAGAAAGTCTGGCTACAAGGGGTTCTTGGCGTGATTAGCAGCAATATTGCTGCCCTAAGTCTGGTGGGATGATGTTGGGCTTCAACAGCCCAACTGGCATCACAATAAAGAAAGGCAGATCAAAATGATGTCTGCTCAGGGGAAAGTGACATGGAGGGTACCTGGACACTGAGGAAAGACCAATAGTTCCCACTTTCAGCCCAGAGGGAAGCAAAGTTGGTGGAGGACATATAGAGACATTTGGAGTTTGAAACAAGTAAGAGGAAAAGAGGAGCTTGTGTTCTGGGCTCTCCAAGGGAGTTAGTGAGTTCTAAGGTCAAGAGTCCATTTATGTCTCAGTGTAGGTGAAATTTTCCATGTAATTTACTGCCACAGTATGGTGGCATTGGGCAAAGGAAGTAGCTTGCTTCTACAGGAGGTAGACCACTTCAAGGTGCTTCATAGCATGTGGGTAAAGAGTAATGGTATGCACTGCATAATCATAAAAATATTTTTCCCTCAGGGAGGACTCTATCCCAGGGCAGGGACATCTCCAATTCATGACTATGAAGAACATCTCCATCTGTAGGTGGGACCCAGTGCTGGGACAGGGATAGCACAAGCTATGGTAGTGAACATGGGCGGCTGCTTTCAGAATCAGATGGATCCCTCCAACCCATGGAGGAGGCATGTGAGGCCTCTGACCAGAGGGAGAGAAAGGGGCTGCACAGGACAAGGAGGAGACAGAGAAATCTCCAGGAAAAGAAAGGAATTGTGAGAATAAGTAGAGATAATAAAATATATTTATTTTATTTTATTTTATTGACAGGCAGAGTGGACAGTGAGAGAGAGAGACAGAGAGAAAGGTCTTTCTTTTCCATTGGTTCACCCCTCAGTGGATGTTGCGGCCGGTGCACTGAAGCCAGCACACCATGCTGATCCGAAGCCAGGAGCCAGGTGCTTCCTCCTGGTGTCCCATGTGGGTGCAGGGCCCAAGCTCTTGGGCCATACTCCACTGCACTCCCTGGCCACAGCAGAGAGCTGGCCTGGAAGAGGGGCAACTGGGACAGAATCCAGTGCCCTGACCAGGACTAGAACCTGGTGTGCTGGTGCCACAGGTGGAGGTTTAGCCTATTGAGTGGCGGTGCCAGCCTAAAATATATTTTTGAAAAGATCTATTTATTTGAAAGGCAAAGTAAAAAGAGGGGACAATCAGAGGGAGAGAAGGAGATCATCCATTTGTTGGTTCACACCTCAAAATAGCCTAGGCTGGGACAAGTCAAAGCCAGGAGGCAAGAGCTCCATCTGGGTGGTCTCCCACATGAGTGGTAGGAACCAAAGTACTTGGTTTATTATCCATTGCCTTCCAGAGCACATTAGCATAAAGGTAGATGAGAAGTGTTGGTGCCAGAACTGGAATCTGCCCTGCCAAGTGACAGCTTAACCTATAGCCCCACAATGTCCACACCTTAAAAAATATTTTACAGGTACTGGCAATGTGGCATAGTGGGTTAAGCCACTGCCTGTTAAACTGGCACCCCATATGGATGCTGGTTCAAGCCCTGGCTGCTCCACTTCCAATCCAGATTTCTGGTGATGCTCCTGGTACTTGGGAAATTGCACCAAGTTGGAGACTTGGAAGTAGCTCCTGGCTCCTGGCTTCAGCCTGGCCCAGCCCTGGCTATTGTGGCCACTTGGGGAGTGAAACAATGGATGGAAGAACTCTCTCACTCCCTGTGTGTGTCTCTGTAACTCTTCAAGTAAATAAAATAAATCTTTAAAAATAGAGTGTCCTACAGAAGTTTTGCAGGAACAAGCAGAATAATCTTTCACCCCCTGTGAAAATTCTAGTATAATTTCTAGTATAATTTCTTGACTGTGCCTTTGTAGTTGGACTTCTCTAGGGAAAGGTGTCTTTGGGGAAGTAGAGACTGTTGGAGTGGGAATGCACTGAGTAGGAGATGTTTCAAAGTGAGGGTGGGAGAGGCCCTATGAGGTTTACAGATTGCGCTGCTTATACATCATGCTCATTTCCTTTCTTGGGCTTTGGGACCACCTCTCTGACCAGGGGCCCTGTACCCTCCAAGGGCTGCCTTGACAAACTCAGGATACACTCCTTCTTCCCAGACATTTAAGGGAGAGCTCAAACCACAGGAATGCCCTGAACTGCTCCCTGAAAGCCTGTCACAGAACCACCCCTCAGGGTCAGTGTCCTGATGACCCCTACCTGCTAACCAGAAATAAAGAAGGTCAGTAGGTCCTGAGCCTGGGTTTAGCTGATTGTGAAGACAGAACCTCCAGGAGACAGGTTATGGTCTAGGAGAGCATCCTTGTGATGGCAGAAACAGATTTCAGAAAAGGGAGGAACAAGCAGCGAGATGTGCAAATTCTTTGCTTCATGTCTTTTCTAAAAGGTGACTTGTGTGGAATTTCTCTGTGAGTGCAACCCATTTACTTAACTTATCAAAGTGGCTGGGGGCCATGACCATTTATGGGGCAACTGCAATCTGGCAGCTCTTTTAAATTGTCTGTTAGTAATTGTCTGTTTAACCACTCATGAAGAATTAAATCATTATGCTTGTCACTCTATCTACTTTCTATTAGCCTCCTAAGAGGATTTCTCACCTCAGATGGGAAGCTTTCATTTGGTGAACTGTAAGGAGAGGGAGTCATGGGACGATGGCATATTTTGCCCTGAGAGCCCTGGTTGTTTGCCAGATTCTCTTGCCACCAGTGAGTCAGGTGCCCTCTAGTGGCAGCACACGTGATTACAGCAAACACTTTTCAGGAGAACTGAAACAGCATGGAAGAGCCTGGGGAGTTCTGAGGAGACACAGGCAGGCTGGCAGGGCCTTTCCTGGAATGGGTTGTGTGGATGTGGCTGGCATAATGTACTAGCCTATCTCCACCACTAATAGCAAAATACCTCAAGCAGGGGCTTATAAAGAAAGGTTTATTTAGCTCACAATTTTGGGGGTCAAAAGCACAAGGTAAGGTGGCCGCATCTGTTCAGCCTCTGGTGAAGGGAGAGTGCATCCCAGGGGGTGACATGGCAAGACAGGAAGCCATGGAGCAGGGAGGGGCAGCTCGCTTGTCTAGAGCCCACTTCAGAGGGAACTAATGAGGGTCCCACTAATCCCTTCCAAGGTCAGGGGCCCCAGACAATCTTGTACTAGACCCTACCACTTTCTGTTTCACCAGTTCTAAACACAAGCACACTGGGGATCAGGCTTCCAATGCATGAATACTTGAGGGAAATGAGTGATGGACAAGTCAAAGCAAAATCTGGAGCCCTGGACATTAGGCCAGGAGAAATCTGCCCTTTCTCTTTGTGTTTCAGTTTCTCTCATTTCTGAATATTCCAAGGTTAGCACCAGATGGCTGGCCCTTGGACCCGCTGGACTGCCCTGCTGACCTTGTCCACGGCCCCTGGGGGGGTGGGGTGTCCTTGGGTCAGAAGCCCCGTGCCTTGAGCCAGGGCCCTGCATATACCCGGAAGCGTCTGGCGCCAGCTGAGGTGCAGCCAACACAGGGCTCCCCTCGCAGTCCTGCTCCCTCCTCCTCACCCCCCAGTCCTACAGCCTCCACGCATCGCGTCCACATCAAATGGGTGCCGCTGCTACTGGGTGGGGCACCCGGGGCCAAGATAAGTAACTGCTCGCGCCAATTCCTCCACAGGGGAGACCTCAAGCGCCAAGGCCTGGGAAGTGTCTTTGCAGCAGGGCCAACCCCGGGGAGGGCAGGAAGGCGCCCCGGGCCTCGGTGTCCCCTACAACTTCTCCAACCCTCGTTTTCCTGACCCACCGAAGGGGCTGGCTGCTGCACACAAGGCTGGCCACGAGCAGGCCCTGAGAGCTAGCTGCTCCTCGCAACACCTGGCACTCGGGAAGCACCCAAAGTCTGCACCAACACACAGGGGACTGCGTCCCTTGCCCGGGGGTCGTCCCCTGAGAGCCAGACCCTAAAGCGCTGGGGCTCCTCGTCCCAGTCTCCGTCCGCACCAAGATCTCCACACAGAAAGTGTCATGCGCCCGGCGGGTGGCAAGCTTGGACGCCAAGAGGCCGGTTCGCACGCGTGCTGGAACACGTGGGCCAGGCCCAGGGGCACGCCCAGATACAGGTGGCCCGAGCTCGAGCTCCTGGGCCACCGTCCCGCGTCACGCACACGCTGCACTGGGCTTGTGCGTGTCCCCCTCGCTCCCTGCCCTCAATGGCCCCAGGCACCGCGCGTCACGTGTCGCCTCACCGCCTCCGTTCTTGTAGCACAGGTAAGGGAAGCGCCACACATTGCCAGGCCCGATGATCTCCTAGGCCACGTTCAGCAGGAACTCCACCTTGTTGTTCCAGTGGCGGAGCTCTTGGACCGCCTTGTCCCGCGGGTCACGCGCAGATGCCGCGTCGCCGCTGGCCAGCGCCGCCGACTCCCGCCCCTCCTTGGCAGCCTTGCCATTGCCCAGGGGCAGCGTCTTCTCTGCAGTCATGGCCGCGCTGGCTGCCTCTGGCGCCGGCCCGGCTCTGCGCCGCCAACCCTGGCTGGCTGCCTTTTCAGGAGGCGCGAGTGGGCGGGAGGAGGAGGCAGGGGTGGAGCTGGGGACCGGATCAGGCCGGGCCAGCACGGAGACGGGACTGGGGACGCAGCGCGGCGGCCAGGCCCGTGGGGCGCCCACGCCGCCTCAGCCCGGCTCTGCCTGGAGAGCCGCCCCTTGGGCGCGCGCCCACCCTTCCTGGGCTCTTACCCACCGGCCTCTTAGGGCGAGATTGGAAGCGCCGGTTCAGGCGTAGGGCATAGGCCAGACTCTAGATCGCAAACACTTGCGGGGCTGGTCGGTGGGGGGTGGGTTCCCAGGTGATGCTATGGCTCTGACTGTGAAACATTGCAGGCTGGGGCAGCTGGGTTCCTAAACAGCGAGAGTCAGAACAGCTTCTGGGGACAGGTGCACCTACCTGCAATCTCACAGGCGCGTCTGAAATCTCTGAGCCCCGGTTTCCCAGCCTACCAAAGGGAACACCAATGGTGTCTTTCCCATGCGTTTTGGTCTTTGCAGGAGGGGCTTGAGGACGGGAAACCTTACTCAAGTACCTGTCCAGTACTGCATGGGTGTCACCGTGCAATGTGTGACCTGTATTTATGTTTCTCCTGCCGCTCAGCTGTAAGGATGCTGTACTCATGCTTCAGCCGCGGCACTTAGGATGTGCTCGGTAAATCTGTGCACGTAGAGAGGGCAGCAGAGAAGAAAGAGGTGGCACTGTCAGAGCTGCCGCCAGCTGCCTCTGTTGTGACACAGCCTGTGAGCACACGAGCTGGAGGAGTCCTCCCTCTGTCCCCGGGGCCCTCGCTGGGCGCCTTCAGAGAGAGACCCCTGCCTGCCTTCAGGACCCCTTGCACACTAGCTCATAAGTGTTCAAGTTTCCCCCACCACCACCACTCCCCCTTGCGGGCATGTTTCTTGAAAGGGTAAATTGACTCGCTGCTGGTCCTGTCTCCACCTCCCACTCAATCCTCAGCCCACAGCAATCTTGCACCCACCCTGTCCACTCCTCTGGAAATGCTGTTGGTGAGGGCTGGGAACCCTCTTAATTTGTCAAACCCTGCTGTCTCTTTCCACCCCCACCCTGTCTGACCTCCAGGTAACTCTACATCCCTAGTGCCTCCTTTCCTGCTTGGAACTCCCCTGTCCTGGAGCCTCAGTGGCTGTCTGCCCTCTGCTCCTCTGCCTCTCCATTTAGCGTGTAAGCTTGGCCATCCTCTTGCCTTGAAGCAGCCAGATAAAGGCAGTGGCCCCTAAGCCTCTGTCCCCACTTGCTGCCCAGGCTGATCCTGCAGTTTGTGGAGGGTGGGGGTAACTGCAATTCATTCAGACATGGCTTCACATCCGTGGCCTCAATCCACTCACCTGTGCACTGGGGTGCCTATCTTCCAAGCCTCAGCAGGTGCTCTGTGAACACCTGTCACTTTGTCGTGATGCTCACAGGGAAGGGGGTGGGACATTGTAGAGTCGCATCAAAGCTTTCCTTGGTTCACCTTTCTGTGAAGAGGAGAACCAAACTGCTGACCTCAACAGTAACCCTCCCCCACCAACAATCCATCTGTCTCAGCCATTCCTTCTAAGTTGATGTTTTTCTCCTATGCTAAAACACTGGTATTATCATCTTCCCGGTGATCCTCAGTGCTGCACAGACAGTGGTGGTAAAGAGAATTCACCTTCATTCTTGGTGGTCCCTGCATGCAGTAGGCCTGCAGTAGGCACACAGTAGGTCTGCAGCAGCTAGAAGCCAGCCATTCAGTGATAGCCCCATCCAAAGTTAGAGTGAGGTTTCTGAACTTTGCTGTTGCTGTAATGGCCATCATGCCCAAACCCGTGTAAGGCTGCGTGCGATCTGATCACAACTTCACTTCCCACTGGGGCTCAGCATGCTGACCTCCAGGCACTGACTGCTCTGAGCAGCAGGAATTCTACGAGACTGCATAGGAAGAGTGACTGAGGCAGTGTGAGGGCACATGGCCGGCCCCAGCTGGCATGGGAGCAGGCTTTGTCCTGCCGCTGGGTGGCGCTGTGGCCTTGGGTGCAGCTCCCGACTTCTCTAAGTGAGCCATTGCCTTCAAGTGAGCATTTTGGGGTCATCATGGAGGTGGTGTGAGACTCCACGCCAGGGAAAGTGTTGTAGGGAGACCGATGCCATGGTCTCTTCCTCTTCTGTATGAAGTCAGACAGGTCACCTTGCTCTGATCAGAATTCAGTAAACCTGTATTTAGGGCCTTTCCTCTGGCTTATTTCAGGGCTGTTGAAAAGCCTACATTGGGGGCTAGCACCGTGGCTCACTTGGCTAATCCTCCACGTGCAGTGCCAGCATCCCATATGGGTGCCAGGTTCTAGTCCTGGTTGCTCCTCTTCCAGTCCGGCTCTCTGCTGTGGCCTGGGAAGGCAATGGAGGATAGCCCAAATGCCTGGGCCCCTGCACCTGCATGGGAGACCAGGAAGAAGCAGCTGGCTCCTGGCTTCGGATTGGCACAATGTGTCAGCGGTAGCAGCCATTTGGGGGGTGAAACAACGGAAGGAAGACCTTTCTCTCTGTCTCTCTCACTGTCTACAACTCTACCTCTCAAATAATAATAATAATAATAATAATAATAATAATAATAATAATAAAACCCCTGCGTCTTCTCTGTCCTGACCTAGAAGAGCCTGTGTCTCCTCCACTAATGCTGCACCTTGTCTCTGGGCCTTCCCATGTCATCCTTTCTTTGTGGGAGGCGCAGTAGCCTCAAGAGCCCACGCCAGTGTCTGTGGGTGCTTGTACTGGGGCTGGGACACAGGTGGTACATGTGACTCACTCCAGGTCATGTACAGTCACACTGGCAGGCTCAGCCAGCTTCACAAATCACCTCATATCTCTGAGTCTCAGTTTCCTTATCTGAAAAAGGGGTATGCCAGCGTCACCAGCACCTGCCTGGCCTACCATGGTTCCTTTGTTCTGATAAAGTAATGATTTATGGTTTGGGGAGACAAAGGCAGGGAGAGTAACGCACAAGGCTCCCTGTCTTCCTGGTGTGGGGCTCTTAGCCCTAAGGGATGAGGGGACGTGATGCTCATGACTGACGTTTGTTATTTGACACCTAGGAGTTGCATGCCTTCACGCTCTCGGCACACGTAACTGGAAACTAGACTTCTCAGCTGCCGAGCTCCCATTTTATCTGCTAAACTGCAGAGCAGGTGGTCCTGGGTGGGTCCTGGCAGAAAGCAGGGGCCTCAGTTTCACCGATCCACTGCTGGGTGGGGGGGTTGGCCCCTCCCCAGTCGCTCAGGTCTAAGTATTTGCTGACGCTAATAGCATCTGCCTACTTCTTGGGAGAGTTAAGTGGATTAGCATTTGTAAAGTGCTGGATCTGTGCATGATACAGATGTGTTGGTCAATACTACAGATGAAGTATCCAGTGAATGGCCATGTCTTGAGTTCCGCCTTACTTTCTTGAGGTCTTTCACCTTCTGGAAAGTGCAGTTGCCCATTTAAACGTCAGCTTTGTCCCTTCACTCACCAGATACTTCTGGCTCTTGAATTATTTTCCAGCATAGATATTGGTCACTAGGGAGCAGTTCCTGGTGCCCAGCTTGCCTGGGGCAGTGCCAGAACCAGCTCACACTAGCTCCCGAGAGGGAATTATTACCTCTTCAGTGACTTCTGTGAGCCGCATGTGCTGGTACCATGAACTCTGCTCTGAAAGTTGCATTTACAGCCTGGGGATCTACCAACGCCACTGGTGAACACCATACTAGGCAGCTGGTATGCAGGCCACCACTGCAGGGTAGTGCAGGAGGTGGGCATGGAGCGAGCGGTCATGTGATGATGAGTTAGAGATGGCGGGAGATGCAGCTGGCAAAGCCCCTGTGCTGGGGGAGCTTCTCGAGGGTTCTGACCTCATTGGGGAGGTCTGGATGGGAGGGCCGCCCAAGCAAGGACCTGACAGGATGCCTGACAGGGAAGGGAATTTAGCAGAAGGTGACATGAGCAGGAACAGGGTTACAGATGGGGGTGAGGGTGGGAATGGTGAGGAGACAGCAGCCACAGTCCTGGCAAGATGTGCTGGTGACTTAGATGTGGGAGGCAGAGAAGGATGGGGCTGACACTTGAGTGACACTGACAAGTCATGCCCCCCTTGACCTAGGAGCTGGTGTGGGTGAGGGGCCACCAGTGTGGGTTCAGGGGCCCAAATCCTTGGGCTATCCTCTGGAACTTTCCAAGGCAGGGAGCTACATTGGAAGGAAAATAGCCAGGACTCGAATAGGCCTCCTATGGGATGCCAGCTGTGCCACAACACTGGCCCCAGTCCCAAGACTTTGCCCTTCCCAGATGACTCAGCAGGGACCTCCGCACAACCAGGTTCAGCCAGGTGACTTGTCCTGGCCACTCCAATGAGGCAGGCCTGATGGGGTGCTCATTGCAACCCTTGGCCTGAGAAGGATGCTCCCAGGTCAGTCTGCTGGGCCAGTAGGAAAACAAGATATGCACAGAGCAGAAGTGGCCCTGCTGAGGCTCCCACCAGACAGCTCAGACAGAGGCAGAGGCCCCCTGCACCTGCATGTGGATGAGCAAGCCTTGCCCACCTTCACCAAACCTCAGCCTCATTACTTAACTCTAGAGCAGGCGTGGGAACCTTTTCTGTTTCAAGGGCCATTCAGATATTTAGAACATAATTCACAAGCCATACAGAATTATCAATTTAAAAATTAGCCTGGGGACCAGCATTGTGGCATAGCAGGTAAAGCCACTGCTTGTGATGCCAGCATCATACTTGAACACCAGTTCATGTCCCCGTAGCTCCACTTCTGATCCAGGTCCCTGTTAATGCACCTGGGAAAAGCAACGCAAGGTGACCCAGCTGCTTGGGCCCCTGCACCCACTTGGGAGGCCCAGAAGAAGCTCCTGGCTCCTGTCTTCAGCCTAGCCCATCCCTGGCTATTGAGGCCACCTGGAGAGTGAACTAGCAGATGGAAGATCTCTCTGTCTCTCCTTCTCTCTCTGCAACTCTGCCTTTAAAATAAATAAATATATCTGAAAAAGAAAAAGACTGCCTACCACCACCACCAAAAAAAAAAATTACCCTGCATTAATTTATTGCCTTGGCAGAGCATGTACAGCACAGGGGCCAACATTCCTGCCCTGGACCTAGCGTCATAAAGTCTGTTTTGGGAGTCACCAGCGTATCTTGTGCTGGTCACCTTCCCTCCTCTAAGGCTCCCCTTTGCTTTTCAGCCATGGCTTCATCTCTGAAGCCTTGTTGGATGCCCAGGATCTTGCCGAACTCTGCAGCAATTTCCCACCCTCTCAACTCCTGGGCTGCTCGCCGATGGGTACAGGAGGAAGGACTCACCTTGCAACCTGCACGTGGTAGATTCAGAACTGCCTGGCCTGTCATCTGCAGAAGCAATGCTTCCCTTAGTGCTCTTGCTGCTGGTGCTGGGCTCCAACCTTACTGGGAGGGCCAGGTGGCAGTGGAAGGGGGGGCGGCCTGTCCTGGCAGTGAGTCAGGCTCCCGCGCCCTCCATCTGCTGACTTCCATCTCAGGCATTCCTCTTCCCTTTCTCTCTCTCTCTCTCTCTCTCTCTCTCTAATAGATGTTCTTCCTCTGTTAATCAGAGAAGACATAAGATGTGTCTATTTATTTGAAAGGCATAGTTTAAGAGAGACATCTTCCACCCATTGGTTCTCTCCTAAATGGCTAACCAGGCCAAAACCAGGAGCCAGGAACTCCATCCAGGTCTCCCACGTGGGTTTCAGGGCCTCAAGCATTTGGGCCATCTTTGGCTGCTTTCCCCAACCCTGAACAGGGAGCTGGGTTGGATGAGGAGCAGCCAGGGCTGAAACCAGTGGCCACAAGGGATACCAGCAACACAGGTGGCAGCTTTTCCCACTGTGCCACAATGCCAGTCTGCTCAGTCATCTCTTTTCAAAGAGAAAGTGAGAGAGAGTGAGCATGAGGAAGAGAGAGAGAACAAGAGAGAGAGAGAGAGAGAGAGAGAGAGAGAGAGAGAGAGAGAGAGAATACTGCAAGAATTCCCTGGTTTTCCACTGAGATGTTTGCATGAATGAGCACAAGGGGTCAGTGATTCTTGTGCACGATAGGAGTCTGAATTCCTGGTACTGACTCTGTGGTCCTTCATAATCCTGTTCCACAGCCTCACATTTGCTGTGGCCTTGCAGCAGGCAGAGTGCACCTACCCAGCCATGGACTCCAGGTTTTCCTGTGTGACTCACTCTGGCTGAGCGAAGGTTTGAAACGTGCTTGCATAGAGCTTGTCATCTTGTCTGCTGATGTCATCTCATCATGCTGCTGCCCTCCCAGCCTGGGACCCTGAAGGAGAGAAGAAAGGGCAGCCCCAGCTGAACCTCAGACTTGAATGTGGAGCAGAGCCACTGTGGCAGAGCCTCAGGCCCGTGGCCCAGAGCAGGGCTGTGCTGGCCAAGGCACAGTTTCAGGAGTGAGCCACATACTCATGGTTGTTCCACAGCCAGGGCTGACTGATGCATGGATGGCAGGCTGTGCTCAGAGCACTGCGCACACCATGGGGGAGGCAAACTGCTGTCTATAAACACAGAGAGGCTGAGCAGCCTGTCCAATATCACACAGCAGATCCAGAATTTGGCCTGGGTTCCTGACTTAGGCTCTGCATACCTGCTGCAGGCTCTGGCTTCAGGTCCTTCCCATAGATTTACCCATAAGGCCTTGTCTTTGCCTGCTTGTTGTGGGTAGAAAAGGAGTGGACAGAGGAGGAAGTTGATGTCTTCTTCCTGTCTGAGGGACACGTGTGCAGAACTTGATGCTGCTGTCCAGGCTGCCCACCTGGAAGCAGAGGCCTCACCTGGGGCCTGCCACTGCTTCCTCTGACTCACAGACATGGGCCTCTGAGCTGCCATCCTCTCCAAGTGGGCAGCCCCAGTGTGTGGGATGACACGGTACCTTACATTCTGTGTCTCCCCATGTTAAGTCTGGTCTTCCCCATGTCCTGGCCTGATGCCCAGAGTCAGTGGCATGTCATAGACATGTGCGCTGGCCTGTGGGAAAGGCTCTGCCAGGTGACTTGTGCTGCTGGACTCCAGGGGTCCCTGGGCTTGTGTGCAGGGAGTCCTCACACTCTCCCACCCCAGAGGAGTCATGGGTTTTGTGGTGACTGTGTCATCCTGTGGCCCTGGTGTGCAGTGTCCTGGAGCTGTGCGTAGTCCTCCTTATCCAAGAGGGCTCTGCACTGAGACCCCCAGCAGGCAAATGAAACTGCAGGTGCCCAGCCCTCTAGTTCTTGTCATCCGTTACCTATGATAAAATCTAATCTATGAATTAGGTGAGGTAGGAAATTAACAGCAGGGACCAACAGTAGAAAAAAGATGGCAATATCCTGCAATAAATTCTATTTAAAGCTTATGAATTATTTATGTCTGAAATTTCCCATAATTTTGAATCACGCTTGACCCCAGGGGTGATGGAAACCAGGGAAATTGTAAGTGGAGTGAGAGTCCCCGTGTTCCAGGGTGGCAGCCGGAAGCATTTCCTAGAAAGGACCCTGAACCAGAACCTGAATGACAATGACACCCACAGCCTCACATCATGGCCGTCGGGTTCACAGACTCTGGGAACAGTGACACTTGAGCCATGGGCTTTCCCTGACCCCCCCCAACACACACACACACATTTCCACATGCATGCATGTGCACACACCTACAGTGTTGAATGGGGACATTTTCCTGGTGATCTGACATCCTCATTCTAGACACAGCCCAATTGCCCATAAGCCCAGCAGCTGTCAGTGAGCTCAACCCTGGGCTGTGCAGTGTTCCTTGGGTGCTGCTGGGGGCTCAAAAGTTGCCTTGGCTTGTCAGGGTGGCAGGTGCTCAAGGAGAGGTTGGAACAAGGCCCTGGGAAACACAGAGGAATGGGGAGTCCTCCTGGGGGCATCCAGAGACTTCAGGGAGGAGGTGACATCTGTGCAAAGCCCCTGATGTCTGAGCAGACATTCAGGTGGGGAAGGGAAGGGGTGGCAGTGCCTGATGGGCTGGGGGCAGCCTAGGTCTGCTACCTGACTGGGCAGCCCCAGCCCCATGCATTTCCTCAGTGTGGCTGAGCCTGAAATGCCTAAGGCACATCCTGGATTCTGAGGACTTCATAGTTAAAAAAAAATCTCATCAGTATTTTTAATTCCAAGTACATGTTGCAAATGATAACCTTTTAGCTATATTAGTTCATGTAAAATTTGGTAAAATTAATCTTTTAATTTTTTTTAAATGTGGCTCCTAGAGCACTTTAAATTACTGTCACAATTGTGCCTCCTTAAAATTCCTGAGCTGAAGGGCCAGTGCTGTGGCACAGTTGGTTAAGACACAATGAGAGGGGTCCAGTGCTGTGGCATATTGGGTAAAGCCACCGCCTGCACCGCCAGCATCCCATATGGGCACCAGTTCCAGTCCTGGCTGCTCCAGTTCTGATCCAGCTCTCTGTTATGGCTGGATCAGAACTGTGGGTGCAGGGGTCCAAGCACCTGGCCCATCCTCTGCTACTTTCCCAGGCACTAGCAGGGAGCTGGATAGGAAGTGGAGCAGCAAGGACTTGAATGGTGCTCATATGGGATGCTGGCATCACAGGCGGTGGCTTTACCAGCTGCACCACAACACTGCCCTCCTCTCATTCAATCTTTTTTTAAAAAAAGATTTATTTTATTTATTTGAAAGACATAGTTACAGAGTGAGGTAGAGCCAGAGAGAGAAAGAGAGGTCTTCCATCTGCTGACTCACTCCCCAAATGACTGCTACTGCCAGATCTATGCCAATCTGAAGCCAGGAGCCAGAAGCTTCTTCTGATTCTCCCATGTGGGTGCAGGGGCCCAAGGATTTGGGCCATCTTCTACTGCTTTCTCAGGCCATAGCAGAGAGCTGGATCAGAAGAGGAGCAGCTGGGACTCAAACCAGTGCCCATATGGGATGCTGGGGCTTTAATTGCCTGCACCACAGCACCAGCCCCCTCATTGAATCCTGACTGCCAGTGTAGGTATACAGAAGTGTGGGGACAGCCATGCAGGAGGGTCTGGTGATGACATTGGTGCCCACAGCAGGGTCAAAGGTGCTCACTCCCAAGAGGCCAGGCAGAGAAGAGGACAGCATGTGGAGCAGCAGCAGCACTTCTGTGAGTTGTGCAGCAAACGGCAGGTGTGTGTGTGTCACCTCACTCCTGAGTGACCGGCTCAGATCTCAATGCACTGCCCTGTCCTGCAGTGGTGCCAGGTCTGTGTCCACTGATGGAAAATGTCACCTGAGTCACAGGTGGATGCACTGAGCCTGCCATGGATGGCCTCAAGCTGCAGATTTATTTTCTCACATTTCCGGAGACTGCAGGTCCAGGATCAGAGCACTGGCAGGGCTGGTTTCTACCGAGGCCTCTCCTTGCATTCCAAAAGGTCATCTTCTTGCTGTGTCTTGGTCTTTTCTTATGCACATGCAGTGCTGGTCTCTTCTTCTTTCTCTTTATTTCTTTTTTAAGGTTTATTTATTTATTTGAAAAGCAGAGTGAGAGAGGGAGAGGCACAGAGAGAGGGCTTCCATCTGCTGGTTCACTCCCCAAATGACTGCAGCAGCCAAGTATGGGCCAGGCCAAGCTAGGAGCCCAGAACTCCATCTAGGTCTCCCACATTGGTGGCAGGGCCCAAGCACTCAGACCATTATCTACAACCCTCCCGGATGCGTCAGTGGACAGCTGAATTGGAAGCAAGGTGAGTTCATGCTGCAAACACCACTTGAGAACCCAGATGCCAATCAAATAAGGCTCTGGCTGGATCAGGTGTTAGATGGAAGACAGTGCCAAATCCATGTCTAATTGATTCTGGGCATTCAGCCATGCCACTGCAGAATCCAGGTCTCCTGGCCACTGGGCATTCATCCGTGGCAGCACTAAGTCCAAGTCTGATGACAACTGGGCATTCATCTGTGACAGCGCCAAGTCCAGATCTGATGTACTCGACATTTAGCCATGACTCAGAGACTGAACACCTCTGGTGTGGGCCATTTGCTTCCCCTCAAGCTGTATGTTCTGATATGCTGTGCCCACTTCTAACTGCCCATCTGTTCTCCTCCTTGGAGAACAGCAAATGTACAGATCTGTCACTGTCCCAAGCAGATCTTTCTCTTGTGGACTCCCTTGCTGAGTCCACCCTGCAAATAGAGTGCCTTGTAATCCCGTGATCTCCCGTTTCTATTTAAAGAAACCAAGCCTGCAAGAGTTGGAAGAGTCCACATGGTTGTGGATTGGTTTAGAGACTTTGAACTGGAGTCTGTTGGCACCAAAGCCATCTTTCCCATGCCCAGTCATTCACCCTTCTTGTGCCATCTGGCTTCCCAAGTTCCAGGTATAAGACTGTGTTAAGGTACTGCTGGCAGCTGTAACAGACAGTACCTGCAGGCTAAGTGCCTTAACACAGCTGAGGCTTATTCTCACCTGTGCCAAACTTTGTGCACATGTTTGACAGATGGACTTTCTTGAAGGGAAGGAACCTAGGGGCTCCCCGTGCTGTGGTCTGTCACAAGTGGGGCTGCCAAGAGGTCAGTTGGGAATCCCTGGGGTTGCTTGGAATGACAGAAGACAGCTGGTGTCCTGCCGAGGTTGCAGGGGACTGATAATATGCCCACCAGGCACTTCCAGGACAGAGACCCAACATGAAGTCCTAGAGGGAGAAAGCATGCCTCTGCTTCCCTCTTCTTCCCTCATCTCTCTGCTCTGCCACTTAGCCTGGATGTGGTTCCAAGGCATCTTGGGGCACAAGGGTGAGGGAATCACCCCAAGGGTGGCAGAGTGTGAGGGAGGAGCCTGGCTCCCTGGATGACTGTGCAGAGCAGAGTCACTGGGACAGCAGATGGCGTGCAAGAGAAACGAACTGCACTACCCATTTCTTTGGGCACTTGTTCCTTACTGCTGGGCCTCAATGCCAAACAGGTGTTTTGCTCCTTTGGTTCACAGCAAGGCTCTGCCCCACAAGGAGGTGACTGATTTGACTCAGCTCTCAGCGGCAGCTTGGCTGGGTGGAGAGGAGTGAGCTTTGTGTGTGTGTATGTGTGTATGCTAAAATACACACAACATAGCTTTAACCTCACCCAGGAATATGATTTGGAGGCATTAAGTTCACATGGTTGTGAACCCAGCACCGCCATCCTCCTCCAGCACTTACCTGTCCTCTCGAGTGGAAGCTGCACTCCAGTGAAACACCAACCCTCTGTCTTCCCTGCCCCTGCGGGCCCTGGCAGCCACAGTTCTCTTGGCTGTCCACACATCTGTCTGCTCTTTGCACCTCATACAAGTGGAGCCATCTGGCATTGGTTGCTCTGTGACCATCTTGCCTCCCCTGCACAGTGTTCTTTCTCCAGGTCCCCAAGGCTGTCAGCATCTTCGCCCTCTGTAAGCTCCATCCCTTGCGTGGATTGACCATGCTGTGTTTCTCCACTTGTCCATGGATGGACTCTTGGGTGGCACCCATCTTCCTGCTCCTGTAAATAGTGCTGCTGTGACCATGAATGCGCAAGTACCTCTTCCACACCCTGGGAAAGGGGAGAGACTGGAGCTTAGCCTCGGGGCCCTGGAAGTGGTCCAGACTCCAGTCACACTGCATTGGCAGGAACTAGCCTGCTGTGTGCCAAATCACCCCAAAACTTAATAGCTAAACCAACAAATGTGCATTAGCTTCTGGTGTCTGTGGGTCAGGGGTGAAGGAGCAGCTTAGCTGAGTTCTGGCTCAGAGCTCGACTGGCACAGAGGGGACAGTGGGGCAGTGGTTAAGATGCCACGTGGGCTCCCACATCCCCTGTTGAAATATCTGGGCTCAGGTCCTGACCCCACTTCTGTTTCCAGCTTCCTGCACATGCACACCTTGGGAGACAGCAGGTGATGGCTCAAGCACTTGGGTGCTGCTCCTGTGGGAGACCCAGATGGAGTTCCTGGCTCCTGGTTTCAGTCCTGGCTGTTGTGGGCATTTGAGGAGTGACCCTGTAGGTGGAAGATCTTTCTCTCTGTTTCTCTCTCTCTAGCTCTGCCTTTCAAAATTTTTTGTAATTAAAAAAGAGAATTTGACTCATTCGTAAGACCTACTTCTCCAGCATAGGAAGACAAATACCACACGTCCTCACTTACCTGGGAAAGCTGAAAAGATGGCCTCAAAAGAAGCAGTTGTTAAGAGCCTGGGCAGGGCCTGGGCAGAGCCTGGGTAGGGCGTGGGCAGACCCTGGACAGGCTCTGGGTGGGGCCTGAGTGGGGGCTGATGCAGAGAGGGTGGTTTGGGCAGGTGGAATGGCCTCTGATGTTTTCACAGTACTCAGCTGTGTTGGCAATGATTGGGTTTTGCAGAAGAGCTGATGGAGAGGATTTTGAATGTTTCTGACATGGAGACATGACCAGGGTCTCAGGGGACAAATGTGCCAGTTACCGTAATCATGACACCTGTGTGCAGGTGTTGAAGGGTCGCATAGCTGTCATGTGTCAGTCGAAAGTAAAAATACGTTGAAAGCAGACTTTGCTCTCAGATGGATCGTCTACCTCTTGCAGGCAGTATCCTGTGTAAGAGGGGAAAAAAACAGCCTTCACTTCCCAGGATTCTGAGAACTGCAGATCTAAACAGGCATTTCCCAAACATTTCCAAATGTAACACTTAGGGTTTTTGTTTGATTGTTTGTTTCTTTACCATACCCTTACACCTCTGGAGTATTTCCTAATATGTCCTTTATCTGTTTTAGGTTATATGGAATTATCATACATCCACCTGTTTCAGGTGCACGGCACAGACACTGAAGAAAGATGGCATTTGGGGAAGAGGCTGCGGCATGCATGCACTGGTGGGCTCATCTCACAGGCTGTGGTCTGCACAGCTGTGCGCATGCCAGGCCGGCTTCTCGAGAGCCCAGGAGCAGACAGGCCTTGGCAGAGATCCCAGGGAGCCAGCTGACAAGCCTCAGAGCCAGGTGTTTGTGTAAGAAGAAGGCCGGAAGGGATGGGTCCCCAACCTGTCTGCTCCCCACCCAGCTTCCACTGCTGAGGCGCCTCTGGCCTGCAACAGACCCCAGGCATGAAGCCATGACCCTGGACTTAAACCCATGACTGGACCCACCATAGTCAAAACCGGTGCCACACAGGTCCCTGCTGCTGGCTCCCAGGACACTCCACCCTCCTCCAGGCACTCAGGCCGACTGCATAGAACTCTGCCTTGGTGAAGCTCAGGTGAGACCCAGCTCCAGGTAAGGCCCTGAGGTGCCACCCCCAGGCCGTGATCACAGATACAGCTTCTAGATGTAGCCCAGTGTCCAGTAGAGCTCTTCCCCGTGGTGCGCTGGCCTCCTGTGCACCTGGTGTGCACCCCCATACCCTCAGAGCTGGTGACTGTGACACCCAGGTGCCACTTTCTGTAGTGTCAGCCTGGGCATGAGGATCTGCCTTAACCAGCCCTCCCCCACTCATGAACTGACAGCAGGAGGAAGAGTGCAGCCACTGGGGATTGGGCAGGAATGTGGGCTCTGGACTGGGTCTTGGAACTCAGGGCAAGGCTGGTGAAATCCAACCCTGGTTAAATCCTAATGATGCCTATGCCCAGGCCAGCACTGTGGATGAGGGCTTTAGATTGCCCTAATCCCAAGTACAAGTCCCCAGGTGCATCAGCTGCACAGTCTGAGCCTATAGCTGCTGTGGTCTGCTAGTTTCCTCCCACCTTCTTTATTGTCAATATGAAAACCTAACCAGAGCTCTCCCGTCCTAGTGAATTCCCAGCATATAGCCCGGGTTGTAACCACAGGCATGGAGCTCCAGGACTTAGGTACTTTGCGTGACTGAAACATGCCTGTGGGCCACCCCTGCTTGCCCTAGCACCGCTCTTCCTGTCTGCTTCCCTGACAGGGGAACTGGTTACAGTCCTCATCTGTGCAGTCTCTTCATGCAGCAGGTGCACCTGGCTGTTCCCATTAGCACAGCATCCCCGGGAGCTGTCCATGTAGTCACCAATGCCAGGGTTCCCTTCCTTTTCCACTATGCAGGCAGCTGAGGTCGGGGGACATTTGGGCAATGCTGCTACAAACACGGGAGTGCAGTATCTTTTTTGAGATGCTGGTTTCAATTCCTTTGCAGAATATACCCCAGAGTGGGGTTGCTGGATCATATGGTGGTTCTAGGTTTAGTTTTTGGAGGGACTTCCCTGCTGGCTTCTATGATGGCCGTGCACTATATGTGTGTTTTATGCATCTTGTGATGATGGCTGTCTTAACTGGTGTGAGGCGAAGTCTCTGTGTGGTTCTGGTGGGCTTCTACCTGAGGGTTGGTGATGCTGAGCACATCTACCTGCACCTGTTGGCTGTGCGTTGGTCTCCTCCAGAGAGCTGCCCATTCAGCTCCTTTGCTCGTCCTAGGATGGGGTGCATTTGCTATTCTGCTGTAGGGGTTTCCTGTATTTATTTTGCAGCAACCCCTCAGCAGAGAGTTTGCAAATGGGTCTTTCCACTCCACAGATTGCCTTTTCATTTTGTTGATTGTTGCTTTGCAATGCAGGAATTCTGGTATTTGATGTGGTCTCACTCTGCTTTTGCTTGGGTGCTGGTGCTTTGGGTGTTGGATCTGGGGAACTATTAGCAGGACCAGAATCTTCTGTCATGTTTTCTACCCCAAGACATTTCTATACCCACTATTGGGTTTGGTCTGAGATGCACTTTGAGTTAGTTTTTGTGGATGGCATCTGATGAGGTCCCGGCTTCACTTTTTGCCCATGGGTGTTCTGTTTGAGACCTCGGCTTGAAGAAATTGTCCCTCCCCCACGGGGTCTTTTTAGCTGAGTAGTGAGTTCCACAGAGGGCAGGAAACAGGCCAGCAGAGGAGTTGGGGGATCTACTCTTGCAGTGTTGGGGGTCTGACTTCTTCAGGCCCCTGAGCCCTCTGGCACCATGGGAGGAATCCACAGACAGAGCCAATGGGCAGAAAAAAGGGTCCCACAGTCGGTTAGTGATGGTCCCCTCACCCATCCTCACACTGGGACCCTGCTGCAGAGCCTGCTTGCAAGGCCTGTTCCTGCCTTGGGTAAAGGCATCTGTGTGCCCTAATCCATATGGGCCTGGGGAGGCAGTGACAGGGCTCCTTGGACTGCACTATGCAGGTCCCTGCTACCAGGAAGACAGACAGACAGACAGACAGACAGACAGACACAGTAATTGCTTGCTTGGAGTCCAACTCTCTCCTCCCCGGGGTGGGAGCGAGTCGTGTGCAGTGGTCATACAGATCCGTGTGGGAGTTTGCCTTCAAACATCTGAAATAGGGATGGTAGTAGCACCTTCTTCAGGGTGCCTTGCATATTATCCATGCTGGATGCTTGGGACAGTGTCTGACAACCAGTGAACACCCAGAAGCGTGTATCTCCATGTCTGTGAGGGTAACCCTGGCCCACTCACGCAGGTCAGTAGAGCTGATGGCCCATGGTTTGCCTTTGATGCAGTGTCATAACACACACTAATAGCTTCATAAGACATAGTGGGAAGAATTTAAAGCCAGTGGCTGGCATCCCATATGAGCACTGGTTCAAGTCCTGGCTGACCACTTCTGACCCAGGTCCCTCCCAACACACTTTGGAGGCAGCAGATGATGGCCCAAGACCTTGAGTACCCTTCTGGCAGGAGACTCAGAAGAAGCTCCTGGCTCCTGGCTTTTGCCTGCCCTAGCCCCAGCTGTTGCCACCCTTTGTGGAGTGAACTAGGGGATGGAAGATTCTCTCTCTCTCTCTCTCTCTCTCTCTCTCTCTCTCTCTCTCTCTCTCTCTCTCTCTCTCTCTCTCTCTCTCTCCCTCTCCCCTTTCCCCTCTCCCTTCTCTGTAAGTCTGCCTTTTGTATAAGATAAATAAGTCTGGGTGGCCGGCCCTGTGGTGCAGTAGGTTAATCCTCCACCTGAGGCACCAGCATCCCATATGGGCACCAATTCTAGTCCCGGCTGCTCCTCTTAGGATCCAGCTCTCTGCTGTGTCCTGGGAAAGCAGTGGAAGGTGGCCCAAGTCCATGTCAGTGTCTACCACTGGGCGACCCAGCCCCCTGAGTGATAAGATGGGGCTTGCAGCTGGTCATACACTGCTTGGCTGGAAGTAAGGTCCCCGTCCCTGGTGGCTGATTGGACAGACAGCCCCAGTGTACAGTGTTCTGCAGTGCAGGATTTGCTCAGCTGAGTGACAGCTTTGTGTAGCTGTGCTTGTGTGGGTCTTCTCCGGACCCTTTGTTTTGTGTGTGTGTGGGAAGGAAGGCATCACAGGTGTGGTGTATCAGGCTTTGATGTGGATACAGAAAACAGTGGCCACAGAGGTAAAGGGCGTTGGGGTGACCCAGTCTGCAAACCTTTTCCTGAAAAAGCCAGATCCCTGGATTTTAGGTGCTGCAGCCCTAATGGTTTCCTTGGCAACAACACTACCCCCATCTTTGTAGCAGAATCACAAGGAGTGATCTGTAAACAAATAAAACTTTGTGGATAAAAACAGGCCAAATAGCCTGTGGGCCCAGTGTGCCAGCCCCTGCTCTGTACTGAAATAGTTGGTGCTGAAAAGCAGCAGGTGCAGCTCTCAGCTTTGCTAGGGGGAGATGGGAGGAGGCTGAGAGCCAGAGCCCAGGGCGTGCTGGGGCAAATCCTGAAGATGGCTAAAGACCAAGCAAGACAGTTTTGCTGGACAAAACCACTGCCCACCAGCCAGTGGTATTATTTCTGGGGAGTCGGGGCTTCTGGTTTTAGATTATTTGCTGATTTTCCATATCAATTGCACATTCCAACTCACTGGACACAGGAGCAGGATACTCGGCATCAACTCCTCTCACATCACTGTTCCAGGCACATCCAGGCCCACAGCCTTGTCTGTGCTGTTCCTTCTACCTGGGAAGCTCTTCTCCCTCCAGCTCTCATCTGCAGAGCACTTCCTCTAAGGAGGCCTCCCTGACTGACCACCCTAACCAAATTCTCTCTCCAGCACCTTGACAGTTTTTATCACAGCACCTTCTGCCATAAGTCGACCTTGGCTTTGGATGTAGGACCTCCATCATGAGCAAATTTTCAGGGGGTGAATGATCTTCCATCACCAGCACCCAGACCCTGGAATGGAGCAGGAATAGCTCTCGGCAGCCGCTTCCTTACCCGTCTGTAGCTGCTACTTTGAATCCCAAGGCTGCGCCTCACTCTTCCCTGTGTGTGAGGTTTGTGTGGTCAGGGTCCTAGGCTAGGAATGCATCCAGCACTCTGACTCCGCATTGTCCGGGTGGAGTGTCATGCATGTGTTTCTACTCGCTTCCGTAGTGTGAAGATGCTGCAGCTGGCAGGCGGCTGACTCGCTGCAGCCCTCAGGAATGGTGCTGCAATGGCCATTCTGCATTTGTGCACGCAGTCCCATTGGACAAGCTGAGACGCAGCCGTGCCAGATCCTGCAGCATGGGTCTACTCGTGCCATGGATCCTACTAGAGCTTCCCAGTGGCTCTGCACCCCGCATCTCTGCCCACTGGGCATTGGAGTTCCATTTACCCCTTATCCTCACCAGGTGTTGTTCTTGGTGTTGTGTGCCTTCAGTCCTTCTGCAGGTTCTGTCTTAGAATTATGTTGGTTTTTTGTGTGCATTTGCATTTCTCCATAAGCAGCGATGTCCAGCTCATTCCATGTGTCTTCTGACGGTCAGAGGTCCCGCTTTGTGAACTGCTGTGTCAGGTTATTGCCCCATTTCCTCATCACATGGTTTGTTTTTCAATCTACTTACTGTAGGAATGCTTACTGAATTCTGGATGTGACTCTTGTAAGATAAAAGAGGTATAAATATCTTTTCCTGCTATATGGCTTTCTTTTTCAGTGTTTTAATTAATTTAATGCAATAGACTTTGTTAATTTTTTTCCTTTAAGTTTTGTGTCTTTGTTTTCAGTTAAAGAAACCTTGTGGGGCTGGTGTTGTGGCACAGCAGATTAAGCTGCTTCCTGCAACCCCAGAATCTCATATCAGTGCCTGCTGGAGCCCTGGCTGCTCCATTTTCAATCTAGCTTCCTGCTGATGTATCTACAAAAGCAGCAAAAGATGGCCCAAGTGCTTGGGCCCCTGTACCCACATGGGAGATCTGGAAGAAGCTCCTGGATCCTGCCTTTAGCTTGGCCCAGCCCTGGTAATTGTGACCATTTGGGGAGTGAACCAGCAGATGGAAGACCTCTCCTCTCTCTCTCTCTCTCTCTCTCTCTCTCTCTCTCTCTCTGTTTCTCTGTAACTCTGCCTTTCAAATAAATACATAAATGAATAAGAAATCTTTGCTTATTCAAAAGCAGACACAGTTTCTCCTTTGTCTTCTTATAAAAGTTACACCGTTTTCCCTTTTACATTTAGTTTTGCTAGCCATCTAGAATTTACTCTCTCATACACTGTGGGCCAGAGGGTGATCATCTTCCTCCTTTTCAAAATGTGAATGTGTGGTTGCTGTGGCAGCACTTTCTGGAGCAAAGCACCATTTCTCAGTCTCACTGCCATGACACTGCTGTTCAGATACAGGTGCATATTCTTCCTCTGGCTCCTCTGCTTTGCTCTGTGGGTGTCTTTGTTTATCCTGGTACCAGTTCCACACCATCTTGCCCACTATATTTTTTTTTACTAAGTCTTGAAGCCTGGTGACATCATTCCACCAAGTTTGTCTTAATCTTTAAGATTGTTCTGGCTGCACTACATCTTTTGCATTTCCATACAAATGTTAACAGTTCTTTCTCAATTCCCATCAAAAAGCCATTGGGGTTTTGTTTGTGTCTTTGAAAAAAAATCATTTATTTATTTCATTTATTTGAGAGGTAGAGAGAGAAAGAGAGATCCAGTGGTTCCCTCCCCCAAAGCCCACAAGGGTTAAAACTGGGCTAGGTCAAAGTCAGAAGTCAGGAGCTCCACCCCAGTGTCCCACGTGGTGTCAGGGACCCAAGTATTTGAGCCTGAGCCATCACCATTGCCCCCTGTGGTGCACATCTGCAGGAAACTTAAGTGGGGTAAGGCTGGTGCTCCAGCCCAGGCACTCTGCTGTGGGATGCTGGCTTCCCAACTGGCATCTTCACAGCTGAACACACGCTGCCACCTTGGGGATGTGATTGCGACCATCACTTGCAGAAGTGACAGTTTGACAATATTGTGTCTTCCTGTCATGTGGAACTTTCCTCCGTGTATGTAGGTCTTCTTTGATTTCACTCAATCATGTGTCATAATTTTCAATGTAGGGAGATTGCCTATCTTTTGTTAGGTTTATTCTCAGTTTGTGAAATCTTTTCATGCTTTCATCACATAGTTGAAAATCATTATTTTCCATTGCTTGTGGCTTAGCATGTAATGGTGCTGTTGAATATAAGTGGTTGCATGGACCTGTCTCTGCAGTGAAGGCAAGGAAGAAGCTGCCAACCCCAGGCATTACCGCTTGCTGTGCATGACTCCTGCCTACCTACCCCATGGGTTGGCCCAGATTTCCAAAGTGCTCCTTTTCTGTTGCTGAGTATCCATGGCACAGAGGCAGCAGCTCCCTCACCCATTCATCTGCTGGGTAGGTGACCAACTTTCTGTTCCAGCCTGTTACAAATCGAGCAACTGTGAACATCTATGCACAGGCTGTCTGGGCTCTCAGTTTCTTGCTTGGGTAAGTGACCAGAAGTGAGAGGACCAGTTCCCAGGCTGGGGGTGTGGTTAACACTTTAAGAAGCTGCAGTGTGTTTTCCAAAGTGTTGTAGATCCTAGCAGCAGAGAATGAAATTTCTGGGTGCTTCATATTCTCATTAATGCTTGGCATGAGCTGACTTAATTTTAGACATCCTGGCAGTCAGTAGGTATCTCTGACTTACTGTGTTTCCCATGACTGATGGCATTGAGTGTCTTTTTGTGCACCTGTTTGCCATGAGAGTTTCATTAGCAGCTTTCCCCTGTTTTCCCCATTCAGCTGCAGTCACAGGTCCCTGGCTGTGTGTTGGTGTTCCACATGTTTCCCCCTGGCCAGGCACCCTGCCTTTTTCTTCTGATACCAGGTATTAGAGAGCAACAGGTTCAGCTTCAGTGGAGTCCAGGTCATCTGTTGCTTTCCTTTTCCGTTTGGAACTTATGTGTCCTTTTTAAAGAAATGTTGGCCAAGCTTATGGTCCAGAAGTATTCCTCTCATGGCTTATTGTGGTTTCGTAGTTCCACTTTTACCTCTGGGTGTGTGTCTTTACACAGAGTGATTGGTAAGAGGCTGGGTTCATTTTTGCTTTTGAACATTCATTTCCTGCAGGAACATCTGTCGGAAAGACATCCTTTCCCCTGCTGAAATCCCTTGATGATTTCCCTGGAAGCCAGCTGAGCCTGTGACTCTGCTGGTGTCTTTCTAGACTTTGCATTGTGTTCTACCAATGCTGCATTATTTTGCTGATACCACAGTTGGTCTCTAAGAAGTCTTGAAACCAGGTTGCCTCAGTCCTCCAACTCTGTCCTTTTTCACAATTTTCTAGTTTTCTACACCTTTTGCATTTTATATGCATTCTAGAATCATTTTGTCAGTATCTGCTGAAAAGCCCTTCTGGGGATTTTGATTGGGATTGATGGGCAGTATGACTGGTTCGGGGAGAATTGGCATCTTAATACTCAGCTTGCTGATTTATGGACATAGTGTGTTTCTTCATATGTTTAGGGTTTCTTCTGTTTCTGTAGGTGGTGTTTTTGAAGTTTATGATGTATGAATCTTGGCTACCTCTTTTTAAAAATCTATCACTGGGACCAGTGCTGTGGCATAACAGGTAAAACCACCACCTGCAGTGCTAGCATCCCCTATGGGCACTGATTTGAGTCCCGGCTGCTGCACTTCCAATCCAGCTCTCTGCTGTGGTGTAGGAAAGCAGTAGAAGATGGTCCAAGTCTTTGGGCCCCTGCACCCATGTGGGAGACCTGGAAGAAGTTCCTGGCTCCTGGCTTCAGATTGACTCAGCTCCAGCTGTTGTGGCCATCTGGGGAGTGAATGAGCAGATGTAAGACCTCTCTCTCTCTCTCTCTCTCTCTCTCTCTCTCTCTGTGTGTGTGTGTGTGTGTAACTATGACTTTCAAATAGATAAATAAATCTTTTTTTAAAAAATCTATCACTAAAGGGGCCAGCACTGTAGCATAGCAGGCAAAGCTGCTGCCTGCAGTGCCAGCATCCCATATGGGCACTGGTTTGAGTCCCAGCTGCTCCACTTCACACCCATCTCTCTGCTATGGCCTGGGAAAGCAGTAGAAGACAGCTCAAATGCTTGAAGCAGAGGAAGCTCCTGGCTCCTGGCTTCAGAACAGCGCATCTCGGGCCATTGTGGCCATATGGGGAGTGAACCAGTGGATAGAACACCTCTCTCTCTCTCTCTCTCTCTCTCTCTCTCTCTCTCTCTCTCTGCCTCTGCCTTTCAAATAAATAAATAAATCTTAAAAATATCTATCACTAAGATTTTTTTTATTTTTATGCTATCATAGGTATCTTAAAATTACAATATCTGATTGTTTCTTACTGGAATATGAAAATATAAGTAATTATAACATGCTAGTCATATCCTATAACCTTTCTAAACTCACTTATTAATTCCAGTATTTTTCTTTTGTCAATGCCCAAGGATTTTCTACAAAGACATCAATGTTACCTCTAAGTAAATACAATTGTGTCCAGACTGTGTGCTTTGTTGCCACACTGTCTATTCTTTATGTTTCTCTCCTCACTGTGATGGATTCTTCAGTTTAATGATGTGGATGGAGATGGTGAGGGAGGACAGCTTGCCTTTCTCTGCTCTCAGGGAGAAAGTATAGCGCCTTTCTCCACTGATTATGATGAAATTAGCTGTGGGTTTCTGTGGAGCATCTTCATTAAGTTGAGAAAATTCCCTTCTATTCCTAGTTTGCAAAGTTTCTATCATAAATGGTCATTGGATTCTATTGAGGGCTTCTTCAGGTTTTTTTTTTTTTTAATGTTTTAATGTTAGATGGTCCTGTGTTTTCACTTTTTTTTTAGTCCATAAATTTAGTAAACTAATTGATTTTTCAATTGTAAAATCATCTTTGTATTCCTGGGGAAAATTCCACTTGGTGTGATATTTTTATATATTGAAATCATTATTAAAATATTACATTTTCACATCTGTGTTCAGGAAAGACATTAGCCTGTGGGGTTTTGTTTCCTTGTAATTGCCTGTTAGGTCAATGCTGATGTCTCAGCAGTGATTGGGTAGTGATTACGCCTAGGAATCGGTGTAGAATTGGAATCACCTTTCTTAAATGTTTCACAGAAGTGACCAGCAAAGCCCTCTAGGGCTGAGGTCTTCCTTGCAGGGAGAATTTTAACCATGAATGCTAGTGAGTGCTTGACACGTGGCTATGTGGGTTGTTTATTCCAGGGTAAGCCTTGGTTGTTTGTGTCTGGTAAGTAATCTATTTCAGTCCAAATTGCTGAATCTGTTGGTGGAAAGCTGTGTGTGCGAATCCCTTATTAAGCCCTTCTGTCCGTGTCATCTACGGCAATGCCCCACTCTCATTCCTGCACTGTAATTTATTTATCTGACTTTAGATTTACCCATTGTACTGATGTTCTTTAAGAACTAGTTTTGGTTTTTTGAAATCTTTTTCTGTTTTCTATTTCATCAACTTTTATTTTTTCAGAAAATTTTACTTTTTTTTTTTTCTGTTTCTGTTGCCTTGGTTCTTAAGGTGGAGCTCTAGTTTGTGGAACCTTTCTTCTGTTTGAATGCCAGGTTCCTGTTGGCACTGAGTTCCCCTTAAGGACTTCTTAGCTGCACTGCATGGAATCTGCTGTGCTATGTGCTAAGAGCATCCTGTACAGACTGTTTTCCAACCTCCCCGTCAGCTCTTCCTGGTCCCATGGGTTAATCACAGGCAGAGGGAGGGCTTCATTGCTGACATCAGCCATGCTGTCTGGCATGCTCATACTATCTCCTTGGAGAAGTTCTCTTCTGTCCCTAGTGCTGAGAGATCTTTGTTATGTGTAAGGGTTGATTTTATTAACAGCTTTTCTTTCTTTCTTTTTTTTTTTTTTTTTTTTTGACAGGCAGAGTGGATAGTGAAAGACAGAGAGAAAGGTCTTCCTTTTGCCATTGGTTCACCCTTCAATGGCCGCTGCGGCCAGTGCATCGTGCTGATCCGAAGCCAGGAGCCAGGTGCTTCTCCTGGTCTCCCATGTGGGTGCAGGGCCCAAGCACTTGGGCTATCCTACACTGCCTTCCCAGGCCATAGCAGAGAGCTGGCCTGGAAGAGGGGCAACCGGGATAGAATCTGGTGCCCCAGCCGGGACTAGAACCCGGTAGGCTGACGCTGCAAGGTGGAGGATTAGCCTGTTAGGCCACGGCACCGGCCTATTAACAGCTTTTCAAAAATGCCACTGAGACATGATTTTTGCTGTTCAGAAGGTGAAACATCTTCACTGACATTTGGACGTTAAATGAGCTTTGCATTTTTAAATTGAAGCCCTGCTGTGATGTGTGTATACCACTGTGCACAATCTGCTGAGAATTTGTTCTTTTTGTTCTTTGCTCATGATATGCTTGCTAGTTTTTGGTCTCTTAGTTCTGTTGGCCTCAACATACAAAGCAGGAAATATTCCCTCTTTGTTTATGGACAGGTGATGTAGGGTGGTATTTTTTAAATGATATTTCTAGCTGACAAATTATAACGTTATTCAGGCATGGAGCATGATGTGATGTTTCAAAGTTTATCATGTAGAGTGATTAAGTCAAACTGACATGGACATCTGTTGCTGGGTGCTGCCTATGGTGCCCGCATCCTAAACCCAAGCACTTGTCTGAGTCTCTGCTGCTCTGCTTCCCATCAAGCTCCCTGCTAATGCTCCTGAGAAAGCAGCAGCTGATGACCAAATACATGGGATCTGGCCATCCACACAGAGACCGGGATGGAGTCCCAGGCTTCTGGCTTTGGCTTGGACCAGCCCTGGCTGTTGCAGCCATTGGAGGAGTGAGCCAGTGAAGGGAGGGTCTCTCTCTCTCTCTCTCTGTGTGTGTGTGTGTGTGTGTGTGTGTGTTTTTCTCTCTTTGTCATTCTGCCTTTCAAATAAGTTAAAAAAAAAAAAAACTTCCCCAAAAACTGCATCTATCCCCCCAGGTTCCTGTCATTTTTTTGTGGTGAGACATCTGAAATCTGCTGTTGTCAGTGACCTTGACATAGACCATGCATCATAGTCACACTGCTTAGCCTCAGATCTCCCATCCACATGAGCCACCATGCCCTCTCCCACCTAGCCTGGATCCCCGTTGTCCCGCTGACTCCCCAGGAGCATGCAGTGCTGGCCTGTCCGGGTTCACACGTGGGCTGTGAGTGATGGGTGTTCTCCTCTCTGGAGGCTGCAGGGGAAGTGTTGCTCATTGTGCAGCAGATTCCATGGCCTCTCTGTCCATCTGGCAGTCCCCAGGCACCTTGTCTTGGCTGTCGTGGATGGCACTGCAGGAGTCGTGCGAGCACAGCTGTCCCTTTGACGGGAGGATTTCAGCTCCTCTGGGCAAGCACTCAGAACCAGTAGTGGGAGACCCTGGCTATTGACACCATTTGCAAAGTGAAGCAGTGGATGTAGGATTTCTCTCTCTCCCCCCCTCCCTCTCCCTCTCCCTTTCTCCCTCTCTCTCTGTAACGCTGACTTTAAAATAAATAAATAAATCTCTTAAAATATGCAGAAGGTAAAGAAGCCCTTGCCATCACTGCCTCTGGTGTAAGTGTCTGGAGTGCTCCCTTCTCATGGTTGGTTCTATTTAAGTTAATTTGCTATCTGATGCCTTACTGAGTGCCTCACATGTGCCAGATGCTGGGGGTAGAGATGAAATGTGGTGATGCTCTTGGAGGTGCAGAGGGTGAGGCAGGTAAAGGGAGCTGCATGGGAAGCAGTGCATGGATGATAAAGGCAAGGGGCTGGGTGCCCAGCATGCTGGTTAAGATGCCACTGGGGACATCTACATCCCATACCAGTGTCTGGGCTCAAGTCCTGACTACCCTTCTGATCCCAGCTTTCTGATCCTGTGCACCCTGTAGGCAGTAGGTGATGGCTCAAGTCACTGGGTCCCTGCCATCTATGTGAGAGACCCAGACTTAGTCCCCAGCTCTTGGCATCAGCCTGGTTCATCCCTGGCTATTGCAAGCATCTAGGGAGGGAGGCAGGAGATGGTAGGTCTGCCTGTCTCTGTTTCTCTGCCCTACAAATATGCACATATATACCTACCTACAGTTTTTAAAAACAAACAAGTAAAGGCAAGGTGTGGGTTAGGTCTCTGGCAACCAGCAGCCAGGGGAGGCTTCTCAGGGGAGGTGACATCTGAGCCTTGCATTTAGTAAGTGGCACTATCCTAACAGCAAGTTGAGTAAGGGCAGGTGGAAGAGGGGTGGGGTTAGGTTTATGAAGATCTTCAATGCCAGGCCAAGGCATCTGGCCTCCATCCTCTGCACATCATTGGGACTGCCGTGGATCCATTGCTCTCTTTCCAGCATCTGGCTGTCTGGGCCCTGGTGCCAGGGATGTGGTGGTATCCTGGCATCTCCCACAGACCTTCAGGTCCACTAGGTTCCCTTCCCCATGCTGCTCTGTGCCCTGAGAAGCTGACTGTGCAGATGGCTGCACCAGCAGGTGTCTGTGCCTCTGCTGCTGCTGGTTAGAGAGAGGTGGCAGAGACCTGAGAGTGAAGACAGAGAGTTGGGTGTTGATTACCCAGCAGTGCCTGAATCTCCCCTCCCCAGGCCATAGCAGTCTGCTGTCTCTGGGTACAGGAGGTCACCCTCTGCTGACACTGTGGTCCAGGGCTGCCACTGGCTCCCAAGTGCTCCATGCTGCCTTGCCACACTGCTGCCTGCTTTCAGCTCTGCCCACCCCTTCATGAGTGGTCTTGTGATGCAGCCTCAAGTGTGGAGCACCCCTCTCCTCCTGAGACCATACCTCATCCAAGTGGCTAATGAGACCCCATCTCTCAGGGGCACATCTGGATTCATGGCAAGCGGTGCTCTGTTCTGGAAACACCACCTTTGGTGGAAGTGAAGTGCAAGATTTCGGTGGAGGGGCCAGGCAATGAGGAAGGGGCTGTTGCTGTTGTCTGGGCAGCAGGTGCACGTCTCTGCCCCTGTGGCCACACAAAACAAATCCAGAACAATGGCCTGGTTGGAAGTTGGGTCCTGGTGGGGGAGGGTGCTCCCTTCCTGCACTCGGCCCTAGGAGAAAGGGCTGATGGTGAGGAGAGGGAATGGTGGCTTTGGCGCTGAACACATCACATGTGTGTCACCTGTGGGGTTGCCAGGGGCTGTGTCCAGGAGACTCCTGGATGTGTGGGCCTGAGTTTGCAGGAAAATTCAGTGCAAGAAATGTATCCAGGTATCACTGGGCTCTAGGTGGGTGTGGGGCTAAGGAAGTGACTGAGAGAAGCGAGCAGAGGCGCATGGTTGGCTGAGCATGGCAGAGTGCCTGGGAGAGGGTCCCGTAAGTGCTGTCTGCCTGGAGCAGCAATAACAGCCCGAGGGCCACGGCTACCAGTCAGTACTGTAGCCTTATTCCAGCCCACCCAGGGCTGTGGCTTGGGCTTCCCACCACCCCTGTGCCCAGGCAGTGTCCCTAAGACTGTCTTTGATGGTCCAGGAGTGCCTGATCCCAGGTTCTTTCTTCTGCTGGTGCAGGAGCAAGTTCACTGTAGTTTGACTTAAGTAGGTTTTGATAATGTGGCTGAGACCACCATGCTCAGTGACGGCCCTGTGGTTGGGACTGAGTCTGAGCCCAGAGCCCCAGTCATCATGCTGCAGGAGCAGGGAGCAGGGCTGTGGCCAGCAGGGATCTGGAAAAAGGGACAGGGCACCCAGGGAGAGGAACACGAGCAGGTGCCAGGTGCCAAGCCTGCAGCTACATGGGTCCCTGAGGAGTTTACTCACTTGTCCTGAATCATAGTCCTAAGCACTGGGGCTGGTTCTGAACCCTGGCCAACCTACCCTGTCTTCCTGCTTGTGTCACACAGCTCTGTACCCAGCCCCCAGGGCACTGATAGGGGCTGTGCCCCCACCCTCAGTGTGATGGCCGATGTCACAGGTTGAGATGTTCGTGTGTGGAAAAGTGCTGAGGGAGGCAAGGTACACAGCTCCTTGTTGGAGGGAGTGGGTTTTGCTTTCAGAAGCACCTGGTGAACCTGGACTGCATGGAGAGGTTCACGGTGAAGCCTCTGGCTCTGTGGTCCTTGCTTTTGGAAATCACCCTGAGGTGATGTAGTTTTCTTGGTTCTTGGAACCCAGCTGGGTTTTGCACTAGTACCTGACTGACCGGTGCTGCCCCCTGCATCCCTTGGCCCTGGCCTCCAGGCTCCCTGTGTGTCCTGGCTGCAACCTGCAGGCTCCTGCCCTTACCCCAGCTGGCTCTGCTGCCTCTAACCACAGCCCAGCTTGCTCATAGGCTCCTGGCTGTGCTGCCAGGTGGTGGGAAGAGACACAGGACATTCTGGGCATCTGAAGGTGAAGTGCAAGGGTAAGGAGCCTCCTTGGGGAACCAAGCAAAAGCCAGAGGCTCAAAATGCAGCCTTTACTAATCATCAAGTGAAAAGACTCACCACGTGGAAGTCTCAGCCATGACTGCAGCATTTGTCCTGCACCACGCTTTCAGCCTGTGTCACGGTCTGTGCACACCCTTGGTCCTATCTGCTGGTCCGTCTGGGAGAAGGAATCAGTATATGCCACCGTCAATCGAAACACACCCAAAACCAAAGCACATGTAAGTGGTCTGGAGGAGGCAGCACACAGCCTGGCTGAATGAGCGATTGGATCAGGGAAAACAGGAGGTGAGCTGTTCACACCTGGAGGAGGATGAAGCCCATAGGAGGCTCCAGGAGCTCAGCTCTTGCTGTTCTTGGCTCCAATCTGGGCCAGGCTCAAGTCTGCACTCCTGGCCATGGGTACAGTTTCTGGAGTCCTCCCTGCCACAGAGATGGCTGGTGTGGCTACAGAAGAGCAGAGACTAAAGGGGAGCATGCTCCAGCCCCCATGTTTTCCTTTGCTCCCACAAGTGTGTATGTTGTTTAGGGGGTGAGGGTATGGGAACCCAGCTGGAAGGTGGGGCTGTCCTTGGTCAAAGACTGCACCCCCAAACCAGGATGTCTGGAGCTCCCTCCGGGTATCCCACGTGGGTGGACTTGGGCCATCTGTTGCTGCTCTTCCAGGAGCACTAGCGGGGAGCTGGATCAGAAGTGGAGCAGCCGGGACTCAACACCAGCATCACAGGTGGAAGCTTTACCCACTGCACCACAGCACCAGCCCCTGTACCAGCAGGACAGCTTCTCCTTTTCAGTCCTCCTGACCACCCTCAAGAGTAGGCAGAGGTGCAGCCTCCCTAATCCAAAACTCTGAAATCCCAAATGCTCCAAATCTGAAACATTTTTTGAGTACCAACAAGAGGTTCCAAAATCTCCAGGTTTCATAGCATTTCTGACATGGGCTTCTTGGTCTAGGGAGGTTCAGCCAGAAAAGTCCACACACATCTCCCCACACCCAAACAGCTCTGCAGTTGGAAGCACGTCTAGCCCAAGTTTTTCACGTAGGGATAGTCAGCCTGTGCCACCAGCACTGTCCCCATTTCACAGGTGAGAAGACCGTGGCTGCCCACATGAAATCTGCTGGTCGAGGTCAGACAGCTTATGAAGCATGAACCAGAACTTCAAACGTGGTCATGCCTGGTGCAAAGCTCAGTGTCTTTTCAGCTCTGGTGCTACAGGCTCTCCCCACTGTCCCCTGAGCCCACAGTCCCCAAGCGGAGCATCCTCCCCCAGCCCTCTGTAGCCAGGTGAGGGCTTTTCCACTGCCCTGCTGGGGTCAGCTGCACTTTCTGTCCCCAGAGCATGCTCCCTCCCCCCGCACTCCACTGTGAGGCATCTCTATGCTGCTCTGGTCCATTGGCCACGGCCACTGGCCCTGCCCAGCACCCTTCCCACTCCTCCATACTCCCCTCTCTGGCCATGAGAGTGGGATCCCAAGCAGCAGCTGGAAGGTGCTGCTCTTCTGGGCAGTCCGCAGCCACCTTTGCTTCCCCTGCATGGAGAGGACACTTAGTGACATTTGCCTACACTTGGTGGAGTGTCCATCCTAGCTGGGTCTTCCAGGAATTGTACAAGGGGAGAAAGGCCTTTCCTCCCTGGCAAGGCCAGCCTTGAAGGAGACCCCATTCCATGTAAAAAGTGCCCTGGCCCCCAGCCATGAGCTCGCACAGGCACCTGCTCTCACATCCTGACTGGCAGCAGTGACCTGCTGTGAGCTCTTGGCCTTCTTTGCTGGGTCACAGCAAGACAGTCTGGACAAAAAATTAGAAAGGACTGAGAAAGGGGTGAAAAGAGAGGACAGATGGGTTCCACCCCTGGGGAGGCCCCAGAGGCAGCACAGGGCCCTCCTGTGCCTTCATCTCCATCTCTGTAGAATACTCTCACCTTGCAACCCCTCCTGTCTCATGGTGTTGGCCATAAAGCCCCAGGTTCACACCAATCTCTGGACCCCTGCAGGAAACATACAGGCAGCCTAGGCACCACCATCCAATCTCTCCCTGCAAGCTGAGCCCCACAAGAAGACCCAGTAGGCAGGTGCCTCTGACCCCCACCCAATCCCTCTGTCTTCTGAAAGATTCTTCTGACAGGTCTCCAGGCCCCATCTCAGCCACCAGGCACAGCCCTGAACCTTCCAGAGTTCAGCCCCTGCCCCACCCCAGGACTGCACAGGCAAATGAGACCAGGGCACCCACTCTTGTGGGTGCGGCCTCACCCAAACCTTCTACTTGTTGCTGTTATTTGGGACATGGCCTGGGCACCTGTGGGCGACTGATCCCTGCCTCCCAGATGCCCCTGGCTGGGCCCTTGCTGGACGCAGGGAGCCTGGGACGAAGCTCACCGTCCCAAGGTTTCCTGGAGCTGAAAGGCCCCTTGGCAGTCTTCCCTACAACCAGCAGCCCGAGAGGCCTCACCAGTGCCCCCTGGGATTGCTCAGCCCTGGGCTGCAGCCCTGCCTCCCCAGGGCCATTGCTGGCCTGCAGGTAATAGATTACTGTTCCTGTGGGAGGGCCTTTGTGTGCCCCCCAACCCGGAGCCAAGAGCCGCTCCTCTGCAGAGGAGAATGGGCTGTGCAGCAGGGAGCTGGGGGACCCCCAGACCAGTGGATCTTGAGCTGGGCTTGATGGCAGTTGTCCACCATCTTCCCTGAGCCCCCTTCGCTGAGCTGCATGGGGTGGGGGGCAGTGCAGCATGTGTGTGGGGCCTGGACACATACAGGGCACAGCCTCTACCCGGCATTTCCCGACCTATGGTTTGCAGGCTGGGGCTGAGCATGCTTCTCTCCAGGGCCTAGTCCTCTCCCCAATTGGGAGTCAGCGGTTGGGAGCCCCGCCACAAAATCCAGGCCTCCATGGGTCTGCCCACCTGTCACAGACGCAGCAATGCCAGTGTTTCTGCAGAGTTGGGAACTGGCTTTGGGGTCCGGCTGGGGAACTTGTGGGGCTGGGGTTTCTCCCTCCCTATCCCACTCCCCTGGGAGGAGTGCATGATGCTGATTTCCACCCAGAATCCTCTCTCCCAGTGACTCTGAAACACATAGTGCAATGCTGTTAACTACACCTGCGAGAAAGTGAGGAACAAGTGGACTGACAGATGTGAGGGCTCCCTTGACTGATGGACACAAGGGTTCCCTTGGCTGATGGCTGCACAGTGCACACTTTGGTAGTGCACATCCAAAAGGCCATGGAGAACTGGAGTGGAAAGTGAGGTTGAGGGTGGGCACTGGGCTGTGTGCCTGCATCCCATGTCAAGCATCCAGGGTTTGATTCCTAGCTTCAGCTCCTGACTCCAACTTCCTGCCTCCCTGGCAGGCCATGGGAATAACTCATAAAACCACATTCCTACCACCCATGTGGGAGACCTGGGTTGAGTTCCTGGCTCCCAGTTTCAGCCTGGTCCAGTCCCAGCCCTTTTGAGCATCTGGGGGATGAACTAGTAGCTAGGAGCTCGCTATCTCTTTCTGTCTCACATAATAAAAATGATGTTTGTTTAAGTGCAGATTCATTTATTTTATTTGAAAGTCAGAGGAGAGGCAGAGAGACAGAGAATTCTTCCATCCATGCAAAATTTTTTCATAGTGTGACTTTTGCATGAAGTTTTGAAAGACACCTCGCAAGCCTAGATGTAATTTTTTTGCACCATAATAAACCTGTTAGTTCCATGTCCTCTAACATTTTGAAGTACCCTCATGTGGAAAAATGTTATGCTGTATCAGGTTAGGAAAACCTCAAATGGAAAAAAACCTGCTACCTTCCCACCTGAGCTCCCAAGAGGCCATGGAGAGGGCCAGGAGGGATTGCATGGAGACACACGGAAGCCCCAGCCATGACCCGAGCCTGACCGCCATCCTCAGTCTGTAGGGTGGGAGGTTTACTCTGCCAGGTTTGAGAGCCTCGCAAATGTGGTCTCTGAGGGTGGCCATGAGATCCATGGGTCCTGGATGGGCTGTGATCTCTGTGTGAAGATTGAGGCTGGGAGGGAGGTGGATTCCTGGCCACCGTCCCACCTTAGGGTGTTGAGCTGTTCCCTGAGGCAGAGAGGAAATGGGGCAGGGCTCCTGGGCCCCTGGAGGAGGGGAAAGGGCCAAGGAGGAGCCCCACATGACTGTCCCCAGCCTCAGGGAGGCCAAGGCTGATGCCCGCTTCTGTCCCCACACTCAGAGCCAGGAACCCTTCCCAAGGGCATCCTCAGTGCACATGGCCTCGCTGTGATGTGTGCATGGCATCCCTGCTCAGTCGTGTGCCAGGACTTGGGTCCATGCATGTCTGAAGGGCTGCTCCAGGCCCATGGTTAGGAGGCCAGAAGTCCCCCAGGCACCTGTGCCAGGCTGCAGGCAGCTTCAGCAGAGGTAGGATGTGGGTTTGAGAGACCAGAGTGGTGACAGATGGAAGGGCAAGAACATGCGGTCAATGAGAGAGGGCACTGGGCTTCAGTTGTCATTCCTCCCTAGTTTCAGGGCTGTGATGTGCTGTGGAGACTGGGACATGGGCTCTGACCTGACAGAGCCACCTGGGCTCAGAGTGGGCAGTGAGGCATCTCATCAGGCCATCCCTGCCATGGGCTTCGTGGACATTCTGCCTGCTCTTGGAGCCTGGACTTCCTCCTCTGTGTAGGGGCTGGAGGGCATCCTCTCCCCATCGCCATGGACGCAGATGGGAGAGACTGCAGGTGGGGCCCAGAGCAGGCAGCCCTTGCACTGAGCCTGAGGGGGAGGCACAGGTGCTGCCTGGGGCCAGCCCCCTTCCTGCAACTCTGCCCCCTGTATGACTTTCTCAGGGTGTGAGTGTGAGTCTGCAGGTGGCAAGAAGGGGTGGGAAGATGGTCAGGCACTTGTTTCTGGGGAAAGAGGTTTCTTGCAGAGCGTTGTCTACCCTCAGATGTGTGAAAGTGGAGCGGATGGACACAGAAGGAGCTTCTTGGGCGTTTCCCCTGGTATTCACTGAAAAGGGAACGCACAGCCCTGGTGCTCAGCAGGTCTCACTGCCCCATTATCTGCCACCCCTGATGCCTGCACCCAGGTCACGAAGCTTCTGGCACCAACATCCCAGAGCACCCCCCCCATTCATGGTCCAGCCCCACTCCCCCGGTGAGCATCAGCAGAACCTTGGTTCTACCTGGCTGCTTTTTAGCTTGCTGTGAACGAGCATGGCAGTGTCTGGTGTCTTGGTGTGGTGTTCATTGTCTCAATCAGCCCTAGCCTGACCAGTCGTGAGGTTGAGCCTCCTCACATTCGGAGTTTTCTTTGTGAAGAAGCTGTTCAAAGAGTATTGCCCAGGGGCTGGTGCTGTGGCACAGCAGGTTAACGCCCTGGCCTGCAGTCCAGCATCCCATATGAGCACCAGTTCTAGTCCCAGCTGCTCCTCTTTTGATCCAGCTCTCTGCTATGGCCTCAGAAAGCAGTGGAAGGGGGCCCAAGACCTTGGGCCCCTGTGCCCGCATGGGAGACCCTGAGGAAGCTCCTGGCTCCTGGCTTCGGATTGGCACAGCTCCAGCCATTGCAGCCATCTGGCAAGTGAACCATTGGATGGAAAACCTCTCTCCCTCTCTCTGCCTCTCTTCTCTCTGTGTAACTCTGACTTTCAAATAAATAAGTAAATCTTAAAAAAAAAAAGTCTTGCCCAGGTATCTATTGGACTTCCTGTCTTCTTATTGATTTGTGGGAGCTCTTTGTAGATGATGGACACTCCATCAATCCAGGGCCTGTTTGAAGGCTGCCTCCCTCTGGTTTGGACATCTCACCCTGAGTCCTTTGGAAGCTGTGCCCCTCTGGGAGTCCACTGAGTGCAGGCTGTGGAGACACCTGCTCTGCCTGGCTGTCAGCAGCACCTTAATGCCTCTTCTTCCTCCTCAGTGCACAGAGAAGCTGGAGGAGGGCTTTGTCTCTGCCACACACACCCCAATCCACTTCCCCTGTTGCCTCTTTTTTACTTGCTGGTGACCCCATAGGCCTTGCTCCCTGCTGGGAAGAAAACAAATCACTTGTCTTTCTTTTTAAAGATTTATTTATTTATTTATTTATTTATTTATTTATTTATTTATTTATTTAAGAGGCAGAGTTAGAGATAGAAAGAGGGAGGGACAGAGGTCTTCCATCAGCTGGTTCACTCCCCAAATGGCTGCAATGGCTGGAGCTCAGCCGATCCCAAGCCAGGAGCCAAGAGATTCCTCCAGGTCTCCCAAGCAGGTGCTGGGGCCCAAATGCTTGGACCATCTTCTACTGCTTGCCCAGGCCACAGCAGAGAGCTGGCTTGGAAAAATCACTTTTCAAGTGTCTATTGACCAGATGGCTCTATGCCTTTGGCTGCCATGTGGAGGGGATTCCTGTGAGGGTGGGATGGTGGCTGGGCCTCAGAAGGTGGCTTGGGCTGGCTCACTGCCCACTGCTGCCTGGTTAAAGCTTCAGCCCTCAACCACAGAAGCTCTTTGCTCAAGGAGGAAGCGGTTTCAGTATTTGACCTACGGCCTTTGCCAGCAAAATCCCCACTGTGTTCCTCCCGAGCCCTAAGCAGGTCTGCAGTGCTGGGTTTATTCTTGTCACTGCTGCTTTCTGGCCTGGGCCTAGAGTGGACATCCGGTCCACTTCTAGCCTTTGAGCACACCCTTTCAATCCTCCAACTTGACACCAGCCATGCTGGCCACTTGGTGAGGCCCCAACCTCATGGGTGTGGGAGGCACAGAGGTGTGGGGACACAGCTTTAATGGTGGAGGTGCAGCCATGGGGGCAGGGTGGTTCAGGGGGTAGAAGTCAGCAGACGGACAGGGCTTCTGGGAGCAGGGCACGCTTTCCTCTCTGCTGCCCCATCATGCCCAGAACAGGCCCTAAGCGGTCCTGCGCAAGTGACTGCCCAGACATTTCCACTGAGCTGTGCCCTGCAGGTCGGTGACCCGTGGCCTTGTGTGAGTGGGCGGGGACAGAAAATAGCACTCACTGATTTCCCTGAGCATTTGCTTCCACACATCCGAGTTCTGAGAGGCAGCTTTTAAAGGTTAGGTGAATCCTCCGGGAAAGGTGCCTGTTGTCTGTCTGAGCTTCCGATGGGCCATGGCAGCCTGAGCAGGGGGACCCCATCTTGGAAGGTCACCATGAGGGTGAAACTCAAAGGCTCCTTGAATGCGTTTGTGTGTTTCAATGAGACGCGTGCTCTGGAGGAGACGGGCAGAGATCACAAGCGGCCTGCACATTCAGGCCGGCTGCATCCGAGGCTGCGTCCCTTGGCAGAGGCTGCATCGTGGCCCCAAGTGGTCCCAGGTGGGCACTACCTGCAGGATCACATCCCTCGGCCACTGGGTTTTGGCTTTTCCTGGGTCCACGGCCCCTTCACTCTGGGCCCAGCTCAGTGGAGCAGCTCCTGTCTGAGGCACTGCTGCCTCGTGATGAAAGGAAAAGAGGACTCGGTGGCCATGCAGTGGCTCTCAAAGCTTTTACCCAGAGGGCCATAGGCTCTTTCCTCTCACATGTCATTGGCCAGAGCTAGTCACACAGCCATTTCCTCTCACATCTCATTGACCAGAGCAAGTCACGTGGGCAAGCCAGAGGCCAGCATGGGAAGTGAATGTCTTAGTCGGCGCTGTCCTCTTCTGTGGTCATCCTGCCTGGGAATGGCCACTCTCACTGTCTGGGAGCCCTTCCCCCTGTAGATTCTGGAGGTGCCTGGCCTGGTGGGTGCCCCACAGGCATCCATTTTCCCCAAGGTCCAGAGGCCTGCAGATGATGGGGTGCCATGGTGAGGAGGGTTTGGGAAGCACTCGAGTAAACAGGTGTCTTCTCCAGGAGCCCCTCTGACCCTGCAGCATCAGCATCAGCCTTGAGGGAGGACATGGTCAGCAGGGTCACTGCTGGGGCCTTCCTGGTCAGTGTCTCAGGTTGCAGCTCCATGCCAGACACCCCTGGGGACCTGGAGGAGCTGTGTGTTGCTGAGCTGCACCCTGGGGTGGGAGTGGGCACAGCATGTGTGTCCACAGAACTCACAGGGGATTCAGCACACCTGTGCAGGGCTGCAGCTCTACAGGCACCTCACCCAGCTTGCCATGTGTTGCCCATCATGCGTGAGAGTCAGCATCCCCTATGGGATACTCTCTGCCTCTCCATCACTTCCCTGGGGTCTCCCCGTCCCAGGAACGGGGAGACATTTATTGGCTGTGCCTCCCTGGGATGAATGACCTTTTCTCTGACCCCTACTTCACCATGGGATGTGGCTGGCAGGGTGGAGCTTCAGTTGCCCATGGAGGCCACTGGCTGGACATCACACCTGTCATCAGCCACCCCATCCCTGGTCCCCTCCCACCTCGGCAGGTTTCTCTGGGATCCTGCACCCTCACATCCTGGTTGCAGGCTATGCTGCAGGCAGCGGGCAGGATGAGCCATGCACCTTAAAGACTTGACCCCAAATAGCCAGCATCCTCTGAGGAATGGCAGTGTTGTTATCTCTGACAGCACAGGAGATGGGTCAGATGTGGCCCAGAGGTTTTACCTGGACCCCAGGTGGTTTTAAAGTAGTTTAAAGTAGTTTATCAGGAATCTGTGTCACACATTCCACCAAGGACCCCTGGTGTGCACATTTGGCAAGAGGACCCCCCCCTCAGCAGGGGGGGCCTCAGGATGTGTTTGACAAGGGGCAGCTCATGAGCAGTGCTGGATAAACTAAGGCTCCTCAGGAGGTGAGAGGCAGCTGGGCTCAGCCCTGGCCTGCAGTCTGATGAGGCCAAGGCTGCCCGTTTGCTCTTTGTGCCATCAGGAGCCCACCCTGCACTGGGACAGTGCTGGGCCAAGCAGGGCCTGGCAGGGCCAGGCTCTGGGGAGCCCCAGGCCACCGTGCAGGGGTGGGTGAGGCTGCTTTCAGACCTCCAGGGCTCACCTGCTAGACACTGTGCACACCACTCCCTAGGTGGGGGAGACCTCTTGCCAGGTGGTGCCCACCTGTTCCTCCAGGGCAGAGGACCAAGGGATGGCCAGGATGTGGCCCACAGATTGTGGGGTCTCCTGGCATAGGGGTGGATATGGGGGCCATGAGTCATTGCCAGCAGACAGAGGCTTTGTCTGCCTGGCTGAGCTGCAGGCCATGCAGCCAGGGAGAGGGCTCTCATTGAGAAGCTAGGCTTTCTCACAGGAACAAAGTACAGCTTGTTCAGCCACAGGCTCGGCACTGCCAGGTGGCAGCTCCATGATATCAGGCAAATTCTGCCTTCCCCACAGCTGGGGCCGACAGCAGGAAGCCACAGGGAGGCTCGGAACAAAGGCAGGAAAATGGACCACATTTATTCATTCACTGACTGGACAGGCCTGGCTGGCCCAGGGGCCCTATCTCCATGGTGACAGGCAGCCCTCAGGGCTCCGGGTTGGTGCCTGACCACTGCCCCTCTGCGGCTGCACCCCTGACACACAGAGACACAGCATCATGGGGGCAGCTGGGGGCAGCCTGGCTCACTCTGGGAATGTCTGAGACACAGCTAGTGCCAGGGCAATGAGAGGAAGGCAGAGGCCCAAGCTCAGTGCCAGCAAAGCACCTACTGTGCGCTGGACAGGCGAACGCACACACAAAGTCACTTTCATGACTCTGCGCCCATTCTGGTTGAGTTTTTCTAACACAGAGGCCCATGGAAGCCCAGTGACAGGGTTGGACGGGTAGGCTTCCCAAAGGAAGGGTCCTGATGCACGTTTGGGAGTTTACGAGGCAGAAGTTGCTGCTTGTGCAAAGGCCCTGAGGCCTGAAGGAATGTGGTGTGATTGGCGGGTCACTGCAGTACAGCTGCACTGAGGCAGGGATGGGGGTGGGTTGGCCCCCTGCTCCCCAACCCTGCTCTGGATGTGCATCGTGAGTCTGGGAGGATGTGGGCAAGGGGACGTTTCATGCTCCGATGTTTGCAGAACACACTCATGCATTTTACACTACCTTAGTCCCACAGCTTCCAGGGCCTGCATAGGGGGAAACTGAGGCCCAAGAGGGCCTGGGTCAGCCGCCCATATCCCAGCCATGTTCCCTCACACACACACACACCCCACAGTGTCTGCAGCCCAGAGACATTGGTGCCCTTCAGATGGGCTCTGAGATGCTGGACAGGGACTGGTGCCCTGAGGGACAAGTGTGCCCATGTGCAGTGCTCTGAAGTTCTGGAACAATTATGGGGGTGAAATCACCAGGTTTCCTCCTTCCCAGCCCCTGCAGAGCTGTGTGGGTGCTGGGAGGGGATGGGAGTGGGCACAAGAGAGGCCCACAGTGGCCAATGGTCAGACAATGAGAGCAGGTGACCTGGGGACCCTGGAGCTGGTGGGAGAGGGGTGCCACCAGGTGGAGAAGCCAAGACTCAGAGCCACGCAGCAGGGGGCACCCTGGAAGCCATGAGTGTGAGCCCTGGGGCCCCCATCTCTGGCCCCAGACCCAGTACTGGATCGGCCAGACTTTCACCAAGAGGAAGGGGCTACCCCTCATCCACAGCCTGGCCCTGTGCCCATCGCTCTTCTGAGAGTGGTTTTGGCTTCAGCTCAAGAAGAAAAGAAGACAGTGATTCTGTCCAGGAGCTATACAGAGGCGGGTGCTGTGGCAGTCTGCAGTGCCAGCCTCCCATATGGGCACAAGTTCAAGTCCCAACTGCTCCACTTCTGATCCAGCTCCCTGCTAATGTTCCTGGGAAAACAGCAGAACATGGCCCAGGTGCTTGTGAAGTGAGAAGTTCCTGGCTCCTAGCTTTGGCCTGGCCCAGCCCTGGGTGTTGCAGCCATTTGGGGAGTGAACCAGCACATCAAAAATCTTTCTGGCTCTCCCTTCTCAGCTCTGTCTCTCTGACTTTCAAATAAAAGAATTTTAATAAAGAGCCATTTCGGACAGAAATGTCAAACATGCACAGCATAGGTGTGGCCGCCTCCACCTTGCACTGATGGCAGGCCATCACAGAACTCTTTCTGGCTCAGCATAGCCTCTGCTTCAGAATCCTTCTCAACAAAGTGGGCAGGCAGTTTGCTACCAAGCAGAGCTGATGTCCAAGGGAACTCAATGTGTAACCCCCGGCCTGTTCCCTGGGCTCTGCACGGAGCCTGCTCACTACGGAACCTTGTTTTGTACCCATGCATCAGGGCAGGTGTAACTAACAGGTGAGCCTGCTGAGGTCCAGAGCAGCCGAGTGACAGAGCTGCTCACAGCCAGGGCCAGAGTCCCAGAGCAATCAGGGTGAACAGTTTCCTGCATTCCTCTGCCCTCCTCCTCTTCCTCCTCCTCTTCCTCCTCCTCTTTCTTTTCTTCCAGGCCCACTTTCTGCTCCCTTGGCCAGGAAGCAAGGGCCTGGTGTCAGCCAGGGACACTGTGCATTACCAGATCAGCTGCCCCTGCAGCACCCGGCCTCGCTGACTTCCGGGGCACAGATGGACACCACTGACACAAACACGCTGTGACAGCTGCTACCAGGGGTGGCCAGTGACGTGTGGGTAGTGCAGCTCCAGTGCCACGAGGCTCACCCAGGGTGGGCTCATTGCCCCCTGACCCCTCCTCCACTGACTCTAGTTCTGGGGCATGGATGGCCTGGCTCTCTGAACTTGCATTTTCCCTTGGCTGCTAAATTTACCCGAGCCCCATTCTGAAGACCCAGACCTGTGCTGTGTCCTCAATTTTCCTTTGTTCTGTGCTGTCCCTGGCCCCAGCCCAGCACCTCCTATGCACCTGCCCAGGTGTGTGTGTGTGTGTGTGTGTTGGGTGGGGTTGCTGACTGCCTGCTACCTGCTTGCCCAGGGCCTGCCATTGCTTGCTCCTAGGATGCTGTGCTCTCCCACTTGCTGACTGGACCCCTTGTCCCAACACCCAGGCCCACCTGCCTGGCTCCCTGTCCCCCAACACCTGCACACAGGCATGGCTTCTCAGACACACCTGGCCTGCTCCAGCAGGTTGGTATGGCCAGACCCTCACCCTCTTCTCCCAGACTCAAAGCCCTGTCTGAGAAAGCAGCACCTTTGCAGTGGTCAACACCTGGATTAGCTGCTGTGTGAGGTGACACACCCTTGGGCTGCTGGCTTCTTTAATTCTGTTTCAGGTTCCATGGGCTCTGCTCACACCCATCCTCCACCTTCAGGGCAGTGGTGCTCACAGTGCCAGTGTGAGTTGCCTCATTCTGAGCACGTGCTCCATGCTGGGCCCCGTGCAGGAATCACCTGTGTGGGCTCATGGCCTTGGCAGCATTCCTGGGGCAGGGGCACAGGGATCCCTACATTACAGGTGGGACACACGAGCTCAGGAGATGCAGGGCCTTCACCCAGGGTCACCCAGCCCTGAGTGGTAGAGCATGATGGAAGTCCCAGCCCATGCTCTGACCACCATGCAGCATGACCCTGCCCTCAAAAAGATGACACCATAGGTGAGAAACAGAGCAGCTCATGCCACCCACTGGGGTCTGTCCAAATTTCTGGTCTGGGGAAAAATGGCAAAGCAGGTTCCATTTCTCCTGCCAGCACTGATGGTTGAGTGGCACCTGCTTGACCAACTTCTCTGTGGATTGCATCGGGCAGCCGTGAGCTTTGTCAGGGGGAAAACATTCAGCCATCCATTACTAATGCCTGCTCAGGGCACAGGGGTGGGTGGTGGAAGCCCATGGGTCCTAAACTTCATTGTTTTATTTCTGAACAGTGGAAGACATGTGCATCACAGCTGAGCTCCTCCAAATCAGACCAGAGAGCAGAGACAACTGTGGGCATGGTAACAAGAGCCTGTGTGGAAGGAGGAATGGGGGGGCAGTGTGGGGTCTGAGCATCATGGAACCAAGCTGGGTTTATGGTGGTTTCATTCCACCCTGTACCTTAGTTCCTCTTCTTTAAAGGGGTTCGTTCTGACAAACTGAAATTTGGAAGATTCTCTCTGGCCACAGCCTTCCCAAATGTGAGGGCAGAGTTGGCCATGCCCCATCTCCTCTCACACCCAGCAATGCTTGGGCCTCCCAGTGAGCCCAAGAGAAGGCTGAGAACACATGGTGCCAGGTCTTCCCTGAGCCCTGCTCTCCCAGCCCCGGGCACCCCCGTCCCACAGGTCATGGGCACATGGGAAGGGGTCATGTTTCTGAGTTCCAAGGCGGCTCTGGCTGGCCTGGGTTGGGAGCATTGCTGGGAAGTGAGCTCCATGGCCTATTTCAGGGGAGCAGACCGGGGCTCGGGCGAGGTCATGTGGCTTTGCCCAAAGACTCGTGGTCAGAAAACAATGGGGCAACCTGGGGTGTACACAGGCTGACTGTGGAGCCCCCAGACCTGCTGGGGGCCATACTGTGTAAACCTCCAAGGAAAAGCACCCAGCAGAGTCGTGGAGCTCTCCAGAGGCGGCCTCGAGTGGCTGCTGTCATGACTGGGCCTGGGTGCATCTGTCAAAGCCCATCCACTGGTCTCCTTAGCAGCTGGCTCTGAGAGGCCAGGTAACTGGTCTGCAGTTATTTGGCCACAGTTAGCGTGATTCCTTGGCTGCCCATGGCCCACATCAGAGAGCCTGAGTGCAGGCCCCATATCTGCTCCCAATCCCAGCTCCCTGCTCCTGTGCACCCCAGGAGGCAGCAGTGGTCAGGAGCTGGGTCTCAGCCACTGACATGGGAGACCTGGTGCCCAGCTTCATCCTGGCTCAGCCCTGGCTATTGGGTGCAACTGGGGAATGAACCAGAGTATGGGAACCCTGTCTATCTGTCTGTCTGTCTTCTCTCTCTCTCTCTCTCTCTGTGTGTCTCTTTATCTCACTGCTTCTGAATAAATTAATTTTGAAAATGCAGGAGCACAAATGGACACTGGTTTGGGTAGTCATTTAGAGCAGAGGTGCAGTGAGGTCTGCAGTTATTTGGAAATACCTGGGGATGCCTAGACCATGAGGAAGGCTGGGCAGAGGGTCAAGGGGCAGCCCTGAGATGGATGTGGGCTCTGGGGGGTGCACTGTGCCTTCCCTCAGCCCCTCTGCAGGCTTGGGCATGTGGCTTCATGACATGATGTATGTTGCATGTCACATGTTGGACCATGGGCTCCATGTGTACAGCAACCTTCACCTGTTCTGTGACTGCTGAGGTGGGGGCAGGAGGGCAGCAAACACCTCCTGAATTCAGAGTGAGGGGAGGCACCCAGCCTGTGGCTTTGACCCTGGACTCAGTATCTGTGTTACAGAGCCTCTGACAGGGGCTGTGGGCAGGGGGCGGGAGGAGGAACACAGACATGGGCAGGTGGGCAGGTGGATCAGGTGTCACAGGGAGGCAGGAGATCAGGTGGGATATGTGGGCAGGTGGGTAGTTTGGCAGGTGGGTCATGTGGGACAGGTGGGCATGGTGGATCAATGGGCACAGGGGATCAGGCCAACAGGTGGGCAGGTGGGTCAGGTGCACAGGTGTGATGGGTCGGCAGGTGGGTCATGTGGGCAGGTATGACATGTGGGCAGGTGTGACAGGTGGGCATGGTGGATCAGTGGGCATGGGGGAACAGGCTGACAGGTGGGCAGGTGGGTCTGGTGCACAGGTGTGACAGGTTGGCAGGTGGGTCATGTGGGCAGGTGTGACAGGTGGGTCAGGTGGGCAGGGGTCCACATGCAGGTTCAGCTACCTGCCCCATCCCCGGGACTCTGCAATCAGAGCTGAGCTTTGTGCCCTCATGTGGACACAACGAATATTGCACTGGTGTAGGAGGGGGCCTCTGTCCTGGAGCTCCCCTTGGTGCAGCTCAAATGGGGCTGTAGGCACTGGTCTGCTCCATGTCAGAGGTCCTCAGCTTCCTGTGCACACACGTGTTCATCAGTGTCCTCCTGGGGGGCTGGGGTCATGGCTGTCCTGAGATGAGAGGGAGGGGTTGTGGTCAGGCACCCTCTGCTGCTGCCCTTGCCCCCTGCTGTGTCACTTGGTAATGGCAGCTGCTGGGCCAGGCAGACACAGGGTCTCCTTCACAAACAAGGGAGCCGAGCCCTGGAGACAGAGCCACATGGCAAATCAGGGGCCGGAGGACATGTGCATCCCTGGGTGCAGGAGGCCTCCAGGGTTCTGAGCATCGCCCGGCCAAGCCCTGCAGCCAGCACAGAGGCCCTGTGTGTGGGGGTGGTGCCCACTCCTTCAACCCCCTCCCCACGCAGCTGTGTGGCCCTGTGCATGGTCACCGGGCCACTCTGAGCCCTGCCTCGGCCTGTCCAAGCACATGAGTGTATGTGAAGGCATCAGCCTCTGCCCGGGAGAGGACCGGTGTGTGTTGTGTCCATTCCCGTAGCCCTGGCCTGTTTGTGTGGCTCAGTTCTCAGAGACCAGCACCATGTGGGGTCAGGGCAGTGTCTCTGGAATCAGATGCCCGGGTCATCTGAGTCCTGGCTCTGCCAGCTCCTTCGGAGTGACGTTGGATGAGACCTCAGGCTCTTCCTCCATGCAATGGGCGTGATACCACATGCTCTGGGGGTCAAGCAGATGACTGGGCCAGTGTAAAGAAAGTGCCCAGCACATGGTGGGAACAGGAAGGGTTCAGAGGCTGCATCTGCCCTAGCCGGCAGCTGTGTTCCAGGAAGTGAGTCCCTGCTCACGTCCGCTTTGCAGGCTTCATCTGAATGCCCATGTTGGGAGCATCCTCCTGGGCTCCTGGGTCAGCAGCACAAGGTCACATGGCCCCCAGCAGTGCTGGGCACAGGGAAGAGATGGGGCTGTGGACTCACCCTAGCCCTGCCCAAGGACCGTGGGCTGCCAGCGCTGATGGGGACCTGGGGCTGGACCTCAGCTTGGGGAGCCATCCTCTTCCCACCGTGGTAGCCTGCAGGGTGGGAGGTTGAGGCTGCTGCACATGGTGGGATCCACGGGGCTTCCAAGGCAAATGGCAGGTGAGAGCCCCGGCCCCACCCTCTGGTGCTGGGCTGAGGCCCAAGGCTCTGCATCCCTGGAGCCCCTGGCCACCCTGCACATCAGGAAGGGAAGCCTGTTGGGCTCCCTGAGCAGGTGTCCCTTGAAGCTCCTCACCAGGGAGATGGAGCTGGCCCAGGCTGCTTTGCCGAGGGAGGAGCTGGACCTACCCTGGTGACTGTGGCAGGAGGCCCGTACCTCTGGCTTGTACCTTTTTGCCCCTTGCCAGCACAGAAGCCAAGGAGCAGCACCTGTCTCACTGAGCCCTCAGCCAAGGTGCGGGTACACAGGAAGCAGTGCCTGCAGCACCTGCGGGGCACCAGCCACCTGGTCCTGATGCCCCCTAGGTGGACTCCAGAGGTTCCTGGTCCTCTGATGGGGCCTGCCTTGGAAGAGCCGCCTGCAACCCTGTTCCTTTCTCTAGTCTTCCTGCTGTCTCTTCATGGTCAGCACGGCAGAGGTGTGGGGACTTCAAGTTCCTGTCCCAGGAAGGCTGTGATTCCTGCCCTTTGCTGTGCTGACATCAGTTGAAGCCCTGGAAGCTACTGAGGCCTGGGTCGGTCCCCAGAGACCCCAATTCTGGCGTTTGGGGCAGGCCTGTTCTGGGGTTCTTAAATCTCTGGGGAATTCTCCTAAGCCTAAACCAAGGTGTGGCTGCCCGCAGGGCACTGATGACAGTGAGGGGTTGGTGGGGATGGGGGTGGGGCCAGGATGGGAGCTGCCAGTCTTTTGGGTGCTGACTGGCTTGCCACCCAGAGCTAAACCTGTCATCTCCAAGGGTGGGATTTCTGACCTTGTCCCACCTGAGGACAGGAAACTGTTTTTATGCCCCTTATAACCCGTACACTCAAGGGTATACCTGCAAAGTTTAATGGGAAAATGGAACTGGGGCCGCTGTTGTGGTGTAATGGGTTAAGCTACTGCCTACAACAGCAGGATCCTATATGGGTGCCGGTTCAAGTCATGGCTGTTCCACTTCCCATGCAGCTCCCTGCTGTTGGCCTGGGAAAGCAGTGGAAGATGGTCTGAGTCCTTGGGCCCCTGTACCCACGTGGGAGACCTGGAAGAAGCTCCTGGCTCCTGGTTTCAGCCTGGTTCAGCACTGGCTGTTGCAGCCATTTAGGGAGTGAATCAGTGGATAGAAGATCTCTGTTTCTGTCTCTGTATCTGTCTCTGTCTCTCTCTCTGTAATTCAGCCTTTCAAATAAATTAAAGAAAAAATGGAATTAAAAGATGAGTTTTTTTGGAACAAAAAATCTAGAATCTGTGCATGGTTTTTGCAGAATATGCATTTTTCACAAACTTTTTGAAGCACTCTGCCATAGGAGTGGCCTGCAAACCCTGGACGATGGGTCATGAGGCTGAGTGATGCCTGCACCAGGATCCAGAACACTGGAGGCTCTCGTCCCCATCACAGCTCTGGGTCCCATGTGTTTGCTATTGACCTGGGTAGAGGAGCTTCTCCCCTTGGAGAGGGGTCATGATTTCTGCTTCACAGTAGCATGGGGTACAGAAAGCACATGGTGGGGCAGCCCAGAGAGATCTGAGCCAGACCAGGACCCAAGCGAATTCTGGACAGCACACACTGGGTTTTACCTTCTTTGAGGCAGGGGGGCAGGGGAAGATCCAGCCTCTGTCCAGGGAGACATGACAGGCACAGCTGCTAGAAAGTAAGCCATTGCTGGTTTAGAAGTCATTCTTCCATTGTAGGTTTTCTGCTGGGGAAAGTGGAAAAGCTAAAAATACTGCAAAACCTGACGTCTCTGTGGCCCAGAGCTGCCCTCTGAGGTGGAGTTGTAGTTAGGAGGTCTCCAAGGCCCCTGCACAAATGCTGCCCCTCGGAACATGAGGCAGCATGCTGTGTTCTAGAAGACCGCACACACTGGACACAGAAGTTGGCCACGAGGATGCTGATGGGTAAGAGGCAGGTCTGAGGTTGGACTCTCAGAGGGAGATCAGCAACAACCACTTCCAGCCCCCATGAGCTTCCCTGCTCATTATCCTCTGCACCGTTGGTCAGCACGAGGAGTGGAAATCCCCAGCCCTTTAAGGTCAGATGGGAGCTGGAGGGGCCGGCACTGTGGTGCCCTGGTACGAGCCCTGGCTGCACCACTTCCTATTGAACTCCCTGCTGATGCACCTAGCAGAGCTGCAGAGCATGGCCCAAGTCCTTGGGCCCTGCACCCATGTGGGAGACATGGAAGAAGCTCCTAGCCTGGCCCAGCTGCACCTGTTGTGACCGTTTGGGCAATGAACCAGCAGATGGAAGACCTTTCTCTCTTCCTCTGCCTCTATGTAATTCTGCCTTTAAAATAAATGAATTAATCTTTGGGAGAAAAAAAAAGAATAAGAGGGTTGCAGGAAGGAGATGCCTGGGGCCCTGAGGTGCTGGCTCAGAGCTGTCCAGGCTGTTGGCCTGACCCTGGTTCAGGTTCTCTGTCCTTGAGGATGATGCCTTATCTGTGGATCTGTGGGGTCTGCAGGCTCAGGGGGAGCTTGGCCCATCACCCTGGTCAGCACTCAGAGACCTGCATCCATGTGGGTGGCTCTAGAAACAGACACATCCCTGCCCCAGACACACACATCCTCATGCATCTGAATGACGTCCTGGACAGAACTGCTTTGTTATCTTCTGTCCTCTGCCTTGCTCTGCCCCTCCCCACACCGGGTCTGGCCTCTTTTCCCTCTCTCCTCCTTTTCCTCTCTCATGAGACCAAATGTCATCTTCCTCGAGGAGGAAAAGGAACACCCTTGGGTTGTCAGAATGAATGGTTCTTGTTGACTTCATTCTTCTCACATTTTGAACTTGAACTTGAACTTGAACTTGAATGCTCCTGAGACTTTGGCCTGGAACCCTGATTTCTCCATAAGCTGCTGCGCTGTTGGGGAAGCCTCAACTCGACCCAGAATGGCCCTGACCCCGTTTCCTACAGCACTCCCGGGGGACCCTGTTCCTGAGTCTGCTGGTTTGATGGCTGCATGCTGGGCACTCTTTGAGAGGAAGGTGTCCCATGTGCCCACACCCATCTCATGGGATGCCAGCCCTGGGTGCCACTTCAGGTTCTCCTCCTGGTGGGGGTGGGGGTGCCTGGCAGAGCTAAGCTGATAAAGCCCCATGGGGCCAAGCATCTTTCTCTGAAGTCCTTTGCCTGCTCCAGGTGTCCGAGAGATGAGACAGAGAAGGGCACAGATTTGGGCCAAGGGAGAGAGGGTTTGAGGTCATCACTGTGTCTGGGGAACCTGGCTTGTCCCCTTCCATTCACACCTGCACCCCACGCTCCAGACTGTGGCCTGTGTCTTACAGGGTCCTGGATATTCCAGGTGGGCACTGATGGCCATGGCCCATCCCCAGAGTGTCCTCCCCAGCTCTGTGCATGCAGCTGGGAAACACGGCAAAGCCTCGGGGTTGGCCCTGGGCCCATGAAGACAGGAAGTGTACATGCTTCCTACAAGGAGCCAGCTGCGGCCATTCATGCTGAGAGACAGCTTCAGGATCTCAGGGCAGAGGGGCCAGGAGTTTTGTAAACAAGCCAGGGGGGTCAGTTTTGTGGGAGACTAGATTTACCACTGGTGACAAGCACAGGGCCTGGGTGCCATGTCTCCGACATGGCACAAGTCACCCGCTGCTCGCCAAAATGAGGAAACTGACTTTCTGGAGTAGAAAGGACTTCCTGACACCATAGCACAAAGGAGCTGTGTGGACCCAGATCTCAAGCTGACCTCAGGTCCAGCCCCCTCTCTCTCAGTCGGGATCTCCCATGGCAGCCCGCACATCTCTCAGAGTCTGAGTTCTGGGGATGCAGGCAGGACACCAGGCACCCCTGAGTGGCCATCTGCTTCAGGGGTCTTTCAGCACCCAAGACCCCCACTGAGAAGGCCTGGGTGGCTTGGAGCTCCTGGGTCTACAGTGAGGCCCTGACACTTGCTGCTGGCTTTTCACAGAGAGATAGGGGCTGGGGCAGTGGGGGCCCAGAGCCTCCAGCAGGCAGCCTTGTTTTTTTGTTTTACTTACATTTTAATTACATTTTTATTTTATTTATGCTGCCACATTCTGACCTGGGGTGGGGGAATGGGGTCCCGTGGATTCCCATTCCTGATGCTTCCATAAGGTTTCCTTGAAGAGCTGCTTTATGTGAATGAACAAGGTGAGTTGTTTTAAAGAAAAGTATTGGATTGAAGGAGGAGATGGGTGTGAGGCTGTGAAACGGGGGACGTGGGAAACAGGCAGCCGCTGCCCAGCCCCTGCCTTGGGACAAGGGGTGGAGCTTCCTGCCGTACCAAGGGAGTTGAGCCAAGTCTAGGTTTCAGTGAGGGACAGGATGGAAGAGCAACAGAAGGTTTGAAGGGTGCCCCGGGGGCAGCAGATCAGCCTTAGCCATGAATGGCAGGTTTGTAGGCCAGAGGTTTGTAGGCCTCAAGGGTGATGTCAGGGGGAGCTAGTTCTGGGGTCAGGGGTGATGTCAGGGGGAGCTGGTTCTGGGGTCAGGGGTGAGGTCAGGAGGAGCAGGCTCTGGGGTCAGGGGTGATGTCAGGGGGAGCTGGTTCTGGGGTCAGGGATGAGGTCAGGAGGAGCTGGCTCTGGGGTCAGGGGAGCTGTGTCTGGGGTCAGGGGTGAGGTCAGGGGGAGCTGGTTTAGGGGGAGCACCATTGGTGTCACTGCCCAGCCTGGCTGCTACAGCACTGCACCCACCGTGTGCTGGCAAATGGCACTGCTCCATGAGCTGAGGAATCTGGGTTCAAGTGAGTTGTTCCCCTCGCTCAGGGTCCAAGGACAGGCTTGGTCCTGGGGCCCATGGGCTGGAGACACAGGTTGTCAGGCCCCAGAGACAGAGACAGACAGAGACAGAGACAGAGAGAGAGATTGATCTCCCATCCACTGCTCCACTCCCCAGATGGCTGCATCAGCCAGGCTTGGGCTAGGCCAAAGCTAGGAGCCAAAGAGCTCAATCTGGGTATCCTAAGTGGATGGTGGGGACTAAGTGGTTGAGCTGGTCCCTGTGGTCCCCCGGATGTACACTAGTAAGAGGCAGGGAGTAGGGGTAGAGCCAGGGCTGAAATGCAGATGTGTGCGAGACACCCCCTGTGCCAGACACCGGCCTCCAGCTTGGTTTCCTGTGTCTCTCACTCCTTTTGGTTATTCCTGGGCAACAAGGCTAATCTAGGAGGCAGATCCCTACTCAAGTGTTATGGTTGGGAGCCTGCCAGCCCACCTCCCTGCACCCAACGCCCTGCAACCTGTGAAATGGAGGCCCAGAGAGGGGAAGAGGCTTGCCCACCTGGTGTTGGGGGAGCAGTCATGGAGGGCTGTGCAGAGAGGATGACCCTTGGGCCAAGTCTGGAAGGGAGCGTGGGTCTGAACCAGTGATGAAGGGCAGGGGGACAGCAGCAGCTCTCAGCCATCCTGGGTGAGGCCCGAGGGGTGGGAGATGCCTGGGGTGTGCGGACTGGGTCCTGTGAGGCTGCAGCAGAGCCCAAGGGAGCTTGAAGCCACTCACTTGAGGCAGTGCAACTGGAGCGTGGATGTTGGGGCTCTAGATCTGAGTTCTCTGGCTGTAAATCCACCCCTCCCTCACAGGGGTGGTCACAAAGACAGCTGATGCTGAGTGGGAACCACATGCACGGCTGCTCCACAGGCCAATGATGATGATTGTCGACCTTTGCATTGTGGCTGCTGCCCGGTCAGCTTTGGACAGCGTTGCTCAGCAGCAGGGCTGGGAACAAATGGGCAGATCAGATGGGGACTTCCGTGATGACCCACGTGGATGTGATCACCTGTGGCTCTCAAGCCAAATCCAGCCCAGTGCCTGTTGGAGTCAATAAAGTTTTATTGGAACAGGGCCACACTCATCTGCTGACACACGGGGCTGCAGCAGGAGAAAGGCCCCAGGAACCCTGTGGCCCTCACAGCTGAGAAAGTTTCCTGGCTGGCCCCACCCCCAGAAAGCTCATGACCCCTAGCAGGAGAGCTATGCTGGTATTCATTTGGGGTGTTCCTGCTCAGGTTGTGTGGATCCTCCCCTGTTGCTTCATTGTTCTTTTTTTTTTTTTTTTTACAGGCAGAGTTAGCCAGTGAGAGAGAGACAGTGAGAAAGGTCTTCCTTCCATTGGTTCACTCCCCAAATGGCTGCTAAGGCCAGCGCGCTGTGCAGATCCAAAGCCAGGAGCCAGGTGCTTCTTCCTAGTCTCCCATGCCAGTGCAGGGCCCAAGCACTTGGGCCATCTTCCACTGCCTTCCCGGGCCACAGCAGAGAGCTGGACTGGAAGAGTAGCAACCAGGACAGAACCTGTGCCCCAATTGGGACTAGAACCCAGATTGCCGGTGCCACAGGCAGAGGATTAGCCTAGTGAGCCCTGGTGCTGGCTGCTTCATTGTTCTTTTGCAAATTAATTCCCTGCATCTTCAAATCTGCCAAGGAAAAAATTGAGAGCAACCTGCGACCTTTGGCGGCTTTCACTTTCTGCCTCCTTCATTTTAAGCCCCGACTACCCGCAGGACAGCATCTAATTATTCCGTGAACAATCGTGTCTCCCGGGCTCTGGGCACTTGGGGCAGCTGTCTCCCCATTTTGTCTCTCTCTCCTGTTCCCAGCACTTGCCTTTTTGTCTTTTCATCTGGGTTCAGCCAAAAATAGTCCTCAAATTGAGCCAGGACTTCTCTTCAGTTCACTCTCCTCAGGAAGCTCTTCGGTTTTGCAAATGAGGTCTCTGCTCCTGAGTGCCTGGGCCCTTGGGCCACTGCACTGAGCTTACCTGGAGCTTCCAGTCCTATCTCCGACCCTGAAGGCTGAGGGCCTGCTGCAGCCAGGCTCTGTGGCTCTGGAACTAAGGAGTGCTAGGTGAGCTGACCTTACTTCACCTCCCCACCCCTGGTTAAATGGGGGTGTTGCTTCCCACGTCGGGGAGCATACTGGTGCATTCTCCATTTTACTGGTGAGGGACTGGGGTCTCCTGTTGGGAGAATAAACCCACCCCTCCCCCCTTCTTGTCTCTGCTTGCAAAGTCTCACATTTTGGGGACTGAGCCCTTGGCCAGCAGCTTGCCCTACAGGAACCATTCAGAGAGGGACCCTCACAGTGTCCCACACACGCAGCACCTCTGCGGCTCACAGGTTGCATGCACACCTGGGATAAACTGGGCCAAGGCATGGACCCATTTTACAGGAGAGGAAGGAGATCCAGAGAGATGGACTTCACTCAGGGTCACTTGAGGTCACACAGTCGCTTGAGGTGGTGTCCCTGAAGACCCCATGTCCCCCCTTTTCCTGATCCTTCTGGAGGAAGTGTGATAGTGCAGCAGTCCCCCAGCCAGGACTGGCCCTGCCTGAGCTAGGAGTCTGGACAGGATGGTCCAGTGCAGCCTGAGCTGTGGCGCCCCTGGAGCTGGGTCACTTTCCCCTGCCCTCTTGCTGCTGCCCACATGCCAGCCTCCCCCAGAGGTCAGAAAGCACCAGGTAAACTCTGCACAGGGAGTTGTGGGGATGGAGTGCAGGCCATGCTTCTGCTGCTCCGAGCTGGAGGCCTTGGGAACAGGTCCCTTTGAGACACAGGGTCCTCCACACAAGGGAAATTAGACCTTTTCCAGGGGATAGCAGTGGGGCTCAAGCAGGAGCCTTGTCTGCCCCTTACCTGGAGCCTGGGGAACCTGGCCCTGCCTCTGTCCAGTGGCTTCTCCCATCCTTCCATAATGCTTTTTTGATCCATTGATTAGGATGTTTTTGTTTAAGAGTTATTATATTTATTTGAAAGTCAGAGTTACAGATATATATATATATATCTGTATATATATATATTCCATCCGATGGTTCGTTACCCAAATGGCCACAACAGCTGGGCCTGGACCAGGTCAAAGCCAACAGCCAGAGCTTCATCTGGGTCTCCCATGTGAGTGCAGGGGCTCAAGGACCTGGACCAACTTCCACTGCTTTCCCAGGGCATTAGGGGGCAGCTGGGTCGAAGTGCAGCAGACAGGACTGGAACTGCATCTGTGATGCAGGGGTAGGCTTGACCTGCTGAGCCACAGCCCAGAGAGTTTTAACAATTGAAAGGAAGGGATGAGGACCCTGGGAAGGAGAGAAGGCTGGTGACAGTGAAACTGCTTCAGAGAGAGGGAGAGGGAGGCAGTGGGGGTGGGAGCAGAGGTTGCCTTGCTCTGCTCCTGGTGGGTTTTTCTGCCCCTCTCCCCCATTTTTCTTCTCTTAAAATCCAAGAGCATGTATAGCAGCAGTGGGGAGCTTGTCCTGCTGAGGGCCATGTGGGCATTCCTAATGCCATTAGCAGGCTGCACTTGAAAATCAGCCTGTTGAAGACTTGTTGAATCTCGAGTTCCACCTGTGGCTGTCTTGGCAGGACCGGCCAAAAGTGTGCAGTCCTCTAGGAAGGCCTGGAGCTCCGGGGTCTGTGGTGATTGGTTGGCATGGGGCATGGGCGCAGGGAGCAGGGAACCTGGGTGCAGATCTTGTATCTGCCTTGGGCTGCCCTGCCTGTCACTTTGGACCAGTGGCCTCCCCTCCTCAGGTGTCAGCTTCCTCACCTGTAGAGAGGACGGAATGCAGATGTGAAGAGACCTAGAGAGATCTCATTGTAGTTATGGCCATGTGTAACTCAGCTAGGATGCCTCATGGTGTCCCGGGATACCTGTCTTCACACTCAGCATCTTCACTGGGTGCCTGGTTCCCAGGCTGACCCCACCATGGCCACATGGCCCCTTTGCTGCTGTGAGTCACTCCAGCTGTCACACCCTCACTGGGGATACAATGGTGGACAACGGCCAGACCTGGCTGAGCTTTCCTGCCCTTTTCATTTTTGTAAGAGGGATTTGATAGACACACAGGAAGTGCTGCCCCTAGGGGAATGTCTAAGACACCCCCCCCCCCAATGACACATGCCCAGCAGAAGGCATCGCACAGCCACACTGCATTTAACCTACCACAGTCACCATCACACCTGCACCTTGCACTCTGCAGGTGAGGAAGCTGAGGCCCAGGCAGGAGGTGTCTGGGCCAGGGTCACAGGCTAGGCAGCCCAGACCCAGGATTTGCACCTATGTCGGGGGGCAGGGGTGGAAGGCCATCCTCTGAGGACCTGAATCAGGGGCAGGCAGTGCTGTGCTAATGCCACCATGCATGACAAGCAACAGGGAGCCAATGGAGCAAGGGAGCAAGGGGAAGAGCTGGCCAGGCTGGCCCAGGCTGGCCTCACAGGAAGTCCTGCTTCACCCCACATGGGAGGGAAGAGGGCAGACAATCCAGGGTGCACGTTCGGAGGCCCCTTCTGCCACCCTGTGCCTGCCACTGACCTGGGCTGGAGCCTGTGACAGCTCTGTGTCATCTGATGTTAAGCGGACACATCGTGCCTCAGCCAGGTTGGGCCCCGACTCAGGAAATTGCCAGGAAGGCAGAGAAGTCAGACAGTGGACCTCTAGCCCTGAGACCCAAGAGTGTCCTCATGAGGCCTGGCCTGCAGCTGCCTGGCCTATGATCTCCCAGAACTCTGACCCCAGCAGTCCCCAGGTTCCCCTAGGATCCCCAGGCCCAGCCAGTGGGCTCAGGCACCCTGGAGGCTAAGTACACATGGGGAGCAGGGACGAAGGCCAAGGACTCCCAATGCCACAGCCCAGTTCAAGTCCGATGGTGACAGTTGTGGTGAGGACATTGGTGGAGGGTGAGGGATGGCAGGGGTGGGAGCAGGAAGTGACTGGGCCCGTATTTAGGAGAAGAGCTGCAGGTTCTGAGCAGGACTCGTGCCAGGGGAGCTGTGGCAAAACCCTCCCAGACTGGCCCCCAAGATTTTGGAGTTGGAAACTAAGTTGCTTTAGAAAAATAAAAATAAAAAAAGACTGTCCTAGTTTAGTAATTGGTTCCCAAGACTCGTCCATGGTTATTAAAACAGTGACAGGAGACCATATGGGAATGGGCCCAGGCCCTATATTTATCATGTGCATTGGCTGCATGAGCTGAGACCTCGCGTGGGGCCTTCAAGGTCAGATAATTAACTTGGTGAGGGTGGAGTCAGATTCACACAGGGCACTGGGAACTGGCTTCGAGGGAGCTTGCTGAGTGGACTGCCCAGCCCAGCTTGAACCACAACACTACTGGGCCAGGCGAATCTCCCTGTGAGGCTCTGGACTGCAGACCCAGAGGCTGTGGCAGAGCAGGGGCCACCAGGAACCACAGACAGATGTCTGGGCTGCTCACAGGTGTGTGGCACAATTTGTGGTTCTTGTGGTATGGGGCCAGCAGCAGCTGCCTAACCCAGGAACGTGTCAGAAATGCAGATTCCCAGGCCCTGACCAGACCCACCGAGTCCCAGCTGTGTGCTCACCATGCCTGCTGATGCCGCCTGTGCACCCTGAGGCTGGGCTTTGGAGCCAAGGGAGCCTGGACAAGGCACTGCTCTGGCCCTGCTTCTATCCCCCACCTCTAACCTGGACATGAGCAAGACCTTGGGATGCTGGGGGACTCGTAGCATTACACTGCTGATGGACAGGCTCATCATGTCCATCACACAGTGGTCGTCATGGTAATGGTGGTGCCCACACTGCTGAGATGGGGCCTGAGCAGAAGTGTGGGTGGAAAGATGACTGCATTGCAGGATACCAGCCCCAGCAGAGTCCCCGGCCATGAGAGTGGCAGCAGGGAGAAGGGTGAGGGGTGGGTGGGGAAGGTCAAGTGTTTGCTGAGTTCCTGTGCTCAGGGTGTTCAGGCCCCAGAATTCGTGGGACACTTGTGTGGACCAGGCAGTGTCTGGACGTGGGGACCTACTGTCTCTGCAAGACATCCAGTCTCCAGCAGCAAGCACAGCAGTGGTACAGGGTGCAGGGTCTGCTCAGAACCCTGTGGGGGGATGGGATGGGGCAAGGCTACCCAGGAAGTGGTGGTCAGCTGAAGATTCCTGATGGAGCGGAACCAGCCAGGAGGTTCCAGGGGAAGAACGAAGAGGAGGAGGGGTAAGCTTGGAGGGGTGGGGGAGCAGGAGGGAGGCCAGGGCCTGGCCATTGGGTCAGGGGCTCAGCCTTCTGAAGCTGCACTGGCCACCAGGTGGACCCCCCTGAGGAGCCATGGGAGGAGCCACGTCTGGCCCATCATGGCTCCAGGAAGAGGTTCACCACTGCTCCTAGTGGCCAGCTCTGTGTCCCTGGAAGTGGCACAGGCAGATTCCAGCCAAAGGTCAATGAGTGTGGGGAATGAGAGTCGCGGTGCCTTTGGACCCACAGAGGAGCTGACATGGGAGGCTGTGTCCTGCAGGCAGCACATGTCCACCAAGCATCCCCAAGGGCAGAGCAGTGGGACTTCACAGTTAGGGGACATCCCAGCACCCAAGTGCTGCAGCATCCCACAGAGGGGAGATAGAACATCCCTCCAAGACTGTAGTTTGCCATGATTGTGCTTGGGGTGGACCCTCAGAGGTGACTGGGCTGTCAGGACTCTGCCCCCACTGATGGGCCAATGCCATCACCACAGTCATGGCTTGGTTATGAAGGAGAGGATGGGAGTGCCCCAGTCACAGGGCAGACAGGAAGAGCTTTGGGGAACTGTAGGCTGGCAGCATCAGAAAGCCGAAAGAGACCAAAGGGGTCACCTCCTCCTGGAAGCCTTCCTTGATAATCTGTGGTGCCTTTCCTCCAGGAAGCACAGCACCTACTTGTTCCTCCACTGGACTGAGTAGTCCTGGAGGCTAAAGCTTGGGAGCAACGCGTCCTTGGGCTTCCAAGGGTCAGGTCGGTACCCGGTATGCAGTGAGTGCCTGAAAGAACAAGTGAGCAAATGCGAGAATAAAATGAAGATGAAATGAACAGGGGTGATAGGCTGGCTGGTGGAACGAGGAGGAATTCTGGGGTGGGGGTGGGGTGATGAGCTGCACTTCTCTCTGGACACAAGGGTGCGCCGTCACCGCAAGGCCTGGCCTGGGAAGACAAGGACTCAGAGGCCTGAGAACCTGGGGTCAGGGCACAGGTCAGCCCTGTCTTGGGACCGAGTGTGGGTCACAGCAGTGGCGTCCCCACCCAACACGGGCGGTGAGCTCGGCCTTGCTGGTGGCCCAGCAGAAGCGGCTCCAGCCGCGGTCTGTGGAGCCGGTCCAGGCCTTCCCCGAGGTATCTACGGCCGCTGACCTTGGGGCTGTCTCCGGGAGTGGGGGGTGTGTGTGTGTGTGCTGCGCCAGGGCTGCACCCACACCTGCCTGAGGAAGGGGATCCAGGTCTCTGCGTGTTTCCAGGAACAAGGACAGGCCACACCGCCACAGGCACCCACATTGCAGTTCGCGCCAGTTCCTTGTAGCTCCCTGGTCCTCAGAGCACACGCGTTCTCCACCCAGCACCCTCAGCATCACCTCTGAGAGCCTGGGCTCCTGTCCCGGCTGCACAGAGCCCCTCTGTGTTCTGGAACAGCCACTGCATCTTCCGCAGAGCTGCGTGTCCCCAGCACGGCGGTCACAGGCACCCGATCCCTCTACGCTGTCTCTGCATTCGGGGGTCCAGGCTGGCCGCTTGGGGTGGGGACACCACGGAACGGATGCACGCGATTGCTGGTTGTCGGGTCCCTTCTCGCGTTCACTTTGCTCACTTGGGGCGGTGGCTTCCCCACTAGGTCACCCTCGTGGGTGAAGACTCTGGGATTACCGGCCCGTCTTTCCACGCCAGATTCCCACCCGTGAAGTTTGAGTTTTGATGACGTTTGCCTGAATGAAGTGCAGGCACTCCTTGAAGGAGTCCGTCCCAGCGAACTCACTGTGAGCTCAGAGCATCACCAAGTTGCAGGTGCTTCCAGGGCGCCGGGCAATGGGGAGCCAAGGCCCTGCCCCGCCCACTGCCTCCCAGCTCCTGGCTCGGCCCGCCCACCACCACTCCCCCTCCTGGCTTGGCCCCGCCCCCAGGCTGCCTGCTCAGGGTTCAGCCCCGCCCACCATGGGGCCTGCAGTAAGGCCCAGGGTTCCCCCGCAGCACAGCGCCTGCTTTAGGACGACGTGTGGGCCGGCTCCTGCAGGGTGGTTGCATGGGTGTGCTGTCGCATCATCGCTTTAGGAAATATCCAGGCAGGAAGCGGCAGAAACCAGGGGCTGCTGTGCCGAGCCATGCTGTTCTGGTCCCACCTGCCCTTCGAAAGTCACCAACTGGCAGATACCACCCCCCCACCCCGCAAGGAGACCCTCCCCTTCCCTGCATCCGTTCCTTCCACGCACTCTTGGGTTCCAGTTTGCTTCTGTTGGTTATGACCCAGTGCCGTGAGAATTTATGTTGAAACTCCACATGCTGAAGTTAACTCAGGTTTGACTGGTCACCTTGACTGTCCCAGCGATGCTTGGAGCACCTCCTGGCACCAGATATTCTGAAGGTGCAGGCTGGGCGGGGGTTCAGATCCCGCTGCCCGATAACAGCCTCCATTTTCCTCATGTGTGTAATGGGCACGATAGCCCTGCTGCCTCACTGGGGAAGGAGGAGGCATTTCCTAGGCAGGCCTCCTGGAGCTCCTTCTGCTGCCATGTTTTTTTTTTTTTTTTTAAGATTTATTTTATTTATTTGAGAGAGAGAGAGAGAGAGAGAGAGAGAGAGAGAGAGAGAGACACGAGAGAGAGAGATGTCTTCCATCCGCTGGTTCACTCCACAGCTAGCTGCAATGTCCAGAGCTGCACTGATCCAAAGCCAGGAGCCAGGAGCTTCCTCTGGGTCTCCCACATGGGTGCAGGGGCCCAGGCACTTGGGTCATCTTTCACTGCTTTTCCAGACCATAGCAGAGAGCTGGACTGGAAGAGGAGCAGCCAGGACTAGAACCAGCACCTACATGGGATGCCAGCACTTAAGGACAGGGCTTTAACCCACTATGCCACAGCACCGGCCCCTGCTGATTTTAATGTTCTCCCTGTGGCACTGAGCACCCGGAGCATTGGCAACTGGCAAGGGGCGCCCCCACATCAGCCACAGAGGGAGAGGCTGAGTCAGGGACTCACTGGCAGGCACACGGGTGCTGCAGCTCTGCCTGTCTGAGTCTCCTCCCCACACCTGCCCACTGGTCATTTCTCCCCTGGATCCCCACAGCTTCTCAGCATCCAGGGAGGGGTGTGTGCAGAGACTGAGATACTCCCTGCAAGCCTCTCAAGGTGGCAGGGGAGGGGGCGAGGGAAGCGCTGCTTTCTAGAGGCTCCCGCGGCAGGTGGGGACTGCACAGACCTGGTTCAGCATCCTGGAGGCTGTGCTGTGAGCCCTCTTCTCTGAATTGTCCCAGAGTCAGCCACTCAGGGCTATCACCCAGCAGGTGCATAGCGCAGGTTCCTAGAGTCAGTGCACCACCCCCCTCCCCAACCAGACTCTCCTCACGCCATCCTCTCCCCCAGCTTCATGCATGGCTGTCTCTCTCAGGGCCTCTGGCTCATGTTTCCCCTTTGCTGTCCAGTCCCCCAGGGACCACCCATGCCCAGTGGCCCTCCTCCAAGAGTCTCATCTCCAGCCCACAGCACCATCCCCGGGCATGCATGGGCTGTACCACAAACCCTCCTGGGACCCACCACTGCCAGCTCCTCAGCCTCATGCTGGGGCCCACAGACTGACAGTCTATGAATGCCCCAAGGACCTGTCCCCCAGAAGTGTTGCAACACCCCAGCTTTGTTCAGATATCACACAATGAAGAATCCCATCCCTTCCCTTAAAATCAATTTGTGTCTAGATTCCAAGTGGGTTAAGGGGTCAGCATTGTGGTACAGCTTGTTAAGCTGCCACCTCTGATGCCTGCATTCATATCAGAGCCCAGGTTCGAGTTCCAGCTGCTGTACCTCTTTTTTTTTTAAGATTTATTTTATTGATTTGAAAGACAGAGTTACAGAGAGAGGTAGAGACAGAGAGAGAAGTCTTCCATCCACTGGTTCATGCCCCAGATGGCTGCAATGGCCAGAACTGCACCGGTCTGAAGCCAAGAGCCAGGAGCTTCTTCCAGATCTCCCACGTGGGTGCAAGGGACCAAGGACTTGGACCACCTTCTACTGCTTTCCCAGGCCATATCAGAGAGCTGGATTGGAAGAAGAGCAGCTGGGACTAGAACCTGGCACACATATAGGATGTCAGAGCTTCAGCCCAGGACTTTAACCCACTGCGCCACAGCACCAGCCCCTGCTGTACCTCTGATCCAGCATCCAGGGAAAGCAGTCGAGAATGGCCCAGGTGCTTGGGACCCCTGCATCAATGTGGGAGACCCTGATGGAGTTCCTGGCTCCTGGCATCAGCCTAGCCTGTTTCAGCCATTTTGGAAGTGAACCAGTGAATGGAAGATCAATTCTCTCTGTCTCTGTCTCTGTATCTCTGTCTCTGTCTCTCTGTCTCTGTCTCTCTCTCTCCTGCCTTTCAAATAAATAAATTAAATCTTTAAAGACAACAATAACAAAAACCACAAAGTGGATTTATTGCACACAGCACATATCTGGGTCTTGCTTTTCTCTCCTGTGTGCCTTTTCACTGGGGAATTAACACTGTGCAAACGCAACATGATTGCTAATACAATTTGATTTAAATCCAGCAACTTCCTGGTGCTTTCTCCTTGTCCATGCTGGTCTTTGTTCATTTTATCTCTTCTTCTTCCTGCTTTTTTTTTGGGGGGACCTGTTGATTGTTTTCTATGACTGTCTTTCCTATCCTTTGCTGCCCCATTACATATCACAATTTTTAGCTTTTTCTTTAGGGTTTGCATCCTATACCTGCAGGTGACGACTCTGCCATTGGGGTCCCACGTGGGACACTATAGCTACTCTGGGGGTGTAAGAAGTCTAAACAAGAACTCCAGCTTCTCTCTGTGCTCTTTTGTCCAGTAGGCTGCCACGCACTATATTTCTACTTACATTATAAACCTCACATTCAATTATTTTTGCTATAAATAGCTGATGATAGCCTTAAAGAGATAGCCTTAAAGAGATTTTATTTTGTGACCTGCATAAGAAAACCTCACAGCCATGCCTGCTCTCCAGCCACTTGGGCCGCCTCAACTCATTCCCCAAGCCTGGGAAGCCCCAGCTCTGCCCACTGTCTATGGTCCTGCCTGTTCTTGGCACTTCCTGTCATTGGACTCACATGCTGTGTGGCCCTACTGCCTTGCTGTTGTCATCCGCCGTGTTGCAGCTGACTGTGACTCGGTCTTTCTGAGGGCTGAGTCATATTCCACCATATGACTGGATGTGCTGTCCATTCCCCCGCTGCTGGGGATTAGGGTTTCAATGCTTCAGCTGTTCTGGACACAATTCATGTGCAAGTTTCCCAAGGAAATGTTTCCCAAGTTACCTTGGGCTGTCTTCTGCCCCGCTGTGGAGTTGCCAGGTCCAGCAGAAGTTCTGAGAGACTGCCAGGCTCCTATGTACAGCAGCTGCCCCATGGTACAGCCTCACCAGCAGTGTTTGAGACTCAGCCATCTCCTGGTCTTCACCAACCCCTGTTGTTCACTCACTTTCACCTTTGAAAGTCATTTCCCTGTTGTGCAGAATTCTGGGTTGACAGCTTTTTCCTTTCAGTTCCTTAAAAATATGATTCCACTTCCTTCTGGCTTTCAGTGTTTCCAGTGAAAAGTCTTCTGTTCTTCCTCTCATTTCCATAACCTCTGCTTTCTCTCTGGCTACTTTTTTTTAAGCAGAGAGACAGAGACTCACATCCACTGGTTCACTGCTCAAATGCCCATGTAGTTGGGACTGAGACAAGGAGAAGCTGGAAGCGAGGACCTCCATCCAGGTCTCTCTCATGCATGGCAGGGACCCAGCTTTCTAAGCCATCACCTGCTGCTTACCTGTGTGGACATTAGCAGGAAGCTGGAACCAGGAACAGGGCTGAGACTTGAAGGTCATAGCCTAGTTTTATAATGTTCCCTGTACTTGCACTGATCAAGTTTCTTGCCTGTGCATTATTAGTTTTTTTTATCATTTTCAGAAATGTTTGAACAATACTTCTTTGAATGAATTTTAGCTGTCTTTCTTCCTCCTCCTCCTTCTCTCCTTCTATCTCCCCACTGAATCACATTTTGGGGTTTCTGTACGTTTTCTGCTGTTCACAGAGCTCTGTAATGTTCATATTCTGCTCTGCTTCCATGATTGGCTGCTAGACCCATCCACATCCCAGGCATTGCACTTTTCATATCTCGATGTCTGATTTGGCCCCTGTCATCCCTGACAGAGGAGCTCCCCCCGAGTGCCTGTTCTTCCCATGCCTTCCCCAGCACACACAGGGCTTGCTCACTGGCTGCACTAGTGTCCTGCCACTCACTTCAGCACCTGCATCCTGTCTGGGTCTGTTCCAGTCCATCCATTCTGGGTCATATTCACATTTTCTTGTTTCTGTGCATGGCTGATAATTAAAAAGATTATTGTGCATCTCATGTTGGGTAATGGATTTCTTTCATGTTCCATAGCTGTTTTTGAACTTTGTGTGAGATGCAGTCATGCTCCCAGGGCAGATTTTGATGTATTTTTTTTTAGTAAAGATTTGTATTTATTTGAAAGAGTTGCACAGACAGACCTAGAGACAAATCTTCCATCCATCAGTCACTCTCTAGATGGCTGCAATGGCCAAGGATGTGCCAGACCAAAGCCAGGAACCAGTGACTTCATCCAGGTTTTCCATGTGGGTGGCAGTGGCCCAAATACTTGGGCCATCTTTCCCTGCCTTCCCAGGCCATTAGCAGTGAGCTGGAATGGAAGTGGAGCAGCAGGAACAGGACCTGGAGCCTCTATGAGATGCTGGAGTTGTGGGCAGCAGCTTCAACCACTGCACCACAACACCAGCCCCACGGTTTGGTAGTTTTGAGGCTATTCTGCTTTGTCAGGTGGGAACAGAGCATCCTTTGGTCAAGCCCACTGACAAAGCCCGCTTCAAGCAGCCTCTTCAGTACTGTGGGCTATGGGAGGTCCCCTGCCTGGCTGGGGTGAATGTCAACCACAGCAGGTCCTCTAAGAGTTGGAAACCCTTCCCAGTAGTTCCTCCCCAAAGCTTTAGGAGCTCCCTCGCATGCCTGGGCTGGTCTGAGCCCAGCCTCTCCTTGAGAGCACAGCTCTGCCGCACCCACTCTGGCTAACCTTCAGCCTCTGACACCCTGCTGCTCTGTCTTGCTCCTGCTAGATTCTCCCAGGTCTGTGTGTTCTCAGCTCTGCCTGCAGCTTGAGGGGAGCCCTGCTTTCTGCCTGAGCTCCCCTCTGTCCTGTGACCTGGAAACTCTCATCTGGAAGTAAGCTGTCACCCCAGGGCCCCCTTACTTCTCTCCTTCCTCTTAGAGATCACTGCACCATGCTCCTGTTGCCCAATAAAACCATGATTTACTATGATTATTGCCTGTTTTTTTTTAGTTGTAGAAGGTCAGGTGTGTGTGTGTAAATTGAGTCCCTATTACTACTATGGTCAGAGGCAAAAGGCCTTGTTTGTTGTCATTAATTGTCAGTTTACTTGGTGATATTCCTTTTTCATTGGTTTAAATTTTCAACTTGTTTCATTACTGCCAATATGAAAGGTCTGTTAGAGCTACAGACAAAGCCAGATCAGTCACTGCCAGTTGATGGCAGAGCTCCTGGGATGCTTGCTGTAGCCTTGGCCTCTTGTTGCCCGTGGTCACAGCTCTGCCTTTCTCATGCCTAGTGAAGCTGTGTATTCATCTTCCATGGCTGCGAGGCCAGCTGCTCCTCCTCACAGGCTTGAAAGCTGGTGCTGCCGAGCAGGGCCAGCCTGGAGTCCTCTGCTGCAGAAGCTTCCCAGTGCTCAGGCCAGAAATCTGTTCCCCTACCCTTCCCCTGCCCATGTGTTTCTGGGGCTGAGACTGGATGCTGATGAGGCCAGGTTAGGATCTCCCCTTGCCTCCTACTGGAAGATGCTGAGCAAGTTGCTCCTCTTTCTAGATTTAGCACCTAAACTGCAAGGTTACTGTGAGCATTGAATGAGGCTTTGCAACATGTGTAACACATGCAGTAATTAATTGAGTTCATTGTCATTATCATCACCACCACTATCATCATCACCATCATCATCATGATCACCACCATCATCACCATCATCATCACCACTACCATCATCACCTTCATCACCGCCATCATCACCATCATCATCATCACCACCACTGCCATCATAAACACCATCATCATAATCACCATCATCACCACTACCATCATCATCACCATCATCGTCATGATCACCACCATCATGATCATCGTCATCACCACCACTACCATCATCACCTTCATCACCACCATCATCATCATCATTATCACCACCACTACCATCATAAACACCTTCATCACCATCAATACCACTACCATCATTATCACCATCATCACCATCATCATCACCACCACTACCATCATCAACACCTTCATCATAACCATCATTATCATCACTATCATCATCCTCATCAATACCATCACCACCACTATCACCACCACCACCATCATCAACATTATCACTACCATCACCACCATCATCACCACCATCAACATTATCACTAACATCACCATTATCACTACCACCACCATCATTGCCATCACCATCATCATCACCATCACCACTCATTACCATCATATTCACCATCAGCACCATCATCATCTTGTTCCTGTTACCGCCAGAGGACAGCCCCTCAGCTGACCATCACATATCTTTACCTGTGGGCTCTCCTGAGAGGTGGGCTTAGCCTTCTTCTTGGGCCACACTGTGCTCTACCTATCACCCCCTCTCCCCAACACAGTTCCAGTGGCACAGCCCTCAGCCCCAGAGACTCAGGACTCATCTTCCTCCATGTGTTGGTCTCCAAGATGTAGGGAAAGTCAGCCCAACAGGGAGGCTTTCTCTGCCTGAACCCCTCCCATGCCTATCGTGGGACCCACCCCCTCCCCTTTCTGCTTTATTTTTCTTTCCAATATTTAGTATGTAACATGAAATTATATATTTCTTTATTCTTTGTAAATCTTTATCACCATTAACTACAATGAGGGCTGTGTCCCCAACATCTAAAACCATTCTAGAACATCTAGAATACCTAGTAGGTGCTCAATAAATACCGCTGGATCAAATGGATGGATTCTGGATGTCTGTCCTAAACTGCAGCAAGCTCTGCCCCCTAGGCCAGCAACATTGACCTGTCAGGTGCATATCTACTGAGCACCTGCTGTGGGTATGGCTCTTGGCACCCATGATGGGTTGAATTGACTGCAACCTCCTGAACTCCTTTTGCCTGATGGGACCCTGAATCCCCAGCTGTGCCTGAAGAGCCTCTGCTCAGCCAACATTCTTGGTCCCCAGTGATGGAATCCAAGGGAGGACTCAGAAGGAAAGACACCATGCCACACATGGAATCCCCTGGAAGGCTAAAGAGAGGATCTCGGAGAGTGCACTGGGATCAAGGGTGGGAAATACTTGAAATAGCCCAAGCCCATGCCCAGGACCTGTCAGGGACTCACTGGACCAATTATGAGGTGGCTCCCAAGGTTTCCCAGTTCCTGGTGCTCACACCTACTAGGGTCTTCTTTCCCTGAATGTATACTTGGCCTGGTGGCCCACTCATAATGACTGTAGTACTTCACAGAATAACAGCAATTCTGGTGCTTCATAACAACGAGTCTCTGGTTTCCATCTCCCTTGCCTCTTGTACCCTCCTGCTTGTTTATTCTGATGGAAGGCAACTGCCATGTTGTCAGCTTCCTATGGCAAAGAACAGAAAGAGGTTCCAGCCAAGATCCAGCAAGAAACTCAAACCCTGTGCCCAAGACCCCAGTTGGGACCAGATCCTGCTGAGAAGCACATGAGTGAGCTTGGAAGCTGATCTCTTTCCATCCGAGCCTTCAGCTGGGACTGCAGCCCTTACTGCCTCCTGGTTGCAGCCTTGTGAGAAACCCTGAGCTAGAGGATGCAGCAAATCCATGCCTGCATTCATGACCTACAGACACTGGAGGGTCACAAAGGTCTGCGGCAATTTGCTCTATAGCAACTGATAACGAATGCAGATTATGACCACTGCGGGGAGCCCTGGTCGCTAGACTGACAGTGAGTGCTTACCTCTCATAGTCCCTGCTCCTTTATCACTTCTCCAGATGTGGAACTCCCTGGTGGAAGTGCTTGGCTGGCTGCATTTAGGTCATGTGAGGGAGGAGAGGGATCCAGGTGCTGTATGGCCAAGTATACACTTGTGGTAACCTTGACCTTGACAGCTTCCTGGCACTTACTAATTAATGATCGGTTACTGAGTCATTACAGCCTTGTCCACTGGACTTTAGACTCTGGAAGGCTAAACATTTTCTTTGCTCTTCCTTCTCCTCCACTAAACACAGAGTCTGACATGTAGTTGCTGCTCATTAAATGCTTGATGAATGGATGGGTAGATTGATGGATGGATGGGTAGATTGATGGATGGATGGACTGACAGATCCATGAATAGATGAGTAGAGAGGTGGATAGGTTGCTGGATGGATGGCAGATGGGTAGATGGATGAATGCATGCTTGGCATCACATGTTCCACATTCCATATATTTTCTTTTTTACATGTGGCAATTGTTCCCAAACTTTCCCTATCATAAAAATCAGCTGGGATGTTTCCTCAAAATCCAGAATTGTGTGCTCCCTCCCAGGCCTGCTGTAAGACCTGGGAAAGTGTATTTTAACAGGTGCTCTCTGCTGTTCTGATGTGTGGGCAAATTATGTAAGCTGGTGCTATAGCACAGTTTGTCTTTAGACCTTGTCTCTCTCGGAGCATCTGAGTATTTTCTAGCCTTCTTCCTGGAGACATACGACCTTCGTTTCTTCCCTCCAGTCACCTGGATGGCCTTCTCTGCATCCTGCCTGCTTTCTCCATGGCCTCCAGGCACTGGCCCTGCCATGGACACTGGGGACCCTTGTGAAGGGCATGGTGCCCCAGCCTCCCCAGCACCAGTGGCAGCCCTGAGTTACTGAACCCATTCAGTACTGAGCTCTGGGGATGGTGAGAAAAGACATGGCCCCCAAGAGGAGTTTCACAATGATCATTAAAGTGACTTCTGCTGCTGTGTGCCAGACGAGCAGGGTGGGAGGGATGGTGAGTGCCGTGAGAGATGAGGTTGGGCATGAGGTCAACAGCTAGCACTTCAGGGGGGGCTGCATGGAGCAAGAGCAACTTCAACTGGGCTTCAGAGGCAAGTGGCCAAGTTCAGTAAAGAAGAGATAACTACCAAAAGAGGGAAAATAAATCAAAGGAAGAGGGTGTCAAGCGGGCAGTGAGATTGTGGACATGTGTGGAGTGGACAGCGGCTCTTCCAGGAGTCCCAGTTGTCCATTGGTGCATCATCAGTCACCTGCAAGGTTTGGTGGCTTGGATGAGCGATCACCATTTTCTTGGCCATAGTTGCTGATGGTCAGGAGAGGCTCAGCTGTGTGGTTCTGCCTCACGGTGTTTCACCAGATGGGAGTGAATACCAGGAGACCCAAGTGACAGGCTCAGTGGGGCATCTGTGCAGCCTCATGTGGTCTCAGGGTGCCTCTGTGCACCCTCACCACACAGCAGCCCCTGGCTCTCATAGTGCTGGGCACAGTGCTGTCATGGCACCTAGGGCATTTCTGTGGAACTGGGGAGAACACAAACTCCCTCTCTCAAAAGAAGCACTGTCAGAGCTCTGTTACAGAAGCATTGGGGTGGGGGCGGAAATCACTGCTTTCTGCCTTGGAAAACCTGCTCAGTGGCAGCGAGTCTGAGGGGCACGTGGGGCCATGCTGCCCCTTCCAAGGTGATCCCAGGACCTGGAGGTGCGGAGGCCAGAGGGCTGGGCTCAGACTGGGCTTGAGGCAGGAGGGGCAGTAAAGCGCAGTGAGCTGGCCTGGCTTTGGGGAGGGAAAAGTTGGTGCTGTCAGTGAACAAGTGAACAAAGGAGAACCACCCAGGGATGTCAGCAGCACCAAACTGTGGACTCAGCTTCTGAGCACCTGGGGACCCGGGGTTTTTCTCATCCATGCCATGACCCCATTGCTTCTCCATCCATTGATGTCCACATTAGTGCTTTGCATCTGGCAGTGTCCTGGTTCTCCACCAATCAAACTGTGGGTTCTCCTCCCATTCTCCTATGGCTGCAGCAGCAGCAGCTACAAGGAGGGTGATTTTTTCTAGTTAGGTACCTATACCTGTTAGATGGAACCAGGTGGCAGGTGCACAGGCCCTCTCTCCATCACCTTTGCACCTTCCTATGAGTCTATGATTATTTAAAATGAAAAGTGGGCGGGGAATCCATGTTACATTTTTTCTTTTCTAGAAGTGCTGGTTGGCTGTTTCATTCATGTACTCACCATGGTCATTTATGTCTGTAAACATGTACCTCTGAGTATTTGATAATTCTGGAATCTCACATCTTGCCTGTTTCTATTAGGGGTAGCATTTTCTGTCTCTCCTTCACAGTGCTCTGTCTCTGGTACACTCTGTGATTTTTAACTCCAAAATGTTCATTTCCCTTAGAGTTGTATTTTTGCTCTATCCCAAAGTCTGGGTAAAAATCCAGTTCTCTGGAGCAATTTTCAGTTTGCTTCCGCAGTCTGCAAGAAGTGATTCCAAACTTGGACTGTGTAAGATTTAGTTTTCCTTGGAAGGCGTTTGGGCCACCCAAGTGGTACAGATTCCAAGGCCGTGTTTCATGATGTCACCCAGCGGCTGCAACAAGCTGGACAGGTTTCCCTCTGCCCCATCCGAGGAGGCTCACCTGTGGTTCTGGTGAGCCCTCTGGGTACCCTGCTCTGAGTGTGACATAGGCTCACTGGGCACCGGCTCTGATCTCCCAGGCCTAGGCTGATGCCAGGTGAGAAGCAGCTCCTGCAGATAGAGCACTGCTGCCCCTCTCCCTCACACCACAGAGACCACCCTGCTGCCCGCCCCAAGAACTGTGCCAACGATATCATGAGGAGTGCTCAGGCCAGGGCCCAGGCTCTGGCAGCCTCCAGTGAGCCAGAGCCTTTTTCATTTGTGGATCCGAAGGGTGCCAGCTGAGGCAAGATGGAAACCCTACAGGGTGCAGCAGAGAGGAGACAGGCTGTGCAGGGAGAGCTGCGGTTCAAGGTCTGACCTGCATATCGGCCAGCAGCACGCTTTACACATCCACCCATGCACTCCCTCATCCATCTGTCCATGCTCTCACCCACTCATCCATCCACCTACCAATGCATCCACCCACCAACCCATCCCCTCATCTATCCCTAATCCACCCACCTACCTACCATTCCACCCATCCACCCACCCACCCATCCACCTAACCTTCCACTCATCCATCTACCCTCATCTACCCCCATCCACCCACCTACCTGCCATTCTACCCACCTACCAATCTACCCACCTATCCACCCACCCACTTATCTACCCACCATTCATCCAACCTTTCACTCATCTATCCACCTATCAATGAATTCACCCACCAACCCATCCCCTCATCTACCCCCATCCACCCACCTACCTGCCATTCCAGCCACCTACCCACCCATCCACCTGATCTTCCACTCATCCATCCATCCATCCATCAACCACACACTCACCAGCACATCCCCTCATCCATCCACCCACCCATAATGATTCCTGGAGTGTTTCCTCTGCCTGGAAGTGAGTCAGTGGAGGTGACAGCCCCAGCTCTGCCATCATGGAGCTGGGCATCTTAGGGAGGCCTGGCTGCTGTGGCTGGATTGTCCCCTGCAACAGGAACCGCCAACCCCAGGACAGTAGAATGAAGAGGTGGGACTCGTGGCAGCCATCATTGCAGGATTGATGCTGCTGACAGCAGGGCATCAGGCTCTAAGCCTGGGGGTTTGTTCTGTCTTGCTGGCTCTCCTGCCCCAGGACACTGCAGGGCAGCATGAAGACCCCCACCTGGGCAGTCTCTAGATCCTGACTCTGTCAACCACAGAGCCCTGAACCAAACTCGTCTGTGTTCTCCAGTGACCCAACTGTGGTAGTGTGAGCAGCAGGGCCCTGACCAAGGAAAACTTGAGGGCCATGTGTTAATTAAATTCCTTTTTTGTCATTATTTTAAAGGCAGAGTGACAGAGACAGAGACAGAGAGAGAGTTTTCATTCTCTATTCACTCCCCCAGATGGCCAGTACAACTGGGGCTGGGCCAAGCTGAAGCCAGAAGCTTCACCTGGGTCTCCCATATGGGTTCAGGGGCCCAAGAACTTGGGCCATCTTCTGCTGCCTTCCCAGGTGTATTAGCAGGGAGCTGGATCAGAAGTGGAGCCAGAGGGACTTCAACTGGTGCGCATATGGAATGCCAGTATCATTACATAATGTTCTCATTTGTCTTTTCGAATAGAATGTCTATTTTGTCTGATATTAGATGGTCACTCTTGCTTGTTTTTGCTTCCCATTAGAATGGAATATATTTTCTGTCCTTGTTCTTCAACTTGTTTGTATCTTTGTTGATGAAGTTTTTTTTTTTTATGCAGAAAATAGATGAGTTTTGCTTTTTTGTCCACTCATCCAGTCTGCATCTTTTTTTTTTTTTGACAGGCAGAGTGGACAGTGAGAGAGAGACAGAGAGAAAGCTCTTCCTTTTGCCGTTGGTTCACCCTCCAATGGCCGCCGCGGTAGGCACGCTGCGGCCGGTGCACTGCGCTGTTCCGATGGCAGGAGCCAGGTGCTTATCCTGGTCTCCCATGGGGTGCAGGGCCCAAGGACTTGGGCCATCCTCCATTGCACTCCCTGGCCACAGCAGAGAGCTGGCCTGGAAGAGGGGCAACTGGGACAGGATCGGTGCCCCGACCGGGACTAGAACCCGGTGTGCCGGCGCCGCAAGGCGGAGGATTAGCCTGTTGAGCCACAGTGCCGGCCGGTCTGCATCTTTTAATTGGAATATTTAGACCATTTAAATTTAGGCTTTCATTTATACATAATGACTTGACCTGGCATTTTCCATAAAGTTTCTTATTGTTTGCTTTGGAATTACTTTTTACTTTTTCTAGGACAATTCTGAGTTCAGGTTCTTTCATAATGATGATTATTATCTTTCTCTGTTTCCGTGTGTAGGATGCCTGTAAATATCATTTGTAATCCTGGAGGAGTGGTGGCAGATTCTTTCAATTTGTTTACTTTGTGACATCTATTTCATCTTCATTTATAAATTAGAGGTTTTCTGAGTACACTATGCTAGGCTGACAGTTTTCATTTTTTTTCTTTTAGGACTTAAGCTATATCTTTCTATTAAGTCATAGGTTGTAGAGTTTTTGATGATAAATTAGCCTCAGTGGAATTGGATAACATTGAAGGTAATGTGGCATTTTTCTCATACATAATTTAGAATCTTTAGGTTTTACTTATTTTTTTCTTTTTCTTTTTTCTTAATTTATTTGACAGATAGAGTAAGACTGTGAGAGAGAGAGACAGAGAGACAGGTCTTTCTCCTGTTGGTTCACCCCCCAAATGGCTGCCAAGGCCAGCGGTGCACTGAACCGAAGCCAGGAGCCAGGTGCTTCCACCTGGTCTCCCATGTGGGTTCAGAGTCCCAAGCACTTGGGCCATGCTCCACTGCCTTCCTGGGCCACAGCAGAGAGCTGGACTGGAAGAGAAGCAACTGGGACTAGAACCCAGCACCCATATGGGATGCCATCAACACAGGCAGAGGATTAACCAAGTGACCCTTGTGCTGACCCCAAGATTTTACTTTTAAACATTTCACTATGATGTGTCATGGTTAAAATCTTTTCTGATTTTGTCTATTCAGATTTCTATGTGCTTTCCATATTTGTGTTAATTAAGAAAGGTTTCTGTTATTAATTAATTAAATAGACCTTAGAAATCTATTCTCTTTCCACATCTTCAGAAACTCCTAAGGCACATACGTTAGGTCAATTGATAGTATCACCTAAATTGTGAACACTATTTTCAGTTTTTCTATTTTTTCTTCTTTTTTCTCTTGGTCTGAGATACTTCCAAATATTTGTCTTCTAGCTCAGATATTCCTTATTTTTGTTCTGTCTCAACAAGTCTACTGTTAATGATATCTATGTATCTTTATTGCATCTATTGAATTATTCGTTTCTGAAATTTCAATTTGATTTCTCTTTAATATCTTTGTCTCCCAGAAAAATTTTCACCATATCATGCATGGATGTCTTTAAGTCATATATTTGCTTTTCTATGATTTTGAATAATCTTATAATCATTCTTTTTATTTCTTTTCATGTATTTCATCATTTCCTTCATCTTCAGGTTCTAGCAATGAATCTTAGGGTCATATTGCTTTATGTGCTGACATATCTTGTATTTCTATGTTTATTTTTAGGCATTTGTGGGAGCACTTTTTTTCCCTCTGGTGGCATCTGTCATTGAAATATGCATCTGTGTCTGTAGAGTATCTGCTTATTCAGTGAATATACAGAGGCATGTGCTGCATGGGAGCTTGGTGATCAGGATCAGTGCTTGAACATGGGGTGAGAATGCAAGTTGGGTTTGATAGAATTCCTCTGCCATCAGCAGGAGGTGGCATGATCCCCTCAGCTGGTATGATAGCCTCACCTTCACTCTGCTTATGTGATTGATGACCAAGATGAAACCACAGTTGTTACAAACCTCTTCCATGCCATATATATGAACCACACAAAGGATCTGTGCAGTCCTCAGTGTGAGCAAAGATCCCTCTTCAATGACACACCCCAAGCACACAGGGAGTTCTGAGTTTCTTAATCCAGACACAAAGATTGCTCAGAGATGTAGCTACACATCATGCCCTATCATGAAGTCACAGATTTTCCACAGTCATAGAACACAGGTCTCCCATTCTCACAGGGAACAAGAATTCTACTCAGTGTGTGTATCATCCATGTGAGTGTGAACATCCATGCAGAAAGCCAAGGTGTTCCCAGAACCAGCTGTCTGTCAGTGCTTCACTATTGCAGTTTGTGTCTCAGTATCTATGATGGAATGAGGGGAGAGGAGTGCCTCATGGGACTAAGTTGATGCTCCAACCCATGCCAACCCCGCAGGCCAGACTTAAAATCATTGGGGACTGCATATTTATCCCTGTGATAAAATCCTTAATTACCCCACCTACCCACCCTGGCAAACCAGGTGAGACAATACACCAGGGCCTGCACCATTGTTGATATTGTGAGAGGGAAAGCTTTGTGAACTGTGCCTTTTTGAGTTTAGCCAGGATTCCTCAGAACAGCAGGGCCACATCCCACCCAGAGTGCAAGAGGAAAGGGAAAAAGGCAGAGTGTCTCTGTATCTACCCTCCTCCCTCCTGCAACAGTGATCTGAAGTCAGATGTGGGAGGTCTAGCACCACTTTTGGACTTCAGGACATATTGGCTGCCACAGACTGTGTATGCACACCCAGCAATTCTTGAAGTCACCCTCACCCAGTCAGCAAGGTCACTCACAGGAGTGCAGGAGCAACTGACACACTGGTCTCCAATGCACCAACTTCACTCACATTGCAACAAGAGGAAGGGGAACCAACCCTACAAAGGGAAGTGTAGCCTGCAGGACTCTCCTAAGTGTCCAGCACAATTGTGAAGTGAGCAGAGCTGTGGCTGGCAGGTATTGTGCATGCCAGTGACCCAGATATCTTACCAGAGAGAAAGACCCACATATCTCACTGGCATAGAATCTGGTTGGGAGGAGAAGACACAGTCCAGCAGGCTGGAACACACAGAGATAAGGGCTCTGAGAGCACCTCAGTTCTCATGTAGTCAGGATGGGGTAGCAGGGTATAATAGCTCCATCTGCACTGCTTGACCCTGAGAGTCCTGAGTGCTGATACTGAAAAAATATTGTGATCCTGTGAGAGGAGATAGGGTGTAGCTGGGTTCTATGCTATTGGTTGCATAGAGCAGCAGATGGAACAGTGCTTACATGAGGGGCTGGACATACCATATGTACACTTCATACAGCAGTGTGTACATGTGCTCACTTTGGCTGCACATATACTAAAAATTGGAACAATGAATGCTGTACACACCAGGAGCTAACACTGTGCACTCCTCAGCCTGGAGAAGTGGTCACAACAACAGAGGTGATTATTCTTCTCCATCCTGTTAACCAAAGTAAAGCTACCATGCCCAACTTGGGTGTTATCCCAGTTACTCACATCCTGAAGCACTGGGCAGAAATCCCTGGTTATACCTACTACACACCTCTTGGTATTTACAGTAAGAATGTATAACACAGAGGCATAGTTTAAAGATAAAAAGCCATCAGAGGGTAAAAAACATTTTAAAATAACAGCAAAAATCAAGAAAAAAGAAAAAAGACTACACTATGACCTCTGCAAAGTAGTACAACAACATTAAAATACAAAAACATTAAAATGTGAAGATGAAGAGATTGAAGAAATGCCAGAAATTGAATTCAAAAAAGTAAACATAGGATTACTCAAAACTAATCAAAAGTAAACCCACAAGCTAAATAAAACCATATCTGTCATGAATGAAAAATTTTCCCATTAAACTGAGATTTTAGGAAGAAATCAAAATGAAATACTAGAAATTAAGAATTCAATAGATGAAATATAAAAATTCAGTGAGAACCTAAACAACAGAGTTGGTGAGGCAGAAGAAAGAATATCTGTGTTAGAATACAAATCTCTGGAAATTTTACAGGCATAGTAAAAAAGAGGAAGAAATTAGAAAACTTAAAAACAGAGTTGAAGATGTATGGGATACTATCAACTGACCCAACAGGTTCTCCACACCCAACCTTCAATAGGCCAGAATGAGAATCGAACCCAACCAAAAAGAAGTGCTATCTGTGGGGACTCTTCTACATACCCAGAAAAAAAAATTATGACATAGTGTGTCTGTGGCCAGCAGATATTGTACATGCATATGATCCAGGGATTTTACCAGAGGGAAAAATTCATGTTCCCCACTGACTGTATAGCTGAGAGGCTGCATCTGCAAGGGTAGGACACACAGGCAGTGGCTCCAGGAACTCCTCAGTCACTCCGTGGACAGGACAAGCTGGCAGAGCAGAGTGGACCCACTTGGAATCCTTGATCATGGGAGCACTGGGTGCTGAGGCTGTGAAAACACTGTGACTGGATGAGAGGGGGTGAGGTTTAGCCATAGTTCTGGGCAAGCTCTGGATACAAAGCCACAGCCCAAAACTCCTTGGTTGCCAGGGCAGCTAACTGTTGCAGCAATTGTGCTCACAGAGAGGACTATGCAGATCATCTGTGTGGTTCATACAGCAGCACAGATGAGTGCTGAAGACACTGGGGACTAACACCTGGGTATTGCTCAGCTTGGAGGAGAGGAGGTGAGAGGGTGATCACACCAACAAATGTGACCACCCTCCTCCCACTTCTTTTAATAAGAGGAGAACTACCAAGTCCAACTTGGTTGTTACCCTGGCTACTCACCCCTCCCTGGAGCACTGACCAGAGCTCCCTAGCCACACTCACCACACAGCTCTTGGTATTCACTGAAAGTACAGACAATCCACTAAGCCACATAGGCATAGCTCAAAGATAAAAGCCATTGGAGTAAAAAAAAACACAAAAAACAAAATTTAACTCCACTAGAGCCTAGAAATAAATGCAGAAATTAAAAAAAAAAGAATAAGGAGACACCATGACCACTTAAATGAACACAATTTAAATATTAGAATGTGAAGATGAAGATATTGATGATATGATGGAAATGAAATTCAAAAACTTAATCATATGATTACTAAAAAGCAACCAAAAGCAAATCTATGAACTAAAGAAAATGATATGTGACATAAAAGAAAAAAAAATCCCATGAAATTGAGATTTTAAAAAGAAATCAAAATGAAACATTAGAAATTAATTCAATAGATAAATAAAAATACAGCAGAAACCCTTCACAACAGACTTGGAGAGGAAAAATAAAGAATATCTGAGCTAGAAGACAAATGTTTGGAAATCATTCAGTCAGATCTAAAAAAAAAAAGAAATTAGAAAACTTAAAAAACAGTGATGCAGATTTATGGGATACTATCAAACAATCAAATATATAAGTATTAGGAGTTCCTGAAGGTGTGGAAAGAGAGAATGGAGTAGAAGGCCTACTTAGTGAAATAATTACAGAAAACTCCCCTAATTTGGAGAAAGGGACATTGAAGAACAGGAAGCATACAGAACTCCTGACAGACATGTCCAGAAAAATTTTCAGCTTGACACATTATTGTCAAACTCTCCACAATAAAGCATAAACAAAATATCCTAAAATGTGTACTAGAGAAATGCCAGATTATTTTCAGAGGATTTCCAATTAGACTCACACAAACTTCTAATCAGAACCCTGTAGGCTAGAAAAGAATGATGAAACATAATCCAAGTCTTAAGGGAAAAAACTGTCAACCAGGAACATTGTACCTTGCAAAGCATCCATTTATGAATGACAATGAAATAGACTTTCCATAATAAATGGAAATTAAAAGAATTTGTCACCATACATCCAGCTTTTAAAAAGATGCTAAAGGATTTGCCACACACAGAAATACAGAATGAAACCCACCATCGTGACAGAATGTGAAGACAGATAATCCCCCACTAAAAGTACAAAAGAAACCCAAAGTGATTGATAGCAACATTGATGAAAAATGGCATGGTCAAGTTGTTACTTATTAATAGTTACCTTGAGAGGCTGGTGGTGTGGTACAGCAGGTTAAAGCCCCAGCCTGCAGCACCAGCATCCTATATAGGAGCCAATTCATGCCCCAGCTGCTCTACTTCTGATTCAGATCTCTGCGATAGCCTGGAAAAGCAGTAGATGGCCCAAGTCCTTGGGCCCTTGCACCTGCATGGGAGACCTGTAAAAAACTCCTGGCTCATGGCTTCAGATAACCTCATCTCTGGCTGTTGCAGTCAACTGGGGGTGAACCAGCAGATGGAAGACCTCTGTCTGTCTTTTTCTATATATCTACCTCTCCCTGTAACTCTGTCTTCCAAATAAATAAAATGAATGTTTTAAAAAATAGTTACCTTGAATGTAAATGATCTCAACTCTTCAGTTAAAAGATACTGATTGACCCAGCTCTCTGTGGTGGCACAGGAGTGCAGTGGAGGATGGCCCAAATCCTTGGGCCCTGTACCCGCATGGGAGACTGGGAGAAGCACTTGCTCCTGCCTTTGGATCAGCCGCTGCGCTAGCTGTAGCACGCTGGCAGCAGCAGCCATTGAAGGGTGAACCAACGGTAAAGGAAGACCTTCTCTCTGTCTCTCTCTCTCTCTGTCCACTCTGCCTGTCCAAAAAAAAAAAGATACTGACTGACTAAATAGATTAAAAACAAGACCCATCTATTTGCTGCTTAAAAGAAACACAACTCAGAAAGATACACATAGACTGAAATTGAATAGATGGAAAAAAGATATTCCATGTGAACAGAAAAAAAGGCAGGTGAAGCCATCCTAATATCAGACAAAATAGACTTTAACACAAAAACTATTAAAAGTGACAAAAAAGTATACTATGCAATGGTTAAGGCATCAATACAACAGGAAGATGTGATTATAATTAATGTATATACACCCTATTACAGGGTGCCTGGCTATTTTAAAAATCTACTAATGGATTTAAAGGAAAATATAGACTGCAATACAATAGTAACAGGCACTTTAGCATCCCAATTTCATCAACAGGTAGATCATCTAGAACAAAAATTAACAAAGAAACAACAGAGCTAGTTGACATCATAGATCAAATGAACCTAACTGATAACTATAGAGCTTTTCACCCTAGAGTTGCAGAATATACAGTCTTCTCCGCAGTGCACAGAACTTTCTTTAGGATAGACCATATATTAGGCCATAAAACAAGTCTCAGCAAATTCAAATAAATCAAATCATACCATGCACCTTCACTGATCACAATGGATTGATCTTGAAAAAAAAAACTCAAGAATGTCAAGAACATATGCAAACACATGAAAAATGATTAAAATGCTCCTACATGAACAGTGGGTTATAAAAGAAATAAGAGAAATTTAAAAAATTTCTTCAATTATTCAGGATGACAATACCTCATAACAAAATGTATGAAATACAACAGAAATAGTGTTGAGAGGGAACATTATAGTGATATGTGCCTACATCAAGAAATGGGAAAGTAACAAAATAGATGAGGTGTGAATGCATCTCAAGGACCTAGAAAAAAGAAAAACAACAAGCCAAACCTCAAATTAGAAGGAGGAACGAAATAATTAAAATTAAGGAAGAAATACAATTGAAACCAAAATACCATACAAAATATAAATGAAATGAAGAGCTTTTTTTTTGAAAAAATAAAGCTGATACATCATTGGCACAGCTAACAAAAAATAAAAATGAAGAAGATGCAAATCAATAAAATCAGAGATGAAAAAATAAATAACAATACAAATAAAAAGATTCATCAGGAAATACTACAAAGAGCTGTTTGCTAATAGAATAGGAAACCTAGGGGAAATGGATATATTCCTGGCACATATAACCTACCTAAATTGAGCCATGAAGACATAAATCATCTAAACAGACTATTTATCAAAACAGAGATCAAATCAGTAATAAAGGCCATTCCAACAAAAAGAAGCCCAGGTCCTGAAGACTTAAAGGCAGAATTCTACCAAACATTTAAAGGAGAACCAACTCCCATTCTTATCAAGCTATTCAAAGCAATTGAAAGGGAGGTATTCCTCCCAAAATCCTTCTATGAAGCCTGCATCAACTTAATTCTTAAGCCAGAAAAAGATAAGACAGAGAAAGAGAACTATAGACTAATATCCTTGATGAAGGTAGACACAAAAATACTCAGCAAAATACTACCTGATCAAATCCAACAACACATCAGAAATATCCTTCACCCAGATCAAGTGGGATTTACTCTATGCAGAGATGATTAACATCTGAAAATCCATAAACATGATTAACCACATTAACAAGCAGAGGACCAAAAGCCATATGATTATCTCAGTAGATGCATAGAAAGCATGTGACAAAATCTAACACCCTTTTGTGATGAAAACTAAGCACATTGCGTATAAAAGGAGCATTCCTCAATATAATCTAAGCAATCTAAGACAAACCAACAGCCAACTTTTTACTGAATGGGAAATAATGGGAAGCATTCCCATTAATATTCAGAACCAAAGATGCCCATTCTCATAATTTCTACTTAATATAGTCCTGAAAGTTTTAACCAGAGCCATCAGGGAGGTAAAAGAAATCAAAGGGATACAAATCGGGAAGGAAGAATTCAAACTATCCCTATTTGCTGATGGCATGATTATATATATACACACATATATACATATATGTATATATGTGTGTGTGTGTGTGTGTGTATATATATATAATCATATATATATAAATACAAAAGACCCCATGAATAAGCAAGTTTGATAATGTAGCAGGATATAAAATCAACAGACAAAAAAAATGAAGAGCCTTTGTATACACAGACAATGCCATAGATGAGAAAGAACTTCAAAGATCAGTCCCATTCATGATAGCTAAAAAAGCAATCAAGCACCTTGGAATAAATTTAACCAAGGATCCCAATGACCTCTGTGATAAAAATTACAAAACTAAAAAATAAAATAGAAGAAGACATAAAAAGTGGAAATATCTTCCATGTTCATAGATTGGAAGCATCAACATCTTCAAGATGTCCAAACTACTGAAAGAAATTTGTAGATTCAATGTGATCCCAACAAAATTTCCAATAACATTCTTCTCAGATCTAGAAAAAATGATGATAAATTGATATAGTAATACAAGAGACCCCAAATAGCTAAATCAATTTTATACAACAAAAAATAAAGTGGAAGATATCACAACACCAGACCTCAAGACATACTACAGGGCAGGTATAATCAAAACAGCCTGGTGATGGCACAAACAGACATGCAGAGCAGAGCAGAAACCCCAGAAATAAATCCACATATCTACAACCACTTTATCCTAGACAAAGAATCAAAAAACAACTCCCGGATCCAAGACAGTCTCTTCAAAAAAGGGTGCTGGGAAACCTGGATTCCCATATGCAGAAGTATGAAACAAGTGCACTGCCTCACACCTTACACAAAAATCCACTCAAAATGGATCAGAGACCTAAATCTACAAAGTAATACCATCAAAATACTAGAGAATATTGGGTAACGCCATAAGGTGTTGGCATAGGGAAAGGCTTCTTAGAAAAGCACCCCCAGAAGCACAGGCAATCAGAGCCAAGATTAACAATTGGGTTACATCCAGCTGAGAAGTTTCTCACTGCAAATGAAACACTCAACAAAGGGAAGAGGTGACCAACAGCATGGGAGGAAATATTTGCAAACAAAACAACTGACAAAGGATTAACTTCCAGAATCTATAAAGAGCTCAAGAAACTTAACAACAAGGAAACAAACAATCCAATGAAGAAATGGGTAAAGGAACTAAAGAATTTTTTTGTTTCAAGAGAGGAAATTCAAATGGCAGATAGACACATGAAAAAATGTTCAGGATTGCTAGCCACCGGGGAAATGCAAATCAAAATCAAATGTAGTTTCACCTCACTCTTGTTAGAATGATTATCATTTAGGGGCTGGTACTGTGGCTCACTTGGCTAATCCTCCGCCTGTGGTGCCAGCATCCCATATGGGCACCGGGTTCTAGTCCCACTAGCTCCTCTTCCAGTCCAGCTCTCTGCTGTACCCAGGAAGGTAGTGGAGGATGGCCCAAGTGCTTGGGCCCTGCACCCGCATGGGAGACCATGAGGGAGCACCTGGCTCCTGGGTGTAGCAGCCATTTGGTGAGAGAACCAATGGAAGGAAGACCTTTATCTCTGTCTCTCTGTCTATAACTCTACCTGTCAAATAAATAAAAATAAAAATAAAAAAGAATGACTATCATATAGAAATTAAGGAACAACAAATGCTGGCAAGAATGGGGGGAGAAGAGTTCTTTAATCCATTGTTGATGGGAATACAAACTTGTACAGCAACTTTGGAAAACAGTATGCAGATAGCTCAGAAAGCTGAATATAGACCTACCACATCAGCTAGCCAACCCACTCCTGGGAATTTATCCAAAGGAAATGAAATCATCATATGAAAGAATTATCTGTACACTTATGTCCACTTCAGCTAAATGTAAAATAGCTAAGATATGGAATCAATTCAGATTTCCATCACCTCAAGGATGGATAAAGAAATAATGACAGATATACATGTGTAGTATATACACATATACTACACAGTGTTAAAAAAACAATAAAATCTTGTCATTTGCAACAGTGGATTCAACTGGAAACCATTATATTAATGAAATAAGCCAGTCACAAAACGACAAATCCCATATGGTCTTTCTGATCTATGGTAACTAATAGAGTACTTAAAATGTAATCTATAGGAGTGAAATTGACACTTTGAGGCATGAGATGTTGAACAGCCCATGCCTTGATTATTGGGGAATACTGCTTTTCTTGTTTGTTTTTGTTCTTTACTCCTTTCTTTCTTCATACTAGTCAGTGAACACTCCACTTGGTGTATGTTAAATCTTATGAGTATAAATATTAATTGAAAATTGATTTCTGTAAAAAATAAGAATGGAAGGATCAGTGATCTGTTGTAGCAAGTAAAGTTGCAACTTTTGTGCCAGCATCTCATATGGGTGCTGGTTCAAATCTTAGCTACTCTACTTTCCAATCCAGCTGTCAACTATGGCTTTGGAGAGCAGTAAAGGGTGGCCCAAGTTCTTGGTCTCCTGCACCCATGTGGGAGACCTGGAAAAAGCCCCTTGTTCCTCGCTTCAGATCAGCGCAGCTCTCGGCTATTGTGGCCATCTGGAGAGTGAACCAGCAGATGGAAAAATGGAAAGTCTCTCTCTCTCTCTCTCTCTCTCTCTCTCTCTCTCTCTCTCTCTCTCTCTCTCTCTGTCTGTCTCTCCTTCTCTCTCTGTATAACTCTAGCTTTCAAATAAACAGATACATCTTTGAAAAAGGTGGCACTCAGCATTGCTCATCAAGACTACAGTGGTTATCACCTCACATATGTAAAAATGGATATTATCAAAAAGTAAAAAAAAAGATAAGTTTTGAACAAGAGAAAAGGAAACACATGAATTGTAGGAACGTAAATAGATACATCCACTATGGAAAACACAATGGAGGTACCTCTAAAAATGGAATGAAGGACAAAGGTCCCACTAATGGATGTGTATAGAAAAGAAATAAAATCACTATCTTTAGGATATACCTGCACATGCATGTTCATGTAAGCATTATTCACAAGTACAAGATATAGAAATAACCACATCATGTGTCAACAGATGAAAAGAGAGAATAAAACACGTACACAAGGTGGAATCAAATTCAACATTAAAAAAGAAATTCTGATGTTTTGTCACTACATGAATCCCAAAGTATGAATGTGGACCTTATGCTGTTTAACATAACACAGAAAAAAAATGCCACTTATTTGTGGAATCTAAGAATGTCAATCATAAGCCCAGAATATATTGCAGGTTTCCAGGGGCTAAGTGTGAAATGACTGGTGCAGCTCAGGTTGTTGTGGTCAATTGGAGAGTGAACCTGAGGATGAAGACCTCTCTCTATCTCTCTACCTTTGCTTCTCTCTCTGTATAACTCTAACTTTAAATAAATAAATAATTAAAAATAATTATGGATCCCTGTTAGGAATTTGGAAAACATTATGCTGAGTGAAATAAGCCCATCCCAAAGGGACAAATATCATTTGTTCTCCCTGATCAGTAACAACTAACCGAGCACCAAAAAGGAAACCTGTTAAAGTGAAATGAACACTATGAGAAACGGTGACTTGATTAGCCCTTGCCCTGACTGTTGATGAAAAACTTAGTATGTTATCCTCTCTTAGTATTTTTTTTTGTTTGTTCTACTTAATACTTTTGGTTGAATACTGTAATCAATACACAGTTATTATTAAGTGTTGAAACTTAACTGAAAAGTGATCGCTGTTAAATATAAGAATGGGAATAAGAGAGGGAAGAGATGTGCAATTTGGGACATGCTCAAGCTGACTTGCCACAAATGGTAGAATTAGAAACATACCAGGGGATTCCAATTCAACCCCATCAAGGTGGCATGTACCAATGCCATCTCGCTAGTCCAAGTGATCAATTTCTGCTCACAAATGATCATAATGATAGGACTATTGATAGGACAAAGGGATCACATAAGCAAGACTAGTAGCTGTAAATACTAATGGATAGAATAAAAAAAGGGAGAGAACTATCCAACATGGGAAGCAAGATACACAGCAGGCTCATAGAATAGCAGATGTCCTAAACAGCACTCTGGCCTCAGAATCAGCCCTTAAGGCATGTGGATCCAGCTGAAAAGCCCATGAGAGTATTTCAGGCATGGAAAGCCAAGACACTCTGGCAAAAAAATGACCTACATGAAAGATCTCTATGAGTGAGATCCCAGTGGGAAGAACAGGTCATCAAAGAAGGAGGTACCTTTCTCTGAAGGGAGGAGAGAACTTCCACTTTGACTATGACCTTGTCTAAATATGATCAGAGTTGGTGAACTCAAAAGGCTTCCATAGCCTTGGCAACTTGTGATCAGAGCCTAGGGGGATTACTGATGCCATAAACAAGAATGTCAATTTGTTAAGTCAACAACAGGAGTCACTGTGCACTTACTTCTCATGTAGGATCTCTACCCTAACGTGCTGTACATTGTGATTTAATGCTATAACTAGTACTCAAACAGTATTTTTCACTTTGTGTTTCTATGTGGGTGCAAACTGTTGAAATCTTTACTTAATATATGCTAAACTGATCTTCTTTATATAAAGAGAATTGAAAATGAATCTTGATGTGAATGAAAGGGGAGAGGGAGTGGGAATGGGGAGGGTTGTGGGTGGGAGGGAAGTTATGGGGGGGGCATTGTAGTCCATAAGCTGTACTTTGGAAATTTATATTCATTAAATAAAAGTTAAATATATATAATTATAATTATATATATATTATATATATTATATATGTATATATGTATACATAATATATTATATATTATATAATATATATATATTATATAATATAATATATAATATATATAATTATGGGTAAAAAAGAGGGAGTATGAAGAAAGACAGGAGTTTGGATGGGAGGGAGGGAGGGGAAGAAGAAGCATCATATTCCCAACTCCTTATATATTAAATTCATGAAGTTGTATTCCTTAAACAAAAATAAATAAATAGATAAATAGCCCTAGTCATGCACATGTGAGCTGCAGAAGCCTTTATTTGCCTTATTAAGATGGCACTTTCTTCCTGCTAGTCACCAGGCACCTTTGTGGGGGAATAGAGAGAAATCAGTGTGCTCTTCTGTCACAGGGTACGGTGGGAAAACTGTCCCTTACTGTCCTACCAGGCTTGACTCAAAGTCAAAGTTGTCCACATGGTTCTCCCTCAGGTAATATCACAGGTGACACAGATGTCACAGATAGAGCTCACCTAGCTCCAGGAAGATGGTGTCTCCTCCAGATCCAGCTGTGGGAGTCCCACATGGTATCCCCACCCACTGCTATGTATTTGTACTGTCCCTGCTCCACAGAGTCTTCCTACTTTCCATAGGATTTCCACTGCAAACTTCTCTTAAACTCTGTCCTGGAAATGCAGTTACTACACCTTCTTCCTGTTATCTTCCTGTGGTCAAAATCAGCACATCTTATCTCTATTTAGCCATCTTGGACCTCCCATTCTGCTGTATTAAGTTCAGAAGTAATCTCAAATGGATTACACCTGAAAATCTTCAATGAATGAGTTATGAATTTGTTTCAGGCACTGTGACTGGCAAATATTACTTATCTCATTGAATTTTCACTAGCACTATATGTTTCCATTATCCCAATTTCTGCTGAAGATGATAAAGATTACAAAGTATCATTATATTGCTTGGAAGCACTCAAGATGTTATTAAGAAAACTGGAATTTGAATATAGGTATATCTGATATTGAAGACCAGATTCTTAGCCAATAATATTTTGTTCATATGGTTAATGGGCTTTCATTTTATCAGAGTACACTTTGAAGATTTCCAAAGTGATTGCCTACTTGCTACCTGCATATTAACTTGCTACATCCTTACAATACTGCAATTAAAATAAATCCAACTGTAGAGTAAATGAAATGAGTCTATATGAGTTAATTATTAAGTAGGGACTGTTAGCATGAGAAAGAACAGAGGTATTCAGACTATAGTTTAAAATTTTAAATTAAATTAATTTATGAATGAAATATTCATGTGGATGTGGTTTAGGCTTTGCATTTTATACATAATTTAAAAAGAAATTTTAGCTGCATGCTTATCTATAATATAGATAGTGCTAGAATGTTATTTTTTTAATATTTTGCTTTTGTGTAAATTAACATAACCATTTTGATGGAAACATGAAAAATAGAAAAGTCAAAAGTAACCACTAGGGGCCAGCGCTGTTGCACAGTGGGTTAAAGCCCTGATCTGCTGTTGCCGTTGAATTCTCTACAATGTTGCAGTGGGTTCATTTCTGAGAAGAGCAGCGTGGTGGGGGCAAGAGGTGCGGAGTCAACACACAGACCCCGGGAGTCCGGTGAGAGCAGGCTTGAGGTGAGCAGCCTGCAGACTCGTTTATTACAGTTGATACAACAGCTTATATAGCCAAGACCAGCCAATCTGGTCAAGGGGTGGTCTATACCCCAACCAATCACAGCCTGTTGCCAGGCAGTTTCCAGAGCCATCCAATCACAGCCTGTCGCCAGGCAGTTTCAAATCCATCCAATCACAGCCTGTTGCCAGGCAGTTTCCAGAGCCATCCAATCACAGCCTGTCACCAGGCAGTTTCAAAGCCATTCCTGACTAACTGACGCTCGCTTGCCAGTGGCCACCTTGGCATGGCCTTCTCATTCTACTACATTTCCCCCTTTTCGTTTATTTTTGAGCAACGGGAGGCATGATTCTTGGCCATACCATTGTTGACCCCGTTTCCATGTGGTCTCCGTACGCAGCTGTGCCTGTCTTAGGTTGTCCCCCATGGGATCTTACCCATCATTGACTAACCAGCGCTCAAATCGAGAGACCACAGGATTGCTTGCTCAGATAGGGGTAGGAATGAGGAATAATGGTTATCAGGAGTGGCATGACCGCACACAGGCTGTGGGCCATTGGAGTGGCTGACCAGAGCTAGTGGGGGTACACAATGGTAACAGATGTGGCTATGGGCAATTTCTCAGGGTAGGATGATAGGGCAGGTGCATCTGCTAACAAGGCGGAGTCTCAGTCTTGTTCAGCGGGTTCTGGTTGGCTGTCAGTTGCAGGCTTGATGTTTCTGGCTGGTACGCAAATGGGCTGTTCTGCATTCTCTGGAAAGGCACAAGCATATCCTCGACCCTTGGTTAATAGAAGCCTTTTTACAGGCGTTGGAATCCAGGGCCTGAATTTTGCATACACTTAACATTAGCAGCAAACATGCTGATGGCATGGGATCTAGCGGCTGCCCTGAGATATTGGGGTACCCAAGGACTGCCACAAATGTGGGGATCCTCACTGGGTGTGGATGGGATGACATTGCATGAGTTATTGTCTAGAGGTCCTCTTAGTTCATCCCACGGGTATGTGGGGGGTGGCTGACTAGGCATTGCTACCTTATTTGCTATGTTGTTTTTTTCACTGTTGGAGTTCTCTCTCCCTAAGTCAGCAACCGTTGTCTGTGAGACAGGGACCTGGAGTGTCAGGCTCCTATCACTCACAGATTCACTATATTTGATAATCCACACAGGATTCTGAGAGGGGGGTATCTTTCCCATGTCTGAATGCTTAAGAGCGGCACGGTACACCAACTCTAGCCAGAGGAAAGACACGTATAGCACTGCTACCGTAACAAAGCAAATTCCTAGCACCTCAACTGTGGATGGCATTTTGTAGGAGGTTTCCCTATGCTAGACAAACAGATAGTGGTGTATCAGATCGTAAGCATGTCCTGTGCTTAGTGGGGAACTTCCTTGATTCGTTAGGTCAAGGCCGTATGCCCACACGGTGTCTCCGGAGCGTCACCTCTCTCGAGTGAGGGAAGATGACTTGGTTCCGAATTCTGGGATGATCAGTCCCTTATGTGAATTCGCCGGGCGAACCGAAAGTGAAAGGAGGAGCCGAGAAGCGACGTACGCTTCAGGGTGGTGTGTGCTAACCTGGGGTCACTTAGACCGAGGACAAGGACAAGGAAAGGGGCGTAGGAGGGGGTTCTGTGCTCACCCTCACAGAACCGAACAGCACACCAAACACCAAGGGGCCTACTTGCCGAAATCCAGGGGGGACCTCGCCGAGTCCGACACACTGTCTCTTTCTCAGTCACGTTGGCAGGCCAGAGATGTTGCAGTTGATTTCTCTACAATGTTGCAGTGGGTTCATTTCTGAGAAGAGCAGCGTGGTGGTGGCAAGAGGCGCGGAGTCAACACACAGACCCCGGGAGTCCGGTGAGAGCAGGCTTGAGGCGAGCAGCCTGCAGACTCATATATTACAGTTGATACAACAGCTTATATAGCCAAGACCAGCCAATCTGGTCAAGGGGCGGTCTATACCCCAACCAATCACAGCCTGTTGCCAGGCAGTTTCCAGAGCCATCCAATCACAGCCTGTCGCCAGGCAGTTTCAAATCCATCCAATCACAGCCTGTTGCCAGGCAGTTTCCAGAGCCATCCAATCACAGCCTGTCACCAGGCAGTTTCAAAGCCATTCCTGACTAACTGACACTCGCTTGCTAGTGGCCACCTTGGCATGGCCTTCTCATTCCACTACAATCTGCAGTGCCAGCATCCATTAAGGGCACCAATTCAAGTCCTAGCTGCTCCATTTCCAATCCACCTCTCTGCTAATGTGCCTGGGAAATCAAAGGAGGATGATTTGGAGTTTTCCTATTAGAGGAGAGGATTTAAGTAAGAGAGTAAGGTGACATCATTTCCTTAGTGATAGAACATAATATAACTTAGAACTCTGGTGTCCAGGCATCTATATTTCAAGTGAAAGTCACCATTCAGCTAATTTGGTCAAAGACAGTTTTTTTTAATTAATTAATTTATTTATTTATTTTTTGACAGGCAGAGTGGATAGTGAGAGAGAGAGACAGAGAGAAAGGTCTTCCTTTTTGCCGTTGGTTCACCCTCCAATGGCCGCTGCGGCCGGCGCATCGCGCTGATCCAAAGCCAGGATCCAGGTGCTTCTCCTGGTCTCCCATGCAGGTGCAGGGCTCAAGCACTTGGGCCATCCTCCACTGCCTTCCCGGGCCATGGCAGAGAGCTGGCCTGGAAGAAGGGCAACCAGGATACAATCTGGCGCCCCAAGTGGGACTAGAACCTGGTGTGCCAGCGCCGCAAGGCAGAGGATTAGCCTGTTAAGCCACGGTGCCTGCCAGAGACAGTTTTAACAATAAGATATTCTCATGCTCAGCAGTACTTACAGAGGTTGTGGGCTCAGGAGGCCATGGGTTCTGATCTGTCTTTAGATATTAGTTTAGGCCACCATCCCTCTCATGCTGGTTTCCATCTTGTAGTGGGATGTCATAGCTGACAGGAAGAGCTATGCTAGAAATGAGAATGAGCCAGCTCAGTCTCATGAAAACAAAGTCGTGTCATGCCACAGCAGAGTGAGCAGAAGGGACTGAAGAAGTGAATTATAGTTATGACAGGGAGAAAATACTGGTAATTATAATGAGAAGTAAAATATGCTCTTCTTTGTTACTTTGTAATTATTCATTTGTTAAGCTCATATGCAGGTCTGATGTGGTTATTAAATGTGACTTCATTTTTAAAAAAATTATTAAAATTTTTAATGAAAATCTTAGCTGAATTTAATGTTCTCCCCAAATAAACTTAAGAAATGTCAGTGTCTTACATAGTGTCTCAATAAAAATAAAGCAGAAATACTGTGTGCCTTTATAGTCATAAAACATCAATCTTTAAGAATAACTCAAAATACAAGAATTTATATTATAATGTATAAAAATTACTAATTTATTAATTTCATATTTGAATTGCAATTTTTGTGAATACCTCTTAATGTGTACATATTTTAGTATATAAAATGATAGTCTAGCATACATTTTGATATTCATTTATCTGAATAGAAGTTAGTTATAACATTATTTCTACCATTATGATTAAATATTGCATTATGAAACTATAGTGTATTTTCTATTCTTTGAGAGAACTCTAATGAATTTCTAATGAATTATCAAAGCAGGTTGGTCTTTCAAAAAGGTGTATTTTGGGCAAGAAAATGTAGTATCTTTTTACCCAGAATGGCAACATCCAAAATTGCCCTAAAAACATTTAAACTCCATTTCTTCACGGAGACCTATAAAGCACTTGAAAAAATATTTAAACAAATCTTAATTCATCTGCTTCATTCAATCTTTAATGTTTTCCAAGAAATTTCCTATCATTTGTGTTTATTCTCAATAGGGTTGCTGTTTTCTAAATGATGACAGGAAACATTTTCAAACTACATTTATCTAATTTGTACGTCTTCAATATCAAAGTTTGCAATGAAATGTCTCTTTTCTACCTCCTACCTCTCTTGCTGGACAGTTTTTTAAACATTTTCCCTAACTGATTTTTCTTATCTTGATGTCTCATATTAGAAATTTTCTCAAAATTTATTGGTATTCCAGATCAAAACTTAAATTATTTTTCTGACATGTGAAAGAACGGAGGAGCTGCCAAAACATTCTGTTTCCAGCTTTATAATGTACTTCAGGTTTTTAATCAAACTATTTTCTGGACTGAAATTGCAACATTTGAGAAACCAATCGATTCTTACTATAATTTATACCCTCTGTTACCATACTAAGCTTATTCATTTCTTTCTTTTCTTTTTTTTTTTTCTTTTTGACAGGCAGAGTGGACAGTGAGAGAGAGAGACAGAAAGAAAGGTCTTCCTTTGCCGTTGGTTCACCCTCCAATGGCCGCCACAGCCGGCTCATCGCACTGATCTGAAGCCATGAACCAGGTACTTCTCCTGGTCTCCCATAGGGTGCAGGGCCCAAGGACTTGGGCCATTCTCCACTGCACTCCCAGGCCACAGCAGAGAGCTGGCCTGGAAGAGGAACAACCGGGATAGAATCTGGCACCCCAACCGGGACTAGAACCTGGTGTGCCGGCGCCGCTAGGCGGAGGATTAGCTTGTTGAGCCTCGGTGCTGGCCAGCTTATTCATTTCTGCATTGAGACTTTGGTAAAAATTCCTTTTCTTTTTTATTCAGTAATTAGATCATCCACTTTGTTTTCTAGATCAGAAAGAAAAGAGGTGCGTGCTCCTTCTTCCGCCCGGCTTCCTTCTGGTTTCCGCCCGGCTTCTTCAGTGGCCTGGATGCTCTCCAAGCGGCGCCAAGCGCAGGGCGGGTACCCTGAGTACAGCCGCCGCCTCCGCACCGGCCTCCCTGGGTTTCCCCGATGTCGTCATTTATCTGGTCGAGCCGCGCATGGGTCGCAGTCCCCGGGCCTTCCTCACACGCCTGGTGCTGTTGAAAGGTTTCCAGGTCCTGGACGCCTGCAGCTCGGAGGTGACCCACGTGGTGATGGAACAGGCTTCAGCCCAGGAGGCGAAGGGCTGGCGGGAGTGCAGGGCAGCGGCTGTGCCCCTAGGCTGCCCCGGCCCGGCTCTGCCGGACAGCGGTTGGTTACAGAGAGCATGGCCACAGGGCAGCCCGTCCCCGTGCAGCCCAGGCACTGCCTGGAGGTTGCTGAGCCTGAGGAAGAGCCCCCAAGGCTGGGGAGGGTGCCCATCTATGCCTGCCAGCGGCCCACGCCCCTCCCTCACCACAACACCGCTCTCTTGGAGGCCCTGGAGATGCTGGCGGAAGCAGCCAGCTTGGAAGGCAACGAGGGCCGCCTCCTGTCTTTCCACAGAGCGGCCTCAGTGCTCCAGGCCATGCCCTGCCCTGTCACAGCACCAAGCCAGCTGCAGGGGCTGCCCCACTTCCGAGAATATTCCTCCAGGGTGGTCCAGGAGCTGCTGGACCACAGGGTGTGTGAGGAGGTGGAGCGGGTGCAGAGCTCAGAGAGGTTCCGGACCATGAAGCTCTTCACCCAGATCTTTGGGGTAGGGGTGAGGACTGCTGACCGCGGTACCAAGAGGGCTAAAAAAAAAAAAAAAAAGAAAAGAAAATAGATTTAAAATCAGAAAGTACTATAAAAGCCAAACAAAAATTTTCCTTTCCATATATAAAATACATATATATGCTAGCAGGTTTTTGCTTTTATTTTCCTCCATAATATATTATCAATACTGCAATCATAATAGTTGTGCTCAATAAAATGATAAATAAAACCCATTCCCTTTATTACATAGGATACTGTACAAGACAGATCTTCTCTCAGAAATGCAGTCTGTACAATTGCAGAGCACAAAAACTAGTCAGAAATATTAACAATTATTTATAAATCAGAGTATCATCAAAATACAAAAAAGAGACAAACATTTTTGGAAAAAGTGGCTGAATACAAATAAGTGATATTTAAAATACTGTTTTGAAGAGTTTTAAAATTTATTCTATATTCCTAAATATCTATGTTTATTATGTTTTACATGATCTATAACATAAAACTGTAGTTTTTCTTTGGTTGTTCCTATAAAAATAATCAAAATTGAAATAACACAAACATGCACTGATTTCTGTTTCTAAAATCACAATTGGCAACATGTATGGCCGGTTTCTAAAGTCATGAAAGCATAGTTTTGCTGCAGCTGTTAAATTCCCAAAGAAACTGTCTAGAACAGAGTGACGTGTACCTCAGGGATAAAGAGAGGCACAGAGAATTTAGGGAAACTTACTAGGGACAAGGTCTTCAGCTTACTGAAGTTCCAGATCTGAATCTTTGCTTCTTGAAATGTTGCCAGCTGTCACCAGGACCCACCCATTTTGAAAGCAGGGAAGGCCATTGCTCAGAAGTGAAGACCCAGCATAGGCACTGATTATTGGTGGCCGCTGGTCTTCCGTGCACATGCGCAGTGACTGCCCTCTGCAGGTGCGCGTGCACTTCCGTTTAACCTCTTTGCTTGGCTACAGTCACTGTGAGTTAAGACTGTGGGAACAGGAAGGCTGTGTGCTGGAACGTTGAGGCCAGGGCTTGCTCCTCTGCTGGGCTTGCCTCAAGTTTCCTATGCTGGGAAAAGCTACTAGAAGGATCAGCCATGAAGGAGGTCTTACCTCCCCATTGAAGGGGGCGAGTGTCTCTTGAGCTCCTCCGCCGAGTGAGAGATGGGGAATGGAATAAAACCACAGCCCAGGTACCTCTTCCCGACAAGGACAAGGCTGCCAGCGAGAGTGAGGAAGTCTGAGGGCAGCAGCTCCACTGCTCAGGAACAGTGGCCGAGGCCGCCCTCCTGTGCCCAGGAACACTGGGCGCCCAGCTCCCGCAGGCCCTCCTCCCCTGAGAGGGAGAAGCACCCAGGCCGCCTTTCAGAGCAGCAGAAGCAAAGCCTAAACCTCAGTCGGTGTCCAAGTTAATCATAATCCCCTCTATGGAACACGTTATTGACAGATGTAAGTGATTGAACAAAATTGATTGTTGAGCCGGCGCCGTGACTTAACAGGCTAATTCTCCACCTAGCGGCACTGGCATACCGGGTTCTAGTCCCTGTTGGGGCACCGGATTCTTTCCCGGTTGCCCCTCTTCCAGGCCAGCTCTCTGTTATGGCCAGGGAAGGCAGTGGAGGATGACCCAAGTCCTTGGGCCCTGAACCCGCATGAGAGATCAGGAGAAGCACCTGGCTCATGGCTTCGGATCAGCGTGGTGCGCCAGCCACAGCAGCCATTGGAGGGAAATAAAATATTTTTAAAAAATTTATTGTTTCCCGTAGTTTATTTTTAATATCTGCATTTCATTTTATATACTGTATACATTGTGGGGAATTTATGTGGAGAGAAATAACTTAAGGTTCTCACTTCACTGTCCAGAACTTAGGGTCCAGGACTTGTTTTTGAGTAAGGATTCAGTGAAGAACAGACAAAAATTAAAATGTTTAAATAAAACAAAACATTAAAAACATGAAAATAGAATTTAAAACGGGTAGGGTAAAGTCAAAAATTAAAATGGGTAAAATACTCTCTTTACATAGAATGTGTTTGTAATGCAATTTGTAAAGTGATTTTTTCCTAGTGATAGTTTCTATGTAACTTAAAGGGCAATGGGGATTAAATTAGAAAGAGAGTGAATAATATTAAGGAACAAAAAAAATCATGCCACTCATGCTAACTCAACATATAATCAAATTTACATTAAGCTTTCTAAGTTACTGATAGTGTTTTATAGAAATAAACCAAGTTTAATATTTTTTAAATTCATTTTCGATTTGCAAGGCAGAGATAGAGAGACCAAGATATATCGCCCACCTTCTGGTGCACTACCCAAATGCCTGCAACATCCAGTTATGAACTAGGCCAAAGCCAGAAGCCAAGAGCTCAATCTGAGTCCCCCACAGCAGTGGCAGGGATTCCAGTACTTGAACCACAATCTATCATTCAGGAAACAGAAAACAGAAGTGGACCCAGGATTTGAACCCAGGTGTTATAATATGGGGTACAATTATACCAAGTCTTAGTCACTAAGCCAAATGCCCACCCCTAAAGATATTTTCAATAAAAACAAGATTTATTGGTACTGAAAACTATTATTTGTAAAATATTTAACTTCATTGCAGGACATTCCATGAAATTATTATTATTAAGCAGTATGGCTTTGTTAAATTCACTTTAATTCCAACAACAGAATTCTATGACTTTCATAACATATTATGGATCTTATAAAGGATGGCCAACTGACTTCCCTAAACAAACACATTATAAATTCAAAGTGATACATTGCAAGAGAGTAAGGTAGGGGTGAGTGTGGTACAGTGAACTAAGCCATCACTTGAGATACCCACAATAGTATTTGAGTGCTGACGTATGTCCTGGCAACCTGGCATCCAATCCGACTTTCTGCCAGCACACCCTGAAAAGCAGTAGATGGTGGATCATTTGGGTTTCTGCTTACCCACGTGACATGTGAGTCACGGATAGACTCTCTAGCTCATGGTCCTTGCTCCTGGCTGTGATTTTTCCAGCCCTTGTAGTTCTTGAAATTTAGGGAATATAACAGTAGCAAGAAGATTTGTCTCTCTATTTCTTTTCTTTGTCTTTCTCTGCTTTTCAAGTAGTTGGAAATAAACAAGTAGTCTTTTTCAAAACATCAAAAAATGTTTAAAATATAAAAGGCAAAATGAAAAAACTTTGTCTTGCAAAGGGATTTAGTGTGAAAGTGTGATTAAAACACTGTGATTAAAACACAAGAAATTAGTTCTATTAACAAGTACTTGTGGCTTTCCTCATAAAAAATAATTAGTACTTCTGTACATTTAAGAATACAATATAAAAAATACAAGTATTTTTAAAGTTACAACTAGAATAATTTTAATTACAATAATAATTAACTAGAATAATCAGTCACCTGAAATAACCTGAGAGGATTTTGAGTGGCCTTATTCTAAAACTTCAATATTGCTAAGTGAACAACTTGGAATTCATTGTAAACATAAGACTGGTGCAAGAATATAAGACATTTTTACATATGCTGTAATTCTAAGAATATCTGCATATACTGCTTAGCAGTGCACATCAAGCACTGTCATAATGCTTTCTCAGAAATAGCCTTTATATTTAAATTGAATAAAAAATGCATATAAGGTAATGCTCAGCCAAGGAGTTAATATAATTCCCAGGGTACCTTTCTTCAGTGAGAGTGTCATTCCTAGTCTTTTTTTGTTGATTCCGCTCTCTCCCATGTCTTTACCTAAGTTCAGGTTAATACTATGTATCCCAAGATTATTGTAGTAATCTTTGAACTGTGTTCCTTGCAAACTTACATTCTGAAATCTTTTTAAGACTTTCAGATATTTTTTTTTTGACAGGCAGAGTGGAAAGTGAGAGAGAAAGACTGAGAGAAAGGTCTGCCTTTGCTGTTGGTTCACCCTCCAATGGCCACCGCAGCCAGCGCGCTGTGGCCAGTGCACCATGCTAATCTGAAGGTGGGAGCCAGGTGCTTCCCCCTTGTCTCCCATGGGGGTGCAGGGCCCAAGCACTTGGGCCATCCTCCATTGCACTCCAGGGCCACAGCAGAGAGCTGGCCTGGAAGAGGGGCAACCGGAACAGAATCCGGAGCCCTGACCGGGACTAGAACCCAGTGTGCCGGCGCTGCAAGGTGGAGGATTAGCCTAGTGAGCCACAGAGCTGGCCAGATATTCTTTTATATTTTCAAAAGTTTAGACATGATGATGTTACCCCCAGGTTAAAACCCAACTATGAAGGCCAGCATGTGGCACAGCAGATTAAGCTACTGCTTGTGATGCTGACACTTCATACTAGAGTGCCTGTTCAGGTCACCATTGTTCTGCTTCCAACACAGCCCCCTGCTTATGTACTTGAAAAGGCAGAGAATGATGGACCGAATAGCTGGGCCCCTGCCATCCATTGAGGAGACTCAGATGGATTCCCAGGCTAATGGCTTTTGCTGATCTCAGCTCTGACAATTGAGGTCCTTTGGGGAATGAACCAATAGATTAATGATCCCTTTGTTGTCTCTCCCTCACTTTGTCATTCTACCTTCCAAAAAATAAAATTAAAAAGCTTTAAAAAGGCCGGTGCTGTGGCTAACTAGGCTAATCCTCCGCCTGTGGCACCGGCACACCAGGTTCTAAGTCTCAGTTGGTGCACCGGATTCTGTCCCGGTTGCCCCTCTTCCAGGCCAGCTCTCTGCTGTGGCCCGGGAGTGCAGTGGAGGATGGCCCAAGTGCTTGGGCCCTGCACCCGCATGGGAGACCAGGAGAGGAACCTGGCTCCTGGCTTCAAATCAGTGCAGTGCAGTGGCCACAGCGGCCATTGGAGGGTGAACCAATGGAAAAGGAAGACCTTTCTCTCTCTTTCTCTCACTGTCTACTCTTCCTGTCAAAAAATTAAAAAATAAATTAATTGATTAAAGAAAAAGCTTTAAAAAAACCAACTTGTCATTGCTATAATATATATAACTAGGAATATATCCCTTTATTTGAGATTTTAAAATTTGTTACAATGCAATTATTCATAGTAATTTTATGATTCTTTCTACTTCTGTGGTATCAGCTATAATATCTCCTTTTATACCTGTAATTTTATGATTTTTCTCTATCTTTTAATCTATCTAAAGTTTATATATTATCTTCTTTAAAAACTGCTTTTGGTTTTGTTGTTCTTTTATAGTTTTTTTTTTCTAGTTTCAATTTTACTTGTATTTTGACTTTTATTACATCTCACCTCATTTCTGTGTAGGCTTTTTCTTGTTTTACTAAGTTCTAGGGATACATGCTTCAGTCATTTATTTGAAATCTTTCTAACTCTTTAATATAAGTACTTATTGTTACAAACTTTCCTCTTAGTATTGCCTTGGCGGTATCCCACAGGATTTGATATGATTCGTTTTCATTGTGTTTTTTTTCAAGAGCATTTTATATCTTTTTAAATTCATTCAGGGACTCTGGCCATTCAGTAGCATGCTGCTTAATTTATAAATATTCTATTGTTCTTATTGATTTCTAGTTTTATTCCTCTGTGGTCTGAGAAGCTACATGGAATTATTTCACTCTTTTAAATTTTAGTAAGACTTGATTTGAGTCTTAAAATGTGAATTGATAGTAAAAAAAAAAATCCTCCCTGTACTGATGAAAAGATGTGTATTCTGCAGCTGTCAGATAAAACCATACCCAGTTACTTCTGTAACTACATCTGTAACTGATCCATTTGCTCAGTATGGTTAATCTTTTTCAATCTCTTTATTGAATTTCTGTTTGGTTTATCTATCCATTGATAACAGTATGGCATTGAAGTTGCCCACTATTACTGTATTGGAGTCCATCATTCCCTTTAGTTCTAATGATAGTTATTATATGTCTCTTCATAGTATTGTGCTAGGTGAATAGATGTCAATGATTGCTATAACCTCTTGGGACTTAAACCTTTTTATCAGTATAAAATGTGCTTCTTAGTCTCTTTCTATAATTTGTGACAATATCAGTTTCTTGTTTGATATGTTATTTTGATTTAATATGCTATTTTAATTTAATATGGGTATTGCTATTCTCACTCACTTTTGGTTTCCATTTGCCTGGTATATTGACTTCCAGGCTTTCACTTTTCGTCTATCTGTTTCTTTACTTGTGAAGTTAGTTTCATGTAGTCAGTGTATAGTTGGGTATTTTTAATTTTAATCCACTAAGCCAACCAGTACGTATTTGACTGGAGAATTGAAACCATTTACACTCAAATTTAGTATGTTTTGATAAGAACTACCAATTGCCATTAAGTCAATTGGTTGCTGATGGTTTCAGCACTGTTGGTGAATTTGGTAGTATTATGTGTCTCTATCGTTTACTTCTAATATAGGACCCCCTTCAGAATTTCTTATAAGCCTCATCTAGTGGTATAGAATTCTGTTATTGTATGTCTATAAAATAGTTTATTTTGCCTCCATTTCTAAAGGATAGCTTTCCTGGATATAATATTCATGGTTCATTTTTTTTTCTTTTCAGATATTGAATATATCACCCCAATCTCTTATGGTCTCTATGGTTTCTATTGACAAATTTGCTTCTTTTCCTTTATATTAAACATGAAAAGCATGTCACTTTCCATTACTATATTTGGGATTCTCTCCTTTTCTTTTGTGTTTCATAGTTTGATTAAAGTGTGTTCTGGACTTTTTTTTTTTTTTGCAGTGGGGTGGACTACATTGGGTCTTTTAGCTGCCTGACTCTAGATGACCATGTAAGTCTTAGGAAGAATTCAAATAATTTTTTCAGCAAGTAAATATTGCTTTATTGCTTATGCTGTATTTTCCAATGAATATGCCCCCTTTAAAATAAGACACAGGAAAATACTTCCATGCAAGTTCTGTATTATTTTGAAGTCCCTATTTGTTGAAAAATTTATTTATACTGCAGGACAGGAGATATTTAGAAAATCACATGATCTGTTTGCCTAAACATAATTCCTGACACATTTTTTCAGTTTGACAATGCAATATGTACAATGGTACAATTAAAGAGTTACCAAACCCAATGTGTTCATCATGATACCATCACAACTGCAATATTTGCATTATAATAACACTGCTGAATTACAGAAACATGAATCAACTATACACATATTTAACAGTCCTCAGATATTAACTATATAAAATATAGTACTGTGTTCTGTTTCATTAAAGGTAAGATATTTGGCATTTCAGTGTTTCTTGCATAGTTATGTGGCTAATCACAGAAGGCTGATGTTATACAATTCTGAGGACCATGTGAAGGTCCTGCTGATTATACACCAGAATCCTACCATGCTGATCCATATGGCAGTGTCTGAATATATCCGTCAACCATCTCAGGACAATGCAGCATTGGATGAAGTCACAATGCAATCTGCCCCTGCCAATGTCTGGTTAATCATTCAAATGAGAATATCCTGGGACAGGTCCGAGAGCCTATAGCCCAAACCTAAAGTGCCCCTTTGTGGTGCTTGTTGTTGATCATCCAGAGGTATTTGTGATGTACTGCCACACACTGGTGAACTCCCTACAATTTCATGACAGGGCTCTTTTCTGTCAAGCATTGTTATGAACAACCTGTCTCCACTCTCATTTTCTTTACTAAATTTAGTCAAAACTGGAGAACTCAGAGAAATATTTTTCAGTTTTTACAAATATCTTATTTATTTGAAAATCAGAGAAACAGAGTGAGTGGAAAGAAGAGGGAGATGGAGAGAAGGACAGAAGGGAGAGAGGAGAGAGAGAGAGAGAGAGAGAGAGAGAGAGAGAGAGAGAGAGATATCAAGCAAACACAAACTTCCATCTACTGGTTTACTGGCAAAGTTGCTGCAATGGCCTGGGTTGCACCAAAATGAAGCCAGAAGCCTTAGAATCCATCCATGTCTCCAACATGGATGGAGGGCCCCTAACATTGGGCCATATTTGGCTGTTTTCCTAAGTACATTCTCAGAAAGCTGGATCACACATAGAGCAGCTGAAACTCAAACCACCATTCATAGGGATGCTCACACCATGGTGCTGGCCCTGTCTCCTGCCATTCTTCTGAGCAACAGCCACTGTGGCCATGCCAGGTAGCCTTACCACAGTGGGAATCAGTTCTTACCCTTTCAACATCTATTTTGCAAATTATGTTTAGCTGTGATAAATCTGATAAGCCACAAAGCCTGCCAGCAATGCACTTTTTTTTCTTTCATTTGAAAGGCTCTTTATATTGATAATATTACATTAACAAGCAAGGTCTCTCTTCCATAATCCCTTTTAAATTTCTCCTTGAGATTCCAGAAGTATCAGCATTGCTATCACCTTTGCTAATGGAACTACTGAATGATCTGAAAGCAAAAAATACATTGTTCTATTGGCAACACATCACTGTGACATCTTAATTAAACATAATTTCTAAAATATGCTAATATGGCCATTATGGCTTAACAATTTTAACAGTGATTTGCTCAGTTATATTTTCAGCAGAAGACTTCACTGTAAGATTCTAGTGTTGTGGGAGAGCGCTGGGGCATGGAGGGTAAAGCCGCCTCCTGCAGTGCTGGTATCCCATATGGGCACTAGTTCAAGTCCTGATGGTTCTGTTTCTGAACCAGCTCTCTGCTATGGCCTGGGAAAGCAGTGGGAGATGGCCCCAGTCCTTGGGCCCCTGTACCCATGTGAGAGATCTGGGAGAAAATCCTGATTCCTGGATTTGGATCAGCACAGATTTGGGCATGGTGGCCATCTGGGGAGTAAACCATTGGATGGAAGACCTCCCTTGCTCTCTCTCCCCCTCCCTCCCTCTCTCTCTCTCTGCCTCTACCTCTCTATAACTTTGCCTTTCAAATAAATAAATCTTTAAAATAAATAAATAAATATATATATATATTTTTAATGTGATGAATTTGTCATGTAGTAGTGTGAACAATGGATTTGCTTCTCTACATTCTTTGCATAATTGTACTAAAGCTTATGATAAAATTATGAATAGGACATTAATGTCTGTGTCACACTAAGCCATGTAAATACAATATTGTTCCTTTGTGAGTCATGGTATTTAGACAGATTACATTAAACTGTATAAAAATGTCTTACAGGTTTTTTAATTATAAGGCAACAATGATACAGCATTTTAGATAGCTACTTAATTTGGTGTCATTTGCTTATACAGTTTCATAGTATATATGTGTTTTATATGCATATGTTTCTGTGTGTGAACTTTGATGTTCAAAATATGGTGCCTTATATAATAATAGGATGCTTTATATGTATTTTTTCTTCTCGATTAATGAAAGGTCTGCAAAGTGGTTTGTAGAAGGAATTGTTATCAGAAACAGAACCTGATTTTTAAAATACTGTTTCAAGTATTACATATGAATTTCTAAAGAAAAATTAATCTGTAGTTTATTTTTCAAGTCGTAGACACTGAATTTTTCATCTCTCTTCATTCCTCTACTCCTTGGTTATTTTCCCCTAGAGGATAAGTCTGGGGAAATAGAAATGGAGGTGAAGTGGAATTTTTCATGATCTCAGATACATTGGTCCTTACCCACATAAGACTTACAGAAAACTTCCAAAGAATGTGCATTTCATTGTATGTATGTGTATTAGACAGTAAACGCAAGACAACCAACTCAAGTTCCTTCTGTCAAAATACAGAATGCCAGAGGGCATTTTCCAGATGAAAGTCATTCACTATTACCTTCTTTGCAGTGGCACCACATGAGTAAACCTATCACCAAGAATTCTATAATAACCTAGAAGTGATGCACTCCCAACTGAGTAAACTCATAAACTGAAAAAAATTCATAAAATAAACAACCATCTTTATTGTTTGTACTTCACATTTCAATCATGTCCATTTTATACTTTTTAATAATTGTATTGTACATTTTCTTGAATGCTTGAAACAACAGTTGAAATAAAATTTGTTGTCTTATTTTTATCAGTCGTGACCATAACTTGTGGAGAACGTCCTAATTGGCTGCTCCCTAACCCTCACCATTGGCTGAAATGCCTGATTAATGCTGCAGGCCCTAAAAATCTGATGACATGATGCATTTAATGCCAGGTCTTCCAACACAGCTGCTTTGCTGCTTGGCTGAAAACCAAACAAGTCCCTGGCAACTGACTCCATCAGAATTAAGGAATTGGACAACTTGAATATCCTCTGCTCCCACCTCTCTGCTATTACTTATATTTTTTTCTAGAATTTTGTCTAGGGGATTAAAACAATGGGAAAAATAGAAAGTGATAAACAAAATTTCCCTTTATCATCCTACTTTGATGGTTACTCCTCCCAACAGCCTGCAAACACATTGAACCTCCTCCTTACTTCCTAGTGCTTCTACCATTGTAATACAACCAACCGTACTATATTACTCTCTATTTACATTCTGAAAATTGATGAGGTTTACTTCCAGGATTTTTTAAGCTAGTGAATGCTGATATTATAAGATAATGTGTCGACCAGTGCCGTTGCTCACTAGGCTAATCTTCCACCTGTGGTGCCGGCACCCCAGATTCTAGTCACAGTTGGGGTGCTGGATTCTGACCCAGTTGCTGCTCTTACAGTCCAGCTCTCCGCTTTGGCCCGGGAAGGCAGTGAAGTATGGCCCAAGTCCTTGGGCCCTGGTCCGCATGGGATACCAGAAGGAAGCACCTGACTCCTAGCTTCGGATCAGTGCAGCGCACCAGCTGTAGAGGCCATTTGTAGGGTAAACCAATGGAAGGAAGACCCTTCTCTCTGTCTCTCTCTCTCTCTCATTGTCTAACTCTGCCTGTCAAAAAAAATGAGGTAATGTGTCAAACTCTAAGGATTAGTTTTAAATATAATGTGAATCCCTCTCTCCCTGCTCTCTTGTTTACTGCAAAAATGCACTTCAATCATTAGTACAGGTATACTTTTCAACCACTTCAAGCTTGAACTTCCAGTGTCCTGTTGGACCCTCACAAACTCACTGCATAGGGCCTCCATGGGGAGAAAGGCACCCTGCCAGTAACTCACAGATGCACTCTGCAAGCTCAGGGAAGCAGCATGTACTTGCACCGTAATGATGCAATGGTATTCCTCAGTTATGACAACCGGAATGTTTTGGAGAACATATGTGGTTCATTTTATTATTGTGTTCAGAACACACAATGGCATAGGGATTTGTCTCACATATGATAAAACTAACATTAAATAATTATTTGAAATATATGGCTCAGTGATTCCTCTATACTCTCATCCCCCAACAGACTGAAGAAATTATTTCTCTGCAAAAAAACTTGTAAATGAATTATTACTTTGAATTTATTATATAATTTTTATTTATGGTTTCCAGCATCTTAACTTAGCAATGGTGAATAAAGCCTATAATATTCAAAGCAGGATTTTGACATCTTTGATATGAATCTGCTAGGACAAGAGAAATTCCTTAGAAAGGTTTTAGTTAGCTTCTGAAAGAGTTAGAAATATTAACAGTTTTCCATTCAATTTTTAATCAATATTCATTGAATGCTCGCTATCCAGATATAAGGGTATGTGAAAAGCATATCATCATATGAATAATATGAACAATAATGGTGAATAATTGATAATTATTAATGCCTTCAGTCTACACTAAGTTGTTGATGGCAATCATGTGGAATGCAGAACCAAATATAGGAAATAGAACAAAAAATAATTGTCACTGAGTTTTTGCATATTTAAAGAGTGCATGTAGTGCTTCAAGCATCATTTAGAGTCATATAGATGGATTAGATTTCTTCTGTATTTCTATTGTGTTTTTCATTTTTGTGCTTAGTTGGAGATTGCATAGAATTAATGAATTCTGAGATAAGAAACCAAGCCATTCTTACATTTCTTGAATTTGTTCTGGTGAATATTTCATTTTAATGTTTATTTTTAAAAAAATAATTATTTATTTGAAGGAGTTACAGAGAGAGAGAGGGAGAGAGACAGAAAGACAGATCAAGACATTGAAAGATATCTTCTATGCATTGACTCACTCCCCAGATGGCTATTGCCAGCTATGGTCCAGGCCGAAGCTAGGACAAGGAACTTCTTCCAGCTCTATCACATGGAGAGCAGGGCAAAGCACTTGGGCCACCTTCTGATCATCTTCCCAGGCCATTAGTGGGGAGTTAGATTGGATGTTGAGTAATCTGGTTCAAGAACTGGTGCCCATATGGAATGCTGGCATCTCAGGCAGCAGCCTTACTCTTGACACCATAATGCCAGCCCTTCATTTCACCACTTTGTATTTTAAATAATTATAAATCTAGTAGACTTCTCCTGGAGATGTATTTTTAAAATGTCACAATGCCACCCTTCTCATGTATATTCTGATATACAAAAAGTCAAATAACATAAAATACACTGGCTTGCTATAAATACATCTACTTCTCTATCACAATTGTCTATTTCTGATATGCTTTAAATAGGGCTTCATAAAGCTAATTTTTTGTAATATTCTATTATAATCTTCCTTAGAAATATTAGAAATGAGAATTTAAACTAAATGCCTTTCATCATATGTGTCTTATGACATTTACCAACAAAAATTCTTCTGTGAATTTCTCATGTTTCTCTCCCTGTTGAAATGAATTTGGGGAGAGGCGGCAAGATGGCGGAATAGGCAGGGAGCAGACTATTAGTCCAGGGGGAGAGACAGTTGAATAAAAGTGGAGATACTGCAGGGTCAAGGAAGAGTAGGGAAGAAACAGCAGAGGAAACTCTTCCGGAACTAGCGATTCACAGTGGACCTGCGTGGAGAGCGTGGGAGCCAAAGTTCGGGACACCAGCGGCAGACTCAACGCACAAGCGCTGGAACGCGAGGTGAGCCGTACCTCAATACCCCGAGACACCAGTGGGAAAGTGGAAAGAGGAGACTAGAGGGAACGAGGCTTGAAACTATGTGGGGAAAAGTTCACCAGGCTAACTAGAAGAGAGAGAGGAAAAAAATAAAAAAGTGACCGATACGGACACAAGTTTCTCTCCGCTCACCTCTCAAAGGCGAGCAAGACAAAGAGCAGGCGCCATTTTGGACATACGTCATAAGCAGGGCGACCTCAGGTCTGCACCAGCCCTGAGCCTAGCAGAAAAACCTGATTCTGGCGGGAGGGGTGAAATAACAGGAGATTAGTATCTAACTTGGCAACCCAGTGGGAGACTGCAGGAGAATTGGAGCCCACACTGAGGGCAGCAGAGATTCCCTGTGTGGTCCTTGGGAAAGAGCTTCAGATCTCTGGCTCCTGTGGGTATATCATTTGCCTGCTAACTACCTCCAATTACATTCAGCTGTGCAGAATTACTTCCCTTTTGAATCAAAAAAAGAAAGAAAGAGAGATTTACCACGCCTAACCTGGGAGTGTCATCTTTGACACACCCTCAACCCTGAGGAACCAAACACAGCTCTCAGTCCACATTCAACGCAAGCCTCTAAGGCTCCACCGAAAGCAGACAGTCCACTTAATATAGAGCCATAGTGTAACAAGAAAAATCACCACAGTGAAGAAACCAAATATCTCCAACATGCCAAACAACAAATGCAAAAACCGAGGTAACAAGAACAAGGAAGACACTATGATGCCCCCAAATGAAAAAGACACCCCAATTCAAGATATGAAGATGATGAGATAGAAGAAATGCAAGAAGCGGATCTAAAAAAATTGATAAGAACATTAAGAAGTTCTCAAAAAAATTCTTGAACTACAGAAATCCTTAATGGACAAAATAGAAAATCTCTCTCATGAAAATGAAATATTAAGGAGGAATCAAAATGAAATTAAACAACTAGTGGAACAAGAAACTGTGATAGTGACGAGAAATCATAATGAAATGAAGAATTCAATAGATCAAATGACAAACACATTAGAGAGCTTTAAAAACAGAATGGGTGAAGCAGAAGAGAGAATATCAGACTTAGAAGACAGAGAACAGGAAATGAAACAGGCAAATCAAAGAAAAGAAGAGGAAATTAGAAATCTAAAAAATATTGTCAGGAATCTACAGGATACTATTAATAAAAACAACATTCGGGTTCTAGGAGTTCCTGAAGGCATGGAGAGGGAGGAAGGATTAGAAGGCATTTTCAGTGACATACTAGCAGAAAATTTCCCAGGTTTGGAGAAGGACAGAGGCATCTTAGTATAGGAAGCTTATAGAACCCCAGTAAACATGACCAAAAGAGATCCTCACCACGACATGTTGTAATCAAACTCACCACAGTGAAACATAAAGAAAAGATTCTAAAATGTGCAAGAGAGAAATGCCAGATTACTCTTAGGGGATCTCCAATTAGACTCACAGCAGACTTCTCAACAGAAACCCTACAAGCTAGAACGGAATGGCGAGACATAGCCCAGGTACTAAGAGAGAAAAACTGCCAGCCCAGAATATTATATCCTGCAAAGCTTTCATTTGTGAATGAAGGTGAAATTAAGACTTTTCATAGCAAGCAGAAACTGAAAGAATTTGTTGCCACTCATCCTGCCCTGCAAAAGATGCTTAAAGATGTGTTACACACAGAAACATGGTCACCGATATGAAAGAAGGTAAAGGAAGGAAACCTCACAGCAAAAGATCACAGGAAGCTCAATTTCTCTTTGACATAGAATTAAACTCTGATGCTCTGTTAAAGCAATGTGTTAAAGTAATCTATTATGTTCTCTTGATGTCTGTTAAATTATAATTGTTCAACAACAGCTGCATTTTTATTAAGAGCTATGGGTTATTTAAATATGTGCTTATTTTCAAAGATTTGAATAATCACCTTGTAACAACAATCAAATTTGGTCTATGTTATGACATGATGTTAAGGACTCTTATTTCAACCAGATATTTTGGATTTTGAGCCTTCTTGGCATTCTTGACAGGCATTCAAAAAATAAAAGTTTCAAACAATCTGGTCTCTAAAATTTCCAGTAAATCCTGGACTTTGGTTTTTCCAGTATGGGCCCAACTGAAAAAATTGAAGGACCTATGTCTCTCATCTTATAGAGACACCAACTAATCAGGCTATTTGGATTATATTAGAAGTACTGTCAAGATGTGATGTGGTACCAAACTTTAAGTTTCTATAATGGAAAATGCTATTAATACAAATATTTGAGAATTAAAAAGTCAAATGATCTTGTGTTACTAGACATGATAGTTATCTTAATGAGAAAGCCCCAGAGGCCGAAAGGGTTAAATACTTGTAAAATCCTACAGGTGCTTTCAAAAATACTGTGAAGTAAGCAAGTTTCTCTTGTTGGTTGATGAGTTTATAATTTTAAACATGGCGACTTAAAGTCTTTTGTCATCCACAGTTATATATGATTTGCTGCTCATAAAACTAAAGCATTGTTGGTTCTGTGATTAGCTGTCCTCCTATCGGTTCCTATGGACTTTTTCCAGCCACTTCTATTGTATTCAGTACTTTGGGATGGATCTGTAAAGAGATGAAGCCAATAATGTATTAACAGTACCAACTGAGAGAAAGTATGGTTAACTGAGTTTACTAAAAACAAAAAGCAATTCAAATCAATTGACAATCTACAAAAAGGGTTAAAAATTTTAAAAGCTATTATTAAAATTGCTATATTGGTCTACTATGCTATCTTATATGTGTGTACATATTGTATGTCCACATAGGAAATTTTATTAAGAGTTTTATTTTAAATGGGTTATAGATAAGATTGTCCATAAATTTAAGCTGCTAAAATCAATCAAAGATACATTTTAATTTGTGTGACCTGAATCTGTGTATCATATGTTTTAGACTTGTTGGTAGAAAGAAACTAAAAACATTTTATATGGTTGTGCTTAAGTTTACTGGTTAAACAAACTATACCATGTTAGATATTTAAGAGGTGTTTTCAAATACATGATTCTTAAAATTTATAGAAAGCATTGGACCTTCTGGTAAATGTTTTCTTAAGTTGTTATCTAATGGTTGAAACTGTTTGCTAAGTATTCATACGATATTGCTATTATCAGCAAGCGATCTAGGACTTGCTCCCTCATTTCTCTATTCTAAGCTCAACTTGTTCTTTCATTTCTCTATTCTCTTCAAGGTAGGAAACTAATTCTATTATGAAGGAATCTGTAGGACACAAAATTTAATCTTTAGACCTTATAAAAGAGATGGCTAACATTTTTCTGTAATAGCATAGCCAAAATAAGAACTTAAATAATAATCTCATAGCTAGATCCACTTCGCCATCAGCAAAGTAAGCAGTAAGTAGAAAAAACCTCCCTTTCAGACCAAAGGGAAAGAAAGTTTTAAAGTGAGAATATAATTTTCCTCATGGGCATTGTCTACTTTAGAAAAGCTACTACAGAACATGCCTGTGACTATAGACTTGTAGTTCAGGCCACAGAAGATTAGAGATGGGACTTGGGCATTCCCTTGACTTGCATCCTCTGGTCTGCTTTAACACAAACCAGGAAGAAAAGAAAGCTCAGCATCAGAAGCAATGGGTGCCAGGCCTATTAATGGCTGATCTGTACAGTGATCTGCCCTCAAGGAGACCCAACAGGCCAGTCCACTGCAGTGGCTTTCAATGTGGTAAGCCTGGGCTTCAGCAGAAGTCAGCTTGTGAAGAGCCCTGGCAGCTCTGCCAAGAGTTAGATCACTGGAAATGGACCTGCCCTGGAGTCGAAGGATGCCCAGGGCAGAGCCACATATCTTATTGGCTCTAAGCTGAAAAGCCCTTCACTCAGCCCAACTTCCAAAGTGACCACTGCAGCTGAGGGAATGGTCAAGTAGGGTCAGCAACATTGCAGGCAGAACTGTAAATTTCTTGTTAGAGATGCCCCCTGCCTTTAGCTGGCCAGCTCTCCTCCCAGGCCAGCCAAGTAATGAAAGTCAACAGAGTGCCTTCCCCTAGGAGGTTCACACCTCCCTTAGGATATACCCCATGTGAAGAGATAGATAGGTCTGGGCCTCTTAACTTACAAGGCCTAAAGCCCACCAGATTATTATCAAGCCCCTTCTATCAGGTTCTATTTGCCTCTAAATCAGGAAACTTCATTGTAGCTTAGACAGAACCTTTCTTAGCTCCTCTAATAACTCTGTCCTTTGTTCTAGACCCTGTCTAGCGCACTTGGGCCTCATTCCTTTGTAATCATAACCTCTACTCTACCACCAATGGCTCTACTCCCAACCTGTGTGTACTGATGGTCCTCTTCCCCACTTAATGCTGTATAATTGTTCAAACCTGGTAAATGCCACTCTTAGGATCATTGGTTACTATCCTCCCTCTGTCTTTTATGACCTTGTCTAAATATGATCAGAGTCGGCAAACTTGGAAGGCTTCCATAGCTTTGGGAACTCATGACGACAGCCTAGGGTGGTTACTGGCACCATGAACTAGAGTGTCAATTTGTTGGGTCAACAACAGGAGCCACTGTGCACTTGCTCCTCATGTGGGATCTCTGTCCTTAATGTGCTGTACATTTTGATTTAATGCTAAAACTAGTACTCAAACAGTATGTTTCACTTTGTGTTTCTATGTGGGTGCAAACAGTTGAAATCTTTATACTAAATTGATCTTCTGTATATAAAGAGAATTGAAAATGAATCTTGATGCAAATGGAAAGGGAGAGGGAGTGGGAGAGGGGAGGGTTGTGGGTGGGAGGGAAGTTATGGGAGGGGGAAGCCATTGTAATCCATAAGCTGTACACTGGAAATTTATATTCATTAAATAAAAGTTTAAAAAAAAGAAATGAATTTGGTAAAAGAATCATTGCCTGGCCAGCGCCGTGGCTTAACAGACTACTCCTCCACCTTGAGGCGCCGGCACACCAGGTTCTAGTCCCAGTTGGGGTGCCGGATTCTGTCCCGGTTGCCCCTCTTCCAGGCCAGCTCTCTGCTGTGGCCCAGGAGTGCAGTGGAAGATGGCCCAAGTCCTTGGGCCCTGCACCCCATGGGAGACCAGGAGAAGCACCTGGCTCCTGCCTTCGGATCAGCGAGATGCACCGGCCACAGCGGCCATTGGAGGGTGAACCAACGGCAAAAAGGAAGACCTTTCTCTCTGTCTCTCTCTCTCAGTATCCACTCTGCCTGTCAAAAAAAAAAAAAAAAGAATCATTGCCTGAAAGACTTAAATTAAAAGCCAGCAAATAACAGAAAACACATTATTTACATTATCTATATATTTATATTGAATGATTTAAGGTGGAACTGAAAAATTTGTGGGCACTTAGAGCAAAACTGAAAGTTCATTTTGAGGTTACTCTGAGGTATTATACAATTAACTAGGAACCAATTGCTTCAGTTTCTCATTTAGGGAATTTGATACTTTTGTGTCCTTAGAAGTAAACTATGAGATGATGTTTATATGTTTGCTTTGTAATTCACCAAAACATGAAATAAGTTTTAAAAATAATATCACAAAGAGTGCTTGCTTAACTTACTTTCAAGTTTTAAGTTTTCTCTCAAAGTATTTCCAAATCTTGAAACTTTTTCGAAAGTGTATTGAATAATATTAGGATTTTCAGGTTTAAATAACATTTTCAACTTACAATATTATGATTTCTCAAAAATTTTCAGGTTCATAGTAATGTAATGTACAGCTTAGTGAATTCTTTTTTTTTTTTTTTGACAGGCAGAGTATACAGTGAGAGAGAGAGACAGAGAGAAAGGTCTTCCTTTTGCCGTTGATTCACCCTGCAATGGCTGCCACGGTCCACACCCTACGGCCAGCACACTGTGCTGACCCAAAGGCAGGAGCCAGGTGCTTCTCCTGGTCTCCCATGGGGTGCAGGGACATCCTCCACTGCACTTGGGCCATCCTCCACTGCACTTCCGGGCCATAGCAGAGAGCTGGCCTGGAAGAGGGGCAGCCGGGACAGAATCCGGCGCTCCGACCAGGACTAGAACCCGGTGTGCCTGCGCCACTAGGTGGAGGATTAGCCTGTTGAGCCACAGCGCTGGCCTAGTTTAGTGAATTCTATTCCTCTGTGTTTTGCAGCAACTAGTAAGAACTGTTGGTAGGGGCAACCACTACACTTTAAGTAAATTGGTGGTTAATGTCTCCACCTTGTCATCAGGTAAACACCAGCTCCTCCATGCCCAACCTGCAATAGGCTTGGAGGAGAATCTATTGCAACCAAAGGGAAATGCTGCCAGTTGGGATGCTTGTATACACCCAGGACAACTGTGAAAGGAGTGGGGCTGTGGCCAGCAGGTATTGCACATGCATGTCACCCAAGGGTTTTGCCAGAAGGAAAAATTCCCATTCCCCACTGACTTTCAGTCTGACTGAGATGCTCCATCTGCCAGGGTAGAATACATGGGATGTGGCTCCAGGAACTCCCCAGTCACTGTGTGGACAGAACAGGCTAGCAGGGCAGAGTGCACCCTCATGCAGTCCTTGACCATGGGTGCTGAGACTGTGAAAACACTGTGACTGCCTGGGAGGAGGAAAGGTGTAGCCTGGGTCTGGGCAAGCTCTGGAAGCAGTCACATGCTCAGAACTCTTTGGTTGCCAGGGCAGATCCCTGTAGCAGAAATCATGCTCACAGAGGACTATGCAGATCATTTGTGTGGTTCATACAGAGGTGCAGATGAGTGTAGAAGACACTGGGGACAAACACCTGGGCATTACTCAGCTTGGAGGAAAGGGGGTAAGAGGCTGATCACATGTGACCATCTTCTGCCCTAGAGATCTTTTCTAGGATGAGAGCATAGCTGTACTCTGTGCTCAACCCTATGATGAGATGAAGGGGCTGTATCAGATTTGGAAGAATTTGGAAGGTTGTGTCCCTTAGGCGAGACCATTAGCAATTAGAGCTGGGCCAGGAGAATTGGAAAAAGGAAACATTTGGCAAGGCCTTTACTTGTGTGGCAAACTTCATTGATTATTTAATAGACCATGGATAAGCATGTTAATTAGCAAGATTTTAATTAACAAGTTCCAGGATTATTTTCCAACTTCCCAAGGGGAACTGATCTCTTCCTGTTTATTCCCAGAGGCTTCCTATCCTGCCTAAATGAACCACACCAGATGAACTGAAATTCAATCTTCTATTATAACTGGAAAAACAGCAAGAAAATGCAGAAACACAGTGCTACTCCTTATGATAATAGCAAATATTCTTTGAGCTCCTTCTTGGTGTCAGTATCCTGGGTGCTCTGAAGGTAATTATTTATTTATTCTTTAAAACAGCTTTAGGAGTCAGATGCTATGTATCTCCATTTACAATTGAGGAAACTGAGCTACAGAGTTTTTAAGCAAAGCTCCCGTCATCTCACAAGCAAGAAGTAGATACATATTTCCTCTTAAAACTTAAAATAATTATGTATATATGATAAAATAAATATGTATATAAGTATACATATCTATCTATCTATAATATATTATACACTGGTAAGCACTGTGGCTCAATCCTCCACCTTGCGGCGCTGGCACATCAGGTTCTAGTCCCGGTCGGGGTGCCGGATTCTGTCCCAGTTGCCCCTCTTCCAGTCCAGTTCTCTGCTATGGCCCAGGAGTACAGTGGAGGATGGCCCAAGTGCTTGTGCCCTGCACCCATATGGGAGACCAGGAGAAGCACCTGGCTCCTGGCCTCGGATCAGTGCGATGTGCCGGCTGTAGCACACTGGCTATGGCAGCCATTGGAGGGTGAATCAACGGCAAAAGGAAGACCTTTCTCTCTGTCTCTATCTCTCTCAATGTCCACTCTGCCTGTCAAAAACAAAAAACAAAAAAACAAAAAACAAAACAAAAAATATATATTTATATACATGTATATCACATTTTCAAAAAAAATTCGCATGCTTTCTTATACTGTCATTTAAAAGTCAGAGTAAATCAATGTATTTACTTTCTTTTTTTTTGGAACTGTAAAAACACCCAAAGATTATTTTTGATTAACTTAGCACTAAGTTCTTAAAATTAGCTGAGAATTTGGAAATTCCAACTTGGCTATCACTGAGTTATTATGATTTATAGCATTATATTTCATGAAATTATAGCCTTTGAAAGATCTCCATCATTATCATTCCACTAGTTGAATACAATTGTATAGATATCCTTTAAATATTATTTAATAATTTTTATTTAATTAGTTTATTGGAGAGACAAAGGCTCATCCACCAGCTGGTTCACTTCTCACATTTCCACAAGACCCAAGCTGAAGTCAGGAGGTTGACATTCAATCCAGGTGACAGGGACTCAGGGGCTCGAGCCATCACAGGCTCCCTCCCTAGGTGTGCGTTAGCAGGAAGATGGAGTTGGGAGAGGAGTTATACTCCAACACAGGTATTCTGATAAGGGATTTAGACATCACAGGTGACATCTTAACCACTTTACCAAGGGCCTCCAACTTCTTTTCTTTTTTTAACTTCTGTTTCTTTCATGGCTACAATGATACCTAGGAAATAGCATATCCTCAATGTACTAACTTTAAATTTTGCTTTTAGATACATTTATCTGGACTGTATTCCCAGAGTGTATTCATGACAACAAATGAATTCTTCACATATTGATCTTTAAAATTCATGAGAGGGAAAAAGAAAGGAAGTGGACAGAAAAAAAAATTAAAAAGGAGTCATCTACAATCAAATTTGCAGTTATCACTGTAAAAGGCTTCTTAAGTTTCTTGTGAAGAATGTTAACATGTAGAAATACAGATTTTGAAACATATGCACCCACAAGGGAGTGGCTAATAGCTGCTTTTGACATTACATTATCAAGTCATATAATTAAATAGCTAGCTAGTATTTATTAAACCCCAAATATGTAAACTGAGGAGGTTATATCTTCCACATTAAACAAAATGATCTCTCAGACAAACAAGACAGTCTGCTCATGAAGTTTCCTCTGAATTTTTTAAAAAAGATGTATTTATTTATTTGAAAGGGTTACAGAGAAGCAGAGGCAGAGAGAGAAAGAGAGAGGTCTTCCATCTGCTGGTTCACTGCCCAGATGGCCACAATTGATGGAGGTGTGCCAATCCTAAGCCAGGAGCCAAGGGCTTCTTTCAGTTCTCCCACATGACTGCAGGCTCTCAAAGACTTGGGTCATCTACTGCTTTCCCAGCCAAAGCAGAGAGCTGAATCAGAAGTGGAGCAGCTGGGATTTGAACCGGCACCCATATGGGATGTTGGCACTGCAGGTGGCAACTTTATCTTCCAGGCCACAATGCTGGCCCTGCCTTCTGATTTTTATTTGAAGTACCTCTTTTGGAGATGTCCAAATGTCTCTCAAAATGGCCATTGCAATTTTAAGTTGTCCCTGGTGAAACTGTGCCAGAGGATAAATGCACACATTACTGTGGTGGTGGGAAACATGAAGGAAGCAGATGTTTAGGGTGGAAAACATGTGTTGTTAGCCTGAAAAAGCCCCATGGGAACTCAAAAATCTGTAAAGCTGGTGAACTTTCTATCTGCACAGTTTGACCAATGGGCAAACATCTGGCCAGGAGTAAGCCAAAACTCTCTGAGTCTGGGTAGATCAAGTGAAAGAAAGAGGTCTCAGGGACACAGAGACAGTATTCAGAAGTCAGGACACCAGTCTTAGGAGACCTTATAAACTTATCTATCCACTGGAGGTAGCTCAAGGAGAAGGTTATTGAACCAATTCCTATCCAAGCCCAACAGATCTTTCTTCTTATAAACAAACATTAAAATATTAAATGAGCAGAAAGACCTTAGGAATGTGTGTTAGAGTGTTAGAAATCCATTTCTCCAAGAAGCAAACAAATCTGATCAGATCAATGAAATACCTTCCTAGAAAAACCAAACCCAGACTGACAGGCTTTAGTGAAATATAAGAATTCAGTTCCAAGCTACTAGTAGGGAGCTGGATCAGAAGTGGAACAATCAGGACTCAAAATGGCACCCATATGATAGCTGGTGACAAAACCACTAAGCCACAATGATGGCCCCATTAAGGCAAATCTGTATATCAACTAACGGAATAATCATGGTATTATCCAATTTCCCTTGGACAAACACAATCACTGTTAATCACATGAGTTAGGGTTGCTACAGCCATTTCTCATATGAATAAAGAGGCTTCAGCAGCTTACTGCTAGCACTTAGGGAGTTATAATGCAAATACCATTCTTCTAAGCCCAATTCAAATTGTTCTCCCTTCTATCTAAGGATGTTGCATCAGAAGATAACAAAGGAATGTGCTAAATGTGCTAAATCATGTATTATGGACATTTAGACAACAAATAGATCAGAGAAGGGAATTAGAGAAATTGTTTTTAGGCACAAGATTCCCTGGCTTGCTTCCTGAAAACCCAGGAACACCCACTCCCTCTAAATCTCTCTCTGGCTCCCAAATAGTTTTTAAGAAACAAATAAGACAAAAAGTAGGGGGAAGGCAACATTTGGATATACAGTTAAAATACTGTTCTTAACCTAATCACAGTAAGAATCCCAAAGCATATTCTAATTAAATTTATACAGATTAAAAATTGCACAGGTTTAAAAATTCACCTCAAATAATAATAATTATTGCCAAGAGAGTCCTGAAAGGGAAAAAAAATGAGGTGGGAGTTTTCTAACTGTAACAGATTTTAAAATACTGTCCATTTAAAAATTTTAATATTTGCTTTCCTTTCATTTAATTTTAATGTCAGAGCGAAACACAGACAGAGAGACATATCATCCTCATCACAGGCCCATTCCCCAAGTGGCAGCAACAACTGGGAATGGGCCAGGAAAAATAGGAGCCTAGACTTGATCCAAGCACTGAGGCAGTCCTATGTGGTAGACATTCCATGTGGTATCCTAACCAATGTTCCAAACACTCACACCAACATACTGCATATTTCAGAGGTAAGTGAGTTAAAGTGCACTGACAATCTGGGCTGTCACCTTTCCTGGGGCAGGCTGAGCAGGCTGCACCACCTGAACATGTACTCAGGCTGTCCATGGGCCACTTGCCCTGTGCTCTGCTTTCCTGGCCAGTGGCCTCAGGTACCAAGAGCCAGGTCCAAGATGAATGGATTTCTCACTAGGAGAGCTGTGCTGGCTCTTCTGCTGTCTGCCCTGATGAACCATAGCGCCGCCAAAATAGCTTTCCTGAAGCCAGAGCCTACCTACTTCTGTGCTCATGCTCAGCCATTGACTTCTAGAGGGCGCGTGAGCACTTGTGTTCCGGAGCGTTGCTTGGTTACAGAGACTGTGCGCTCAGAGGTTGGAAACGCCCTGTTGGGAGATTGACTGGAAACCAGTCGTTCATCTACAGGGTTATCCTTAGGCTTGAGAGGCGGTGAGAGTGGCCAGAAGTCTGGGCAGTGAAGGTTTTACCTTCCCATTTCAGAAGGGCAAGTTTCTCTTCAGCTCCTCCATCAGGTGTGAAAATGACAGATAGGATGGTTACCACAAAGCTGTTGAGGCTGGTGAAGCAGACCGAGGGCAGTCGCTCCTGTTTGCTCAGCGAAAATGGTATAGGTGGTGGAGACAAGAACAGGTAACAGGGACTACAAGTTGAGTGTGAGGGGCGGGCCAGTGAAGGCTGGGGCTGATCGGACGAGTGCTTGCTTTCTGGGACTCGCAAGCTGCAGGGCCCTGAGTATATAACTCTTGTAGCTATTATGAATACGATTTTTTTTTCTTGATTTTTCTTTCATTAAGATCATCACTGGTGTATAAATATACTTCTGCTTTCAGATGCTGATTTTGTATCTTATGCCTTTATGAAAGTTTATACAGAACATTTCCTTATGCTTAAATGCTGTTAGAAAAACTGTAGTGGGTAGATCTAAATATATCCATTTCTTTCTGATATTATTCCTAGAAAGACTTATTTTATAATTCTTTTTCTTGTTTTCTCAAAGTTATTTATTTGAATTGAGAGATAGAGAGAGATCTCATTTCTCTCTGCTGGTTGACTCCCCAGATGCCTCCAACAGCTGAGTTTGAGTCACATTGAAGTCAAAACCTCAAACTCTATCCAGGTCTCCTGCATGGATGGCAGGAACTCAAGTACTTACATCATTATCTACTTCATTCCTGGTTACATTATCAAGAAGCTGGGTTGGAAACAGAATTTCTAGGACTCAAAATGGCACTCTGAGATGGGAAGTAGTTGTCTCTAGTGGTGGATGAACCTGCTGCACCATAATGCCTGCCCCAACTTATGCTTCTTTAACTGCTTCAAACATCTGTAACTCTTTCTTGCTATTACTTTTAATTGTTGAATATTTATGAGCATGTATTTCATTCATGAATGTGTATGCATTTAACATTAACAGTACACATTTTTTTCATGAGTGATTAACTACATTGTGTAGTCATGATATTTGCATTAGGACTAGGAGATTAGGAGAAGAGGGAGATGATCACCTGGGAATTCTGAGAACTGTCCATTGCTACTTACATCTTTCAACATAATTTTTACTGATATTAAAACATGAAACATACTTCTTTCATTTTTAAAAAGATTATTTTAGATTGGTGAAATAGAGGCAGAGAGATGTCCCATCTAACAGTTATTTCCCAAAATGACTTCATTGGCCAATGATGTCCCAGGATACAGCCAGGAGCCAGGAGACCAGTCTTGGCCTGCCATATGTGCAGCAAGGAATCAGCCACTTCAGCAATCACCTGCTAACCCCCAAAGAGCACAATAACAAGAATTTGCCATCAGGAGCCCCTTGCAGGAATCAAATCCAGGTTTTCTGATTTGGGATGGAGCCATACTAACTGGTTTCTTAACTATTGGCCAGATGCCCACAAATATGATTCTTAGACTTGACTTATTTATCTCCATATATGTCCATAGGACTTTTTTTTAAAATTTATAATTATCAATCTATGATTAGTAATGTAATTATGTGCTAACTGTATTACTTCTGCATAGTAAAATTCTACTAATATGCATGATTCATTTATTTAAGTCAGTGTAGTATAGCATAAAATATTTCCTAAGGCTTAGAGTGAAATCATCATTTGGGGTTCTAAAACTAAGTGTATGTAAAACCCAAAGATTGGGGCTGGCACTGTGACCACCAAAGTCAACAGCCCATGTGGGCACTGTTTCATGTCCCAGCTACTTCACTTCCAATCCATGTCCCTGCCTATAGCCCAGGAAAGCAACAGAAAATGGCCTAAGCGTTTGAGCTCCTGCTACCCATGTTTGAAACTGGAAGAAGTTCCTGACTCCTGGCATCAGGCCTGGCTTGCCCTGGCTATTGTGACCATCTGAGAGTGAATCAGCTGGTGAAAGATCTTTCTCTCTAAAGCTCCCTCCATCACTGTATCTCTGACTTTCAAAGAAAATCTAATTAAAAATCCAAAGATTACTTCAATTCATCTTATGGCCAAATATTATTTTATATTATAAATGGATGTATATACATATGTAAATCTCTTGGTGAGGATTAAAGAAAAATAGGTTGAATTATATTTTTTACAGCTTGGGACTGAGACAATAATATGATTGCATTTGGGTTGCCAAGTATATATCTATAGGAAATAATTCAGGATGAAGAAAAGTATAGGAAATTATAATTATATGGGTTAGTAGCAATAAAGGTTTGATTTAATAGTGTTTTAATCAGCAGAAGTGATTTTTTTAAAAAGTATGACTGTCTTTGTGGTATCAATGTTTTTATAAATACATGTATAAATTAATGATTTTCTTTATAGTTAGTTACACATTTGGAAAGAAATATGGAAGAGCAGATTTCTTAGACTTAAGAAGTTGCTACCTTTCCTCATCCTGAATTGCAGCTTATAGATGTGTACATGGCAACCCAAATAGAATCATAGTATTGTGCCTCAGGTACTATTTTCCACTAAGATGGTACACAGGTACATTGACCAGCCAAATGTTATGGCATGGGTGTCTGACCAAGAAAAAAGCCATGCCACTGCCTGGTGCTGTGTCACATGAAGACACATCCAGGTCCTGCAAAGTTAGTTACTGGCATGGGCTGCAAGGGGAGAGCTGGAAAAGGCACCACAGGCTAAGCAATTGTGTATTTCTTCAGGATCTTCCTTTGAAGTTGGGAACATTCACACCAGACAGCTTTTGAAAGGACAGTGGGGAGGGGAGTCCTGAGACCATCTCATGATGGCTGCCTACATTATTTTTCCTTCAAGTCCTACTCCTAGAAGTCTGGATTTAAACTTGAACATGACTGTGAACTAAGGCAGTGCAGCTGAGTCTCATGTAGTTCTGCCTCATTCCTGTACCGGGGCCCTGCTGGAATGTGTGCAAGAGGGAAGGCAGATATCACTTGGTGCTGGGGGCATTTGTTTAGTCCTGGGGACATCCAGAAGGAAAGCACATTTTCCCACCTAAGTGAGCTTTCATTTGGATTGTAAGCCTGAGTCACATTCAAGTCAAAGGAGAAAAATCAGGGTTGAGGGTGTTGATCTTTTCATATTCTGTCACATCCTCCGGCATCAAAGTCAGAAAGTCTACTGAGGTTGATATAGTTAAGGATCAATACATAGGAAGTAGACTGTATTACCTAGAGGTGAATGAAAGTGTGTGTGTCTGTGTGTGTGTGTTGTGTGTGTGTGTGTGTGTGAGAGAGAGAGAGAGAAAGAGAGAGAGAGAGAGAGAGAGATGAAAAAGGAGAAAGAAAACAAGGAGGGAAGAAAATAAGAATGAAGAGGAAAATAGTTATAAAGTAAAGATGAAGAGAAAATAAGTTTAGAGGGTATGAAAGAATGAGAAAATTGAAAAAAATAAAAGGAAAAGAGGGGAAAGGAACACAGAAAGTAAAGAAAAACAACAAAAAAGAAAAAAAGAATAACAATAGATAAAAAAGGAGAAAGAACATTTTAAAGCATTTTTCCTATCCATGCCAATAATGTTCCTCTTCAAATCTGACCTTTTCTTCTTAAACTTCCTTCCATTGGGTTCAACTGCTTCTTCCATGTTTATTCAGCTAGTGAGAACACTAGGCAAATTTCTTTTCTGCACAATGACAAAGAGGAGTAGCAGACATAAAGAGAAGAAACTTGGGATTATACCTAATTTCTACCACTTATTATATCCAGATAAATCATTATGGGCTTTAAATTTCAGGTGCTTAATTTGAACAACCACTGGAATCGTATGTTAAGTGCAGATGGAAATAATAAATGCTGTTTCACTAGTCTGCAAGATTGCTTAAAATCTTAAAATTCAGTGTGATCTTATTCCATCTATAGAAAAATGGGGAATATTAACTGGAAGAAATGAAAAAAATATAGTAGAACATAAATAACAAGAAAACCAGTAAATAAAGTTTTAAAAATCAGTAAAAGATAATAGAAAGTTACACATGAATGAAAAAGCACTAGGAGAAAATAATTTAAGACAGAAAGACAAGATACTGTCTGTAAGGGCAAGCTAGAAAGTCAGTTAAGTAGATAAATCAATTAGAATTATCATCTAAATATATAAATACATGCTAAAATAATGAACATAGTCTATGTATAAATGTCCTTCACTTACAACCCAAATTAATTAATAACCCAAATTTATCAGCAAGTTAACAACAAAATAAAACCAATCTAGCTGAGAAGTAGTTAAAGGACATCAATAGACAGTTCTCAAAATAAGAAATATCAATGGCCGACAAATGTATAAAAAAGGCTTAACATCACTAGCCATCAGGAAATTTCAAATCAAAACCACAATGACTTATCACCTCACGCTTCTTAGAATGGCTAAAAACAGAGACTAATAAATGCTGGTGAGGATACAGACAAAAGGGAACACTTATACACAGTTGGTGGGAATGTAAATTAGTGAAGCCACTGAGGAAAACAGTGTGGAAATACTAGAAATAAACTTGCCAAATGATCCAGCAATCTGACTACTGGGTATACACCCAAAAGACTTGAACACAATGTATGAAAGAGATACCTGAACCACCATGTTAACTGCAGGACTGTTCACAGTAACCAAAATTTGGAACCAACCAAGTTGGATAAAGAAAATGTGGTTTGTATACACAATGGAATATTAGTCAGCTATAAACAAATGAAATTCTACCATTTGCAACAAAATGGATGCAACTAGAAGACATCATGTTGAGGGAAATAAGCAGGACCCAGAAAGAAAAATATGCAGGTTCTCCCTTATATGTGGGAGTGAAAATTTTAAAAACAAATGAAAAAGAAGGAAGTGTCTGTGTGTATCAGTATCACTGCAAATATAATTTTGTAAAACTGCTTTATACATTTATCAAACCAGTGGTTAAGAATGTTGTGCTACTGTAGTTTGAATGATCTATGATTAGTTAAACATTTACTGTATTTGAGTGAAATGGCCATTTTTTTCCATTCAATTATTGTTCATATCCATTATTTATGTTCCCATTAATCTAGGGACATTTAGCTTTTTACTTGTTAAACTTCTTACTCAGTTAAACTTCTTACTTACCTTTTTACTGTAATGTAAATTTAAAATATGTTGTCTCAAAAACTAAAAAAAAAAAAAGATAGAAGGAAGGAGGGTGACAAAGAGGGAAGAAGGCTATATTATTGTGTTCTTAGATTTGCATGTATAAGTCATATTGAATCTCTTAAATATTGCATAAATTTAAAACTACATTTCAAAAGAAAAAAATGTAGAGAGAAAGACAGAGAGATCTTTTTTTCTCCTGGTCCACTCCCCAACAGTCTGTAACATCAAGGACTGGCCCTGGTTGAAGCCAGGGGTTGGGACCTCCATTCAGGTCTCAACATGGGTGGCAGGGTTTCAAGTACTTGAGGTATCACTGGATGCTTCCCAAGGTGCATTTAGAGGAACCTTGACTGGAAGCAAAAGTGAAACTAAATTGCAGGCATTCCATATATTGGATGCAGACACCACAAGCAGTGGTTTAAATTGCTATGCCAAAATGCCTGCCCCCAGAACTTCTGTTTTCCAATATCATTTCTCATGGTCAGTACTGTGGCATACCAGATTAACCTCTCCCTGCAGCACCAGCATATTTTACAGGTGCCTTTTTGAGTCCTAGATGCTCTGCTTCTGAGCCAGCTCCCTTTTAATGGCATAGAACAGTGGAGGATGGCCCAAGTGCTTGGGCCTCTGCAACCACATGGGAGACCCAGAAGCAGCTCCTGGATCCTGGCTTTGATCTAGCCCAGTCCTGGCCATTGTGGCCATTTGGGAAGTGAACGAGCAGATGGAAGTCTCTTTCTATCTCTCTCTCCCTTTCAAATAAATAAAAAGATTTATCAATATCATTCTCAACAGTAACATTTTGAGTTACAGTAATATTTTTTAAATTGTTCTACAAATATTTTCTTTTTTTGCAAAAATCACTAGGCCACAAGCAAGTTACATGATGAGGTCAAAGCATAGCAAATTCTTGGATTAATATCACTAATTCAACAATGTTTTGGGAGTCTTAAGTTTTTAAAAATGTCTTACATATAAAAAATTTAAAAATGTCATTCCATTTACATAGAAGCAGACTTTTACAAATTTGTTGAGATGTGCATAACCCATATAAAGCACTGGTTTTAATTCCAACATCCTGCTAATGCACACTTTGGGATTCAGGAGATGATGGTTTATATAGGTGGATCCTGCCACTCATTTGGGAGTTGTTCATGGCTCCCAGCTTCAGCCTGGCCCAACCTGGCTGCTGTCGACATTGGAGTAGTAAACATGTTGATGGGTGCTCTCTATCTTCATGCTTTTGCCTCTTCCTCTTTTCTCTCTCTCCATTTCTCCCTCTCTCTCTCCCCTCACCTCCCTCCCTCCCTCTCATCTGTGTGTGTATGTGTTCTCTGTGTCTCTCAAAAAATATAAAATTTTAAAAATGCCTTGTCCAGAATTATTAGTTCCAGTATATTTGTATCTGAATGAGTTATTGAAGTATTTGCAGGCCAGTGCTGTGGCTCACTAGGCTAATCCTCCACCTGCGGCTCCAGCAACCCAGATTCTAGTCCCAGTTGGGGTGCTGGTTTGTCCTGGTTGCTCCTCTTCCAGCCCAGCTCTCTGCTGTGGCCTGGGAAGGTAGTGGAGGATGGCCCAAGTGCTTGGGCCCTGCACCTGCATGGGAGACCAGGAGGAAGCACCTGGCTCCTGGTTTTGGATCAGTGCAGCGCACTGGCCACAGTGGCCATTTGAGGGGTGAACCAATGGAAGGAAGACCTTTTTCTCTGTCCTCTCTCTCTAACTCTGCCTGTAAAAAAATAAAAAAGAAGTATCTGCACGTGTATTTAAAGACAAAGAAGACCTGGTGTAAATGTGAGCATCTGGCTGTAAACCAAGAACCCCCAAGTTTGTAGCATGCATGAAGAAAGTCTTTTGTATTTTATGCAAGAAAACTCATCTTTCTTATGAAATCATCTTATCATCAAAGAAATAAAGCCAAGATTCTTGGTGATAAATCATTCTCAAAGCATTTAATAATATTTTAAAAATGAGACTTGAGGAAAGTAGAATCTATGTGTGTTTACAAAAGAAGAAATTATGGTCTTGGCCAAGTGTGAATACTTCTAATTGGAAATCAAATGACAGAAAATTTTCCATTCATAAATATGACCTAAATTTGCATTATTTAGATAATCTCATTTAAAAAAATCTTAAATGGACCACTCTAACACAATAAGGGAACAACATTCTATTATTTTACTGCATTTTACAATCTTGCATCAGCACAGAAAGAAACTGTACCAACTATCCATCATTCTCTATTTCTCCCTCCCAGTAACTCTTAGAAATCATGAATGTGTTTTAATGTATTAGTCTATCCTAGATATGGTATATAAATTAAATCATCTAATATCTGATCTTTCATCAGTGGATAGATCACTCAACAGCTTGTGATGAATGAGCACTAACTTGCTCTTTGTTGCCAATTTCCACTGCATCAGCTCATCAGCTGATACACATTTGGCTTGTTTTCCACTTTTAGCTTCTGAGAATCACACATCTAGGAATATATGTATAAAAATGTTTGCCATTCTTTTGAGTATATACTAAGGAGTTGGATTACATGATCACATGATAATTCTGTTTGGATTTTGAAGAACAGTCTAATTCTGTGTTTGAAGAACAATGTGAAAAAAATATTTTCCACAGTGGATGTGGTATTCTACATTACTACCAGCAATATACAAACATCAGATTTCTCCATGATTTTTGCCAGTAATTTTTAATTTTTATTAGAGTAATTTATATGGATATGAATTCAAAAGTAGACTTGGATGAATGATCTGAGCATCTTTTCAAGTACTTGTTTGCAACCTGTGAATGTTTTTTGGAGAAAAGTTTATTCTGAACCTTTCTCCATTTTAAATTCAGGGTTTTTGTTGTTGTTGGGTATTTTGTTGTTGGGTAGTGATTGTTCTTTTTATATACTAGGTACTAATTCCTTATCATTATATAATTTCCAGATAAGACAGCACTTTAAAATGTGTGGAAGATAGAATTAAAAGGTGGGTTTATTTTGGGGCAAAACATTTTTTTGAAATCCACATACAGGATTCTTATAATAAACATCCTCTCCATGAACTTAAGTATCCCTGTGTACTCTTCCATTCTGTGAACTGTGTTTTTGGGTTGTTTATAGAATCATTTGATACACAAAATTTTAATTTTAGTGAAGTGCAACACATGTTTTTCTTTTCTTCACTGTGTTTTCCCCCCAGTAATCTGCACAGGGTGTTTTCTCAGCAGAGGCCAGCTCACAGAATATGGTAAACATGGATCAGAAAGGGGTGATGAATTAAGGAGCAGAGAGTCAGGGTAGAGAAGTGAATACACAAGGAATCTGCGGGTCTTCATGCTGAGACACAAAGGCTCCAATGTGAGGGCAGGTGAGGACCCCCAACATGCACTTTCTGGCAACAGACAGCCTCCACCATGGGGTTTATGAATATTCAAAAACAAAATACAAGAGCAGAAACCACATCTGTTTCGTTGCTAGTCTCCCTCCATGCCCATGGCTAGTCCAAGTTTTTCCATCCTATTGAAAGCATTGACAATTCTGGTCCACAGCCCATCTTTCAAAAGAAAGATGAAGAAAAGAGGAAGGGCAAATGCCAGCTCACCCTGCCCCTACACAGGATCATGAGGAAGCAAGGATCCTGGGGCCAGAATGAGGCCACAGTTTCCATATCCCAACTCTTAGCCATCCTGCCTGGGGTGCCTCTCCTATGCTACTCCAGAGTGCTGAGGGAGGAGAGGTGGGAGAGACAGGGAAGTCTGGGTGTGACAGAGGTGGCAGCAGCATCCAGGGGACACAGTGCTGCCAGCAGACTGCAGTGGAGCTCTTGGCTGGAGTGGAATTCTGAGGGGTGCCAGGTGTCTCTGGTTCCATGACCACAGTGGGTTCTGGGTTTCAACTGCTGCCCTGAAAAACACGGGTTCCTGTCCTTTCCACGGGGCTTGCTCAAAACAAAAACGTCAGTTGGAAACCACCAATAGTACTTTCCAGTTGTCTTGTTCTGCTTACTATTGTTGTCATTGTTACTGTTATCTGACTACAAAGACAGTGTGAGACTTCACAGGTAGACTAGCTTTCCTGGTGGAAGGGCTTGGGTACAGAGAGCAGGGTATGTGGTTTTTTTTGCATTATGTTTTAAAGCAGAAACAAAAAGGTTGATTGGAGTGGGGTGGAGGGATTTGCTAGAAGTTTCTATCTAAAATAATCAGCCCATCAAAAAATAAAAACAAAACAAGAAATATCTGTGTGAATCAGTATTGATGCAAATATGATTTTATAAAATGTTCACTATACATGAGTGAAATGGTCACTTCTTTCCATTCAATTACTGTTTATAGCCATTATTTATATTCCTGCTAAACTAGGTTGCTTTTTACTTGTTAAACTTCTTATTTGGTGAAGCAGTCAGCCTTTTATTGTTGTGTAAATTTAAAATATGTTATCTCCAAGTGTAAAATGAGAAAGCAAGCAAGAAAGGGAGAGAGAAGGATGGTGGGGTGGAGAGGGGGAGGGAGGTGGACAGGGAGAGAAGAAGGAACTATCATTTTATTCTCAGACTTTTATCTAAAAATGATATTAAATCTTTTAAAAATTAATTATTTTAAATTGAAAATATAAATATTCCCCTCCCCAAAGAACCCTTGAAAACAAATTTTTTAAAATCCTGAAAACAGTAAAACTCCAAATAAACAAACAACAAAGTGTCATATACAGAAAGAGTGAATTAAGTCCATTTATTAATAGCAGCTAAAATTTAGCTATGAGTGACTTCAGTCCAAATTAAGGGAGCTAATGTGGGCTTCTCACTTAAACAGGAGTAATTCCTTTTCAAACTCACCCTGATGAATATTTCTTCACCAGTTTGCTCCAAGCCAGAGAAATATTACTGCACATCTATGTAACTCATTATTTCCTATTTTTAAAATAAGTAAATCAATGTCTGAAAATATTTCAATACAAAGAAATTACAGAATTTCAGGAGTCATCACATTTTTGAGGTATGACATAAATAGCAGGTGGACACCTGGATATAACATTGAAAAATTGATACAGGCTGAGAGCTCTGCAAGAATATTAGTGACAGAGGTGCAAATTTCACAGCCTAAGGCTTACTCTTGCTGTCACCTGAGTGTTACATACTTTTCTATATTATGCAAACTGTAAGAGATTGGGTGGTGAAAACTTGCAAGTGGAAGGAAAGTTTTCTTCTTTCTGCACAAACATTGCTGAATACTGAGCCATCTGGGAGAAGGCACTCTCCTAATGGTACAAGTGTACAGTATTTCAAGACTCTACTCCACAAAGTAATTATTGAACCTAAATATTACCTCAGGTCCCTCAAAAGTAGTCTTGGTACTGGAAATGTTATTTTTATAATGTTTATTTGCATTTTCCCATTGAAGATTTTACCTACGTACTCACCTTTAATCCAGGAAAATATGAAATAATTTAGGATAGTTTTCTGCCTTTTCTCTTTAATTATAGTCCAGCTGACCTCACAGAAGATATGACATGTCTTGAATGAATTAATGTAGGAGAAAATAAGTGACAAATACAAAGAACCCTTGAAAACAAATCTGGCCGGATTGATTTCTTAATAACAATATTGAAAAGTAGCTTCTAGGCTGGTGCCGCGACTCACTAGGCTAATCCTCCACCCGCAGCACCAGTACTCCAGGTTCTAGTCCAGTTGGGTCACCGGATTCTGTCTTGGTTGCCCCTCTTCCAGTCTAGCTTTCTGCTGTGGCATGGGAGTGCGGTGGAGGATGGCCCAAGTGCTTGGGCCCTGCATCCGCATGGGAGACCAGGAGGAAGCACCTGGCTCCTGGCTTCGGATCAGCGTGGTGCACCAACTGTAGCAGCCATTTAGGGGTGAACCAATGGAAGGAAGACCTTTCTCTCTGTCTCTCTCTCTCTCACTGCCTAACTCTGCCTGTCAAAAAAAAAAAAGACATGATAACTTTTTGAGAACAAGGTTTCTGACTCTAGCAGTTATTAACTCTTAACTCCTAACTCTTACCAGTATGCATTGACACAAAAATTATAAAGTGATGGACACTTAGATTTCTCAACAAACCACATAATTTTAAGGAAAAAAATTGTCACTTATCACCAGCTATCAGTCTGAAAATGTTCTTGGAAAAAAAGCAAATAATATTTATTTATTTATTTATTAAAAAACCTCTATATGGGGCCAGTGCTGTGACATCATAGGTAAAGCCACATCCTACAGTGCCCACATACTATATGGATACAGATTCAAGTCCTGGCTGCTTCACTCTCAATCCAGCTCTCTGCTATGGCCTAGGAAAGTAGTAGAAGAAGGCCCAAGTCCTTGGGTCCCTGAATCTGCATGGGAGACCCAAAAGAAGCTCCTGGCTCCTGGCTTTGGATCCATGCAGCTCTGACCATTTCAGCCAATTAAGGAGTGAACCAGAGGTTGAAAGACCAGTCTTTCTCTCTTCCTCTCCTTCCCTCTCTGTATAACTGACTTTCAAATAAATACATAAATCTTGAAAAAAAAATACCCTCTATGATACTCCTTATTTAAACCAGTTGCTTGCATGTAAATATGCAGATTGACTTTTGCTAACATATGGAGATTAATGTGCTTCCCTGGCTCTCTGAAGAGTTTAAATGCTTATATGTGTGCTTTCATTTTATTTGCTTATCATCCAGACTGCATTTATTAAATATCTGTATCAACTGTCTTGATATTTAATAGTACTTACATATTTATAACCTGAGCTAATCCTCATAACTTCCCCCTCTTGAATAGCTATGCCTTTCACATTGTGCTTTTTTCACACAAATGCAAATGCAAAATCAACTCTTGTATGCTACTTAAGAATTTATAAAAGGCCTTTTGTATAAGATTTGCAGAAAATGTAAAAACTTAGCTTCCAGTACTTGAACTTACTTGGCCATGTGAAGCTGCCAAAAAGGACATGGTTTTCTCATTACAGATGAGAAAGAGGTATGAAGAGACTGTTCCAACAGTTAGATTCTATTGATCAGGCATAGATTCTAATTAGGTCTCAGGTAGACACACATCTAGATTTTTTTCCTTATGGTCTCTGTGTCAGAATTCCAGCCTGTGAGTGACTTTCACAGTCTATCCAAGGTTCTCAGTCAGAAATGTATTGAGGTTTGTATTGGTGAGATGAAGCATGTACCTATATATTACATTCATTTAATAAATAAGTATTGAATCATATGAAAGTAAACTTAGATATAAGAATACCATGCAAAGACTTGAGATGAAGACCATATGTTTAAACAGTTACAGTCTTACAGTTTGTAAACAAGTTTTTTTGTTTTGTTTTGTTTTGTTTTGTTTTTTATTTTATTTTGATTTAGTGAATATAAATTTCCAAAGTACAGCTCATGGATTACAAAGGCTTCCCCCCCACAACTTCCCCCCACCTACAACCCTCCCCCCCTCCCACTTGCTCTCCCCCTCCATGCCCATCAAGAGTCATTTTCAATTCTCTTTATATATAGAAAATCAGTTTAGTATATATATAGATTTCAACAGTTTGTCCTCCCATAGCAACACAAAGTGAAAAAATACTATTGGAGTACTAGTTATAGCATTAAATAACAGTGTACATCACATTAATGACCGAGATTCTGCAAGATATTTTTTTTAAAAAAAAAAAAGATTGATTATTTTTCTATGTAATTTCCAATTTAAAACCAAGGGTTTTTTTTTTTTTCATTTTCAATTATCTTTATATACAGAAGATTGCTTCAGTATATACTAAGCAAAGCTTTCATCAGTTTGCACCCACACATAACCACAAAGTGTAAAAATACTGTTTCAGTACTAACTATATCATTACTTCACCTTTGACAACCTATTAAGGACAGGTCCCACATGGGACGCAAGTACACAGTAACTCCTGATGTTGATTTAACAATTTAACACTCTTGTTTATGGCATCAGTAATCTCCCTAGGCTCTAGCCATGAGTTGCCGAGGTTATGGAAGCCTTTAGGGTTTGCCAACTTTGATCCTATTCCGACAAGGCCATAGTCAAAGTGTAAGTTCTCTCCTCCATTCAGAGAAAGTTACCTCCTACTTTGATGGCCCCATTCTTTCCACTGGGATCACACTCGCTGAGATCCTTCATTTAGGTCTTCTTCTTCATCTTTTTTTTTTTTCCAGTGTGTCTTGGCTTTCCATGCCTAAAATACTCTCATAGGCTCTTGAGCCAGATATAAATGCCTTAAGGGCTGATTCTTAGGCCAGAGTGCTATTTAGGACATCTGTCATTCTATGAGTCTGCTGTGTATCCTGCTTCCCATGTTGGATCCTTCTCTCCCCTTTTTTTTTTTATCAGTTAGTATTAGTAGACATTAATCTTGTTTGTGTGATTCCTTTGACTCTTAGGCCTATCAGTGTGATCAGTTGTGAACTGAAATTGATCACCTGGGCTGGTGAGATGGCATTGATACATGCCACCTTGATGGGATTGTGTCGGAATCCCCTGGAACTTTTCTACCTTCATCATTTGGGGCAAATCCAATTGAGCATGTCCCCTATTATACATCTCCTCCCTCTCCTTTTCTCATTCTTATATTTAACCGGGATCACTTTTCAGTTAATATATAGACACCTCAGAATAATTGTGTGTTAATTATAAAGTTTACAAAAAATACTAAAATAGATAAAGTGTTACATTGTACATCAATAGTCAGCACCATAGCTGATCAAGTCACTATTTCTCATAGTGTCCATTACACTTCCACAGGTTACCCTTTGGTGCTCAGTTAGTAGTTGACGATCAGGGAAAACAAATGAAATTTGTTTCTTTGGGACTGGCTTAATTCACTTAGCATGATGCTTTCCAGATGGCTCCATTTTGTTGCAAATGACTGGGTTTCGTTGTTTTTGACTGCTGTATAGTATTCCATAGAGTACATGTCCCATACTTTCATTATTCAGTATACTGATGATGGGCATTTTGGTTGGTTCCAGGTCTTAGCTATTGTGAATTGAGCTGCAATAAACATTAATGTGCAGATGGCTTTTTTGTTTGCCAATTTAATTCCTTTTGCGTAAATTCCAAGGAGTGGGATGGCTGGGTTGAATGGTAGGGATATATTCAGGTTTCTGAGGAATCTCCAGACTGACTTCCCATAGTGGCTTAACCAGTTTGCAGTCCCACCAACAGTGGGTTAGTGTCCCTTTTTCCCCACATCTTCTCTAGCATCTATTGTTGGTTGATTTCTGAATGTGGGCCATTCTAACTGGGATGAGGTGAAACCTCATTGTGGTTTTGATTTACATTTCCCTGATGGCTAGTGATCCTGAACATTTTTTCATGTGTCTGTTGGCCATTTGGATTTCCTATTTCAAAAAATGTCTGTTGAGGTCTTTGGCCCATCTCTTAAGTGGATTGTTTGTTTTGATGTTGTAGAGTTTCTTGATTTCTTTGTAGATTCTGGTTATCAACCCTTTATTTGTTGCATAGTTTGCAAATATTTTTTCCCATTCTGTCAGTTTCCTATTCACTTTCCTGACTGTTTCTTTTGCAATACAGAAACTTCTCAGTTTGATGCAATCCCAATAGTTAATTTTGGCTTCGACTGCCTGTGCTCCTGGGGTATTTTCCAAGAAGTCTTTGCCTGTGCCTATATTTTGCAAGGTTTCTCCAATGCTCTCTAATAATTTGATGGTGTCTGGTCATAGATTTAAGTTTTTGATCCAAGTTGAGTGAATTTTTGTGTAAGGTGAAAGGTAGGGATCTTGCTTCATGATTCTGCACATGGAAATCCAGTTTTCACAGCACCATTTATTGAATAGACTGTCCTTACTCCAGGGATTGGTTTTGGATCCTTGATCAAATATGAGTTGGCTGTAGATGTTTGGGTTCATTTCTGGTGTTTCTATTCTGTTCCATTGGTCGATCCATCTGTTTCTGTACCAGTACCATACTGTTTTGATAACTACTGCCCTGTAGTATGTCCTGAAATCTGATATTGTGATGCCTCCAGCTTTGTTTTTGTTGATAGGATTGCTTTGGCTATTTGAGGTCTCCTGTGTCTCCATATGAATTTCAGCATCATTTTTTCCAGATCTGAGAAGAATGTCTTTGGTATCTTGATTGGTATTGCATTGAATGCATAAATTGCTTTTGGGAGAATGGACATTTTGATGATGTTGATTCTTCCAATCCATGAGTATTGAAGATTTTTCCATTTTTTGGTATCCTCTTCTATTTCTTTCTTTTAGGTTTTGTAGTTTTCATTGTAGAGATTTTTAATATCCTTGGTTAAGTTTATTCCAAGGTATTTGATTGTTTTTGTAGCTATTGTGAATGGGATTGAATTTAGAAGTTCTTTCTCAGCCATGGCATTGTCTGTGTATACAAAGGCTGTTGATTTTTGTGCATTGATTTTATATCCTGCTACTTTGTCAAACTCTTCGATGAGTTCCAGTAGTCTCTTAGTAGAGTTCTTTGGGCCCCCTAAATAAAGAATCATATCATCTGCAAAGAGGGATAGTTTGAGTTCTTCCTTCCCAATTTGTACCCCTTTAATTTCTTTTTCTTGCCTAATAGCTCTGGCTAAAACTTCTAGAACTATATTGAAGAGCAGTGGTGAGAGTGGGCATCCCTGTCTGGTACCCGATCTCAGTGGAAATGCTTCCAACTTTTCCCTGTTCAATAGTATACTGGCAGTAGGTTTTTCATAAATTGCTTTGATTGTATTGAGGAATGTTCCTTTTATAACCAGTTTGCTTAGGGTTTTCATCATGAAAGGGTGTTGCATTTTATCAAATGCTTTTTCTGCGTCTATTGAGAGAATCATATGGTTTTTCTTCTGCAGTCTGTTAATGTGGTGTATCACGTTGATTGTTTTGCGAATATTGAACCATCCCTGCACACCAGGGATAAATCCCACTTGGTCTGGGTGGATGATTTTTCTAATGTGATGTTGCATTCTATTGGCCAGAATTTTATTGAGTATTTTTGCTTCTATGTTCATCAGGGATATTGGTCTGTAATTCTCTTTCAATGCTGCATCTTTCTCTGGCTTATGAATTAAGGTGATGCTGGCTTCATAGAAAGAGTTTGGGAGGATTCCTTCTTTTTCGATTGCCCTGAATATTTTAAGGAGAATTGGGGTTAGTTCTTCTTTAAATGTCTGGTAGAATTCAGCCGTGAATCCATCTGGTCCTGTGTAGTGGAATGAGAAGGCCATGCCAAGGTGGCCACTGGCAAGCGAGCGTCAGTCAGAAATGGCTTTTTGGAAAGGCAGAGTTACAGAGAGAGAGGGAGAGACAGAGATGTCTTCCATCCACTGGTTCACTCCCCAGATGGATGCAACAGCCATTTCAGGAGCAAGCCGAAGCCAGGAGCCAGGAGTCAGGAGATTCCTCTGGGTCTCCCATGTGGATGCAGGAGCCAAAGCACTTGGGCCATCTTAGGCCAATTCCCCAGGTGCATTAGCTTAGCTGGGACCTGGATCAGAAGTGGAGCCACCTGGACTGAAACCAGTGCCCATATGGGATGCCGATGGAATTCTAACTTTCTATGCCACAGTGCCAGCCCCACAAAACTTTTTTAAACTCTCTTGCTGCTTTCTGAATGATTTTCATTACCCCCTAACTGTTCTCCCTAGTAACAAGGCAGATTTTGCTCTCCCAGTCAGACCTCGAGTTTCTAGTACTGGCAGCTCACCCTGAGAACATGCTGACTGGATTCAGTTTGCAGACACAGGGTTCATGTCTTCCTCTGACAGGTCTAATGCAAAGAAAGGGGAGTGTCTAGAGTAATCAGTGCCTCATTCAAGTAAATTGCTCCCACTCCCACCATACCCCTATATACATTGTGTTCACTAATTAAAGGTTCTGGTGAGTTCTAAGTTGACCAGCAGTGACTCAAGTAGAAAGCCGACTCCTCTCACTGTCAGACTCAAAGACCCTAGTACATCCCAGCAATGAGCTCATTGTGCCTCGCTCTCCCTCCCTTGCAAACAGGATGCCTGCCGGGCTCCCTGGGCCACTAGGAAGCCAGGAGCAGTTCCACAGGCCAAGGAGCACAGGTGCCCATCCAGAGCCCACCCAAAAGCAAGCCCATCTAAGGTGTCACCTTCTGACAATCACTGTCTCCTGCTGCCCGAGACTACTGGGCCTGCTTTGCAGAATTCCTGGTTCGCCCGCCCACTAAGGAGGGGAGCAGAGGCACAGCTTTGCTTTCCGGAAATCTGCACAGCTATGGGGCAGAGATTCTGCAGGCTGGGGGAAAGGGAGGCCTGAGCCAGCCTGCGCCACAGCTCAGAGGCCTGGAAAAATTCCTCACCCTCTGTGGGCCTGCAGGTCCCGGCATCTCGCCAGATGGCGCTCTAAGCGGTAGTCTCCTATGTCAACATCTCCCTGGCTTCCAGCCAGTCAGCGGGCTTCAGTGCCCAGCACTGGCTCAGGCTTGGCTCCTGCCGTAGGCCTTCAGCTAATCATGTAGAAGGGCGGGGCTGGCCTCAAGAGACCCCGCCCCACGCCTGTAGGCTATAAAGGCTGTGGCCCCCTGTGGGCTTTGGTTCAGTAGTCTGTGTGCGGGGACTGGTGAATGTCCCGTGGTACCAAGAGTGGAAAAGCAGAAGACAAAACGGTCCTGGTGAGTACATGCGGCTTGCTGCACACGCGGCACTTTGGGATATCCTGTAACCTGAACATCTGCAGAAAAGCCAAGCGCACAATGCGAATTTACTCCGGGAAATTGTATCTATCAGGGCTGTGCTTGCTTTGTGAGTGTGGACACTCGGGGAGGGCTTGGGAGGAGGCAGATGGAGGGGCTGGCGCCCGGTGGAGCGGGCTTGTGTGCGGCTGAGAACCATTTCGTCCCCAGGAACCGTGGCCACGCTGTGCTCTTGATCATCATGTGCTACTGCTGGGGGGAAGGTGGTGGGCAGAAAATCGTTTACCTTTATTTTAAAATTAAGATTGATATATCGAGGGTCCTTGTCTATTTAGATAGGAATTCTAAATATCAAGTTTCTGTAAATGAGAAAACATGGTACAGTCTAGCGTTTAGAGTGTGAGAGAAATGCACAGGAAGGTGAGGGTTTTACTAAGAGAAAGTGGGTCAGAAATTGAAAGCGGCTGTTGCACACCAGGCTTTTCCAGGGAGTAGACCCGAGGCTGCAAGGGAGAAAGAGCACGTGGGCAGGAGAGCAGTGGCAGGGCAAGCCAGCAGGCTCCAGAGGCAGCCAGAAGGCCCCACACCATGTGCAGGCCTTCACAGGCTAGAGCCACGAGGAGAGGAAAAACCGTGCAGGCGGGAATGACCACAAAACCACGTGGTGCAGGCAGACAGCTGAGGGGCTACCAAAAGGCTGTGTGCTGGGAGGCTTGGGAGGGCAAGGACAGGCCCAGAGGGCTCCATGATTTTTATGCACCCCCCAAATGGGCGTGATTAGTTGTCTGATTGGCAAATTGGGAATACAGGTGGGATACGTAGGGGTTGGGGCATGGTTTTCCAGCTCATGAATCTGATTAATTTAGTACTATATGCCTGTTCATATCAGAGGACGTGCTTTTGCTGGCTGAAGACCTCATTTTGAATTCTTTCTCACTTTTTCATGATAAAGCCGTTCTCACACAGTCATGACTGTGGAACAAATCATAGTTCTGCAGTGTCTTCCTCAAAGGAGTGTTGTGGGTCAGAAGGGTGCGAGGCTTCGAGGCTGTGGGCCAGTTGTCACTTGTCACTCCCTATGCATGGTCTCTGGTGCATCCAGGACTGAAGGTGGAAGGCAATTAACCTTGCAAAGAAACTGCCACCTTTTGTGGGCCAGAAATAGCATCTTTTATTTTTAAGGTTTATTTGAAAGTCAGAGTTACAGAAAGGGAGAGGAAGAACAAGGGAAGTCTTCCAACCTCTGGTTCACTCCCCTAAATGGCCACAAGCAGGGGCTGGGTGAGGCTGGAGCCAGGAGCTTCTTCTGGGTCTTGGACTAGGGCATAGGGGTCCAAGGACTTGAGATATCCACCACTGCTTTCCCAGGTGCATTAGCCGGGAACTGAATTGAAAGTGGAGCAGCCTGGATTCAAACCATTGCTAATATGGGGTGGGTGACTTAATTCATAGTGCAAGGCCCCATCATCTGCTGTTTGGACTGTGCAGTATATTAAGATATCTTTGTGATGGGGCCAGTGCTGTGGTGTAACAGGTAAAGCCACTGCCTGCAGTGCTGGCATCCCATATGGGCCCAGGTTCAAGTCCCAGAAGCTCCTCTTCTGATCCAGCTTTCTGCTATGGCCTGGGAAAGCAGTAGGAGATGGCCCAAGTCCTTGGGTCCCTGTACCCATGTAGGAATCCTGGAAGAAGTTCCTGGCTTCAGATCAGTGCAGCTCTGGTCATTGCAGCCAATTGGGGAGTGAACCAGTAGATGGAAGATGTCTCTCTCTACCTCTCCTTCTCCCTCTGGGTACTTCTGACTTTCAAATAAACAAATAAATCTTTAAAAAATGATATCTTTGTGATGTTAAGGTAGTTTCTACCTTTACTCTTAACATTGGTAGTTATAGTCTGAGGAATTGAGGAAAATTCCATAATTTGGTGCTAAGTTTAAATATTAGGTCAATAAGAGTGCTACTTGTTTTTGTCTCATTTGGTTTGCCTGTAGCTACTGGACAGCTCTATTGGATAAAAATATATTCAGCTGTAGTTGTGTTTTTAAACATGTCTGCTTAGTGAATTTGTTTTTTTAAGATTAAAAAATTGGAATATATGATTGAGTTACTTCTTCAAAAATTCTTCCACTCCTGGGAAGCCCAAAACCAGCAAGAAAAGCAAACAACAAACTTTCAGTAATTAAATAGAGAATCCTGTGCTCACAAACATGAACAGCTGAGCCGGAAAGGGGACCTGATATGTGCCCTCTTAACTGCAGAACTTCTCTTGCAGGCCTCCCCCAGAGGAAGCACTGCTGTGGTCAGAAAGATTCGAGGAGCTGCTGGCCAGCAAATCTGAGTTAACCTTGAATTGGATCTCCTGCAAGTATTGTAAGAGTCTAGAAAGGTTGTGTCCCCACAACAAATGAGCAGCTCACAAGAGTAGGAATGGACTCAACAGTCACAAGAGCCTAGACATCTTTTTCTCCCCTTAGTTCTAAGCATATTGACTCTGAGTGGGGAAGACACTTTAGCCTTAAACAGCACAGTGGTTGTGTTCTTGGTTGAGCTTGAGTCTGCTTTTCCATTGCATATAATGTTTACAAGACACTTAGTTCTGAGAGAATTTGTGGTTCCACTGTGGGCATTTTTTTGTATTACCAACAAACATAAGTATTTGTCTTTGTACGTAAATATTTTGTCTGCTGGCATCTTTGTCTTTGTTTAAAATTTGTTAAAATTTTATGTAAGTTATATAACTTTCATGTACTTCATATGTATAGGTTTTGGAACATAATGATACTTCCCAATCTACCCTCCCTCCCACCCTTGCTCCAATTCTTCTTCCTTCTCCCTTTGCCATTCCCACTCTTAATTTTTTTACAAAGAGCTTCTTTCAGTTTACTTAATGATCATACAGTTAATCCTACACTAAGTAAAGGAGTTCAAAAAATAGTATGAAGAAAAAACACTGTTCCTCAATGAAAGAGACAGGCTATAAGCAATTATTGAATGTCAAAATGTTCACTTCACTCCAATGCATTACATTTCAGGTACTCTATAAGTTACCTCAGATCAGGGAAAACATAGTATATGTGTTTTTATGAATGGCTTATTTGACTAAATATAATGGTTTCCAGTTGCATCCATTTTGTTGCAAAAGACATGATTTCATTTTTTACAGGTGATTAGTAATCCATAGTGTTTACATGCCATGATTTCTTTATCCAGTCAACAGTTGATGGAGGGCTTGATTGATTCCATATCTTAGCTCTTGTGAATTGTGCTGCAGTGAACATGGTGGTACAGATAAGTTTTTCATAGGCTGATTTCTTTTTGTCTTGGTAAATTCTAGAAGTGGGATGGTATATCATGTGATAGGTCTAGATTCAGATTTCTGAGGTATCTCCATATTGTCTTCCATAGTGGTTGCACCAGTTTATATTCCCACCAGCTGTGGATTAGGGCAACTTTTTCACCACATCCTTCCCAGCATTTGTTGTTTGATTTCTGTGTGAGAGTACATTGAGGTGAAATATCATTTTTTTTTTTTTGACAGGCAGAGTGGATAGTGAGAGAGAGAGACAGAGAAAGGTCTTCCTTTTTGTTGTTGGTTCACCCTCCAATGGCCACTGTAGCTGGCACATTGTGCTGATCCAAAGGCAGGAGCCAGGTGCTTCTCCTGGTCTCCCATGGTATGCAGGGCCCAAGCACTTGGGCCATCCTCCACTGCCTTCCCAGGCCATAGCAGAGAGCTGGCCTAGAAGAGGGGCAACTGGGATAGAATCTGGTGCCCCAACCGGGACTAGAACCCAGTGTGCCCATGCCGCAAAGCGGAGGATTAGCCTGTTAAGCCACGGTGCTGGCCTCATTGTGGTTTTAATTTGCATTTCCCTGATGGTTAGTGATCCTGAGCATGTTTTCAAATATCTGTTGGCCATTTGAATTTCCTCTCTTGACAAATGCCTGAAAAGTCTTTTGCTCATTTCTTAACTGGATTTTTTGTTATTGAATTTCTTGAGCACTTTATAGATTCTGGATATTAACCCTTTATTAGTTGCATAGTTTGCAAATATTTCCTCCCATTCTGTCAGTTGCCCCCTTCACTTTGTTGAGTGTTTCTTTTGAGTGTAAAAGCTTTTCCAATTAACATAACCTCACTTGTCAATATTTACTTTGATTGCCCGTGTTTCTGGGGTCTTTCCAAAAATCTTTACCTATGACAATGTCAGGCAGAGTTTCCCCAATTCTCTAGGAATTTGATGATATTGGGTCATAGATTCAAGTCTTTGACCCATTTTGAGTGGATTTTTGTATAAGGTGTAAGGTAGGGGTCTAGCTTCATACTTCTGCATGTGGAGATCCAGTTTTTCCAGCACATTTGTTGAAGAGACCGTCTTTGTTCCAGGTTTTCATTGTAGCTCCTTTGTCAAAGATAAGTTGGTTGTAGGTATGTGGATTGACATCTGGAGTTTCTGTTTTGTTCCATTGGTCTACATGTCTGCTTTTGTGACAATATCAGGCTGTTTTGATTATAACTGATCTGTAGCATGGCTTGAAATCAGGTATTGTGATGACTCCAGCTTTGTTTTTGTTGTATAAGATCTCTTTAGCTATTCAATGTCTTCTTTGTTTCCATTTTAATTGTGGAATCATTTCTTCTAGAGCTGAGAAGAATGTTACTGTAATTTGATTGGCATGGCATTGAATCTGTGAATTGCTTTTGGTAGAATGGGTGTTTGATATTGATTCTTCTAATTCATGAAAATGGAAGACTTTTCCATTTTATTTCTTCTACTTCTTTGATGTTTTGTATTTTTCATGTTAGTGTCTTTCACTCCCTTGGTTATATTTATTCCAAGGTATTTTATTTTTTTGTAAATATTGTAAATGGGATTGATCTTAAAATTTATGCCTCAGCCATGACACTGTCTGCCCACTGACCTTTACGGCCTTTGATATGCTAGCTCCTCTGCATGCAGTGCAGTTTTAGTTCTTTCTCACCACTCACAAATTGCTGCAGTAGCCTCTCCCTCAGGGACAGCCTCCTTGATCTATTGAGATGGATTCCCTTTCAGATGTTCTCATAGCACCATGTTCTCTTGAGTCACACGTTCCCATTAACTTCCAGGATCATTTGATAATTTGATGTCTGTCCCCACTAGACTGTGGTTGCCATGACTTGTATTTTTTCTGCCCACTGCTGCATCACAACACTGAGCATCGTACCTGCTACAATGGAAGCAGTGCAAATCATTGTTGAATGTATGAGTGTTTAATGATCTTATAGACAGGCTTTGGTGAAGCAAGCAATATCTGCTAATGCACAGGGAAATAAGGACAAGATTTTAAGAGCCCCATGGACTCAAATATCTGAGAATATCAGCAAGACATCTTCCTTTTGGTTAAAAAAAAACTCATGCTTGTCACATTATTTATGACTTCTGGGCTTTCATGGAAGGAGAAGTTAGATGATAACAACAGAAACAAGAGTTTGGACTTTCAGGGCTGCTAAAAGCACATTTTCTCAGGTAGTATTTCCCAGTGTTCTCTAGTATGGAACAAGCTGAAATAGATTCAATATGAGAAACCACATAACCCTGCAAGTAAACACCATGTTAATGTTCCTGTCAATTTCTTCATTTCATAATGTTTTGTCACTCTGTTCGAAACAGATATGTTTTAAAATAGAGTAATTTCATACAGGCACTCTGAAAAAACAAATAGAAAATTTTATGTTACCTGTCATGACATCACTTGAAACAATCCCCAAAATTTTCACTGGAGCACATGTCTTGTAGAGGTGCTGTTATTCAACCACAATATTTTACCATTTATGGTTCAAATTTATATCATTGTGTTGGAGAGAAGAGAAACAGTAGTGAATTTCTGGGACATGACAGGTATCACAGATGGAAGTACACATTGTATGTTTGGATGCTGTGGGACAGGGAGATGCCTACCCTGTGCCAGGTGTCACAGTATTTCTGACTTTGTTTTCCTATGTCAGCCCAAAAATCACAGCTAAAGGAGTTAGCCTGATGTTATAGAACATCCCCACCATTGAATCAGTAAGCTTTTACATGTACAGATTCCTCAATTCTGGCTTAAGTGCTTTTTGATAGCATAAGAAGTAATTTACTACATGGTGACTACAGTTTTTTTTTCCTTTTTTAAAGATTTTATCCATTTACTTAAGAGATAGAGTTACAGAGAGAGAGGAGAGGTAGAGTGAAAGTTCCTCCATCTGTTGGTTCATTCTCCAAATGGCCACAACAGCCAGAGATGAGCCAATGTGAAGCCAGAAGCCAGGAGCATCTTCCAGGTCTTGCAGGGGCCCAAGCACTCGGGCTACCCTCCACTGCTCTCTCAGGACATAACAGAGAGCTGGATTGGAAAAGAGGAGCAGCCTGGACTAGAACCTGTGCCCATATGGGATGTTGGCACCACAGACTGAGAATTAACCCACTGCACAATAGCACTGGCCCAACCACACAAATTTAACCTGATTTTTAGCATCCTAGTTAAGGTGAAGTTTGCAGTCATTCAAGGTGATTGTAACAACTCAAAAGAGCCTCTTCTTGGCCTCACAGATAAAAAGAGGAATCACCTAGAGTAAGAAATGCACTGTAATCTGAGGAAACGGCATTAAGCCAAGGTCTGATTTTTGGCTCATAATCCATCGTGACCAGACCATACAATATTTGCAGATAACCAATCTCAGTGAAAATAATTCATGCAGTAGCATGAAGGAAAGATTAGCGGCAAGGAGATGAGTTAATAGATGACAGCTCAGAAGCAAAAAATGCCATGTCCCTGGATCCAAACTGTGCCACCCAACAGTTCCATGTAACTCACTACTAAGTTCCACATCACCTACTCTGTGCTGAACACTAGTCTAAGCCACCAAGAAATAAACATTAAGACACTCAAGACACATTTCCTGTCTTGCAGGAGGTACCAACTAAATAGCTGATGAAGAAAGTATACCAAAATTGAGATGTAAGGTGGGCTGTCAATAATAGTCAAAACAGGAATGCAAATACAATTAGATGGAATGAAACAAGAAACAAGGGGAAGTGGCGCTTTTCAAGATATTTTTTAAAAGAATCATGCATTTAGCAAGGATACAGGGTGGAGTACTCTGGGTGAGAAACCTCTAAATAAAGGAAAAGGGAAAGGAGGATGGCATCTTTCATGGTGCTATAATGTTCTTATGGGCAGAGATTTTTGATAGAATGTCTCTTTGAGACCTGCTTCATTGAACCATATTTTGGCAAATATCTGTGATGGGCTTATCTGAGCCAGTGGTCTGAAAGAGTAGAAGGCATGGTTGTCTATTGGGGAGGAGAGGGAGAGAAAAGATGGAGACTCAAACCTTATTTTCTTGAAAACAGATTTCCATATGATCATCAAGGGTAAGGTCATCCTCCACAACTTGACAGACTTTACCAGATCTACCTTCAGGATGTCCCAGGCACCCTGCCCTTTTCTTACTGCAGCCACATGCTTCCTTGATAATGTCATCCTTCACCAGGATCTCAGAAGGCCTCAGCACCTATGTCCTGCTTCTGACCTGTTACTGAAAATTTATTTGAACATCATTTTTCTCATTTTACATTTATGCTCAGAAAACTTGAACTCTTTGGCTCTCAAATCATGATAAACTCTTCTGCCTAAAACTACAATTTCTCTCTAATAGCTTGGCTTGTTTTCTGCCCTCCTACTCCTATCAGCAATGTTTGAAACTGACTTTTTTATGGGACCTGAGATAAACTATCTCCTAATATGGATCCAATTTCCCTCCATCTCTTTCTCTGTTTTTCAAGTGTATTTTTAAAGACTTTTTTTTAAATAAAATATTGTGATTTAGATGCTTTTTGACAGCATAAGAAAATAATTTACTACATGGTGACCAAAATTTTTTTTCCTTTTTTTAAAAGTTTTTATCCATTTATTTGAGAGGTAGAATTACAGACAGTAAGAGGGAGAGAAAGAGAGAAAGGTCATTCATCTACTGGTTACTCCCCAAATGACCACAATGGCCATTTTACTCATTTGTCAAAGCTCAGATTGATTGACCTCCATGAACTATCCTCAAGGGTATGTAAGTCTTCTTTCTCAAGTAAATGATCAACAACTGTACCATTCTGACTTATTCTACTTTATTTTCAGAGTAATTAGTAAAGTTCCAGTCTTGGAAGATAGTCAGGACCCATTGCTCATTGATGATCTCATTAATTTATTGATTGGCTGAATGATGCACAAACTCTTTTTTTTTTTAAGATTTATTTATTTGAAAGAAAGAGTTAGAGAGAGAAAGAGAGATCTTCCATCTGCTGGTGCACTCAACAGCTGGAGCTGGGCTCAATCTGAAACCAAGAGCCTGGAGTTTCTTCCAGGTATCCATAGTAGAGAGATGAATTGGAAGTGGAACAGCTGGAACTGGAACTGGAGCCTATATGGGATGCTGGAACTGCAGGTGGTGCTTTATATGTTATGCCACATTTCCAATCCCAAAAAAAGTCTTAATTGAAACTGCATGCCATTGAGGCCAGTACTGTGCAGTAGCTGGTTAAGCCACCTGCAGCACCAGCATCCCATATGAGCATAAGTTCATGTCCTAGCTACTCCACTTCCAATCTAACTTCCTGCATGTGTCCCTGGGAAAACAGCAGAGGATTGCTCAATTGCTTTGCCCCCTACACCTACATGGGATACCTGGAAGAAGCTCCTGGCTCCTGGCTTTGGCTTGGCCCAATCCTAGACAATGTGGTCATTTGGGAAGTGAACCAGCACATAGAAGTCCTTTCTCTCCCTCTCCCTTTCTGTCTCTCTTTCTCCTTTTTCGGTATCTCTGCATTTCAAATAAATAAACCAATCAAAATATATTCTAAAAATGTTACTGAAGGGGCCAGTGCAGTGGCATAGCAAGAAAAGCCACCACCTGCAGTGCTGGCATCCCATAGGGGCACCAGTTTGAGACATGGCTGCTCCCCTTCTGATCCAGCTCTCTTCTCTGGCCTGAGAAAGCAGTAGAAGATGGTCCAAGTCCTTGGGCCCTTGCTCCAAAGGAAGGGGACCTGGAAGAAGCTCCTGGCTCCTGGCTTCAGATCAGCCCAGCTCTGGCCATTGTGGCCATTTTGGGCAGTGAATCAGTGGCTAGAAGTCCTCTATTGTTCTCTGTCTCTCTGAATCTGCTTCTCTGTAACTCTGCCTTTCAAAAGCAATATAAATCTTTTAAAAACCATGTAACTGAGCCAGCACTGTGGCTCACTTGGCTAATCTTCCACCTGTGATGCCACCACCCCAGGTTCTAGTTCCAGTTGGGGCACCAGATTCTGTTCCAGTTGCTCCTCTTCCAGTCCAGCTCTCTGCTATGACCCAGGAAGGCAGTGGAGGATGGCCCAAGTGCTTGGGCCCTGCATCCACATGGGAGACCAGGAGCACCGGGCTCCTGGCTTTGGATCAGCACAGTGCCAGCTGTAGCAGCCATTTAGGGGGTGAAGCAATGGCAAAGGAAGACCTTTCTCTGTCTCTCTCTCACTGTCTAACTCTGCCTGCAAAAACAAAACATAACAAAACAAAAACATTTAACTGAAAACAAATCATGTAAATATTCTAAGTGGGACTGAACAAAAATATCCTCAGGTCAAGAGCTATTTTCTCCAGAAGATCCATTGAAGGCCATGATGACCTTCTGTCTGGATTGCTCCCCCTTCTTTTAATCTTCCCTTATCAGATACATTCTTTAAGACCCAGCTCATCTTCTTAAGGTACAACAGTTCATTAATCACTGGCCCAACCTCACATTCAAAATAGATTCATTGAGTGACTACTCAAACAAGGCCCTACTGACACCCAGAGGAATAAAAGAAATCCCTGCTCATGTGGAACGTACAATCTTGTGGATTCAAAGTCATGAACAAGTTACCAAATAAAGCAACAAGGTAGTTCTAGATTATGACAAGTGCTTGTGAGAAAAAAAAAAGTGATGAAGCAAATAGGAGACTTGATTGCCTGGGAAGGCATATTCTATAAGCTCCATGGATTTGTATTGACTGAATAAACTACAGACTCTGCCTTTTAATAACAAATCCTCTTTGAATAGGATAAATGTGAAAGTTATTTCAGCTAGGTCACAACTTTCTCTTAGTTCCAAAACAATTTTTGTCTAGAAAAACAATCAAAATATAATATGTGATATTTAAAAATTAGGAGTCATTGGTTTATTTACTTTTTAGAATTTATATATGTAACGGGAACAGATTTGATGTTTTTCATATATACAGTCTTAAGAACATAGTGATACATCTCTATCTCCCTTTCTTCCCTATCTCCCTCTTCCTTATTCCAAATGGTCACATCCACCAGGGCTGGGCTGGGTTGAAGGACACTAGGAGACAACAGCTTCATCTGGGTCTCCCATGTGGGTGCAAGGACCCAGGGATTTGGGCCATCTTCTGCTGCTTTCCAAGTCACATTAGGCAGGGAGCTAGACTGGAAGTAGAGCAGCTGGGACCCAAACCATTGACCATATGGGATGTCACCATCACTCACAGCAACTTAACCTGCTATGCCATAATGCTGACCCCTTTTCTTCATTTGAGTGGTTATAGTTGCTATTAGAGTTTTCATTTTGTTGCCTGTAATTCATTGCTATTTTATAAGAATACTACTGAATTTGCATGTTTATCTTGAACTCTAAGACCTCATTGCATTTATTGGGGCGGGAAGGGGGCGGGGCGGGGGCAGGTGCTCCTCCCTACCCCGCTGCAGACCTAGGGCTTCTCAGGAAGGGCAGCGCAGGTGGCATTGTGCGGGCTTGGCTCCCTTGGCACTCACTCAGGCGGGAGTGGGGCTGGAGCAGGTGTGGCCAGGGCCTGGTTGCCAGCCTCTCTCTCCCAGGCTCAGGACGCCCTGGACAGCGGCCCCCATTGACCACAGCCCCACAGCTGGCCCTGCTCAGCCTCAGCTGGGGAACGGACATCCAGGCCCTTTAAGGAAATGCTGGCAGGGCTTCCGGGAATGCCTGAGCCCCCTCCTCAGCGTGCCAGCCCCTAACCCAGCCCCGGAGGCCACACAGCCAGGGTGCACAGATCCCCCAGGCTCAGCTGGCTGGGATGCTTCCAGAATGTTCCACGCAGCCTTAGCAGGGTGCACATCCCTCTCAAGTCAGCATAGCCCTGCACCCAGCAGAGCCCCCAGCCAAACCCACCCGCCCCCTCCTCCAGCCTCAGCTTGCCTGTCTGTACAATGGCCCTGATGGAGCCTCGGCCATGAGTCATGACCATGCACTCGCTCTCCCACTCAGACTCGCGCAGCTGTGGTGGCCCCATTCCTGCACTGAGCTCCATGTCCCAGCAGGACCAGCGTGGACCCTGTGTCCTGCGCTTGGGAACATGGACGCTGGGCGACTTCCACGCAGCCCTGTTTACATGGCCGTGAACTCTACCGGGTGGGCCTCCTCCGGGCCCGGCCACCACGAACCCAAGCCGGCAGGGCTCCCTCGCCTCCCTCGTGTCCCCTGCGGGGAGGCATTTTTGGTTAATGTTGTTTGTCCCCGCTCTCTGGAGAGGAGGGCCCAACTTGGACGCTGGCAGGTGCCCTCTTCCAGCCGCCACGGGGAGCACAGGCGGGGCCAGGCAGGTGCTCGCCCAGGGGAGGGGAGAAGGGGCGCACTCGGGACCCATTGCGGCTGCAGAACCACGGGATCTGGGGGTGGACTGGACCGTCCGCGACCCCCAATGCCCCCAGGCGGGGGCGGGGGCCCCCAGCATCGCGAGCACCCCCGAGCCAGGGCCCGGACTCCCAGATCGCGGATCTCGCAGGGTAAGGGGGGGCCGCCTGTGAGTGCCACCCAACGCCCGGCCCCAAACCCCGACTCAGGCCGGCATTTGGCCTAAGGGCTGAGGCGCCCGCACCGCACACCAGTCGAGTCCCATCTGGATCCTGACGCCAGCTCCCTGCTTGCTTAAAGATGTATTTATTTGAAAGGCAGAGAGAGATGGGGAGAGGGAGGTGATGGGAGATTTTGGGAGGTTTTGGGAGATGATGGAGATGATGGAGATGATGGGAGATGGGAGTTCTATCCACGGGCTCACTCCCCAGTGGCCAGGGGAGCGCTGGGGGGCAGGAGCTCCATGTGGGGCTCCCACTGGGTCTACGGAGGGGACCAGGTGGGGTGGGAGTAAGAAGGCACAGAGTCAACCCTGTAGCAAGTAAAACTTTTATTAAGTAAACTTTCCTCAGACCAAAAAAAATTGTGTTTTCATGTTAATTTTTTAAGTAAAACCATCCTAATACATGATGTGTCCGTGTTATTGCTGTTCAAATATGCTTTTCCTTAATGTAGAGTGCATTTCACTTTCTCATAGTTCTCTGATATTCAGAATGCTTTATGTGCTTATTTTTAATATGTGTATACATATAAACATGTATGTTCAAGGTGTCTGTATATTCTGTCACTATTTAAATTAATTTCCTTTTGTTATTGAATTTTACAAGTTCTTTTTTAAAGCTGCATGCATTTCTTTCAAATATGTATTTTTCTTTTTAAAAAGATTTATCTATATGAAAGGCAGAGTTAAAAGAGAAAGAGAGAAATCTTCCCTCTTCTGGTTCAATCCCAAGATGGCCACAATAATCAGGCTGACGCCAGGGCCTGGAAATCCAACCAGATCTCCCACATGGGTGGCAGGAGCCCAAGCATTTAGGCCATGTTCTGCTGCTTTCCAAGGCACAATAAATGGCATGGATCTGTGTTGCAGTTGATTTCTCCACAATGTTGCAGTGGGTTTGTTTCTGAGAAGAGCAGCGTGGTGGGGGCAACAGGCGCGGAGTCAACACACAGACCCCGGGAGTCCGGTGAGAGCAGGCTTGAGGCGAGCAGCCTGCAGACTCGTTTATTACAGTTGGTACAAGAGCTTATATAGCCAAGACCAGCCAATCTGGTCGAGGGGCGGTCCATACCCCAACCAATCACAGCCTGTCGCCAGGCAGTTTCCAGAGCCATCCAATCACAGCCTTTCGCCAGGCAGTTTCAAATCCATCCAATCACAGCCTGTCGCCAGGCAGTTTCCAGAGCCATCGAATCACAGCCTGTCGCCAGGCAGTTTCAAAGCCATTCCTGACTAACTGATGCTCTCTTGCCAGTGGCCACCTTGGCATGGCCTTCTCATTCCACTACAGATCTGGATGGAAATTGGAACAGTTGGAACTTGAAATGATGCTCATATGGGATGCCGGTGTCACAGGCCATGGCTTAACCTGCTATACCACAATGCCAGCCCTGTTTAATCATCTTTTTAATTGTTTAATTTTAATTTTAGTTAGTTTTGAAGACATTCAATATGATTCATAGACAATTCGAATAACAAAAGATATTCTATTCCTTTCTCCCTCCCTTCCTTCCTCTCTCCCTTCCTTCCACCTTCTTTCTTCTCCCTTTTTTAGTTTTTGAGATAACACATTTTAAATGTACTTTACAGTAAAAAGGCCTAATACTTCACCAATAAGAAGTTTAACAAGTAAAAAGCAAAAAGACCCTAACTTAATGGGAATATAAACAATGGCTGTAAGGAATAATTGAACAGAAAAATAATCATTTCACCCATATACAGTAAAGTTTAAAGTAATCACAGATCATTAAGACTACAGTAGTATAACATTCCTAACCATTGGCTTGACAAAGATATAGAACAGTTTTAGAAAACTATATTTGCTGCAATACTGATAACACACAAAAATTTCTTTTTTAAAAATTTTAGCTCCCACATATAAGGCAGAGCATGTGGTGTTTGTCTTTCTAGGTTCAGCTTATTTCCCTCAATATGATATCCTAGAAAATGTTTAGTTTCCAAATATTTGCAAATGTTCTATTCTTGTTTCTTTCTGGTTTTATTCCTTTATGGTCTGTCAACATACATTATTGTATTTATTTGAAAGGAAGAGAGGCAGAGTTACAGAGAGAGAGTTACAGACAAAGAGAAGGCAAGGGAGGAGGAGGGGGAATAGGAAGGAGGATGGGGAGGGGATAAGAAAGAGGAGTGGAAGTGGAAGGGAGAGGAGGAGGGAAGAGGGAGAGAGGTATCTTCCATCCACTGATTCATTCCTCAAACAGCCTCAATGGCCAAGTGTGGGCCAAATGGAAGCAAAGAGCCAGGAGCTTCTGGGTCTCCATCATTGGTGCTGTGGCCCAAGTATTTGAGCAATCCTCCACTGATTTCTGAGGTGCAGTAGCAGAGGTCTTAATTGGGAGTGGACTCAAACTGATTCCCATATGGGATCCCATCACAAAAGACAGAGGCTTTACCTGCTGAACCCTAGTGATGACCCCACATTTGGTTCTTCTTAAAGAGTTCTATCTCCTTAGTAATATTTCCATGCTTGTCACTCATTGATTTTCTCATTTCCTTAATATATCTGTATGCTTTTCCATCTCGTTAAGTTTCTTACAATCATTATTTTGAATTCTATATCTGTCATTTCATAGATTTCCTTTAGTTCAGGATCTCCTAGAGGATTATTTCTTCTTTTGGAGGCATCATGCTACTTTGCTTCTCCATGTCTCTGGGTCCCTAGATTGGTGTCTGCCAGTCAGGTAAAATAATCCCTTCTTTACGAAGTAGATTTTATCAAAGAGCTTATGGTTTGCCTGGCACTTTCCTTGTGGCTTTGGCTTTGGTTCTAGAGGAGCACAGTGGTTTTGTCTCTGAGTGATTTCTTTTGTCTTCATCAAAGTCAGCTTTGTCTATAAGTGACACCCTGTTATAGTCTGCTGCAGTTTGAAGAGATAGAATCGTGGCTTTAAGATGAATAAGGGTTTATCTTTGGCCCACAGTCCAGTGTCAGTCTCCCTGGTGAATGTGACAGACAGGGCCTCATTCTTGGTGCTAAGGGAGACAAGAGTTCCTGCTTGTCCTATTGGTGACAATGAGTGATGCAGGGCTTGTTGCACTAATTTATATGGCTCTAAGACAGTGATATGGATGGATCCTTCCTCTGGTCCTGCTGGGAGAGTCTAACTGGTTCTGTGGCTTGTAATACAAACAACCGTAGTCCTAGGACTAAGGTGTGTGAATTGAACCCTGTTCCAGTCCTACAGCATGACTATAATGTATACAGGAGATTTTACTCTGGAGAGTATGAGTCCAGAGAGGTGGAACACAGGTAGGTTCTTCCCTGTGTCCACCAGGTGGATTCCAGTGGCATTAAGAAATTTTGAATGAACTGTTACAGTACTGTTTTTTCAATATGTAATGGGATCATTACCCAAATCTTCCAGAGTGGGAGTGGATTTTTTTTTTTGCAGGCTGCTTTAGGTGATAGTCCCTAGAGGCTAAGGTGAATCCCCCTAGCTCATGTAGAGTCCATGAATTAGCTCTGGGGCCAATGCCCAAAAAGAACCACCATTGAAGGATATAGATGTGTCCTTTGCCCCATATGTTGCCCCAACTCTGACTGTGGTAGAATAGAGACTTGCGCACTACTTTCCACTGCAGATTGTTGTGCTCTGTGTGAGTGAGGGAGGGGAAGGAATCAAGCTGGTTTCTCTGCTCCAGGACCAGGAGATACTCAGAAACCAGTAAGCTCTCCAGGATAAGAAAAAGTGAGTCAGTGACTGTGGAATTCCTTGTCAGATAAAACAGAGTGGCCAGAACACAGCAATTTCTTCCCACTTTGACGTGGTAACATGGGGGCTCACACAGCAGACGTTTGTGCCACATGGCTGGCTGCAGCAGTGTCTCTGTCATCTCGTCTCTTGTCTCATGGAGTCTTCATATTTGTTGTTTTCACTTCCTCACTGAATATTTCCCATGAGTCAGACCCTGGAAACCTAGTCCTTCCTTTATTCTTTTCATATCCCAGAGCAGTTTAAGTTATTGTGGCTGTACCCTATTCAGCCATCTTGGATAAGATCTGTGTCATATTTTTGGTAATAGACATTCTAACTGAGGTAACTTTGTATCCAACTGTGGTTTTGAATTGCATTTTTGTGTTGATTAGTGATGCTGAGCATTTTTTTCCTGTACTTGCTGACCATTTTTGTCTACCTTTGACAAATGTGTTTAGATCTATTGCTTATCTTAAAATTGTATTATTTGTTTATTTGCTGTTGAGTTTTTAAATTTTCTTACATATTCTGATTATTAGCTCTTAATTATATGTGTGGTTCACAAATATTTTCTCCAATTTCCTAGGCTGTCTCTTTGCTGCACTAATTATTTTACTTGCTGTGCAGAAACTTCTTAATTTCTTTAAATTCCATTTGAGCATTAGCTTTTTTTTTAACTAGGCACTGGTGTCTTATCCCAAAAATGCTTGCTCATTACAGTGTCTTGAAGTGTTTTCCTATGTTTTCTCCTAGTAGTTTAAGGTCTCATATTTAGGTCTTTAATCCATTTTGAATTGATTTTAAAATTATTTTAGAACAGAGAGACAGATAAAGACACAAACGATGAGACTGGGCTAGACAGAAGTCAGTAGTGGGGAATTCAATCTATCTCTCCCACCTGGGAGGAAGGAACTCAGTACTTATCACCACTCCCTCTCATCATCTACATTAACAAGAAATATGAGTCAGGAGTCAGACCTGGGTATCCAACTGAGATTTTTAAAAAACCTAGAATCATTTTATTTAATATATACAAACTTCATGTATTTCATGTACACAAATTTAGGAACATAATGATTCTTCCCACCCCATCCTCCTTCCCTCCTGCATTTCCTTCTCCCTCACCTATTCCCATTCTTATTTTTTCAAAGATCTATCTTCAATTAACTTTATGCATACAATATTAACCTTACCCTAAGTAAAAAGTTCAACAAATAGTATTAAAAAAAAACTGTTCCTCAACAAATAATACAGGCACTGTTAAAAAATCATTGCATCTCAAAGTGTCAATATCAATTCTTCAGATTATTTCTTAGGTATTCTATTAGTTACAACAGATCAGGGCAAATATATGATTGTCTTTTGGGTACTGGCATATTTCCTTAAGTATAATGGTCTACAATTGCATCCATTTTGTTGCAAATAACAGAATTTCATTTTTTACTACTTTGTAGTATTCCATGTTGTATATAAACTGCTAGGATAAATGAACACCATGAGTTAATATTTTGTACACAGTGAGAAATAAGTTCTAGTTTCATTCTTCTGTGTGTGGATATTCAATATTCCAAGCACCCTTTTTTTAAAAGAATGTACTTTCTGCAATGCATATTCTTAGCATTTTTGTTGAAGGTCAGTTGGCTGGGGAAGTTTCAATTTACCTTTAGGTTCTCTATTCTGTTCCTAAGGTATATGAGATTATTTCAAAAATTTTATGGAAATGGAATTAAAATATAAGGTTAGGGATGGACAGTGTGCCACAGCAATTAGGACATTACTATGACTCCCAGATCTCATATTGGAGTGCCTAGTGTTGAGTCTTGCCTTTGCTTCCAATCCCCCTTCCTGTTATTGCATATCCTGGGAGGCAACAGGTGACAACGAAAGTACTTGGTGCCCTGCCACTAACATGGGAGACCCAGATGCAGTTACTGGATTTTGGTTACTACCAAACCCAGTCTCAGCTGTTTCAGGCATTTGGAGCATGAACCAACAAATAGAAGATCTCATTCTCTCTCTCTTCCTTTCGTTCTTCCTTCCCTACTCCTTCTACCTCTGTCTTTCAAATAAAAAGGATACATTCATAGTTTATTTAGTACAATTTTTTTGAAAATCTTTGCAGTTTTTGTAATGTACTTTTCCATGGGGCATTTTTGTTATCATGCAATACATGTACATGCTTAAGATATGCAATGCGTTATCTCAACACATATATACAAATAATTGGCATTTTCATTTATTTATTGTTCTTTATGTTTAAAGCCTACAAGCTCTTCTGTTATGCTTCTCAGAGAGCATATAACACATGATTGGAAGCTATATTTGCTCTACTGTGCTGTGGAACGCTGGCGCTTCCTACTTCTATGTAGTAAGTTCCTGTTATTCAACCTTCCTCTTCACCATTTCACCGTACTTTCCACAACTTATAGTAATCACTATAAAAAGTTCAGATCATCATTTTTAAGCATCCATATATGTGGGAGAATCTGTGGTATTTGCCTTCTGTGTCCAACTAATTTCACATGACCTCCAGTTCTATGTGTTTGCTGTACATATTAGGATTTCATTCTTATTTATGGCTGAATACCCCTCAATTGTGCGTATATAGCACATTATCTATTCATCCATTGTTGGACCCCTAGATTGATTCTGAATAGTGCTACTAATAGAATCACTATTAGTGATTCTAATAGTGCTACAGTGAATATGGGAATGCAGGTATTTTCTCCAAATCCTGCATTCATTACCTCTGGATTATATGCACACACAAGTAGGATAGCTGGATCACATAGTAGATTTGTTTTTAGTTTCCTTAAGGAACCTTCATACCATTCTCCTAATGTCTGTACAAACTTGCATTCAATCCAACAATGTATAAGGATTCATTTTTGTCCACATCTTCACCAGACTTTTTGTTTTGTCTTGGTATTGTTCATTTTAGCTGATGTAAGATATCTCATTTTACCTTTGATTTGAATTTTGCTGATGGATAATGATACAGAATTTTATACATACTTTGTCATATATTCATTATTTTGAGACATGACTATTCATAGCCTTTTCTCATTTCTTAATTTTTTTAAATTCCATGAGTTCCTTCAGTATTCTGGATTTTATTCCTTTGTCAGATGAAGAGCTTACAAATAGCCTGCAAATATTTTTTCTACTATTTTGATTATCTCTTTATGGAATTATTGTTTCCTTTGATGTGCAAGTCAAAATCTCAGTAGTGGAGACCAGAACCAGCACTCTATCATGGGATGCAGGCCTCCCAATTGGAAGCTTAACCACAATGCCTGCCTCAAGGAATATATATATTTTCAAGTATTATCTCTTCTTGCTGGATTGATGTTTACATTATTATGAAATGACCTTTTTTATATTTTTATTACCTTTAATTATGAATTTATTTCATCAGATGTAATATGACTAAACCAACTTTCATTTGAATTCCTATGGACTTTTCCATCCCTTTCACTTTAAGTTGGTGCAAGTGCTTCAAGGTGAAGTGATTTTCTTGTAGGCAGTTTATTTTCGTATTTCATGTCTGATTTTAGTGATTTTGGACTTTTCTCTTTTTATTGTTAGTTGGGCCAATGGTATATCAATTTTCTTTATTTTTTCAAAAATCCAGCTCAACATTTCTCTGATCTTTTGCATTTTTTAGTTTCAATTTTGTTTATTCTGTATTTGTAGTTATTTATTTCCTCTCCTAATTTTGTATTGGTTTGCTACCATTTTTCTAGGTCCTGGAGATGTATTGTTAGCAAATTTATTTAGTGCCTTTCCAATTTTTTAAGATAGACACCAATTTTTTTTTTTTTTTATTTTTGACAGGCAGAGTGGACAGTCAGAGAGAGAGAGAGACAGAGAGAAAGGTTTTCCTTTGCCGTTGGTTCACCCTCTAATGGCTGCCGTGGTAGCGCACTGTGGCCGGCGCACCGCGCTGTTCCGATGGCAGGAGCCAGGTGCTTCTCCTGGTCTCCCATGGGGTGCAGAGCCCAAGCACTTGGGGCATCCTCCACTGCACTCCCTGGCCACAGCAGAGAGCTGGCCTGGAAGAGGGGCAACCGGGACAGGATCAGTGCCCTGACCGGGACTAGAACCCGGTGTGCTGGCGCCGCAAGGCGGAGGATTAGCCTGTTGAGCCACGGCGCCGGCCAGATAGACACCAATTATTATAAAATTCCCTCTGAACACTGCTTTTACTGTATCCCATATGTCTTGATATGATGTTTTCTGCTCATTTTTTCCAGAAATTTTTTTTTTATTTCCCATTGAATTTTTGTATGACCCACTGTTCATTCAGGAACATGTTGTTCAGTATGACCCACTGTTCATTCAGGAACATGTTGTTCAGTCTCCATGTGTTTGCATATGTTGTAGAGATTCTTGAGTTGTTAATTTGCAGCTTCAATCCATTGTGGTCAGAGAAGATGCATGGTATAATTTCAAATTTTTAAATTGCTGTGACTTGCTTCATGGCCTAGCATATGGTCAATGCTAGAGAATGCCCCATGCACTGATGAGAAGAATGTGTGTTCTGCTACTGTAGGATGAAAAGTTCTGTAGATATCTGTTATGTCTATCTGGTCCACAGTGTTGATTAGCTCAGTTATTTCTTGATTTTGTCTAGTTGATCTGCCCATTGATTAAAATGGGGTGTTGAAGTCTCCCATTACTATTGTATTGGAGTCTGTGCTTCACTTTTGATCAATTAATATTTGTTTTAAATTGCCGTGTGATGTAATTGGGTTCATACATTTAATATAGTGACATGTTCCTGTTGAATTGTTCTGTTAATCATTACATAACGCCCTTCTTTGTCTCTTTTAACAATTTTTATGTTAAAGTCTATTTTGTCTGATATTAGGATGTCTTGACCCGCTCTCTTTTGTTTTCTATTAGCATGGAATAACTTTTCAGTCTCTGTGTGTATATTATTGGTGAGATGTGTTCATTGTAAGCAGCAAATACAAAGCTCTTGCTTTTTTTTTTTTTTTTTTTGACAGGCAGAGTGGACAGTGAGAGAGAGAGACAGAGAGAAAGGTCTTCCTTTTGCCATTGGTTCACCCTCCAATGGCCGCCGTGGTAGCGCGCTGCGGCCGGCGCACCGTGCTGTTCCGATGGCAGGAGCCAGGTGCTTCTCCTGGTCTCCCATGGGGTGCAAGACCCAAGGACCTGGGCCATCCTCCACTGCACTCCCTAGCCACAGCAGAGAGCTGGCCTGGAAGAGGGGCAACCGGGACAGGATCGGTGCCCCAACCGGGACTAGAACCCGGTTTCCCGGCGCCGCAAGGCGGATGATTAGCCTGTTGAGCCACGGCGCCGGCGAGCTCTTGCTTTTTAATCAATTCAGCCAGTCTGTATCTTTTAACAGGAGAATTGAAGCCATTTACATTAAAGGTTGCTATTGACATGTAACAACTTGGCCCTGCAATTTTTCCATAAATATTACTATTGTTTACTTTGGATTTCTATTGCACTTTTAAAAGATTTATTTGAAAAGCATAGTTACAGAGAGGCAGAGGCAGAGAGAGAGAGAGGTCTTCCATCCACTGACTCCTCAGATGGCCACAATTGTGGCTGCACCAATCTGAAGCCAGGAGCCAGGAGCTTTAAGCAGGTCTCCATACAGTTGCAGAGGCCCAAGGACTTGGGTCATCTTCTGCTTTCCAAGGCCATAGCAGAGAGATGGATAGGAAGTGGATTATCCAAGATGTGTACTGGCACCCATATAGGATCAGTGCTGGTCCCTTTACTGTTCTTTTACTGGGAGATTTTCTGCCTACACATTCTTTCATAACAGTGACTATCTCCATGATTCTGTGTGTAGACATCCTTAAGCATCTTTTGTAAAGCTGGACAAGTGGCGATAAATTCTTTCAATTTCTATTTGTTATGGTAGTGTTTATTTCACCTTCATTCATAAATGAGAGCTTTGCAGGGCATGGTATTCTGGGTTGACAGTTGCTTTTTCTCTTAAGACTTGGACTATGTCACTCCATTCTCTCCTGTTCTGTAGCATTTCTGATGAGAAGTCAGATGTGAGTCTGATTGGAGATCCTCTAAAAGTAATCTGGTATTTTTCTTGTGCACATTTTAGAGTCTTTTCTTTATGTTTTACAGTGGAAATTTGACTACAATATGTCATGGTGAAAAGATCTTTTCTGGTCATGTCTATTAGAATAACTATGTGCTTTTTGTATTGGATGTTTTTTTTTCTTTTTCCAAATTGGAGTTTTCTGTAATTATTTCACTATATAGGCCTTCTAATCCATTCTCTCTTTCCACACCTTCAGGAACTCATAAGACCCATATGTTGGGTTGTTTTATAGTTTCTGTAAGTATCCAACACTTTTTTTAAGATTTTAAATTTCTTCTCCTTTTTTTTAAGATCTGACTGAAAAATTTCCAAGTGTTTGTCTTCTAGCTCAGATATTCTTTCTTCTGTCTCACAAAGTCTGTTGTTTTGGCTTTCCACTGAATTTTTATTTGATCTATTGAATTCTTCATTTTTAATATTTCATTTTGATTTCTCTTTAAAATCTCAATGTCATGGGAAAATTTTCATTCTTGTGTGGATCTTTTTGATATTTAAATTCTTCATTTCATCAAAAATTTTCTTTCCATACAAGAATGGCAATGTCATGTAGAGCATATTCTATGGAAAATTCATACCTTGAGTACTTAGCCTAGGAATCAGAGACAGAGCACTGAAAAGCTAGTGTGCCAGGTCAGAGACAGGATGCTACCAATGCAAAGAGTATACAGAGAGAAAATACAGCTGTTAGAAAAGGAATCCACAGTCAAGAGAATTAGACAGTAGCAGTGCACTGCACTGACATTCAAGAAGAACAGAAAATGGGCAAGTCCCAGAGAATGCCCTTCCTTCAGAGAACTTTCAGTAGACCACAACACAAAGAGTTTTCCCAACTGTACCCTCAACTGTCTAATTCATATCAACCTGTGCCTTCTCTTTTAAGCCCAGAACACTGTAACACTATAAGCCAATTTCTGACTGACGTGTAAATAGGACAGCCATATGCAGCAGTTTCATTCTGCTTTGTGTGTCATAGCCTAAGCTAACAACTTGGGTTAGGCAAAAACAACTATGGTGTTAGGCATCTTTAGTAAAAAGCTGAACAAATCTAAAATGTGTTCTCATTTTCTTAAGAAATACACTCTACAAAAGGTAGCTGTCAGGATGACTCAGTTTTGGCTGAAGGCAAAATCATTTTTATGTAAATATACTGAATAAACACACAAACAAATATCCCTAACAAATTACTGTCAGACCAACTTGAATGTTTTCATAACCAGCTCCTGAATGAAGTTCTGATAATCATGAGATACAAATAACCACTACAATTGGATCATGCCTGGTTACTATCAGGTCTGTTTCTGAAGCTTCTATATAGCTGGATTTGGCTACTTTACATTAATTTATACAATAAATGACTTTTATAAGAAAATAATAGGTCTAGTATGATGAAATCAAAATAAAAATGACTGAGAAGTACACAGGAAATGTCATATATTTTAAAGTTACATATGATATAACCTTATAGCATAAGAACTCACTTACCATGGCCTAAACCTCAAATCATTAATGCACGACTTAATTGTCTGCAAGACTACCAAGTCACTTGTTAATCACATCAAGGCCTTACATGGGAGAAATACTCAGAATGTATGGCATAGCCATTATTTCCTTGGAGGATTAAATATTTTTTATCAAGTATACATGGAATGTTGTCTGGAAATGACTTAAGTCATAATTTTTTAGAAGAAAAGTATTCAATATTTGAAAGGATTAAATAATATAAAGTATATCATCTGGTGATTACAAGTGAAACTAGAGACAAATAACAGCACAAACCTTGGAATATCTGTAAATATGTAGGAAGCAAATTAAAATCTTTGTTTAAAAATATTTTATTCTTTTCTGAGCTACAAACCACAGTTTCTGGAAAAGAAAATATGCAAGGATTTTAAGATATAATGCTATTATAATTACCTTCTGACATATTTTGTTATAGAAAATAAAGTTATAACAAAGTACATATATAAGTAGAGAACCATTTTCTTTTTTTTTTTTTTTTGACAGGCAGAGTTAGTGAGAGAGAGAGATGGAGAAAATGGTCTTCATTTTCTGTTGGTTCAGCCTCCAATGGCTGCTGTGACCAGCACACAGCACAAATCCAAAGAAAGGAGCCAGGTGCTTCTCCTGGTCTCCCATGTGGGTGTAGGGCCCAAGCACCTGGGCCATCCTCCACTGCCTTCCCGGGCCACAGCAGAGAGCTAGACTGGAAGAGGAGCAACTGGGACAGAATCCAGCACCCCAACCTGGACTAGAAACTGGTGTGCCGGCACCGCAGATAGAGGATTAGCCTATTGAGCCATGGCACCAGCCTGAGAACCATTTTCTTGCAATGCAGCAGATATATAGAAAGATGCTCAATATCACTAACATACCAGGTAAATGCAAATCAAATATGCAATAATCTTTCACCTTCTTTTACAATGCCTTTTGTCAAAAGGATAGGAGATGACAAGTCTAGTCAGGGATGTGGATAAACAGGAACCCATCTATACAATTGGTGGAAATGTACATGGGTACAGCCAGTATAAAAACAATATGAAAGTTCCTCAAAAAGTAAAAATAGAATAACCATAGGACTCATCAATTACTCTTCTGGGTGTATATGCAAAGAAATCAGTCAGTCATCATCTGGTAGAGATATCTGTGCTCTCATGTTTATTACAGCATTTTTACAGTAACCAAGAAATGAAAACAGACTAAGTAACCTTTGATGGATGAATAAATATTATAAATAAAGAAATGGAGAATCAAATATTATATAATGGAATGCTATTGAGAGAAAATTATTTAGCCTTTACAAAAGGAAATTTAGCCATTTGTTACCGCACAGATGAATCTGGAATATAAACCAGATATATAAAAAATATTTAAATTGCTTCATGGTCTCAATTATATGTAAAATCTTTAGGATCTAAATGCTGTCTACATAGAAACAGTGCATAACATTGGTTACTGGGGTAGGATAAAATGATGTAAGTCAAAGGGTAGAAATTCTTTTTAATCATTATTGATTTGAAAGGCAGTGACAGAAAATTCTCCTTTCTTTTAGTTTATTATCCAAATTCCCACAATACCCAGGGCTAGGCAAAGTCAAAACAGGAGCCAGGGACTCAATCCAGATTTCCCCTGTGGGTGACAGACCTACAACTTCAACCATCACCTGCTGCCTCCAAACGTGTATTAGCATGACTCCAGAATTTAGTACAGAGCCAGGGCTCGAACCCAGACCCTCCAATTAGGGCTGTGACATCTCATGTGGCATTTTACCTGTCCACCAAATGCCTGGTCTGGGTATAAAGTTTGAATTCTCTAAGGTTAATCTGTTTAGAAAGCTGGTGAACAGCATGAGAACCCTAGAAAATTATATTATATTGTATTATATTATATCATATTATATTCTCCTTGAAATAAATTCTCAGTGTTCTTACCATATATTTTAATAATTTAATGTGAAATAAACATTGATATCATATTTTGTCAACATACCACAAAACATGAATTGCAGTGGTATAAATCCATTTTACTCTGAAATATAATTTGCTTAACTTTAAGGAAGATACATATACATAAGAATCTACATGCACATATATGCACACTATTCTAAGTCTCTTGAAAAAAATCATTAATAGAAATTGTTTAAAAATACTACTAAGCTTTTTAGAAAACCATACAGTTTTACATTAAATATTTATGTTCATTGTGTTATCCAGACTTAAAAATATGTTAAAGTGTTGTACCTCTCTAGTAAATACTAGCACGTTATTTATTATTGGTGATGATATAGAATGAAAATAGATAATTCAGTGTTCCAAAATGAATATAGAAGGATTACATGACTGAGGAATGCATTATAGCTTTTATGCTTTTAACAGTTTTCAGATTTTTTTTTTTTTACAGAAGATCAGTTTAGTATATATTAGGTAAAGATTTCAACTTTTTGCCCATATAGCAACATCAAGTGAAAAAACTACCATTGGATTACTAATTATAGCATTAAATAGCAATGTACAGCACATTAAAGACAGAGATCCTACAGAATTTTTTTTTTCAAATTAATTAATTTTCTATGCCATTTCCATTTTAACACCAGGTTGTTTTTTTTTTTTCATTTCCAATTCTCTTTATATACAGAAGATCACTTCAGTATATAATTAGCAAAGACCTCATCAGTCTGCGCCCACACAGAAATGCAAAGTATAAAAATACCGTTTCAGTACCAGTCATAGCATCACTTGGCTTTAGACGACACATTAGGGACAGATCCCACATGGGGTGTAAGTACACAGTGACTCCTGTTGCTGATTTAACAATTTGACACTCCTGTTCATGGCGTCAGTAATCTCCCTAGGCTCTAGTCATGAGTTGCCAGGGCTATGGAAGCCTTTAGAGTTCGCTGACTTTGATCTTATTCCGATAGGGTCATAGTCAAAGTGGAGGTTCTCTCCTCCCTTCGGAGAAGGGTACCTCCTTCTTTGATGGCCCCGTTCTTTCCACTGGGATCTCACTCACAGAGATCATTCATTTAGGTCTTTTTTTTTTTTTTCCATGATATCTTGGCTTTCCATGCCTGCTATACTCTCATGGGCTCTTCAGCCAGATCTGAATGCCTTGAGGGCTGATTCTGAGGCCAGAGTGTTGTTTAGGACATCTGCCATCCTATGAGTCTGCTGTGTATCCCACTTCCCATGTTGGATCTTTCTCTCCCTTTTTGATTCTATCAGTTAGTATTAGCAGATACTTGTCTTGTTTGTGTGATCTCTTTGAGTCTTAGACCTATCAGAGCTATCAATTGTGAGCTGAAATTGGTCACTTGGACTAGTGCGATGGCATTGGTACATGCCATCTTGATGGAATTGTGTTGGAATCCCCTGGCACGTTTCTAACTCCACCATTTGCGGCCAGTCCGATTGAGCATGTTCCAAATTGTTCATCTCCTCCCTCTCTTTTTCCACTCCTAGATTTAACAGGGATCACTTTTCAGTTAAAATTTAAACACCTAAGAATAATTGTGTGTTAATTACTGAGTTCAACCAATAGTACTAGAACAACAACAATAACAACAAATACTAAAATGGATAAAGTATTACATTGTACATCTAAAGTCAGGACAGGAGCTGATCAGTTCATTGTTGCTTATAGTGTCCATTTCACTTAACAGGTTTCCCCTTTGGCACTCAGTTGTCACCGATCAGGGAAAACAAATGATATTTTTCTCTTTGGGTCTGGCTTAATTCACTCAGCATGATGTTTTCCAGATTGCTCCATCTTGTTGCAAATGACTGGGTTTCGTTGTTTCTTACTGCTGTATAGTATTCTATGGAGTACATGAGAAACATGTGTGTTTTTAATTGTAATTTTAATTTTCAGTTTTTACACATCATATAACATGTCCAAATCTTGAATATACTATTCAGTGGTAGCTTTAATTAAAACAGAGTTTAGGAAATGAATCAATTTTCATCTATATTATGAGTGCCTTTGCAGGGCCATGAACAAAACACAGTTAAAGGAAGAGGACATTTCCTAAATGGAATTATCTCTACAGGCAAATGTCTTGGGAAAAAAATTGTGAGAAACAGAAAATAGTAATCAGAGAAGGCCTTATAAATGTGCTGACAGTAAAACCCTTCCAACTCTAAGAGGTCTATCATCAATTTATTTGGGTTTCTAAGACCTGAAGTGTTTTTAGTTCTAATATGATGGAAGCAACACAAGTATCCCTAACTTGATGCAGGCCTATGCTGCAGCTTTGGGCCACTTTTCTGTTGTATGTGCAGATGTGCCTATCTGAGGTTGTGCATATGTGTCTGTGCTCCTATTTTTCTCACATCCCCAAAAAGTTCTTGTTAATTTTATCACCTGCTCTTAGTTGCCCATGAGAAGTAATGTTAACACACCAGCTATTCTGATGACTGGGATCACAGTGTGTCAACCCATCACAGAAACCTGTGGTCACCCTTGATGTCATCCAGGACAGGGCAAGGGACAGCAGTAGTCACTAACAAGGTATTAGTCCTTGTTGTCTATTTATCACAGACAATTATAAGTTCCAGAGTATTCTGCTGTCCAGTCTCCAGTACTACCATTATACAATAGCTCATTTCACATTCAATGGCTAACTCAAAGAATGTTGAGAGTATAGCAAATGAAATAAGGGCTCAGAATATTCTAGGGGGCTGACGCCATGGCTCAATAGGTTAATCCTCTGCCTGTTTTGCTAGCATCCCATATGTGTACCAGTTCTAGTCCCGGATGTTCCTCTTTCAATCTAGCTCTCTTCTATGGCCTGGGAAAGCAGTAGAAGATGGCCCAGGGGCTTGGGCCCCTGCACCCACATGGGAGACCAGGAAGAAGCACCTGGTTCTTGGTTTTGGATCAGTGCAGCTCCAGCTGTTGCAGCTTTATGGAGAGTGAGCCAATGGAAGGAAAACCTTTCTCTGTCTCTCCCTGTCACTGTCTGTAACTCTACCTCTCAAATAAATTATTAAAATATTTAAAAAAATCTTAAAAAAGAATATTCCATATAAAATTCCCACTGAAATATATTGAAAGTTAAATATTCATTTTTAAACATATATATTTTTCTGAAAGGTAGAGAGACAGATTTTCCATCTATTTGTTTATTTCCCAAATGCTCCCAACATCTGAGACTGGACCAGGCTGAACCTAGTATCCAGAAACTCTATCTGAGTCTTCAATGAGGGTGGCTAGGGGCCAAGTACTTGGGCCATAATTTGCTGCCTTCCTGAGGATACCTGGGGAGGGGGGCAAGTGCCTGTGGGCCTCTCAGACATAGGAAGAATTTCTGGCACAATCAGGTTGCAAATGTTGTGCAAGCAGGCTGCAAGCTGGAAAGCTTGTTTTCACCTGCTGGCATCTCCCCCATAATAACCTCCTGTTCAGTATGTGTGAGCCTGTACTTCTAACCACAACTTCAATCCTTTACCCAGAACTAGTACAGGAGGGACCTGAGCCCCTAAGGAGAATCTGGCTGACTTCAGTAGACCCCTACTATCTCCATGGGTGGCCCAAGTTCAATCAACATAGAGTATGTGAAGCCCCTGTCCAATGGGCGTCCCCCTAGATTGACCCAATTAAAATGCAGTAATGCCATAAAAACCCTGGGTGTTGGCCAGCACTGCAGCTCACTAGGCTGATCCTCCACCTTGCAGCACTGGCACACCAGGTTCTAGTCCTGGTCAGGGCACCGATCCTGTCCCGGTTGCCCCTCTTCCAAGCTAGCTCTCTGCTGTAGCCAGGGAGTGCAGTGGAGGATGCCCCAAGTGCTTGGGCCCTGCACCCCATGGGAGACCAGGAGAAGCACCTGGCTCCTGCCATAGGAACAGCGCGGTGCACCAGCCGCAGCGCACCAGCCACGGCGGCCATTGGAGGGTGAACCAATGGCAAAAAGGAAGACCATTCTCTCTGTCTCTCTCTCACTGTCCACTCTTCCTGTCCAAAAAAAAAAATCTGGGTGTTTCCTGAAAGCCATTGTCCTGATCTGGCATTCCATCTGGTCTCCTGTTGGACTAGATGCTTTACTGTTGCTTTGCCAATAAAATAAAGATTTTGCATTTTATTTGCAAATTGTTTCCCAGGTTTTTATCTCTATATTAAGCTGAGGAAAAGCACACCTGGAGCTTGCTCAGGTAACCACCCTCCCCTCCAGGACCCATAACACTTCCCAGAAACATTAGCCAAAGTGGATCAGAAGTAAAGCAACTGGGACTTGAACCAATGTTCTGATGTGGGATACTGGCATCACAAGCAGTAACTTAATTCATTATATGATAATGTTGGCCTCTAAGAATATTTAAGTAAACTTGTAAAATAAAATTATTTAAATAAAATCCTAGCAGAATTGAATCTTAGATTATCTGACTTTAATATATTACAGCATGTAATTTATGACATTCAAAACACACAGAGTCATATATTTCCTGGTATTTTCTAAAGCATTTATTTTCAGTGCCACCATAAGAAACTATTTACTATAGAGAGAAGAAAAATTCCTCAACCCAAATCCAAAATCTAGAAATATGTACACCTTTGCCACAATCTGTACAAATTTACACTAGTTCCTAATTTACCCAATAAAACATGACTAATAAAGTTGAGGAGATAGATGGTGATTTGTGGAAAAGACTTTTACATAATTAAGTCCAAGGAGAGTTACAAGCCAGACCTCCACTTCTAAAATTAAGTTGTTTACTCAGACTTAGAAAACTATGAACTAACAAATATACAGATAGCTGGCTGGTGCCTGGTATTTTCTTGAGTCTATTTTTTTAAGCCTGCTGCCATGGAAGATTCTGGTCACTTGCTACTTTCAAGGCCAAAAAAAGAAAAGCAGCATACAAGAGCTGACCATTTCCCCAGGTCATGCTTACTTTATGTACATTTATAGATATTTAAGTGCTAGATAAAAGTCTTGTCATAAAATTTCCAGTACTACCATTTTAAAGACATTTATCTTTCCTATTGAGCTACCAAAAATTAATGATGATTTTCAAGCATTAATAGTGAAAACTTATCTGCAAGATATACTGCAGAGAAAGATTCATTGAAATACTGATTTTCAATAAAGGGACTGATATAAACTTTAGGTATAATGCCTGGGAGAAACTGAAACATAGGGCTTCACTCCCTAGGAAATAAAATGATCATTTACTTGGTCTCAAGGGCTACTAAGTCATTGAAAAGGGCTGTACAAACCATGGCTTTTGATAATTAAAAACTATTTTACCATTCTATCTTGTGCAAGATCTTCACAGCTGTGACATGGTTTAAGTTCCATAATGTATCATCAAGAAGAGCTCACCCAAAGCAAAAATCAAATTCGACCATCCAAATTTGTCCATAAGACATCTTTCCATAACATATATCTTAGCCTGATAATCATTATATTGTAATTTTTGGAAGGGTCTTTTTCCTACTTAAGAGAACCCTCCTTTGAGCAGATTCTGCTTTCTACATTTGCACCTTGGTGATGTTCTGAGTGCTGCTTCCTGCTGGTGAGACATCCTACAGCACTCTGGTGGAGCTGTCCTGACACTGTGGGACACTTCATAGGGGTCAACTCAGAGTGCAAGTTAGTGTTCAGGGAGAAGCCTGACTAGCTCCTGACTGCTCAGTGCAATCAGAGGGTCCAGTTTCTGGTTGACGTCCACAGGAATATGATGATAACCTGATCCCTTGCACAGCTTCTCTGGGAGCCAGTGGAGTGTGTAATGCTCTGCCCATGTCTCCTGCAGGCTCTGGCTGAAGGTCTGCAGCTATCACTTGATTGTGAGCCTCTTGGTGTGGAGGAACATGGAGATGATGGACTCAGTGGTGGCGATCTTGCATATCATGGGGGTGGCCCAGGTGTAAAAGGGATGCCTGGGGTTGCACCATGGCAGCCAGGACTTGCCTGGGCTCCCTCCCAGGTGAGAGAGCTGAGAGGGAGTGAAGCTCTGATGGCTACTGCCCTTGCCACTTCTTTGGAGTAAAAAAAAAAAATATTTTCAAGACAAGAGTTGATGGGAGAGGGGAAGAGGAGGGACAGCAGCCTGGGAGCCCCTCAGCCACCTCTGCCTCTAGCTCTTTAACCTTTCAAACCTCAACATAAACAATATGTAAGTATCTTGTGCCCTGAATGACTTCCATCTGCCCAGCTGAATCAGTGAAATATCTCATGGCAGCCAAGTGTTAGTGCTCTCCCAATGTACAGCTGACATTGGAAAACATTCTAACCACACAGGGTACTGTTTCACAGTTTGCATTTGTCAATAAGAGTGACAAAATAAATAAAATATTTGCATTTATTATTCAAGTAGAAATGTGATAACTTTATTACCAGAAATGGTTTTATAAATTATTAATGCAGTATATAAATGTCTGAAATGTAGGTATAGGTCAGAGAAGGATCAACCCCAGTTAGAAAACAAAGAAAATGTTGAAATTACTAACTTGTACTTTAAAAATAATATTATTGAAATATACATAAATAATGAGTCTTGGAAAAATATGATACAATTATGGGGACACAGTATGTTACTACATCATGACTAGAATCTATTGTTAAGCTGACAGCATACTTTGCAGATGTTTCCTATGCATAGTCAGATATTTTTATGTAACTGGGATTATATTAGAAAAACACATTTTTTTTTTGGACAGGCAGAGTGGACAGTGAGAGAGAGAGACAGAAAGAAAGGTCTTCCTTTGCCATTGGTTCACCCTCCAATGGCTGCTGCATCCCAAACGCTGCGGCCAGTGCACCACACTGATCCGAAGCCAGGAGCCAGGTGCTTCTCCTGGTCTCCCATGCAGGTGTAGGACCCAAGCCCTTGGGCCATCCTCCACTGCCTTCCTGGGCCACAGCAGAGAGCTGGACATGAAGAGGAGTGACCAAGACAGAATCCGGCACCCCGACCAGGACTAGAACTCCAGGGTGGCGGTGCCACAGGCAGAGGATTAGCCTATTGAGCCACAGCACCAACAAACTTACCTAAATCTTAAATGTAGATGACCATACATCTCAAAACACTGCAAAAATCTAACAGCAGTTGCTGTTAACCACGGAGTTCATGTATTTGATTACTAGAGACACAATGGCAACTAATTTCAGATATAGGAATTCATATAAATGTTGTTTATTATTCAAGCTTCTGAAATTTTCTGATTTATCATTTAAGAAATACCTCACATAATTTCATGATTAGGTTTCTGTTTCAGGATTTCACCTGCCATATTCCTCCCATTGCCGGTAGCAGAGAGTAGTGTTCTTCACTTAAGTAGCTCCTTGCTATAGATTATATATTTAATTCCTAGTTGTCTGGTATCTCTTACAATTTATCAGAGAAAAGCCATGTCCATTTTGGAGATGGAGGGACTTAAATAGAGGCTAAAACTATAAAGTATGGAAACATTTATTCTCTTTGTTTATCCTTATATAATCAATGAAAAATTAATCTTATTGAAAATGTTTTTATATATTACCATTTAAAATGCCCACAGAATGCTGGAAGTTGTAGGCACAATATCGTGGGATATTGCAAAAGTACAGTTCTCATAATTTGGTGGATTCCAAGCTGGCTGAATTGAGAAAAGATGTGCTGCTTTACGCTAGGAGAAAATAGCAGAAAAAAGTGGAGGGATTGTGTTCCCAGTGGAAGTTGGAGACAAAACTGCAGTGGAAATTCTGCAGATGCAAAAGTGACACTATAGCACAGTGCAGAAGTTACACAATGAGCACAGACACAATATAGGATCCCACAGCCATGAGCAACAGGACATTGCCAGCTTTGGAGAGTGAGGTGAGAGCAGGCTCTATGCAGCAGCTTGTGCCTCTCATGATATTGCCAGAGGGAGAGCTTGTGCCTCTCATGATATTGCCAGAGAGTCCATCCTGGGATTGTAGTAGCAGCAGGGTACCCTTCTAACACAGTGAAGACAAAGGGCATTTCTTTATCCCTATCCCCCAACAAGGGCACCCAGTGGGAGGAAGGTGCCATTTTGACAACAGAAGTGGATGCAGCAGTACTTGTATGTACCTGTAAGCCCAGGAGGTTACCAGAGGGGAAAATCCATATTCCTCACAGACTTTGATTCTGGCTGGGGGCTGAACACCCACATAGGATTGTGAGATGCCCCTAGCCTCTCAATATAGTAAAGGTTCTAATGCTAAAAATGCCAAGGAGGATCACCCACAGGCTCTGGGAACATCTCTACTCTCTCTGGATGGGAAATGAAGAATAGGTTTTTTGAAAAAATAAACAAAATTGATACACCATTGGCCCAAATAACCAAAACAAAGAGGGAAAAGAAACAAATCAATGAAATCAGAAATGAAAAAGGAGCTGTAACAACAAACACCATAGAAACAAAAAGAATAATCAGGAGTTATTGTGGCAAGTGGTATGCCAGCAAATTGGAAAATCTAGCAGAATTGGATAGATTTCTCTACACATACAATCTACCAAAATTGAGTCATGAGGACATACAAAATCTAACAGACTTAACAAATTGACAAATTGATGTAAAAAATTGACACTCTTGTTTATGGCATCAGTAATCACCCCAGGCTCTTGTCAATTTCTTAAGTCAACAATAGGAGTCACTGTGCACTTACACCTCATGTAGGATCTCTGTCCTTAATGTGCTGTACATTGTGATTTAATGCTAAAACTAGTACTCAAACAGTATTTTTCACTTTGTGTGTCTATGTGGATGCAAACTGTTGAAGTCTTTACTTAATATATGCTAAACTGATCTTCTGTATATAAAGAGAATTGAAAATGAATCTTGATGTGAATGGAAGGGGAGAGGGAGTGGGAAAGGGAAGGGTTGTGGGTGGGAGGGAAGCTATGGGGCGGGGGAAGCCATTGTAATCCTGAAGCTGTACTTTGGAAATTTATATTCATTAAATAAAAGTTAAAAAATAGAAAATCTAACAGACTAATAACCCAGATTGAGATTGAGTCCATACTATAGACCCTCACAATAAGGAAATTCCAGGGCCAGTTGGCTTCACTGATGAATTCTGCTAGACATTTAAAGAAGTACTTCCAATTCTTAAGCTATTCAAAACATTCGAAAGGGAGGGAATCCTCCCAAACTCCTTCTATGAAGCCAGAATCACCTTATTTCCTAAACCAGAAAAAGACATAACAGAGAACTACAGACCTATATTCCTAATGAACATAGACGCAAAAATCCTCAAAAAATACTAACCAATCAAATCCAATAACATATCAGAAAAATGGACCTGGACCAAGTGGAACTAAAGGCTAACATGCAAGGATGGTTCAACATTCATAAATCAATAAATGTGATTGATCACATTAACAAACTGAAACAAAAAAAAAGATTATCTTAACAGTGGCAGAGAAAGCACTTGATAAAATACAACATCACTTCATGATGAAAACCTTCAATGAATTGTAGATAGAAGGAACATTCCTCAAGACAATTAAGGCAATTTATGACAAACCCACAGCCAGCATTCTACTGAATGGGGAAAAGCTGGAAGTATTCCCCCTAAGATACAGAACCAGACAAAGATGCGCACTCTCATGATTGCTATTCAATATAGTCCTGGAAGTTTTAGCCAATGCCATTAGGAAGAAAAATAAATCAAAAGGATTACAAATTGGAAGGGAGGAAGTTATATTATCCCTATTTGCAGATCATATGATTCTAAATATAATAGAACCAAAATACTCCACTAAGAGATTATTGGAAGTCATTAAAAAGTTTGGGAAAGTGGCAGTATATACAATTAGCACACAAAAATCAATAGCTTTTGTATACAAAAAAATGCCATGGCTGAGAAAGAAGTCTTAAGACCAGTCCCATTCACAGAGAGAATTCTATTGTAGTGGAATGAGAAGGCCATGCCAAGGTGGCCACTGGCAAGCGAGCGTCAGTTAGTCAGGAATGGCTTTGAAACTGCCTAGCAACAGGCTGTGATTGGATGGCTCTGGAAACTGCCTGGCGACAGGCTGTGATTGGATGGATTTGAAACTGCCTGGCGACAGGCTGTGATTGGATGGCTCTGGAAACTGCCTGGCAACAGGCTGTGATTGGATGGATTTGAAACTGCCTGGCGACAGGCTGTGATTGGATGGCTGTAGAAACTGCCTGGCAACAGGCTGTGATTGGTTGGGGTATGGACCGCCCCTTGACCAGATTGGCTGGTCTTGGCTATATAAGCTGTTGTACCAACTGTAATAAATGAGTCTGCAGGCTGCTCGCCTCAAGCCTGCTCTCACCGGACTCCCGGGGTCTGTGTGTTGACTCCGCGCCTCTTGCCCCCACCACGCTGCTCTTCTCAGAAACGAACCCACTGCAACATTGTGGAGAAATCAACAACAACATTCTATGACTGATAATTTTTTTTAAAATAATGAAAAAATAGAAGAAGACACAAAAAACTGAAGCATTTTCCATGTTCATGGATTGGAAAAATCAGTATCATCAGAGTGTACATTCTACCAAAAGCAATTTACAGAATCAGTGAGCTCCCAATCAAAATAACAAGGACATTCTCATCTGACCTAGAAAAAACAATGTTAAAGTTATATGGAAACACTATAGACCCTGAATAGCCACAGCAATCTTACACATAAAACCAAATCTGGAGGCACCATGAAATCAGATTTCGAGACACACTACTGGGAGTTATAATCGAAACAACCTGGTACTGGCAAAAAAAAAAAATATGAGTAGACCAATGAAACCGCATAGAAACTCCAGATTAATCCATGCATCTACAACCAACATATTTTTCACAAAAGAGCTAAAATCAATCCCTGCATCAAGGACAGTCTCTCCACCCTCACCTTAAACAAAAATCCAGTCAAAATGATTCAAATACCTTAATCTATAACCCAATACCATCAAATTATTCTAGGAAAATTTCAGATAAACTTTGCAAGACTTTAGCATAGGCAAAGACTTTAATTTTTTTAACTTTTATTTAATAAATATAAATTTCCAATGTACAGCTCAAGGATTACAGTGGCTTTTTGCCCTATAACTTCCCTCCCACCTGCAACCCTCCCATATCCTGCTCCCTCTCCCATTCCATTCACATCAAGATTCATTTTCAATTATCTTTATATACAGAAGATCAATTTAGTATATACTAAGTAAAGATTTCAACAGTTTGCAACCACACAGAAACACAAAGTGTAAAGTATTGTTTGAGTACTAGTTATAGCATTAATTCACAGTGTACAACATATTAAGGACAGAGATCCTACATGAGGAGTAGGTGCACAGTGAATCCTGTTGCTGACTTAACAAATTGACATCCTTGTTTATGGCATTAATAATAACCCGAGGCTCTTGCTATGAGTTGCCAAGGCTATGGAAGCCTTTTGACTTTGCCAACTCCAATCATACTTAGACAAGGTCATAGTCAAATAGTCAAAGTGGTAGTTCTGTCCTCCCTTCAGAGAAAGGTACCTCCTTCTTTGATGGCCCATTCTTTCCACTGGGATCTCACTCGCAGAGATCTTTCATTTAGGTGTTTTTTTTGTTTTATTTTGTATTGTTTTTTTGCCAGAGTGTCTTGGCTTTCCATGCCTAAAATACTCTCATGGGCTCTTCAGCCAGATCTGAATGCTTAAAGGGTGATGCTGAGGCAGAGTGCTGTTTAGGACATCTGCCATTCAAAGAATGTAATTTTTATCCCTCAAAGCTCCCTGTCTGTGATTATGAGGAATTATTATAATTGAATGACTATGAATATGAATTATGGTAATAAAATAATGGCTAATAAGTTTTGAACCATTAACAAAGGGCAGATTTTGTTCTAGGGGCTTGGGAGGTATACAACAATTGCATTTTCACAATGACCCCATAAGGAAGAAACTATAACCTTTTTATGTTTTGAAAAAAGAGTGCAGGTGCTGCGGCTCATTTGTTTAATCCTCCGCCTGCTGCACCAGCATCTGATATGGGTGCCAGGTTCTAGTCCTGGTTGCTCCTCTTCCAGTCAAACTCTCTGCTGTGGCCTAGGAGGGTGGTGGAAGATAGCCCATGTGCTTGGGCCACTGCACCCACCTGGGAGACCAGGAGGAAGCACCTGGCTCCTGGGTTCAGATTGGTGTAGCTCTGGCTGTAGCAGCCATTTGGGGGGTGAACCAATGAAAGGAAGACCTTTCTCTTTCTCTCTCTCTCTCTCTCTCTCTCTCTCTCTCTCTCTAACTGTATCTGTCAAATAAAAAAAAGAAAAAGAAAAAAGAAACTGAGGCCTACGGTGTTTAAATAGAATGTGATGGTCACAACTGATTTTTTTTTTTTTACTCCAAAGAAAAACTATTGATCATAATGCATTTGAGCATGGGGTTTAGAGGCTTACAGATCTGGTGTTATGCCTTATCCCTTTAAGTGCAGCCACAGTCATTTATCATTTGTTTTCCACAATTGGTGGAGAAATATAAATTTAAAGAACTATATTGCTCTTCTTTATCTACTCTGACAATGTTTTGACTTACTGGGATTTTAGGTAGTAGTTAATGGATAGATACTGACAAATGGGTGAGTGGATGAAGACCTTCAGCTTTGTTATCTTCTGCCACAAGATAACCCAAAAATGCCTAAACAAGTTGAAAGTCTCCTTTCTGGGAGTCACAATAAGCATATGCAATAGTAAACACTAGACTTTAACCCTAACCGCAGAAGATTACAAGGGGATTCTACACTTTACAAACATAATGGAAAGATTAATTTGATTTCTCATTCTTTTGTCTTTTTCTATGTATTCAGTATAATTTTAAAATTTTCCCTTCATTATTTTAAAATGTTTTTTCAATTATTTTTAATTTGCATTAATATAAAAAGAACAGATTTAATACACTTCTGAGGTATAATTCTAGTGAGATAACCATACTTCACTCCCATCTTTCTCTCCATCAACCAATGCTCCTTCTTCCCTTCTTTTTTATTTAATCTTTGCAAAAGCTTAATTTTAGTCCATTGTATAATGACAGATTTAATGCACCACTAACAATGGTAAGTTAAAGGTAGAAAGATCACAGTTTCACAGAAGTATAAACAAGGGCTAAAAACACCAAATCACAAGATGCCCATTTCATTCCCACACATCTTTTGTGCTTTATAATTACTACCATATATCAGAGAAAATATAATATTTGTCTTTGGCATACTGGATGATTTCATTAAGCATAATTGTATCCAGCTGAATCCAATTCTTTCCAAAACACAGAATTTCATTAATTTTTATGGCTGAGTAGTATTCAATCATGTATATATACTAAAAATCTTTTTTGAAGATTTATTTATTTATTTATTTATTTATTTGAAAGTCTGAATTTTGTAGGGTAAGGGAGAGAGAGAGAGAGAGAGAGAGAGAGAGAGAGAGAGAGAGAGAGGGAGGGAGGGAGAGAGAGAGATTCTTTCTGCTGGTTCACTCCTCAAATGGCCACAGCAGTCAGGGCTGGGCCAGACTGGAGCCAGGGGCTTCTTCCAAGTCTCCCACATGGGTTCTGGAGCCCAAGAACACTGGACATTTTCCATTATTTTTCCATGTGCATTTACAAGGAGCTGCATCAGAAGTGGAACATCAAGGACTAGAACAGGTGCCAATATGCGATACCAGCCCTGCAGATGCAAGTTGAACCTGCTACAGCATAGCTCTAGCCCCAACATTTTCTTCATTGAGTCATCAATTGATGGACATCTGTGTTGATTCCATGTGTCAGCTATCTGAGAACTAATGTGCAATGAACATGAGGGTTCTTTCATAGGGTGATTTAATTTCATTTGGGTAAATTCCCAAAGGATGCATGACTGGACCATATGGTAGATCTATTTTCAGATTTCTGAGTAATCTCTCGATTATCTTCCATAATGATTATGCTCATTTACATTACCATCAACAGTGTATTAAGGTAGTATTTTCCATGCATCCTAACCAGCATTTATTATTTTACTGATTTTTGGATGGTTACCATTGTAACTGGGTGGGGAAATACCTAATATGGTTTTTATTTAAATTTCCCTGATGGCTACTACTTCTGAGCATTTTTTCATTTGTTATATTTCATCCTTTGAAAAAATGCCTGTTCATGTCCTTTACCCATTTCTTAACTGTATTGTTTTGTTGTTGTTGAGATTTTGAGCTCTTTATAGATTCTGAATATTAACTGTTTATCAATTTCATAGTTCACAAATATTTCATCTCATTCTGTCAGTTGCTTCTTCACTGTGTTAAGCTTTTATTTTATAGTGCAAAGGCTTCGTAGCTTGATGTAATCCCATTTTTCTATGTGGGCTTTGATTGCCTGTGCTTATGGGGTCTTTTCCAAGAGTCCTTTGCATATGTTAATGTCGTGCACAATTTTCACATTATTTTCCTCTAGTAACTTTATGGTATCAGGTCATAGATGTAGATCTTTGATCCACTTTGAATTACACTTTTTGTGTAAGATGTAAGGTAAGTGTATTATACTTCTGCATGTGGATATCCAATTTTTCCAGCACCATTTGTTGAAGAGACTGTCCTTTCTCCAGGGATTGATTTTAGCTCCTTTGTCAAAGTTTGGTGTAAATGCATGGATTAATTTCTAGGGTTTCTATTCTGTTCCATTGGACTGCATGTCAATTTATTTTGCCAGCACCAAGCTATTTGATTGTAACTGCCCTGTAGTATGTCTCAAAATCTGGTATTGAGATGCCTCTGGTTTTGTTTTTTTGTTGTTGTTGTTGTTTAAGATTGCATTAGCTGCTCCAGGTGCCTTGTGTTTCCATGTGAATTTTAGCATCATTTTTTCTAGATCTGAGAATATTATTGGTATTTTGATTAGGATTGCATTGAAATCTAAATTGTTTTGGGTAATATGGACACTTTGAGTATCTTAATTCTTCCAAATCACAAACATAGATGACTTTTAATGTATTATTGTGCCTTCTTCATTTCTTTAATGTTTTGTAATTTTGGCTGTAGAGATCTTTCAAACCTTTGATTAAATTTACTCCAAGGTATTTAATGTTTTTTAATTATTGAAAGTTGTACTGAAGTTACTTAGCCATGGCATTGTCTAGGTATAAGAAGGCTACTGATTTTTTTGTGTGTTGTTCTTATAACCTGCAACTTTACCAACTTACTCTCTTATGAGTTCCAATATTCTTCAGTGAAGTCTTTTGGTTCCTTTATATATAAGATCATGAAATCTACAAACAAGGATAATTTGATTTTCTCCTTTACACATCATATATCTTTGATTTCTTTCTTCTTTTTTGCCTAGTGGCTCTGGTTAAACATTCAGGACTATATTGAATAGCACTTGTGAAAGTGGGCATCCTTCTCTGGTTCTGGACCCCAGTGGAAATGCTTCTGCCTTTTCTTCATTCAGTACAATGCTGGCTATAGGTTTGTCTATAATTCCTTGATTGTGTTGAGAAATGAATACTCCTCTATATCCAATTTGCTTAAGAATTTTATAATGATGATATATTTTATCAAATGCTTTCTTTGAATGTATTGAAATAATCATGGGTTTATTCTTCAGCTTAATGTGATGTACTGCATTTATTTATTTGCATATGTTGAAACATTCCTGCATACCAGAGATAAATCCCACTTGGTCCAGGTGAATGATGATTCTGATGTGTTTTTGGATTCGATTAGCTTACCTTTTATAGAAGATTTCTGTATCTGTGTTTATCAGGAATATTGGCTTATCTTTTTCTTGTTTTTGACTTAAGGTGATGTTGGTTTCATGGTAGAAATTTGGGAGGATTCCTTCCCTTTCAGTTGTTGTAGAAGTTTCAGAATTAGAATTAGAATTAGAATTAGAATTAGAATTAGAATTAGAATTAGAATTAGAATTAGAATTAGTTCTTCTTTAAAAGTCTTGTGGATTCTACAGTGAAGCCATCTGGTCCTGGGCTTTTCTTTGTTGGGAGGGTCTTTATTACTGATTCAGTATCCATCTTGCTTATTGGCCTGTTTAAGTTTCTGTGTCTTTGTAACTCAATTTTGATAGATTGTATGCTTCTAGAGATCTATGCATTTCTTGTAGATTTTTCCAAACTGTTGGCATATAGCTGTTTGCAGTAATTCCTGATGATTCTTTTTATTCCTGTGGTCCCTGTTGTAACATTTTTTTCCTTTTTTAAAAGATTTTTTTATTTACTTGAAAGTAAGAATTACACAGAGAAAGAAGGAGAAGCAGAGATAAAGAGAAGCCTTCCATTGCTGGTTCACTCTCCAGTTGGCTGTAATGGCTGGAGTTTTGTTGATCTGAATCCAGGAGCCAGGAAAGTGTTATGAGTCTCTCATGCAGGTGGAGGGGCCCAAGGACTTGGGCCACCTTCTACTGCTTTCCCAGGACACAGTGAAAAGCTGGATCATAAGTGGAGCATCTGGGTCTTAAACCAGTACCCCTATGGGATGCCAGCACTTCAGGCAGTGTCTTTATCCACTGTGCCACAGACTGGTCCCAACATCATTTTTTTCATCTCTGATTTTGTTAATTTTGGTCTTCTCCCTTGTTTGTTTAGGTAAACCAGAGATGTATGAATTTTACTTATTTTTCAAAACACTATTTCTTCATTTCATCGATTTTTTTGCAGTATTACATAATGACCAAATATCTCTCTTTTGAGTTTCTTTATTCTTTTTAAAGATTTATTTATTTATTTGAAAGTCAGAGTTACACAAAGAGAGAAGGAGAGGCAGAGAAAGAGGTCTTCCATCTCCTGGTTCACTCCCCATTGGCAGCAATGGCTGGAGCTGCGCCAATCTGAAACCAGGAGCAGGAACATCTTCTGGGTCTCCTATATGGGTGCAGGAGCTCAAGGACTTGGGCCATCTTCTACTATTTTCCAAGGCCATAGCAGAGAGCTGGATCAGAAGAGGAGCAGTCAGGACATGAACCAGCACCTACATGGGATGCTGGCGCTGCAGGCAGTGGCCTTACCAGCTATGCCACAGCACTGGACCCAACAGTTTCTGTCTTAAAGTCTATTATCTTTGGCTTAGTGCCCACACAACTGGACACATGCCAAGTAGGGCTCCAGAGACTCACTGCTGGCAGACCATTGGGCTGAGGGCAAACACTCTTCCTCCCTTCCACTTCCGACATGCTGCTAGCTTAGTGTGTGTATGTGCAGTAACACCATGTCTGCTCCACTGTTAGCCATTGTGCCTTGTGCCCAGAAGGCTGCCACTGTGGTAATTTTCCTTCATGGATTGGGAGATACTGGGAATGGATGGGCGGAAGCCTTTGCAGGTGTCACAAGTTCACATACCAAATGTATCAGCTTGCATACACCTGTTATGCCTGTTACATTACATATAAACATGGATATGCCTTCTTGGTTTGATAATATTGGACATTGATCAGACTCACAGGAGGATGAATCTGGAATTAAACAGGCAGCAGAAAATGTAAAGGCTTTGATAGATCAAGCAGTGACAAGTGTCATCCCCTCTAACAGAATTATTTTGGAAGTAATTTCTCAGGGAACAACTTCGTATTTATATACTGCTGTTACCACATAGCAGAAACTGGAGGGTGTCACTGCACTCAGTTGCTGGCTTCCACTTCGGACTTCATTTACAAGGGGTGCTAACAGGGATATTTCTATTCTCCAGTGCCATGGAGATTGCAACCCTTAGGTCCACTAATGTTTGGTTTTCTTACTATGGAAAAACTAAACACATTGCTAAATCTAGCCAGTGTAACCTTTAAGACCTATGAAGGCATGAGGCACAGTTCCTGTCAGCAGGAAATGATGGATGTCAGGCAATTCATTGATAAAATCCTACCTCTGATTGATTTGAGTCATTAAGAAACCTTGTGTAGCAGTACACCAGTATCATTGTTGTACAGTGTAATGCTTTTCCTGTGCTCAGCCTTGAAACTTCTATTTGCACTGTTAAAATGTTTCACAATTACACACCTATGACAATGACTAAATAATGTCTCCTCATAGGAAATACATATTTCAGTTTCTACACATGTATTTGTAAAATATGATCCAAAATATACTTTTATTAATATAGGTGAAGCATCTAGCTTCTTTTTCTTAACTGGAATTTAGCAAAATAATAATGTATTTCAGTCAGATTTTTTATTACATTATTTGAAATTTAACAGTATGCTTAAGGAAAATTTATGTAGGTGTGAATGAGCAGTTAAGATATAAGAAATTTTAGCATAGTGTGACTTAGTCTATAAATTTGTTCAAAAGTTGCTTAGTCATCATGCACTCTCTGGTATCTTTACATATGCACTCATGTGTGATGATTGTAATACCTAAGAGGGAGAAGGTATTACATTATTCCTAATAATAGAGATATGCTTTTATGTGTCAGTAAGGAGTAATATTGCTCTTGAAGTAATGACCTTTTTATTTGGGGGCCAGACTTTTCCCTGATATCAAGAAAAAAAAAACAATATTTTTTTCCTAATTGTCCTTCATAGCATACCAAATACTGCTTTCCTGCCATAGAATCTACTGTCAACAATGCTGTAATTTGACATTATGAATCATAGACATATGGTATTGAAAATCTATTTGCACTTTAAGAGAAAATAACCACTACTTAAACCTTTCTGTATAATATTTCAAATAACCTTACATTAGTCTAAACTTAGACCTGTTAAGTGATTAGAATCTTCAATCCAGGTAATAAGTCATTCTGTGATTTTATTTTTCTATATATAATTCAAAGAATAATTAGGTCCTATTCTAGTATATTCTGAAGTAGTTGAGACCAATCTTAAAAACTAATTTCTGAGATAATTTCACCTCCTGGTAGCATAGTTTGTTTTCTGTACATTTGTTTCAAACCAGATACTGTAGGAAATGATCAGCCCATTCAAGAAATGTTTTTATGTACTAGTAAACTTAGGTTTTCATTTTGTCAAATGATTTTAATGATTAGTTTTCTGTGCAGACATAGAAACAGCAATCACTCAATTTTATATAGTCAAAACTCCAGATTACTGACAAAATGATTGAAAACAAGTTTATGGATAATAAACATTAATTAGAACCATGTTCTGTGGTATAGTTACCACAGTTTAATATGTAGCAAAAATGGATGCTTAACATTTCTGAGGCATGTTAATTTTTCTGCTGTATACCAACTGAGCAAATGATGTTAAGAATGTATCTTTAGGCCGGCGCCGTGGCTTAACAGGCTAATCCTCTGCCTTGCAGCGTCAGCACATCGGGTTCTAATCCCGGTTGGGGCGCTGGATTCTATCCAGGTTGCCCCTCTTCCAGGCCAGCTCTCTGCTATGGCCCGGGAAGCCAGTGGAGGTTGGCCCAAGTGCTTGGGCCCTGCACCCACATGGGAGACCAGGAGAAGCACCTGGCTCCTGGCTTCAGATCAGTGAGATGCGCTGGCTGCAGCGGCCATTGGAGGGTGAACCAACAGCAAAAAGAAAGACCTTTCTCTCTGTCTCTCTCTCTCTCACTATCCTCTCTGCCTGTCAAAAAAAAAAAGAATGTATCTTTATAAATGAGTGCTAATTGGTAATGAAAATAATTTAGTAATAGACTATAGAGGATATTAATAATGAAGCCATATGTTTAGGTCTGGTTTGAAAACCTTTTACTGAGTCATTTTGCTTTGCCTTAAAGAACAAAATCTTCTGTTTCAGTTATATAAATCAGCAAGATCTTATTTATGGCAAGAAATATTCTGTTGAAATGTGCTGTAATGTGGGAAATGTAAATGTTTTCCACAGTTTCTATTTATGTGAAATAAAATTTAATTCTGAAAAAAGTATATTTTGTCTATTATTAGGATAGGTGCTCCTGTCTATTTTTTATTCCCATTATCATAGAATATTTTTTCCATTCTATCACTTTTAATCTGTGTATATCTTTGTTGGTGTGGTGTGTTTCTTGTATGCAACATATAAATGAGTCTTTGTTTTTAATCCATTCAACTAGTCTGTATCTTATTTGGAGAGTTTATTCCACTTACATTCAAGATTGTTATTGATGAGTAATGACTTGTTCTTGCCATTTTTTCCACAAATACTCATACTGGTTTTTTTTTAATTTTTTTAAATTTTTTTTGACAGGCAGAGTGGATATTGAGAGAGAGACAGAGAGAAAGGTCTTCCTTTTGCCGTTGGTTCACCCTCCAATGGCCGCCGCATTGTTAGGTTTTCTGCCTCCCATTATTTTATGATGCTGATTATCTTTCTCTGCTTCTGTGTTATGTGCAGTTTTAAGTATCACTTGTAAGGCAACATGTTTTTAAATTTTTGTGTTTTTTTTGGAAAGTATTAACCTTCATTTATAAATGAGAGCTGAGCTAAGTACAGTATTCTATCCCTATGGTTTTGTTTTTCTTTAAGGATTTGGACTATGTCTCTCCTTTCTATCCTTTTCTGTAGGATTTTTGATGAGAAACCTGCTATCAATCTGGAGCTCCTTTAAAGATAATCTGGCATTTCTGTTTTGTGCTTTTGTTTTTAATTTGACTGGCAGATTTGAGACAGTGAGAGAGAGAGAGAGAGACAGAGAGAAAGGTCTTCCCTCTGTTGGTTCACTCCTCAAATGGCTGTCACAGCATGCTGTGACAATCCGAAGCCAGGAGCCAGGTCCTTCCTCCTGGTCTCCCATGTGGGTACAGGGGCCCAAGCACCTGGGCCATCTTCCACTGTCTTCCCAGGCCACAGCAGAGAGCTGGACTGAAAGAGGAGCGACCGGGACAACCAGTGCCCCAACTGGGACTAGAACCCAGAGTACCGGTGCTGTAGGCAAAGGATTAGCCTAGTGAGCCCTGGCACCAGCCTGTAATTGCAAGTTAGAAGTCACTAATCCAGCATTTTATATGCTTCCATTGTGAAGATTGGTAAGTGCTTTTCTATTATTACACAGGGAAACAGCTTTATTTGACTCCTGTATTTGTATTTGTTCTAATAGACAGCCTAGTTATTGGCCTTGAACTTGTTTAGTCTTGGTTTTCAGCTTTTCTAAAGTAGACCTGAATAAATGTAAGGTTTTCCATTAGGCATTATTAAATTTGAAGGTCTGAAACTCCAATATTTCAATCCCCTTAACATCAAACCAGGGCTATTTAACATACTTTTTGATATGATGGTCTAAAATTAGCATTAGGGGGGTCATCACTGTGGCATAGCCAGTAACTGCAGCCTGCAGTGCCAGCATCCCATATGGGTACTGCTTTGAATTTCAGCTGCTCCACTTCCAATCCAGCTCCCTGCTATGGCTTGGCAAAGCATTAGAAGATGGCCAAAGTCCTTGGGCCACTGCACCTGCATGGGAGACCCAGAAGAAGTTCCTGGCTCCTGCCTTCAGATTGGCATAGCTCCAGCCATTTCAGCCAGCTGGGAGTAAACCAGCAGAGGGGAGACTTTTCTCTCTATGCCTCTTCTTCTTTTGTATGTAACTCTGGCTTTCAAGTAAATTAATTGATTTTTAAAATCCTTTAAAAATAAAATAAAATAAGGATTACTGCAGTGTGTGATTCTTAATTATAAAGTACAGCGTTTGAGTGTTTCACTTACATGACTATGATGTTAATAATATATTAACAATGTTTTACTTGGGTTAGAACTTAGATAAACTTCAAACCAAATAATCTGAAATATATTTTTACATTCCACCCCAGGATCAGCTACTCTCTGGTGAACCTCATGTAGTTTCACTCCATCGATGCTCAGTCTATCTCACCCTCAAGGGCTTGTGGGGACTTTACATATCCAGCTCTCAAGTTTTCATCTGTTCAGTTACATTTATTCCAGTTTCTTCTTTGGAAAGTTCTTGCTGTCCTCAGATATGGTGACTACTGCATCTCAATAGCAGCAGGTATTGACTGTAATCCAGCTCATTGTATTGTTGAAAGGTAATTTTTCCCAGCAAGAACACATACAACTATAGTGACTGCTTGTCAAATTTTCTTTTCTTGGTGATCTCAATGTTTTATTGCCTGATATTCACCTGACATCTTCTCACAAGCTTTCAAACACTCCTCAATGCTTTTGCTGTTTTTTAGTGCCAAGAGATTTTAACTAGGTATTGAAAGTAAAATTACCTAATTGTATTTCTACATTCATGTTTTTGGCCCACTGAGAATATATCCTGATATTTCATATGACAAAAATGCATTTTAGTAACTCATTTTGATATAATTTCTAATTTTGGAAGTCTATCCATTTTCAGATTGATTTGAAAGGCAGAACAATAGAGATAGGGAGAGGTGGAGAGATTTTACTTCTACTTGCTCACTGCCCAAATAGCTACAACATCCATGTCTGGGCCAGGCTGAAGCCAGGAGCCAGATATTACATCCTGGTCTCCTACATTGGTGGCAGAGGCCAAGTAATTGGGTTACCTCCCACTGCTTTCTCAGGCACATTATCAAGACACTATATTGGAAGCAGAACAATCAGAACTTGGAGAGGCATTCCAGTGAAGAATACTGCTACCACGAACAGATGCATAACCTGGTGTGGCACAATGCCAGACCTTCTTATAAAGTTAAGATTCAGTTATGTGGAAGCCAAAGTAAGAGAGAGCAAGCTATCACTTTTATTAGTTTTACCTAAATAGTTGCTTATCACAGAATAATATAATACAAATATTTCTATTACTTATTTCTCTATTTTTACATTTTATATAACTCACAAAATAGTGATTGTATAAAAATTCACAGCAAGTTACCAAAGCATACAATTTCCAAAGCTGTTTTGTTACATTCAGTTTCCAAAGGATGCCCTCATCTCAATAGTTAAAATGCAGACATTATGTGGTATTTCATTACCTTTGGTAAAAACTATCCTCATTATTTTGTCTACTTTATGCACAATCTGCTAGTACTAGAATGTCAGAAAAGATTAAGGCTGGAACAACAAGAGGCAGATATTGCCAGGAAGCAATGTCAGCCTTGGGTCACACTCTCACTTTAGTGTCATCTGTCTACACAGACGGGCAAGGTGAGAGCTCAGGGGCCTCCATCCTGGTGTCTATAGATGCTCTCAGTTAGGCAAGAAGCAAATTTGTGCGGGTAAAGTGGAAACAGAGGCCATCTCTAAGGAACCCAAGTGGCTGTGCTGTGGTGTGGTTGGACCAGTGACACAAACAAAAGAGCCAGTATGGGTGCTGATGCTGTGGCATAGTGGGTAAGGCTACTGCCTGCAGTGCTGGCATCCCATATGGGCACCGGTTTGAATCCTGGATGCTCCACTTCCAATCCATTTATCTTCTATGGACTGGGAAACCAGTAGAAAATGCCCCAAGTCCTTGGACCCCTGAATCCATGTGGGAGGCCTCTGGAAGAAGCTTCTGGCTCCTGGCTTTGGAATGGCACAGCTCTGTCCATTGTGGCCAATTGGGGAGTGGAGGTAAACCCTGTTGATACACCCATTCAGGCCTAACTGTGGCCATTAACAAACTTCACACAAAGAAGTCTAATGACCCTCCAGTTTGTTGGAGATGTCAGGAAATAGGACACCTACAGTGAAACTGCCCAAATACTGACACATGGGGCAAGCCCAAAACTCTGTGTCCCAGATGTAAAAAACACTTCCATTGGACACCTGGAACAAGCCCGAGTTCTACACCAAAAATTTCATATGTCAGCAAGAAACATAAAACTGCTTTTCCTAGAGCTAACAATGAACCAATGCAAACATCTAGGCACCCTCGCAAGAATTGTGCACCCCTCACCCTGTTAGGCCGACTGCAACAAGCAGGAGTGAACATGTGAGGCCTTGATCCTAATAAGCTCTGGCAAGTGGACATCACGCACATTAACTCATTTGTTAAACTTAACTTTGCCCATGTGGTGGTAGAAACTTATTCAAAGGCTGTATTTGCAACAGCCCAATCTGGAGAAAAGGCTAGTAATGTGATAAAGGTGGTTAAATCAGCCATGCTGGTCCTTGGTGTCCCCTGGACCATAAAGACTGACAACAAGCCAGAGTATACATCACAGGAATTTAATTCCTTCCTGAAATCCTGGAGCATACAGTCTGCCACAGGTATACTATACAACCCATAGGGACAGGCAATCATTGAAAGAACTCATAGGACAATTAAAGATTTCTTACAAAGACAGAAAAACAATAATATGCCCCCAGACCCACAGCTTGCTTTGATTGAGGTCCTTTTCACTATCAATTTTCTCACTTTTGATTCCCAAGTGATAAGCCCGGCTTATAAACACTGGGGATCCTTTCCATCCCAGACCCCAGCCACTATGGTTAGGTGGAAAGACCCCCTGACAGGAGAATGGAAAGGACCACACCTCCTGCTAACCAAGGATTGAGGATATGCTTGTGTCTTTCCAGAGAATGTGGGACAGCCTATTTGAGTACCAGCCAGAAACATCAAGCCTGCAACTGACAGCCAACCAGAACCAGCTGAACAAGACTGAGAGTCTGCCTTGTTAGCAGATTCACCTGCCCTATCATCCTACCCTGAGAAATTGCCCATAGCCACATCTGTTACTCTTTTATACCCCACTAGCTCTGGTCAGCCACTCAAACGGCCCACAGCCTGCATGTGGTCATGCCATTCCTGATAACCATTGTTCCTCGTTCCTGCCCCTATCTGAGCAAGCACTCCTGTGGTCTCTCAATTTGAGCGCTGGTTAGTCAATGACGGGTAAGATCCCCTGGGGGACAACCTAAGACAGGCAAAGCCGTGTATGGAGACCACATGGAAACAGGGTCAACAATGGTATGGCCAAGAATCATGTCTCCTGTTGCTCAAAAATAAACAAAAAGGGGGAAATGTGGTGGAATGAGAAGGTGAAAAGGTCATGCCAAGATGGCCACTGAGGTGAGAGGGTCATGCCAAGATGGCCACTGACAACAGAAACAGCCTGGCAACAGGCTGTGGTTGGATGATTGCAGAAACTGCCTGGCAACAGAGCCTGACTGGCAACAGGCTGTGATTGGATGGTTTTGGAAACTGCCTGGCAACAGGCTGTGATTGGTTAGGGCATAGACTGCCCCATGACCGGATTGGCTGCCTTGGCTATATAAGCAGCTGTAACAACTGAAATAAATGAGTCTGCAGGCTGCTTGCCTCAGGCCCGCTTTCACCCAACTCCTGAGGTCTGTGTGGTGACCCCACACCTCTTGCCCCCACCACGCTCCTCCTTTCAGAAATGAATCCACAGCAACAGCAGATGGAAGACCTTTCTGTCTCTCTGCCTTTCCTTCTCTCTGTGTGTAATTCTGACTTTAAAATAAATAAATCTTTACTGAGTATAGAGGTGACCTTCTGTATAAAGTTAATTAAAAATGAATCTTAATGAAGAATGGGATGTGAAAGGGAGTAGGAGATGGGATGGGAGTGGTGGTGGGAATGTGGTTATTGAGGAAAGAACTGCTATATTCATAAAGCTACACCTATGAAATTTATATTCATTAAATAAAAGCTTTCTAAAAAATTTTAAAAAAAGAAATCAATAAGAAAAGAGAAGCCCAAAAAAGCCTCCAGTATTTAAAACTCAAATAAAGTATATAATCCACAGATGAAAAAAATCACAAAGATTATAATTTATGTTGGACAAAATGAACATACAAAATAACAATTACATTTGTGGTAGATACATGGAGGCCAGAATGTCTTCATGACACTAATATCTGAGGTGGAAATTACTGCCCTTTGAATGCAGGCTGGCCTTTGCCTACCAAGCCAACACAGCTTGGCATATTTAAAGCACTGAAAAAGCCATTAGTAACAAAGAATACTACCCTGTTTGGAAATATATTTAATTTGAATATTGTTCTCTGAATAAATGACAATCATTTAATAGTCTATGTTATGATATCAAATTTTAATTTTGAATTTAAAATGTTATCAAAAAGTGAGAAACAATGACAATGGGGTTGGTAGTAACTTATTTTACATAATACTAATGATTCAAAAGCAACAAAAGAAAACTGCAGCAGGAATTGTATAAAATTAAAACTGTTTATACAATAAAAGGTACTATCAGAGTGGAAAGGGAACCCATTTAATGGGAAGAGTGTTTACAATTCACGTTTCAGAAGAGATCATTATTGGAGATATGTTGCATATAAGAAAATCCTACAACTCAGAAACAAAAACATTTAGAGATGGACAATGGATTAAATAATTCTACAAAGTTATTCAAATTTCTGCTTAGCACATGAAAGAATTATCAGCATATTTGTTGCTTGCAAAATGTAAATGACAAACAATAAAATACCACTTTACACCCATTCAAATGTCCATTATGAACAAATAAGTGTTAGCAATGCTGGAGAAATTCAATCTCTAATATACTCCAGTTGTGAATGCGAAATGATGAAAACAATATGTAAGAAAGTACTGAAACTTCAAAAAAACTAAATGTAAAATTTTCTTATGATCCAGGAATTCCGCTACTGAGTATGCAACCAAAAGAAGTGAAAGTGCGTTTCCACTGTTGCAGAACATATATATATATATATATATATATATATATATATATATATATATATATATATGCATACTATTTAACTCTTTACTTAGTGTAAGTCTAATCTTATGAGTATAAAGTAAGTTAACTGAAAATGGATATTTGTAAAAAATAAGAATAGGAATAGGAGAGGGAGGTTGAAGAAGGATGGTAGCATGTATAGGAAGGAGGGTTAGGTGGAAAGTATCACTATGTTCCTGAATGTGTGTCTATGAAATACATGAAATTTGTATACCTTAAATAAGATTTTAAAAAGAACAGATATTTGCACACACATGTTCAAAGCAACATTATTCACAATAAACAAAAGATAGAAGCAACTCAACTTTCCATGAAAAGATAAAAAAGAATGTGTGTTATATACATATGCATTAGTTTAATTTCTGGTGTTAATAATACATTATGACAGTCTGACCGAGTTATATATGGAAGGGTATATTTCTGCTCACAGTTCTGGTTGAAGGATAGGGAGCAATATCTGGTGATGGCCTTCTCACTGGTGAATTCTAGAAGAAGCACAAGGCTTCACAAGGTAACAGACAGGGAACATACAGGTGTCTCTGGTCTCATCTTGTATTCTCTAAAAGCCATGTCATGAGGGTTCCACTCTGATGATCTCTAATCCTAATCCCATCCCAAAGGTCCCACCTCTAATCACCACAGATTAATTTTCCTGCCTTAATGCCTCACAAGGGGAGATTAACACCAAAGTTATGTTCAAATGAGAGCAACATACAATGAAATATATTTGGAATAGAAGAATTATCTTATAAGTTTCACATGTACCAGGACAAGGGATGAAATGTGAAGACATAATACTGCTAGAAGTGACCAGTAATAATAGTACAATTATTGTATGACTCCACTTATATGAGGTCTCTAGAGTAGACAAATTCAAGAAAGAGAGTAGAGAAGTGATCACAGGGTCTGTAATGGAGGGAAAGATGGAATTAGCTTTTGATGCATTCAAAGTTTTACTTGTGGGAATTAAAAATATCTGAGATGGTATGTGATGGTTGCTGTGTAATACAAAAATATTTAATGCTATTAAAACATACACTGAAAATATCCCATGTTCCATAATGTATTTTATTACAATAAAATGTTTCCTCCCAACTATGAACCATAGTCTTAGTTCATAATCATTTTAATGATTGATTCATAAGCCTATTTTTCATTACTAATTTTTAAGATTGTGAAATAACAGAATATACCAATTAAATGAGTTTGAAATAATGGCAAGTAATTTTGGGGCTACAAACATGCAATTTAGTATTAGTACAAACTACATATAGGATCATAGAAACACATATATATATATATATATATGTATATATATATATATGTACATGTATATACATATACATGCAAAATTTATTTTAAAATTATTTACTTGCAGCTGGTTTCATGGCACAGTGGGCTAAAGTCCTGGACTGCTGCACTGGCATCCCATATGGGTGCCAGCTCGAGTCCCAGCTGCTCCACTTTTGATCCAACTCCCTGCTAATGTGCCTGGTAAAGCAGCAGGGGATGGCCAAGTCCTTGGGCCCCTGCACCTATGTGGGGGACCTGAAAAAAGCTCCTGACACCTGGCTTCAGATCATCTCAGCTCTGGCAGTTTCAGCCATTTGGGAACTGAACAAGTGGATGGAAGACCTCTCTATCTCTTTGTCTCTACCTCTCTCTGTACTTTTGTCTTTCAAATAAATAAAATAAATCTTAAAAATTATTTATGTATGTACTTATATTTGCCATTTTGCAGTGTTTCAAGACATATTTAATCTAGTACTTTACAAATTTTTACAAAAAATTGATGACAATATTAACAGTTTCATTTATTTTCAAAATGCAATAAGTTCTGTTATAATAAAATGAAATAATACATCTAATATAAATGTAAACCAATAGGTGTCCTTCTTACAGAAAGAATTTAAGGAGATGCATAATGACCATTGCTGGGCATATGAAAAATATTGATTAGAACAAGGTTCACAGTATTTGAGGATGCATTCCATGTGAAAATACCAGTGTTGCTCCAAAGATTAAACTTGTGACATTGACTAGATTCACTTTCAATAATGAAATCTATTGATCACCACTCCATGAAAGGCCAAGGCAATATCAAGGTAAAGCTCAGAGCTTGGAGAACAGCCCCCGTCTCCCATGTTGGTGGCTGGGAACCAACTACCTGAGCCATTACCTGCTGCACCCCAAGATGTACATTAGCAGATATCTGGAGTTGGAAGCCAAATCAGAGTTTGCTCCAGATACTGATATGAGATGTGGGCATTCCAAGCTGTATTTTTTTCCAAGCTGATTTTTAACTCCTGTGCCAAACATATATCCCAGAATTTTCTTAAAAAACAAATAATATTCCTGATACAAGTGTAATTATTAATATATTTTGCTACCTACTACCAATCACATAATAATTTTTAAAGATATATTTCTATGAAAAGGGGTGGGGGAGAAGAGGGGAGAGAGAAAGGGGAGGGAAGAGACAGAGAGAAATGAAGACACTGATTTTCCATCCACTGATTCACTCCACAAATGCCCCCAACTGCCAGGGCTAAGCCAACCCAAAGCCAGGAGCCAAGATTCCATCTTGGTCTCCCATGTGAGTGGCAGGAACTCAGGCACAGAAGGCATCATCCACTGCCTCCCAGGTATATGATCAGGGAGCTGGATAGCAAATGTGGTAGCCAGAACTTGAAATGCATGCTGATAAGGGATGCAGGGCTTGTGAAAGGTGTCTTAGATTGCTTTCTACCACAGCAACTCCCTGAACACGATAATTTAAAAACTACACTTAAGCTGTTCATTCAAGGTAAATATAGCATTTTAAAAAGAGAAAATAGTAAGTGTCCTTTGAAAGAACATGTGTTACAAAGAGAACAAGTTTTAAAAATAGATGCTTCAAATATTTCTTTCATATGTGATGTGTCAATGTGACAGATACTGACCTAAGCAGCTCAGACCAAGATGGGGCTTTTTGCTCACTTATGGAGAAAAAGGTCAGTGGGCTGCCCCCTGCTGCCACCTCCTTCTATGTCAATCTCTGTTGCAGAGTCATCTAGAGGTCTTACCCTTCCTGAGAAACAGGGTGATGGAGTGGTGCTAAGTTGTATACAGGTTCAAAATTGGAGAAAAAAAGCACACTTGTTTCAGATTTAATTACTGATGGGGTAAAGCATTGTAGTGCCTCTATAACAGTTCGAACTTCTTCCTTTGCCCTATGCTACTTCCTCTCCCATCTAGTTATAGGACTTGGTCTCTAAAAATAATTTTGCCCCCCAATTCAGCAACATCTGCTTTCTGGGAACCTAAACTGGAATGTGTCTCACTTAGTAAAACTCTACATACACTGACATAACAACTGAGAAACAGAATTTTTAAACCTATTTAAAAGTCTTCCATCTGAGGAGTTTTAATTATTTTGAAGCAATTTCCTAAAAAGGCAAATATTAACATTTGATGCAATAAATTTATCAAAATTATGAAAGAACAAAGTTAACATCTCAAATTTCAGCAAAAATATTTGGCTAATTAATGTACTTTTGCTTCTAAGGCAGGGAGAGAGGGACACACAGATATACAGAAACCTGCTGTCTGTCTATTCACTCCACAAATGCCCACAATAGCCAAGGCTGGCCCAAGTCTAATGCCTGGAAGTCAACTGGGACTTCCATGTAGATAGAAGAATGTCAAGCACTTCAGTCATCATCTGTTGCCTTCCATGGTCTGTATTAATATAAAGATGGAATCATAAATTAATATAGGATTCAAACCTACACTCCCCAATCTGGGAAGCAGGTAACCCCAAAACCATCTTAACTATGCAAAATGCCCACCCTAGATAAAAAGTATTAAAATCTGAGTCCCCTGTCTCTGTTCTTTTTGCATATTTTTCTTGACTCTGGTCCTATGTACTCTCTAACTCCTGAATGCTTTCTTCCACTGTTACCACATCTACTGGCTTTTAGCACAGCTGGTAGGAGGAGGGGACTAAAATCTTATTAATGTACTAAAATGCCTTTTCTGTTTTTTGCCAAGAAAGATATTTCTCATATGGAAAACCCTATAGTATTAGTAATTGAACAACAGCTCTTCCTTTATATACACTGCATGTATGCATTAGAATAATAATTTGAAAACAAAAAGACAGAAGTAGCTGTCTAATCTGAATAGACCTCAGACTGATCAAAGATGCCAGGACAAAAAAATCCCACTTTTGTGATAGGAGTCAAGGCTAGTTGAGAGATTCGTATTACCTATATGAATATAAGAGCAGAATGCAGACTATGACTGCATTTTAGATGTATTCAGCTTTTGTATAACCACAAAGAAACATTCAACATATAGTTATACTTGTGATCTAAAGGCTGGGAAGAAACAGGAGTGTCAGAACACAGAGGGCAAAATCTATCAGAATTGGAGTGGGATGAATGGGGAACCAAAGGAACACTCTAATACAATATATTAAGGATAAAAAAGTAGGGGCCAGCAGGCACCGTGGCACAGTAGGTTAATGCTCCATTTGCTCTTTTATTTTTACAGGCAGAGTTAGACAGTGAGAGAGAGAAACTTTAATAATTTTTAAGAACTTGATCAGAAGCTTGTTATCTACCTGCTGGATTTTGCCACAAACAAGGCAAAGAGGTGAATATAAGAATTTCATGGAGCTCCTGCTGCTACTTCTTCTCCTGACCTATTGAGAATGGGCATGGATGCTGTGATACAGTTGAAGAGAACTTCAGTGGGAATGTAATGGGGATGATGATTCTTGGTTCACATTCATTACTCATTTTCTCAATGGATAGGGTATGAAATGTACTATTCAAATTCTTGTATCATCTTAGATGCTGCAACTGCCTATCAGTTAGTTTATTCTGCAAATTAAGAGACATAAGCTTTGAGATTTCCACCTTAAGTACCTCAACCACAGACCAAAGAATCAAATTTTGTGTGCCCTAAGTGCTTAGGTCTTAGGGTCACACCAATTTAAATAGAAAATGGATCACAGAGATCAAAAATATAGAATGCCATCATGAATTAGTAGGTCCTAATATCTGCTCACAAGAATTATTGTTCCTGTAATAGTGATCACTTGTCAGCAGGACATTCTACAATTTGAGACGTGGATTCTATAGCAATCTGCATTGAACAGAGAAAGTGGAAAGGCCACACTCAGTTGTTGACTGATCATTTTGCAACTCACTTCCTCTCCTGTATTATAATCACACCTTCCATGTAATGACTGGAGTTCTTAATTTTGGGTACCTAGTCAGTAAGAGGAGTTCTAACAATTAATTTGTACTGAATGCAGAAGAATGGATGACATAGCCCTATAGCAAAAAATAAAGAGCACAATGACAAGAGATAGAATTCACTAATTAAGGATTCCCTTACGATTAAGGGATTACTAATTACTATTGAAGATACATCGTTATGCACCTCAGGTGTCTGAACTTGTTGAGCTCTCTATTCCTTAAATACATTCTTTAGAAACACAGATGAGATTAACATCACCTTCAACAATCTACTGAAGACCTGCCCCCTGCATTAACCATCATTATTAATTGTTTACATGATGCAGATATTTCCATGCATTTACAGCCATATCCATCTATCCATATCTATCTATCTATCTAATGTTATACAGAAAGGAAGTCGCATTTTATGTAGCCTGGAATTTGAAATATTAGTGTGTTAGCATCACACACAAGAAGTGAAATAATTAAATATACACATTTCAAAATTATTAAGAATCATAAATTTCCTAAAATGTGTATTATATATGAGTATAATTAACTTGCCATATTATTCATACATTGAAAGTGTAAAGTTCTGGGGATTTTAAAAATGTGCAACCATAATGAATGCCATGTTTAGAACATTTTTACTATCTCAAAAAGAAATTCAGTGCCCTGACTCACAGCCATGACAGGGAGATGGCAACAGATGGCCAGTGGCTCTTCTGTACACATGTGATCCAGAGATTCTAGCAGAAGAAAAATCCAAGGTCCTCACCTCCTTTGTGTCTGCCTGCAAGAATTGACAAGGAGCTGGGCACCCACTTGAGACTGTGAGTGAGGCACTCCCAGCCTCCTAACATACCACAGGCTCTGGGGCTCAAGCCACTTAGGCTGAGCTCCAACAGACAGTGGACTCAGGGAAAAGTTTGCCTCTCTGTGGACTGGACAGGTTGGGGGGTGGAGCGGACTCGCTGCACCCCGCAACTTCAGGATCCTTGTGTGCTGAGGCTGTGAGGACACTCTGGCTCCATGAGAGGGTACAGCATGTATCTGGGCCTCTGAGAAATCACTGTGTGTGGCTCCACACACTCAGATCTACGTGGTGACCTGGGGCAGGTCACTGCAGTGGGACCTGTGCTTGGAGTGAGGGCTGTGCAGATCATTTCTGTGGTTCATACATGGGTGCAGATGAGTGTTGTGCCCACTGGGGGCTAACACCTGAAAATTGATTAACTTGGAGGAGAGCAGATGGGGCTGTGATCACCAAAAGAGGTGACCATTCACTCCCTTCTATTAACAAGAGGAAATCTACCTCACCCAAGATGGAACTTACCCTGGATATTTGCACCATGCTAGGGCATTGACTACAGCTCTCTGGTCACACTCAGCACACACCTCTGGACATTCACTGAAAGTGCAAGCATTCCACTAAGCCACAAAGCATTCTTCAAAGATAAAACCCATCAGAGGAAAAAACCAAGTATAGCCACAAATGCCTAAAAATATATGCAGAAATTCAATTCAAGAAACAAGAATAAGGAACACAGCATGACACTCCCAACAAAAAGAACAAAACAACACATCAATATTTTTTGAGGTCACACTGTTTTTATTTTCTTCCTCAATGAAAATAATTTTTGAAACTTTAATGTTTACATTAAATTTATAGAATATCTGCAACATATGTACTAAAATGTTAAAGTGAAGATCTTGATGAGATACTGGAAAGGGGATTCAAAAAATTAATCATAGGATTACTCAAAAGCAATCAGAAGCAAATCCATGAATTAAAGAAAGCCATACATTAAATGAAAGAAAATTTTCCCATGAATTTGGGATTTTAAAATAATAATCAAAATGAAATATTAGAAATGAAAAATTCAATAGATCAAATAAAAGTCCAGTGGAAACACTTAATAACAGACTTGTAAGGCAGAAGAAAGAATATCAAGCTAGAACACAAATCTTAAAAGAAGAAGGAGAAGGAGAAGGAGAAGGACAAATAGAAAATGTCATGCCAAAAGAAGAAGAAATTAGAAAACTTAAGAACAGTGTTGGAGATTTACGTGATACTACTAAACAACCCAACATATAGTTCTTAGGAGTTCCTGAATGTGTGGAAACAGAGAATGACTATAAGGCATATTTAGTGTAATGTTTACAGAAAATTTCCACAATTTGGAAAAAGAATTGGATGTCCAAATAGAGGAAGCACATAAAACTTCAGACACGACTAGAAAATATCTTCACCATGACATATTGTGGTTAAACCCTCCACAGTAAAACATAAAGAAAAGATTCTAAAATGTGTATGAGATAAATGACAGATTATTTTCAGGGGATCTCCAATTAGACTTATAACTGACTTCTTATCAGAAACCCTACAGGATAAGATATTCTAAGCTTTAAGGAAAAAAAAAAACCCTGAAACCTGGAATACTGTACCTTGAAAAGATCTCATTTATGAAGGAAGGTAAAACAAAGACCTTGTCTATTAAACAAAAATTGAAAAAAAACTGACACCCCTTGTCCATCTTTATAAAGGATGCTTAAGGATGTGCTGCACACAGAAATACAGAAACAGGGTCATCAATATGATAAGAAAATGAAGACATAAAACCTAGTAAAAGTACAAAGGAAATCCAAAGTAATCAATAGGAATATTTATAGAAAATGGCAGGTCTCAGTTGTTACTTATCAATAGTCATCTTGAATGTAAATGGCCTCAACTCTCCAGTTAAAAGATACGGACTGGCTGGATGGATTGAAAAACAAGACCCATCTATTTGCTGCATACAAGAAACACATCTTACCAACAAAGATACTTGTGGACTGAAACAGAATGGAAAAAGTTATTCTATACTAACGGAAACCAAAAAAGAGCTGGTGTAGCTCTGCTAATATCAGACAAAATAGAGTTTAACACAAAACCTGTAATAAGAGACAGAGAAGGGCATGTGTAATAATTAAGAGATCAATTAAACAGGGAGATGTCATAATAATAAGTGAATATGCACCCAATTACAGGGCATCAGGATATTTAAATGAAATGTTAAGGGATCTAAATAGAGATTTAGATTCCAATTAAATAGTAATGAGGGGCATCAACACTCCACTTTTAGAAATGGACAAATCACCAGACAAAAAATCAACAAGGATACAACAAAATTTATCAATATTGTAGACCAAATGGACCTAAAAGATACCTACAGAGCTTTTCATCTCACAGTAGCAGAACACACATTCTTCTCACCAGTGCATGGAACTTTCTCTAGCATAGACCATAGGCTACACAGTACTGCAAGTCTCAGCAAATTAAAAAAAATTGAAATCCTACCATGCATCTTCCCTGGCCACAGTGGAATAAACCTGGAAATCAACAATTCAAGAATCTCTAGGACATATGTAGACAAATGGAGACTGAACAACATGCTTCTGAATGAACAGTAGGTCATAGAAGGAATCAAAATATTTCTAGAAAGAAACAAACAGTACAATACATCATATATAAACTTACAAGATACCATAAAGGAAGTGCTGAGAGGGACATTTATAGCAACGGGTACCTATATAAGAAATTGAAAGACACCAAATAAGTGAGCTGTGAATGCATCTCAAAGACCTAGGAAAAAAAATGAACCAAACCCCAAATTAGTAGAAAGGAAAAATACTTAGTACTAGAGAAGAAATACACAAAATTGAAACAAAAATACAAAATATCAGTGAAATGAGGAGCTGATTTTTTTGAAAAAATACATAGAATTGATATACCATTGGCCCAACTAAGAATAATGAAGGAAAATATCCACATCAATAAAATCAGAAATGAAAAAGAAAATGTAACAATAGATACCATAGAAATAAAAAGAATTATCAGGAAATACTACAAAGAGCTATATGCCAATAAATTGGGAAACCATGAAGAAATGTATAGATATCTGTACACATACAATCTAAGAAAATTGAGGATAAAGACAGAAAATCTAACAGACCAATAACCAAGACAGAAACTGAATATGTAATTAAATTATTCCAATAAAGAAAATCCCAGGACTGGATGGTTTCACTACTCAATTCTACAAGACATTTAAAGAAGAATTAAGAAGATTCCATTCTTCTCAAGCTATTCAGAGCAACTGAAAGAGAGGCAAACCTCCCAAACTCCTATGAAGCCAGCATAATCTTAATTCTTAAACCAGCAAAAGAAACAACAGACAAATAAACCTATAGACCAATACCCCTGCTGAACTTAGATGCAAAAAATCCCCAACAAAATATTAGCTAATTGAACAACAAATCATAAAGCTCATTTACCCAGACCTATTGGGGTTTACCTCTTATATGTAGGACTGTTTCAACATTCCCAAATAAATAAATGTGATACATCACATTAACAAACTATAAAACAAAAACCATATGGTTATCTCAATGGATGAAGAGAAAGCATTTGATAAATACAAAATCCAATCCTGATTAAAACTTTAAAAATTGTATATATAAGGAACATTCTTCAACACAAGGCAATTTATGAAAAACCCACAAACAGCATCCTACTGAATGGGGAAATGCTATAAGCATTCTCCCTAAGATCCAGAACCATATAAAGATGGCCACTCTCACCATTGTTACTTAATATACTCCTGGAAGTTACTGTCAGAACTATTAGGCAAGAAAAAGAAATCAAAGAGGTACAAATTGGAAAGGAGGAAGTTAAACTATCCCTATATGCAGATAACATGATTCTATACATAGGAGATCCTCCCCCCCAAAAAAAATACTCCACTGAGAGACTAATGGAGCTCATAAAAGTGTTTGATAAAGTGGCAAGATATAAAGTTAGCACATGAAAATCAATAGCCTTTGTATACACAGAAAATGACATGACTCATGAAGAAAGTTTAAGATAAATCCATTCACAATAGTTACAAAAAATTAATACTTTCAAATCAGTTTAACCAAGAATGTCAAATTCTCCATGACAAAAATAATAAAGCATTAGGGAAAGATCTTAAAGAAGAAGATATTAAAAAATTGAAAAATCTTCCATTTTCATGCATTGGAAGAATCAATATTATCAAAATGTCCATAATACCAAAATCAATTTACAGATTCAACATGATCCCAATCAAAATACCAAGAACAGGTTGGCACCGTGGCTTAACAGGCTAATCCTCTGCCTTGTGGCACCGGCAGACCGGGTTCTAGTCCCGGTCGGGGTGCCAGATTCTATCCCGGTTGCCCCTCTTCCAGGCCAGCTCTCTGCTATGGCCCAGGAAGGCAGTGGAGGATGGCCCAAGTCCTTGGGCCCTGCACCCACATGGGAGACCAGAAGTACCTGGCTCCTGGCTTCGGATCAGGGAGATGCGCCAGCCGCAGCAGCCATTGGAGGGTGAACCAACGGCAAAAAGGAAGACCTTTCTCTCTGTCTCTCTCTCTCTTTCTTACTATCCACTCTGCCTGTCAAAAAAATACCAAGAACATTCTTCTCAGATCTATACTAGTGATTCTAAAATTCATGTGGAAACAAAAATGTTCCCAAATACCTAAAGCAAACTTATACAACAAAAACAAAGCCAGAGGCACCAAAATACCAGATTTCAAGACACACTACGGGGTAGTCATTATTAAAACAACATAGTACTGGCACAAACTTAGATGTGAAGACCAATGGAACAGAATGGAACTCCAGAAATCAATCCACACATCTACAATCAACTTATTCAGTCCCTTCAACAAATTGTGCTGGGAAGTTTGGATTTCCACTTGCAGACATATGAAACCGGACCTCTACCTTACACAAAAATATACTAAAAATTGATCAAATACCTAAATCTATGACCCGATACCATCCAGTTACTAGAGAACAAAAGGGAAACACTGCAAGACATGGGCATAGGCACAGACTTCTTGGAAAAGAACCCAGAAGCACAAAGCCAAAATTGACAAATGGGATTACATCATGCCGGGAAGCTTCAGCACTGCAAAAGAGACTCTCAGAAAAGTGAAGAGACAACCAACTGAATGGGAGGAAATATTTGCAAACTAAGCTACTGAATATTCAATAACAAAACAATATAGTTGAGAAGTGGGAAAAGGACTTGAATAGGCATTTTTCAAGAGAGGAAATTTAAATGGCCAATGGACACTTGAAAAAATGCTTAGGAAATGCCATCAGGGAAATGCAAATCAAAACCACAATGAGGTTTCACTTTATCCCAATTAGAACAGTTCTCATACAGAAATCTAGAAAGAACAAATGCTGGTGAGGATGTGGGGGAAAAAGTTACCTTAATCCAATATAAACTGGTTAGAGCCATTATGGAAGACATTATAGGGATATAGCAGAAATCTGAAAATAAATTTATCATATAAACTAGTAATTTCATTCTTGGGAATTTACCTAAATAAAATGAAATCAGCATATGAAAGTGTTATCTGTACCCCCGTGTTCATTGCAGCTGAATTCACAATAGCTAAGATATGGCATTGACCCAGATGTCCATCAACTGATGACATGATAAAGAAATTATAGTATTTACACACTATGAATCACTACTCAGCCATAAAAAAATTGAAATCCTGTACTTTTTGACAAAATGGATTCATCTGGACATCATTATACTTAGTGAAATAAGCTCATCCCAAAAAGATAGATATCATGTGCTTTTCCCAACCTGAGATAATAAAGTGCCCAAAATGTAATGTGTTGGAGTGAAATGGACATTTTGGGACTTGATGATTGTTTACAGATCTTGTCTCAATTGTTGAGGAACAGTGCTTTTTTTTTTTATACTGTTTGTTGAACTCTTACTTAGTTTAGGGTTAACTATACAATCAGGAATTAAACTGAATATAGATCTTTGTAAAAATTAAGAGTGAATATGAGAGGGAGAAAGAAGAAGGGTTGAAGCATGGGTTGGAGAGAGGGTAGGGTGGGAAGTATCACTATGCTCCTAAATTTCCACATATGAAAATACATGAAATTGTGTAACTTAAATATAATTTTTAAAACATCTTTAAAATACGGAAATTATACCTTTTGTGTAAAACAAGTTGCCTATTTTGTTAAAGTGCAACCACCCCCCAAAATTTAGTATCCTTTAACTCTTTCTTAACAATCCCTCCAATCCACAGCAATCAGAAATCTATTTTGTGAAATCTGCCTGCTATAAACATTACTTGCAATTGATGATGGTATCTAAGCATTCTTATGCACAATGTAGATCCCCCATCAACAAATGAGGTCAAGAGCCCACCTCTCAGTTGCACTCAATATAACATATGACCAGAAGCAGGTACCTGGGGAAGGAGGAAAATGAGTGTGTCTTGTCACATTCAGAATACTCGCCAGCCAACGGCTACGAGAGGATGCATCATGCTCTTGACTCCATGTGTCTGAAACAGAGTTCCCATTTCACTGACAGGAGGAGGAGAGAAGGTCTGGATTCAAATACCACTGGATCTCCATGCTCTTCCTGATTCTTAGAATATCTTCCTCAGTAACTATTTTTCTTTTACTTGCTGGATGACTTTCAGACCATTTACAGAACATTTAAATGGTTGGCTTTTTGTTTTTCTTTTAAATAATTTGCTACAATGGGGGTCTGTCATGCCAGAATTTTATCTAGGAACCATTCAATTTTTTTTCAAGAATATTTATATATCTATTTAATTAGATTAGCTTTACAAGCACCCTGAGAGCTATTTTATAATGAAACACTGCTTTCCAAATTATGACTTTATAGTCTTGTCTATATAGGAATCCTGAAATTCTTTGCCTACTATTGATAAAGTTCTGTTTTACAACTGTTTAATGTGTTGAATAAAAATAAGCACTGTGAAGAATTATCTTTAATGAGAAATAAACACATATAGGCCACAAACCATTTTCAATTTAGTTTTAAATATAGTCCTGCTTGGTGACAAGTTAACAGTCCCAATAACATCAAATAGTTTCAACGAATATTAAAAGAAATGGATATCCTGATTTCTTGATATTTTTGCACTGATCTCCAAGAAAGTATTTAAACTTTTGCAAAAATATACAATTTAAGCCCTGTCTACCAAGCACAAACAATGGATAGTTGTATCTGATAATTGTACAACTGCAAAGCTACACACATTTGAACAGGGGCTCCCAACTTAAAAGCCTATGCTATACATCTTAACAGATTTCAGTCTACTTAAAACAATTTCTTCTAACCCTAAAAATTACAATGCTTTTGAGTTTTGGCAAAATGCAGTGCACTGCACTATAGACCAGATGTCAAGGATAACTTGTCCTCCCAGGTCAGACTGGCAGAGAGGCACTTACTATAGAGATGTTATGTTATCAGCTGGAGGAGGAAGTAGACAAAGCTCAACATGAGCAAGGAAAAACAATAAACTGCCACTTTTTTTCCTGCAGATTCTCCTAAGTGAGAACACGATATCAAATAATTAATCATTCTAAATCCATACTGTCAGTTTCACTAAATAATTTTTTCATATGCACATGAACAATAGTAATCTTTTAATAAAAATTACTGAGCTTTCCATAGAAAAGGTCTCTAATTGCATACAAACTATACAGATGCTAAAACTGTTGTAAATTGAAATATATAGAGGGGCCAGCACTGTGGCGTAGCAGGTAAAGCTGCTGCCTGCAGTGCCAGCATCCTATATGGGTCCCAGCTGCTCCACTTCCAATGCAGCTATTTGCTATGGCCTAGGAAAGCTGTAGAAGATAGCCCAAGTCCTTGGATCCCTACAGCCTTGTGGGAGAACTGGAGGAGGCTTCTGGCTCCTAGCTTCAGATCAGCTCAGCCAATTGGGGAGTAAACCAGCAGATGTAAGACCTCTCTCTCTCTCTCTGCCTCTCCTTCTCTCTCTGTGTAACTTTGACTTTCAAATAAATAAAACAAATCTTTAAAAAAAGAAATATATAGAAATGTTTCTATATACTTAGCTTTTGGCAAAGAAGATTGAAGAAGGGGGTTGAAAACTTAAATTGGTAAGGGCTCTTTGCTGAAGAGCTTAGGAGAGTGAAATCTAAGATGTCTATCTCAACTCATTCTTTAAGTAACAGAAGTCTGAGAGGCCTTGTGTGATTATGTAATGGTCCTTCTTTTTCTAAAATATAAAAAATAAAATGCACAAAAACATAAAAATAAAATTATCTGGTTTTGCGCTTGTTTGTTTTTCTAAACTAAGCATACATCTTTCAGTTCTGACAAGAAGGCTGGCGTCACATTTGGGGAATGTCTCAGAGCTGTCTGAAGACTCACTGAACATCAAGTCTGTAAAAACACATTTCCTTCTCAATGCAAATATAATCTCCCCCTGATGTTCTTCAAAAGAAACAGAGTTCTGACCTGAAAATCAGATGGATTATAGTATTAGGAAGAAAACAAGAAATTTGAAAGTACACTCAATTTGAGAAGCAAAAGGGAAAACCTTAGAAATGGGAAATTATCATCTACCTCTGTAGGAAACACCTGAATGCAGAAGAAAGCCCTTTATCTTAAGAACTCGATGCTGAGGATAATCTCAAGTTCACTTAATGCCAGTCACTTTAGTTTTGTTCAAAAAACAACTAAAAAGATAAATCCTTCTTACAGTGTATTTTTCTTTATAAAACATGAACTGAAGTTACTGGTAATAAATGGTGACTGTTTCACTGTTAGGTTTCATTATTAACAATGTCAAAAACATGACAGCAACAATCTTTAAGAATACAAATTAGAGCAAAATAGGACTACAAAAGAATCTGATGTTTCCATTGGTAAAGCACTCCTTTTCTTATTTTAATTGAAAAGAATATGAATTAACCATCAGCCACTAGCAACAATCATTTTGAGAGGTCTTTTAGGGCAAAAATTTAATAGTATGAAGTTTACAAAAATAGATTAAGAAATAATACTGTAACTTTTTTTCTCCATTCAGTTTTGATAAATTGTACCTAATCATACAAAAATTACCCCAAATTCAAACTTGATATAGAAAAGGAAGAGATGAAATGAACTCAGCGAGATGACAGATCAGACAATATGTAGGGATGAAAAAATTCTACACAGGGCACATATTTCATGTCCAGATGTAAAAATCATTTTCCACTGACAGCTTACCTCCCTCCCATAAGCAATCACAGATTCTGAGTGGATCATGCAGTACAAAGCCACAGCAGTGAAATCTTCTTGTTTGATGCAACATAAAACAGTTGCATCTTTTCCTGTTGAAAATGCCTACTGGTTGTCTATTTTTCTTTATCCCATTTATTTGTATTCACAAGTTAACAAACAGTGTCAACAATTATTGTAGTGAACCAAGGGTACTGCTGGATGAGAGGCTCTATAAGACATATTTACTGATTGACTCAGAAGGTTTATTGCATTCAACCCTCACTCCTTTTTCACCTGTTAGGTATTTTACTTTAGCTCCTGCTGTCTCATCTGCATCAAAATACCCAATAGGTATTGTTCACCTCGAAGCATATGCTGGTTGTACTTCATGAGGGTTGTGACAGTCAGACCAGAAGAACAGCAGTCTATCAAATTTGAGTTCAATGTCAGCAATTGTCAATGTTTGCCTTCTGGAAAAATTTGAAGTACACCTGCGCTTACCTTGGCACCCCAGTCTTTATTAAGATAATATATTCAAGTCACACATCTCCCATCTCCATTTGGATTATCAACATACTGCACATAACCTGTTCCACTGCCTGGATAACAAGCATGGCTTTCGTCCTGCCAATGATTTTGTAGTTGCCCAGCTTCTCGTTACAGTGGTGGATCAGGTCGTCCATGCTGCTCATCAGCAGCCCAGCGGTTTCACAGTCGGGCTCCTTGCCCTTGATCCAGGAGATCTTATCCCTTCTGATGTCCTTGCACGATTCCTGTTCGGGCCACCCGGCAGGCAATCCATGAACCTGCCTCTGTAGTGCAGGCTGCACACTCCATCGCCGATCTGCTCCCCAGTCTCCTTGCCCAGGAAGTCGTCCACTACACAGATGTCCTGCTTGTTCATGCAAGGCAGTGTCGGAAGCGGCTTCCTCCGCCCTTTGGGTTGCAGACCACAGCTATGGCTCAGTCCATAGCCTGGTCTGTTGCTTGGCGGGTACAGGTTCACCTTCTCCAGGTACAGCGACCGCGGATCAGAGGCTCCTCCTTCCCTGGCTCCGCTTTGGCCATCTCTGGGCCCTGGAGGCTGGGGTGCGAGGCTACTGCAGGGTGGGCCACGGAATTTGCCTTTGCCTTGGCTGCATTTGCGGCTGCCTGCCTGAAGCCTTGGCAGCAGCTGAGGTGCTGTAGGGATGCGCAGCTCCTGGCCTCCTGGGCTCCCGTTCCACCGGCCCTGGGCCGCGGTGTAGGGGAAAGGCCGGGGTGCTGCTGCGGGCCTGGCACACGAGCTCCTGCTTCCTCCAGTCCGGGCGCTGGTGCTATGGCAGCACAGCAGGTTCTCCATCTTCCCACAGGGCTCTCAGTACCACCGGTAACCTTGCTCCGGCCCCTCCTTGCAGGCCCGCCGCTGTCATTGCCCATGGTGGAGGCAGCGGTGGTGGAGTAGGAGAGGTGGGGGCCGGACAGCCTAGTCCAGGGCCAGGGAGCAGGGAGAGCTGCAAGGAACGTTTCTGTGCCATAGCACCTGCCCCCTTCTACTCAAGCAGGCCGGCGCCAACGCCCTCCGCCAGGTCGCTTTCTCCTCCTTAGGGACGGCCCTGCAGCGCCAGCGGCTGCTTCAGCGCCTCATTGTGCAAGGGTTGAGGGTGTATGGCCTGCGTGGGGACCAGAATCTCCGCTCTAGGCGTGTTAGACCAGCAGCCTTCCAGGCCACCGCCTCACCATCCCGGGTGCTGGGCCCAGCTTGTGGAGCTGCGCAGGGCGTGCGAACGCCACTTGCTCTGCGTGCTCTGCACTGACACCGCTGCCTGGTGGTGACCAGGGCTGGGGGAGCACGAGGGCGGAGGAGGGGGAGCGAGGGACAAGGGGAGTCTGAGGGGGCAGTGGCCGCACATATGCTTGGTTCAGGATACTGAACAATTTTTCCTTGAGAGTAAACTTGAAAAGGCTTTCTTCTCTTACTCTCTAACATTGGCCTGGATGCATAATTAGGGAAATCAAGCAAACAAAAGGAAATTTAAGGTATAGGGTCAGCTTTTAAGCAGCAGAACTGTTAACATGTTAATTATACGAGTATATGTAGAGATAATCCAACATAATCCAAAACCAAATATGAGCTGATAGGTGAATTAGGCAAAATTATTGGGTACAGGATCAACACAATCAAATGGGTTACCAGGTCCCCATAAAAGCAAATAGAAAACAATGGTAATGGACAAAGTACAATCCAGAAAATGAATATCTGTATGAGAAATACTCTTCAAATCCATACTTAACAAAATCAAATGACATAACAGAAAATAAGCCAAGAACACAAAGAGAAAAAGGCCCAGAATCCAGTAAACAATAAACTGTAACTCACCTGAGGATTATGGCAAGCTCCAGTTTCAAGGTCTAAACAGGATCTCAGGAGGTGGGATCCTGGGGCGGGGCAGCGCCCTCTGCTGTCGGGAAGGCCAAGTTTCAGTCCTGAGGCCAAGCCCCGCCTCTCACTCCCCCCACCTGGTGCAACCCCAAGGGCCTGCCCTCAGGCTAGGGACGATGCTGATTGGGTACTTCCTCTGTGACATCGTGCGGCCTCTGTGACTGTAGAATCAGGCTCGCCAGGGCAGCACTGCAGACCCTCCGGGGATCCTCTTCCCGTTGCCTTGAGTTCAGCTTCCGGTTCCACTCCCAAGAGCCCTGGTCGGCTCAGACGCTTCTACCCTGAACTCCCCTCAGCGCAGGGCCTGAGAGGACGCCCAGAGTCCCTGGATGCCGGCAGCGGGAAGTGTGAGGGTCCCGGGCGCACAGGAGGGGAGGAGGCGGGGCTGGGACCCTGGTGTGCGGCCCTGTCTCAGCGTGCAGCGACTCCGCCTGAACCCGGCCTCACCTCTCCAGGTTGTGTGGGGAGAAGGAGAATCTGAACCTCACGCGTGACCTCATTTCCTTGAGTTGGGCACCTGGGTCTCAGGTTCACAGCTTTCCCTAGGGTCTGAGTCAGTGTTTTGTTGCTATGACGGAATCGCAGAGACTCAGTGGTGTATTTACCACACGCTTTTGGGCCAAGGACGAGGGCCAGGGTGTGGGGATGGAGTTTCTGCTGGGGAGGCTTGGGATGGCACAGATCCCACGTGGACAACTGGAGTGTGGGGGAGGCCGACCCCAGGTGGTGTGAGCACCAAGACCTGGAGCCTGGGGAACCTGAGTGTGGGTGCAACAGGCTGCCTCCCAGCATTCATTCCATTCGTGTCTTTTGTAGAAATTTGCTTCCGTTTATTCACAGTCTGCCCACTTGTGTAGGAACTGTGCGCCAGGATTTGAATGTTACCCTGAGGTTTTCTTTGATGGAACCTGAGTTTATTCAGTGATAAGATTTGAAAAAGGAAAGAGGATCTTTTGTTTTCTGCTAATTTGATTAATAATATGAACACTAATGGAATGGCCACACAGGTAAATAAATGAGCCTTGGTCAGTTCAGGAGTCTTCTTCTTTTCCTTTTTAAAGATTTATTTATTTATTTGAAAAGCAGAGTTACAGAGAGGCAAAAGTGGAGAGAGAGAGAGAGAGAGAGAGAGAGAGAGAGAGAGAGAGAGAGAGAGAGAGAGAGAGGTCTTCCATTCATTGTTTCATTCCCCAGATGGCCACAATGGCCAGAGCTGTGCTGATCCAAAGCCAGGGTCCAGGAGGTTCTTCCTGGTCTCCCAAGAGACCAAGGGCCCCAAGAACTTGAGCATCTCCCGCTTTCCCAGGCCATAGCAGAGAGTAGGCTGGGAAGTGGAGCAGCTGGGATGGAAACCGGCACCCATATGGGGTGCTGGGGATGCAGGCGGCAGCTTTATCTGCTGTGCTGCATTGTCGGCCCAAGGAGTCTTCTTGATCTTTCCTACCTCTGGCCCCACTTGATCTGAGGTTCTTTTTAATGTTTTTTTGTGGCATAAAGCTATTACTCTCAACAGTGGGTTTTTCTTGGTTTATTTTGTGATATTTGTGATAATATTTTACTTAATTTTTTTTCATGTGTTACTTCAGAGTAATTTTTTAAAATAATGTGAAAATGTTGTTAGACTACAGGTTGTGAATGAATTCTACAGGTTGTGAATGAAGTGTTAGTGGAGTACGAGGATTAAGTATCTAACTTCTCATACTTATGCACTTACATAGTTTTTTACTTCCCAGCACTTAGATTTACCTTATTTATTTATCCCACCTGGTGTTAACTGACATTTCTGTTTGGTAGCATATTCCTAGTTCCTAATGACCACTGGTTGAGTATTTATACTGTTGATCTATTTGTACTGATTACCAATGGTGGATTTGTATTTTTGATTGGAATTATATAAGTTTTCTCTTACATATCTTAATGCTCTATTTAGGGACATTGGTAGGAAGCCTTGTAATGCATTCTTGGAGAACTTGTCTACTCTTATAGTAGTCTGACCTAAATTCTGATTAGTCTGAAATGAATGCTGGTTTTCTACATTTCATTGGACTGGCATTGTAATGGATTGCTTTTCTGCATATTTTTATTTTTAGGCAGTGTGTATATATGCATCTTAAGTTGATGAGAATGGAATGTCTTTAGCACAAAAAGTGATATTTGGAAATAATTATATAATTTTGATGAACAAAGCAAGGCTATTACCATACCCATTACCTGAATGCTCTCATGGGCCTTTCAGCTGATCTGCATGCCTTAAGGACTGATTTTGAGGCCAGAGTGCTGTTTAGGACATCTGCCATTCTATGAGTCTGCTGTGTATCCCACTTCCCATGTTGGATCTATCTCTCCCTTTTTGATTCTATCAGTTAGTATTTGCAGACACTATTCTTGTTTATGTGATCCCTTTGACTCTTAGTCCTATCATTATGATCAATTGTGAACAGAAATTGATCACTTGGACTAGTGAGATGGCATTGGTACATGCCACCTTGATGGGATTGATTTGGATCTCTATTTTTTTAAAATTTTATTTATTTGGGTGACAATTATAGACAGAGAGGGAGAGAGAGAGAGAAAGGTCTTCCTTCCACTGTTTCACTCCCTAAATGGCTCCAAGGGCTGGAATGTGGTCTGATCCAAAGCCAGGAGCCAGGAGCTTCCTCCAGGTCTCCCTCATCAGTGCAGTAGCCCAAGGACTTGAGCCATCTTCCTCTGCTTTCTTAGGCCATAAACAGTGAGCTGGATTGGAAATGGAGCATCCAGGTGACAAACCAGTGTCGATATGAGATGCTGATGCTGCAGGTGGAGTCATATCCTGCTGTCCCACAGTGCTGGCCCCCAGCCATGGCTTTTAATTTCTGTGTTTATCTGATAATTGTGGGGGCCTTCTAGTTGGCTGTAGGAAACATATGCAGAAAGAAGAGTGCATTACTTTGCTAGGGTGGCCATAACATAATACTGTCGAATATGTGGCTTGAATCACAGCAATATATTTCTCATAGTTCTTGATTAAATATTTGAGAGCAAGATAATGGATTTGGTTGCTCCTGAGACCTCTCTTTGGTTACCACATAGCCACCGTCTTGCTGCACTCTTACATGGTATTTCCTCTGTCTATGTGCATCTCTCCTTATAAGAACATTGATCAGTTTGAGTCAGGGCTTCTGGTTTATGATATCATTTGATGTCAATTATCTGCTTAAAGTCCTGTATCTAAGCAGTGTCACATTGGTTGTCAGCATTGCCTTGGTAACATGTTAAGGAAAAATAGATTTTTTTGTTGGTTTTAATCTATTTAGAAATCAGAATATAAAATAATATATATTGTTTCTAAATATCCAGTTTGCAAATAATAGGATTAATAAGCTTTATTAACTAGAATAGGAATCTTGAGGGGCTGGTGTTGTGGCTCAGCAAGTTAGAGCCACAGCCTGCACAGTCAGCGTCTCATATGGGCACCGGGTGCAGTCCTGGCTGCTACACTTCCAACCCAGCTCCCTGTTAATGCTCCTCAGAAAGCAGCAGACGACAGCCCAAGTGCTTGGGCCCCTGCACTCACATGGGATACCAAGAAGAGCCTCCTGGTTGCTGGCTTCAGGCCAGCTCAGTCCTGGTTGTGACCCTTTGGAGGGAACCAGCAGATGAAAGATCTCTCTCTGTCATCTCCCCTCCTCTTTCTCTGTAATTCTGCCTTTGAAATAAATAATCTTCTTTAATCAAAGGAATCTTGAATGTTCTCAATGTATGTTAGACTCTATAAATTCACCACCTTATTAATAGATATTAGACTATAACCTATTATACAGTCTGAGTATCTATGCTTCACTAAATTACATATGTTAAGGTCATTACCACCTTCCTACACATCATTGTAAGCCCTTAGATAATCTTTCTTCCTAATCCATAACAAAGGCTACATGTATCTCAGTGATCAGGAAAGCATTTAAAACAATTTTGTAACAATTCTTTATTGAATGATTACCTTCTTAGATGATGTCCAAAAAATGAGACATTCTAGGGAAAATCATGGTTTAGGTATCAGCCTTGCCTATTTCTTGCTTTTTTACTAAGAGTAAAGTGTTTACCTTCTCTGAGCCTGTTTGTTTTTCACATAAATCACAAAATGCTTGTCATTAAAAAAAAAAATTGAAGTGTGGAAACTGCAGTACATCATAGCTGTTCAATACGTGTTTCTTTATATTATCTAAACTCTCATTATCCCTGTTGATATTATTAAAGCTGATGACATCATAATACTGTTATTCAGAAGCTGTTTTAGATGCTCTCAAAAGTGCTTTCATACAAACTCTCAGCACCACTGTGACACTTACCCACCGGGATTTTTTTTCTAGCTATATTGTTATTAAGCCCTGTCTTCTTGCTTTTGATTAATGAAGGACTTTTCAGTAGGAAGTAAAGAGAAGTAGTGTGGGGAATAAAATTTATTAATTTGCACATTTCTTTAATCATTATGTAAGGTTCACACTTGAAATACAAAGTTAATAAATCATACTTTCTGGCAATCCACGTATTATTTGTTCCCAAATAGTAGCTCTAAAAAGAAATATACCTTTTAATTCCATTCTCCACAAAATTTAATAAAAGTGTATATATACATGATACACATAATGAAAGTGTGTATATACAGACTATATTTTAATTTAACTTAATTTTTTTCAATTAAATAAAAAATTTTCAGAAGTGAAATTAGGGCTTTTGGTAGGTTTTAAGCATTTTTTATGTCTGATTTTTAAAAGATCACATACATTGTTGAGACTAGACAGCAGAGGGTAAGTGTAAATGGTAATACCAGTTAAGAGATAGTGGAAGTTCTTCCAGAGAGACCTAATGGTATCTTGAACAAGGGAGCAACAATGGAGAAACTGAGATCCTCACTGTATTCACAATATATTAAAAAAAAAAAAACCTCAATCATAAGGTTAGTGAGTGATTTTATGTTACAGAATATTCATACTTAAATATGACTTCTAGGATTTTATAATGGGCTGAAAGGTGGTTTTGATTTGCCTTAATAAGGGAAAACATAAAGAAGAGTAAAGTTAGATAAAGTGGTTAGGAATTATCTAGAAGAACAGGAAGTTGGCAACATTGGTGCAAATGAGGGCTATGAAAAGAACCAAAGACTTTACAAGAAGAGGGAGAATATTTTCAAGGTAAATGGAAAGATGCTTCCACGTATTTGATTTGGAGGAGTAAAAAAAATGGGGAGAGGTGAAAAACTGTAGATGGTTCTCACCTTATGAGGGTTCACTTATAGATTTTTCTACTTTATGATAAGGCAAATGTGATATATATTCAGTAGAAGTTATTGCAGTTTTTCATTTGATCTTTTCTTAGGATATTAATATGTGCAATTCTGACAATAGCAGCAAGTCACAGCTCCCCATGAGCCACACATACACAGAGGGAAACAACTGATCGTTTACAGTGTGCTGTGTGAAGCTATAATGTTCAGTAAGACAATGCACTCACTGACTTTTCCTTTAGTTGTTTTTTTTTTCTGTTTTTAAAGAACCCAACTAGAAAAATAAACAAGAAAAGATAAAGCCACATAGAGACCAAGTGCCATGGGATGAGCTAAATATTGGGCCCTTACATGTCTTCAGAGCTGTTGGTTTAAGGTTGAGACTTCTGAGTGTGTTGGCTTGAACAGCAAGAGTCAGGTTATTTCAGTGTGTGTGTGTGTGTGTGTAAAATATAAAATATCTTGTATTGAAATAAAATGGGTTGACAACATGGAGGTTAGGCCCACTTCTTTATTGGACCAGCCTCCCTGCAGGCTTACTCACTTTAACAGCATGGAACCCTTGGATCTGTCCAGCCTCTGCTATGAGGGAGAGTTGACATGGTGGGTGAAGGTCAGAGGCATGGGGATAGTCACCACTTGATTAAGAAGCTCCTGTACCCTGTGGTCCAGACCCTCACATTACCTGCCTGCTGCTTCCTTGTTCTTGAGTGGTGACTTGTGTCTTAGGATGAGGATGAGATGGTATTTTTTGTTGTTGTTTTTGGGTTTTTTTTTTTTGCTTCTTTTCTAGTTCTTTCATTTCTTGTTAAATTGCAGTTTCTTGTGGGTTGCTTTGATTTGACCTTCACCTTTCACCTTCACCAATCCCAGTTCCTGGGAAATGTTCTCTGGGCTTTGCCTGCAGCAGGGTTACTCTCAGATGACAATCTGTGCTACTCTCATAGTGCTCCTCTGGCCTTCCTGCCTTGATCAAGGGAGCAGGAGGCCCTGTATTTCCAGGGGTGCTTGGAGGGAACATTTCCCCCTGGCAGGGGATGGAGGAGTTCTAAACTAGAAAAATGTTCTTGAGGTCTTTACCTTGCCTGCTATTCTGTGAGGCTCTTTTTCATACTGTCAGACTCCTCACTGCTCTCTGATTCTTCTAGTTTCTTGGCACTTCTGGGTGGTATCAGAGTACCTCCTAAGGCCTGGGTTGTTCCCCACCTTCTCAGGGATTTAATCTCCCCTTTTCACTGAGACTCCTGGCTAGGGGCTAGTGAGGCTTTGGCCTGGAAAGGCTTGAATGAGGGCTCTGCCCCCATTTCCATCTCTTCGTGAGCTGGAGGAACTTTAGCTAGAACTGCTAGCCTGGCCCACTGGCCCCAGCCCAGGTGTGACATGGAACCTGGGCTAGGACACTGCTCTCTTTCTCAGTATCTGAGACTTCTGACTTCTTGGCTTATATCCCAGAGAGGAGTGGAATGTTCACTTCTCAGAGACAGGGCATGGCACAGAATTCAGAGCCTGGCCAGCATTCTTGGTCTTTGTCAGCCTGTTCTCTACTGCTTGATGGCAAATCCACTCCTAGAGTTAGTAGACCCTGATCCTGGGAAGGCTTTGTGGATTTGCACTTTTGTTTCCTCTTCTTCCAAACTCTCAGAACTGCTAATGCTGTCTGACACATGAGTATTGCCTTGTAGTGGCACATCTTCCTCTGTCTTCCGCTTCCAGCCTGACCCTGAGGTTTGTTTCCCATGCATATTCATATCCAGGAGGTTGTAGGCTGAGTCAGGAAACACCTGGCCTCTCTGTTCCTTCATTGATATCTCTTTCTCTCTCTCCCTCTCTCTCTCTCTCTCTCTCTCTCTCTCTCTCTGTCACACACACACACACACACACACACCCTTCTTCACTGCTAGATGGCAGTGTAACACACACACACATACCCTTCCTTCACTGATACATGGCAGTGTAACACACACACACATACACCCTTCCTTCACTGATAGATGACAGTGTAACACACACACACACATGCACACACATGCACCCTTCCTTCACAGATACATGGCAGTGTATCAGATCAGCTCCCATCAGTTCCTGTTCTCTGTCAGGCCTCTGAACACAGACACCATTCTTTTGACTAACAGCATTTTCTTTCTTTTTTTTCTATTTTACAGAGTTAGACAGTGAGAGAGACAGAGAGAAAGGTCTTTCTTCCGTTGGTTCATCCCCCAAATGGCGGTCATGGCCAGCGCTGTGCCAATCTGAAGCCAGGAGCCAGGTGCTTCTCCTGGTCTCCCATGCGGGTGCAGGACCCAAGGACTTGGGCCCTCCTCCACTGTGCTCCTGGGCCACAGCAGAGAGCTGGACTGGAAGAGGGGCAACTGGTACCAGAACCCAGCACCTATATGGGATGCCAGCACTGCAGGTGGAGGATTAACCAAGTGAGCCATGGCAGGCTCGGACTAACAGCATTTTCAATTGAAAATGGGTTCATGAGTGAGAGCCTTGGTGGTGAGGGAGGCGGCGGCAGTGGGACCAGTGCGGGGAGGGTGGAGGTCCCGTCTGGGTTTAGCAGCCTCCTCCCACCTCCAGCCCAGCCTTATTGCCACTTCCTGGTGGGGGCCAAGTTTGCCTGCTGTAGCTAGGAGGAGGAAGCCAAGGAGGAGCACGAAAGCAGTGACAGTAGCCCGGCAGGTGGCAAAGGGGCATCTGTGCCTCCATCCCTCAGCAGCCTGTGCAGTAGCAGCTCCATGGATTGATCAGCCCCAACTGTGACCCCTCAGGGTGGCCACCTCACTCAAGAGCAAGGTCCAGGGTGCACAGGCCACCCCAGCGGGAGCTCCAGAGAGACTGCAACAAAAGGAGCTGGGTACCCTCAAGCGAGAGACTCCCTCGCTCCCACTCCAGGAATGCAAGAACTGTGCCCCCCAGTCTGGCTAAGGAGGCAGCGGCGGCAGCGAGCGATCCCGCAGCAGCCAGCAATGGACTGGCCAAGGGTGAGGAGGAGGAGGAGGAACAGAAGGAGCAGGTGCGGCAGTCTTCATCCCTGACCTCGGGCTGCAGTTTACAAAGTCCCTCGGGCAGGGAGGTTGAGTCAGGGGAGGATCCGACGATAGAATAGGATAGGTCGGATAGGAATCCAAGCTCCAGATGCCTGATGTCATGCGACTGAGCACCAAAGATCTGTCCGAACCCTACTCCATTTATACTTACAGATATTTTATCCACAACTGGCCACCCCTGTGCTTTTTGGCCATGGTAGGGGAGGAGTGTGTAGGTGTCATCGTTTGCAAGTTGGATCTGCACAAAAAGATGTTCCACAGAGGTAATATAGCCATGTTATCTGTGGATTCCAAATACAGGAGGAATGGCATGGGTACTAACTTGGTTAAGAAAGCTATTTATGCCATGGTTGAAGGAGACGGATGAGGTTGTTTTGGAAACAGAAATAACAAATAAGTCTGCTTTGAAACTTTATGAAAATCGGTTTTGTTCCAGGTAAGAGGCTGTTCGGATACTATTAAATGGAGTTGATGCACTGTGACTTAAACTGTGGCTGCATTGAGAAACTGACATCAAGGAGGAAGGGCTAACCCTGCAGAGTAGACCTTTGCATGCAATGCACTTTGTACAGAACTGCTTTGCAGGTGGATTTCATAATTTCCATGGAGCTCTTCTCTGTCAGAGTCTCGTTGAGTGTTGCACAATATTTGTTGCACTTTGGCCTGGAGCATTTGTTCTGCATCAAAAGAGCTTGTTTTAAACTTCAGGAGTCTGTTGGTACCACAAAGATGTGTCAGTTGATAGCCAAGATTTGCTTGTTCATTTGCAAAGTCTGCTGACAACTGTTATTTACATAGTGATCACTGTATTACAGAACCAGTAAATGGAACATGGTTTTTGTTCTTGAAAAAGCCAATATAGATTGTAAAAGTCTCTAAGTATATTAACATTTCACACAAAACCTACAATAGATTTCTGAAGGGGGTGAGAGAACAGCTTCAATTTTAGGTTTTATTATTATTTTTCAATATTAAATTTCCCAGTCTTGAATATTGGTACCTCATTGATTAGTGAATGAGAAAATGTAGAATGGGGTATGTCTTATGAGTGAAGTTAACAATTAAGTTGTGTCTGCCAGTGCCAGTGTAGATAAAAAATGTTTGTCTTCATCTTAGCTTTTTTTTTCTTTTTTTTTTCTTTTTTTTTTTTAACAGGCAGAGTGGACAGTGAGCGAGAGACAGAGAGAAAGGTCTTCCTTTGCCGATGGTTCACCCTCCAATGGTCGCCGCAGCTGGTGCGCTGTGACCAGCGCACTGCACTGATCCGAAGGCAGGAGCCAGGTGCTTCTCCTGGTCTCCCATGGGGTGCAGGGCCCAAGCATTTGGGCCATCCTCCACTGCACTCCCTGGCCACAGCAGAGAGCAGGCCTGGAAGAGGGGGAAGCGGGACAGAATCTGGCACCCCAACCAGGACTAGAACCCTGTGTGCCGGTGCTGCAAGGTGGAGGATTAGCCTATTGAGCCATGGTGCTGGCCTCACCTTAGCTTTTGAATGCATGCTGTCCTTTTCCTTCAGGCCTTTACAAGCAAATTTTTGTTTTTATTTACATTCTAAATTTTTATAATTTGGATACTTTTTCCAGGTGAGTGACAGAGTGGTTTACCTTAGACGCCCCTTCTTTCATTACACTAAGAAGTTGAACTACTTGGAAAACCTTTGAGGAATGCCCCAAGGGGATGACAAATGTTGATGGAGTTGGGAATTACTGGGTTTTGGATGCACTTTTTTTTTTGAGAGTGAGGGAATTTTTGGAACACAATAGAAATTAATGTAAATGGCTTGAATTTATTTAATCAAAATCATTGCTAATCTGTGAAGAACAGCTTTTATGATGTAGCTGGACTTTTTTTTTTCCACTTAATTTGGATTCACAGTGCTTCTATTTCTTAAAATGCTTCACTTTGGTTCTTGATCTTGGGAATAAATTTCAGGATGCATTGTATTAACTTTAAGCTGCTTTTATTTTCTTTTCACTTAAATGAGCAGATTCTTCTAGGAGCTTTGCTTTATTGCTCCAGAAAAACAAAAGGTGAAAATAAAAATCTTTTTGTTTTGGAATGAGTTGTATCAGTTTTCTTAACAGCCACCATGTTTAATTACATGTGTTGGCTAATCAGTGCAGTGTAGCAAGTTTTAAGATCAGTTGTCGGCTGGCGCTGTGGCTTAACAGGCTAATACTCCACCTGTGGCACAGGCACCCTGAGTTCTAGTCCCTGTCAGGGTGCCGGATTCTATCCTGGTTGCCCCTCTTCCAGGCCAGCTCTCTGCTATGGCCCTGGAGTGCAGTGGAGGATGGCCCAAGTCCTTGGGCCCTGCACCCACATGGGAGACCAGGCAAAGCACCTGGCTCCTGGCTTCGGATCATCAAGATGTGCCAGCTGCAGTGGCCATTGGAGGGTGAACCAATGGCAAAAAGGAAGACCTTTCTCTCTGTCTCTCTCTCTCACTATCCACTCTGCCTATCAAAAAAAAAAAATCAGTTGTCTTCAGTTGGGTCAGTAAACCTGTGATTGGATAACTTATTTTACTTGAAAACCTTGCCCTGTGTTATGATATTGGCTGACATGTATAAGACTGGGCATGTATATTTATTGTGGTGTCTCAAAATCATGAGTTCATCACTTTCCCAGGATCACAGATTAGATCGTATGAATAGTGCAACAGAGTTGCTTTCAGTGCTCCATGACACCACTGAAATGAGTGCTATGATGTTGCAGGGCCTCCAGGTTTGTAAAAACATCACCATAAGTTATATTGATGTCAGGTATGAGCTGAGTATAAAACATCACGTGTATCTCAAAATATTGGACTGCTGTTTGATGACTGGATATTGCTGCCTAATTTGTCCCGTATCTTTGGAGAGAGAAATTTAATGGGATTAATTTAAAGGGATCAATTTAAAATGATTTGAAATGTGCAAGCTGTTTAAATAACATGTAGTCAAATAAAATGTGGCTAAGTTGTGTTTGCATTTAAAAAAAATGGGTTCATTGTGATGAAACATCATCATAAATCAAAGAACATTTGATTGTCATCCCAGAAAACTAAGATATCATAATACCATCCACTTATTTACTCCACAAATGCCAGTACTAGCCAATACTGGGCCAAGCTGAACTGGAGCTGGGAACTTTATTCTGGTCTCCCACAAGGGTGATAGAAACCCAATTGAACCATCATCGCTGCCTTCCATGGTTACCAGGAGTCAAACCCAAGTATTCTAATGTTTGATATGGAAATCTTTAACTCTCATTTAAATACCTCTCCCAATAACCAGAAACTTGAAATATAAATAATAATTATTTAATGCTTGAATGATGGAATATAATTAAAACAATAAAAAAAGATGTAGGTATTTGGTCTAACAATTGGGGCACTTGGAGGCACAGATCCCATATTGGAGTTTGGATTCAATTTCGGTACTACTTTCTGATACCATATTTCTGCTAGTGCTCACCTTGTGAGGCAGTGGTTGATAACTTCAGTTGTGTGGGTGTCTGCCACCCACTTGGGACACATGGGTTGAGTTCCTGGCTTCTGGCTTGGGCCTGATTCAGTCTTACCTATTAGGGCATTTGGGCAGTGAAGTAGTGGATAGGATTACTCTTTTCTCTCTCTTTACCTATCAAATAAAAAATGTATAGAAGTACTATCAATCATGACTTTGAGTATTTCAGCCTGGCAAACTATAATTGGAGCTTATGTATTTTAATTCTCACAATACTCATAGAGAAACCAGTATGTAGAGGCTCAAGATCTTTTCTTTGTCACATAAATCTTGAGAAGATGGCTTACTACAGTGCCTGCTTTCATATATCAAATGATAAAACTCATATACTACTAATTACCAAAAGACAATCATAGTTTAACATGCCAGCAAAATTTTTAATACATATTTAAAAGGCAGCACATCCAAGAGAGGATAGATCAATCTCTCATCTTCTGGTTCACTCCCCCATATAGCCACAATATCCAGGTGTAGCCCAGGCTGAAGTCAGGATCCATAGATTCCACCCCAGATTTACAAATGAGTGACAGGGTCCACATTGGGGTATCTCCTGCTCCCTTCCCAGGAACATTAGCAGGAAGCTGCATCAGAAGTGGAGCAACCAAGAATTAAACTAGCACTCTTATATGTGATTCTGGTATCTCAAGTGGCAGTTTATTCCAGTGTGCCACAATGCTGCCTCACCTTGAGTGTTTTAAAAGTAAGTGACCACGATGGTTACAACAAGCAATATGTCACTGCATTGCTATAAATCTCAAAATATAATTCAATTCATCTGATACAAAAGGTATTCAGTGATGCCTTATTCATAAAGTTACAATCCACCAATAAGAAAATAGCAGTGAATTTTTATATACCTCACAGCAGCCTCATGGTTCACAGAAGAAATCTGATGAATACAAGTTGATTTTATATAACAGTATTATGACAGAGAAATTCAATATGTAGTTACCATGAATGGATTAAAAATGATAAAAAGTTTTGTAAGATTCAACTACTTAAGCTTCATGAACTAGAAAAAATCTATACTTCCTCAAGACAAATTTTGTGTATGTTGCAATCACAGATCAGCATGCAATATTGAAATTATGACACAAATATAATACACATATGTCATTGTACTTCAGATAGTTCATGACATAATAAAATTCAAGGTATGTTTTAAAATCCATGCATAATTTTGGGGGGAGGAGCCAACATGGCAGATAGTGAGGATGTGCACCATAGTTTGGGAAAATAAAGTTTCATAAAAGTGGAATTACTATAGCCTCAGGAAAAGATTCAAGAAAAAAACTGCAGAAGAAACGCTTCCGGATCTAGTGGATGTGACACAGAGAACCTACAGGGAGCCCACCATGTGGAAACCCAACCACGAGAGCCGAGCCACAGAATCTCGCCAGTGCGGGAACAAATGGAAGGTAAGATGAAGGTGTCAGAAACCTGAGACATTGGGGGGGGGAAAAGCAGAGGCCTCTCTATTCACTCACCAAGCAAAACAAAGAGCAGGCACCATTTTACATATGTAAAGCACCACCAAGTAGTTCACAAACTCAGTAACTTGGAACTATGGTGAAATTTGAGAACACATTGAGGGCTGCATAAACTCTTTGTGTGGTCCCAGGGGTAGATCAAACGAATTCTCACAGAGGCCAGATTTCAACTACACTCAATTCCATGCACCTGTATCGAATAACTTCCCAACTGAGTCAAAAAAAAGAGAGAGAAAGAGAGAGAGAGGGAGAAAGAGCAATCCAGCAAGGAGCAAGGGAGAGAACAATCTGGGTGAGTCGTTTTTTGCACAGCCTTAAAACCAAAGAATCAAGTGGAGCTCTCTGGCCACACCCATCACAGCCTCTAAAGATCCATCAAAGCAGACAGCCCACTTAGAGGCATAGTATAATGAGAAAAAAAAAATACCACAGCAAAAAAAAAAAAAAAACATAAATTATCTCCAACATGCCAAACAACAAACGTAGAAACCAAGGTAACAAGAGCAAGGAAGACACTATGATGCCCCCAAATGAATAAGACACCCCAATCCAAGATTATGAAGATGAAGAAATAGAGGAAATGCAAGAAGCAGATCTCAAAAAATGGATAAGAACATTAAGAAGTTCTCATAAACAAATTCTTGAACTACAGAAATCCTTAATGGACAAGATAGAAAATCTCTCTGATGAAATGAAATATTAAGGAGGAATCAAAATGAAATGAAACAACTAGTAGAACATGAAACTGTGATAGTGACAAAAAACCACAATGAAATGAAGAACTCAATAGATCAAATGACAAACACATTAGAGAGCCTTATATACAGAATGGGTGAAGCAGAAAAAAGAATATCGGACTTAGAAGACAGAGAACAGGAAAGGAAACAGTCAAATCAAAGAAAAGAAGAAGAAATCAGAAATCTAAAAAATACTGTCAGGAATCTACAGGATACTATTAAAAAAACCAACATTCGGGTCCTAGGAGTTCCTGAAGGCATAGAGAGGGAGAAAGGATTAGAAGGCCTTTTTAGTGAGATACTAGCAGAAAATTTCCCAGGTTTGGAGAAGGACAGACACATCTTAGTACAAGAAGCTCATAGAACCCCTAATAAACGTGACCAAAAGGGATCCTCACCATGACACGTCGTAATTAAATTCACCACAGTGAAACACAAAGAAAAGATCCTAAAATGTGCAAGAGAGAAACGCCAGATTACTCTCAGAGGATCTCCAATTAGACTCACAGCAGACTTCTCATCAAAAACCCTACAAGCTAGGAGAGAATGGCGAGATATAGCCCAGGTACTAAGAGAAAAACTACTAGCCCAGAATATTATATCCTGCAAAGCTCTCATTTGTGAATGAAGGTGAAATAAAGACCTTTCACATCAAACAGAAATTGAAAGAATTTGTTGCCACTCATCCAGCCCTGCAAAAGATGCTTAAAGATGTGTTACATACAGAAACACAGAAACACGGTCACCAATATGAAAGAAGGTAAAGGAAGTAAACCTCACAGCAAAAGATCACAGGAATCTCAAACCAGATATTAGAAAATATCTTTGGCAAATGGCAGGGCAAAGTTACTCCTTCTCAACTGTCACATTGAATGTTAATGGCTTGAACTGTCCAGTTAAAAGACACCGATTGGCTGACTGGGTTAAGGAACAAAACCCATCTTTTTGCTGCTTACAAGAAACTCATCTTTCCAACAATGATCCATACAGACTGAAAGTGAAAGGCTGGAAATTGATATACCATGCCAACAGAAATGAAAAAAAGAGCAGGCGTAGCCATCTTAATATCGGACAACATAAACTTTACCACATAAACTGTCAGGAGAGACAAAGAGGGGCACTATTTAATGATTAAGGGACCCATTCAACAGGAAGATATAACAATTATCAATGTATATGCACCTAATCACAGGGCACCAGCTTATTTAAAAGACTTGTTAAGGGACTTAAAGGGAGACTTAGACCCCAATACAATAGTACTGGGGGACTTCAATACTCCACACTCAGAGATAGACAGATCAACAGGACAGAAGATCAACAAGGAGACAGCAGATTTAAATGACACGATAGCCCAAATGGATCTAACAGATATCTACAGAACATTTCACCCTACATCTAATGACTTTACATTCTTCTCAGCAGTACATGGAACCTTCTCTAGGATTGACCACATACGAGGCCATAAAGCAAGTCTCAGCAAATTCAAGAGAATTAGAATCATACCATGTAGCTTCTCAGACCACAAAGGAATGAAATTGGAAATTAGCAACTCGGGAATCCGTAGAGCACTTGCAAACATATGGAGATTGAATAACATGCTCCTGAATGAACAATGGGTTATAGAGGAAATTAAAAGAGAAATCAAAAATTTTCTGGAAGAAAATGAGGATAAAAGCACAACATGCCAAAACCTATGGGATACAACAAAAGCAGTGTTAAGAGGAAAGTTTATACCAATAGGTGCCTACCTCAAGAAATTAGAAAGGCACCAAATAGATGAACTTTCAAGTCATCTCAAGGATCTAGAAAATCTGCAGCAAACCAAACCCAAACCCAGTAGGAGAAGAGAAATAATTAAAATCAAAGAAGAAATCAACAGGATTGAATCCAAAAATATTTACAAAAAATCAGCCAAACAAGGTGCTGGTTTTTTGAGAAAATAAACAAAATTGACACCCCATTGGCTCAACTAACTAAAAAAAAAGAATAGAAAAGACCCAAATCAATGGGATCAGAGATGAAAATGGAAACGTAACAACAGACACCACAGAAATAAAAAGAATCATCAGAAATTACTGCAAGGACTTGTATGCCAGCAAACAGGGAAATCTATCAGAAATGGACAGATTCTTGGACACATACAACCTCCCTAAATTGAGCCAGGAAGACATAGAAAACCTAAATAGACCCATAACTGCCACAGAAATTGAAACAGCAATAAAGGCCCTCCCAACAAAGAAAAGCCCAGGACCAGATGGATTCAGTGCTGAGTTCTACCAGACATTTAGAGAGGAACTAAGTTCAATTCTTCTCAAACTATTCAAAACAATCAAAAAAGAGGGAATCCTCCCAAATTCTTTCTATGAAGCCAGCATCACCTTAATTCCTAAGCCAGAAAAAGATGCAACATTGAAAGAGAATTACAGACCAATATCCCTGATGAACATATATGCAAAAATACTCAATAAAATTCTGGCCAATAGAATGTAACAACACATCAGAAAGATCATCCACCCAGACCAAGTGGGATTTATCCCTGGTATGCAGGGATGGTTCAACGTTCACAAAACAATCAACGTAATACACTACATTAACAGACTGCAGAAGAAAAACCATATGATTCTCTCAATAGACGCAGAAAAAGCATTGGATAAAATACAACACCCTTTCATGATGAAAACTCTAAGCAAACTGGGTATGGAAGGAACATTCCTTAATACAATCAAAGCAATATATGAAAAACCCACGGCCAACATCCTATTTAATGGGGAAAATTTGGAAGCATTTCCGCTGAGATCTGGTACCAGACAGGGATGCCCACTCTCACCACTGCTCTTCAATATAGTTCTGGAAGTTTTAGCCAGAGCTATTAGGCAAGAAAAAGAAATTAAAGGGATACAAATTGGAAAGGAAGAGCTCAAACTATGCCTCTTTGCAGATGTTATGATTCTTTATTTAGGGGACCCAAAGAACTCTACTAAGAGACTACTGGAACTCATCGAAGAGTTTGGCAAAGTAGCAGGATATAAAATCAATGTACAGAAATCAACAGCCTTTGTATACACAGGCAATGCCAAGGCTGAGGAAGAACTTCTAAGATCAATCCCATTCATGATAGCTACAAAAACAATCAAATACCTTGGAATAAACTTAACCAAAGACGTTAAAGATCTCTACGATGAAAACTACAAAACCTTAAAGAAAGAAATAGAAGAGGATACCAAAAAATGGAGAAATCTTCCATGCTCATGGATTGGAAGAATCAATAGCATCAAAATGTCTATTCTCCCAAAAGCAATTTATACATTCAATGCAATACCCATCAAGATTCCGAAGACCTTCTTCTCAGATCTGGAAAAAATGATGCTGAAATGCATAAGGAGACACAGAAGACCTTGAATAGCCAAAGCAATCTTGTACAACAAAAACAAAGCCGGAGGCATCACAATACCAAATTTCAGGACATACTACAGGGCAGTAGTTATCAAAACAGCATGGTACTGGTACAGAAACAGATGGATAGACCAATGGAACAGAATAGAAACACCAGAAATCAATCCAAACATCTACAGCCAACTTATATTTGATCAAAGATCCAAAACAATCCCTGGAATAAGGACAGCCTATTCAATAAATGGTGCTGGGAAAATTGGATTTCCATGTGCAGAAGCTTGAAGTAAGACCCCTACCTTTCACGTTAAACAAAAATTCACTCAACATGGATTAAAGACTTAAATCTATGACATGAAACCATCACATTATTAGAGAGCATTGGGGAAACCCTGCAAGATATAGGCACAGGCAAAGACTTCTTGGAAAAGACCCCAGGAGCACAGGCAGTCAAAGCCAAAATTAACATTTGGGATTGCATCAAATTGAGAAGTTTCTGTACTTCAAAACAAACAGGAAAGTGAAGAGGCAACCGACAGAATGGGAAGAAATATTTACAAACTATACTACAGATAAAGGGTTGATAACCAGAATCTACAAAGAGATCAAGAAAATCCACAACAACAGAACAAACAACCCACTTAAGAGATGGGCTAAGGACCTCAATAGACATTTTTCAAAAGAAGAAATCCAAATGGCCAACAGACACATGAGAAAATGTTCAAGATCACTAGCAATCAGGGAAATGCAAATCAAAACCACAATGAGGTTTCAACTCACCCCGGTGAGAATGGCTCACATTCAGAAATATACCAACAACAGATGCTGGAGAGGATGTGGGGAAAAAGGGACACTAACCCACTGTTGGTGGGAATGCAAACTGGGTAAGCCACTATGGAAGTCAGTCTGGAGATTCCTCAGAAGCCTGAACATAACCCTACCATATAACCCAGCCATCCCACTCCTTGGAATTTACCCAAAGGAAATTAATTTGGCTAATAAAAAAGCCATCTGCACATTAATGTTTATTGCAGCTCAATTCACAATAGTTAAGACCTGGAACTAACCCAAATGCCCATCAACAGTAGACTGGATAAAGAAATTATGGGACATGTACTCCATAGAATACTATACAACAGTAAGAAACAATGAAACCCAGTCATTTGCAACAAGATGGAAGAATCTGGAAAACATCATGCTGAGTGAATTAAGCCAGTCCCAAAAGGACAAATATCATTTGATTTACCTGATCAGCAACAACTGAGCACAAAAGGGGAAACCTGTTAAGTGAAATGGGCACTATAAGAAACAATGAACTGATCAGCTCTTGTCCTGACTCTAGATGTACAATGTAATACTTTATCCTTTTTAGTATCTGTTGTTGTTGTTGTTGTTATTCTAGTACTAGTGGTTGAACTCTGTAATTAACACACAATTATTCTTAGGTGTTTAAATTTTAACTGAAAAGTGATCCCTGTTAAATTTAAGAGTGGAAAAAGAGAGGGAGGAGATGTATAATTTGGGACATGCACAATCAGACTTGTCCCAAATGGTGGAGTTAGAAATATGCCAGGGGATTCCAATACAATCCCCTCAAGGTGGCATGTACCAATGCCATCTCACTAGTCCAAGTGATCAATTTCTGTTCACATTCAATGGCTCTGATAGGTCTAAGAATCAAAGGGATCACACAAACAAGACAAATGTCTGCTAATACTAACTTATAGAATCAAAAAGGGAGAGAAAGATCCAACATGGGAAGTGGGATACACAGCAGACTCATAGAATGGCAGACGTCCTAACCAACACTCTGGCCTCAGAATCAGCCCTTAAGGCATTCAGATCTGGTGGAAGAGCCCATGAGAGTATAGTAGGCATGGAAAGCCAAGATACCATGGAAAAGAAAAAAAAAGAAGAAGACCTAAATGAAAGATCTCTGTGAGTGAGATCCCAGTGGAAAGAATGGGGCCATCAAAGAAGGAGGTACCTTTCTCTGAAGGGAGGAGAGAACTTCCACTTTGACTATGACCCTATTGGAATAAGATCAAAGTCAGCGAACTCTAAAGGCTTCCATAGCCCTGGCAACTCATGACTAGAGCCTAGGGAGATTACTGACGCCATGAACAGGAGTGTCAAATTGTTAAGTCAGCAACAGGAGTCACTGTGTACTTACATCCCATGTGAGATCTGTCCTTATTGTGTTGTCTAATGTGCAGTGATGCTATAACTAGTACTGAAACAGTATTTTTACACTTTGTGTTTCTGCGTGGGTACAAACTGATGAGATCTTTACTAATTATATACTGAATCGATCTTCTGTATATAAAGATAATTGGAAATGAAAAAAAAAAACCTGGTGTTAAATTGGAAATGGCATAGAAAATTAATTAATTAAAAATATTATGTAGGATCTCTGTCTTTAATGTGCTGTACACTGTTATTTAATGCTATAACTAGTACTCCAACAGGATTTTTTTTTTCACTTTGTGTTGCTATATGGGGGCAAACTGTTGAAATTGTTACCTAATATATACTAAACTGATCTTCTGTATATAAGGAGAATTGAAAATGAATCATGATGTGATTGGAAGGGGAGAGGGAGCGGGAGAGGGGAGGGTTGTGGGTGGGAGGGAAGTTTTGGGAGGGGGAAGCCATTGTAACCCATAAGCTGTACTTTGGAAATTTATATTCATTAAATAAAACTTTAATTTTAAAAAAATCCATGCATAATTTTTCACAGCATGAATACCATGAAATTTTTCAAACATCCCTTGTTAACATGGATTTCAAACTTCCATTTTCTATTAAATTATTTGAAGTATGCTTGTACACATACACATTTACAGTTAGATTTTAAAAATGCATTTTAGATACTTGCCACATTCCTGCTCATGGAAATTTATAATATCAAATGCAGTATTTCAAGAAATTAGAAAATAATGTAACCTGTCATAAAAGAAAACAATAAATTTTAAAAATATAAGAAATTATGAATAAATATACAAACTTACATAAAAGAGAATAAACTGATCTCTAAAATCAATGAACCATGACTTTGAAGGTTAGAATATGTATCTTTGGTCCTGTGTTCCTCCTTATTCTTATTTATTTATATACTATTTTCACATTTCAATTATATTCACTTTTTCAGACTGCTTTCACAATACAAATTTATATTTCTAAAATTACTATGTCATTAGAATTATTTTCCACCTGTAACCTTCACTGAAGGATTTATCCTTGCCTTTTACAGATTGTAGAAGATGTACACTAATCTTGGCTCCTCTTTGAACTTCAAAGCCAGAAGAGACATCATTCCAACTTCTGCTTCTATCATCATAGACCTTTCTGTAGCTCCTCTCCCCCATTTTGCTTTATAAAGCCCTGTAATTACATATGAATAAGCAAATAATCCAAGATAGTCTTCCCATCTCAATATGCTTAACTTACATCTTCAAATAGCCTTTAAAGCTTAAGGCATTGGGATTGAGTATATAAGGGATAGGGTTGAACATAATAAAAGCCATCTATAACAAAACTATGACAAACATGTTGAATGGGAAAAAGGTGAAAGCTTTCTAAAATCTAGAGATAGACAAGGATGTGCATTCCCACCACTTTCATTCTGCCTGGTACTGGAAGTCCTGGCTAGAGCTGTCAGGCAAGAGATAGGACTGAGGGACATCCAAACTGGAAAGAAGAAAGTTGGGGCTTGTGCTGTGGAACAGCAGGTAAAGCTGCCATCTGTAGACTGGCACTCCATATGGGCATTGGCTTGTGTTCTGGCAGTTCTACTTCTGATCCAGCTCCCTACTATTGTGCCTGTTAAAGCAGGGGAAGGTAGCCCAAGTGCTTGGGCCCCTGCTCCCATATGGGAGACCCAGATGAAGTTCCTGGCTCTAGCCAGGCTCAGCCCTGTTCATTGCAGTCATTTGGGGAGTTCATCAGTTGATATAAGATCTCTCTCTGTTTCTTCCTCTCTTGAAATCCATCAATCAATAAGTGAATCTATATTAAAGAAAGGAGGGTGTCAAATTGTGACTGTAGACAATATGATATTACATCAAAAGAATACATCATAAAGTTATTCTAATTACTGAATTCAGCAAATTTTAGGACAAACATGAGATTCAGGAACTGCTTCTTATTCCAAAAGTGAATTGTTGGAAAAACAAAGCTACAGTGCCATTTATTGCAGTTACACAAAAGTAAAATACCTAGGAATCCACAAAGAATATAAAATACATTTACAATTAAAAGTATAAATATTGGAATGAAATAGGACACAAAAAAGACTTCATCTCCATGGATTAGAATTAACATTGTTAATTGTGCAAAGTAGTCTATAGATCCAATGTAATCTCCATTAAAATGCCAATGACATCCTTTCCATAGATATTCTTAAAAATTCTAAAACATGTATGAAGACACAGAAGACTTCAGGTAGACACAACAATTTGAAAAAAATAGAATAGCCCTGAAAGTATTACACTACCTAACTGGAATATATACTTAAAAGTTTAGGCTGGCACCATGGCTCACTAGGCTAATCCTCCGCCTTGCGGCACCGGCACACCAGGTTCTAGTCCCAGTTGGGGCACCAATCCTGTCCCGGTTGCCCCTCTTCCAGGCCAGCTCTCTGCTGTGGCCAGGGAGTGCAGTGGAGGATGGCCCAAGTCCTTGGGCCCTGCACCCCATGGGAGACCAGGAGAAGCACCTGGCTCCTGCCATCAGATCAGCGCTGTGTGCCGGCCGCAGCACATTTACCGCGGCGGCCATTAGAGGGTGAACCAACGGCAAAAGGAAGACCTTTTTCTCTGTCTCTCTCTCACTCTCCACTCTGCCTGTCAAAAAAAAAAAAAAGTTTAGTAACCCAAAGTGCATGGAATTAGATAAAAATAGGCACATGAAAGAGTGGAGCAGGATAGAGAAAACAATAGACAATAATCTGTGCATCTATCACAAGCTAACTTCACAAAGGTACAAAGTACACATAATGGAAAGAAGGCAAACTTAATAAATGGTGCTGGGAAAATGGTATCAACATTCAAAAGAATGAAATTAGCCTCTTATTGGCTGGCGCCATGGCTCAACATGCTAATCCTCCACCCAGTGGCACCAGCACACTGGGATCTAGTTCCGGTCGGGGTGCAGGATTCTGTCCCAGCTGCCCCTCATCCAGGCCAGCTCTATGCTGTGGCCCGGAATTGCAGTGGAGGATGCCCCAAGTGCTTGGGCCCTGCACCCCATGGGAGACCAGTATAAGTACCTGGCTCCTGCCTTCGGAATAGCATGGTGCACCAGGCCTGTGAAGTTTGTCCAAGACCAGAGCGGGAAACGCGCTCGGGTGCAGGGTCTCCCTGGACCCCTCCCCTGTCAGGGGGCAGGGCGCCTCAGGCCGCGGCTGCCCACTACTGCCAGGGGCTGAGTGACCGAGGGACCCCCCAGCTATGGCGGGGAGGGCTGACAAGCCTGTGTAGCAAAGGCCTCTCCGTGTGGGGTTCGCTGTGGAGGCCCAGGAAGCCAGGGCACAGCCTTGCCCACCTGGGCATTGCCCATGAGAGGCGTCTGGGCCACACCTCTGCTTCTGGCTGGAGCCCACCTCACCCTGAGCGCTGGGGCGGAGCAGGAGGGGAGACTGAGGCTGGGCAGGTCTGCCGCTTCCTCGCTGATGTGGGCGGACCTTGCTCTCCTGCCCTAGGCCGGGAGACGACCTGGAGCCCCTCTCCAGGGAACACGCCCAGGCAGACCAGCCTCCGTGACTGCTCCCAGGGAGATAACTCCTACATGTCCCGCAGCGCCTTGCCTCCGAAGCCCCTCCCCCAGGAAGCTCCCGCTCCCCTGTCTGCTGGGCCGGGTCATCCGGGGCTCAGGGGACCTCTCCCTTCCCGCAGCCCCAGGGCAGCCGCCACTGAATGGACGCACGTGCCCGGCCTCTGTCTCCCCCATCAGCTGGCGGCTCCTTGGGGGTTCCCTAGGGTTCCACGGATGGGGAAACATAGGGCCCTTGAGGGACGGGCCCTGCCCACGGTGAGACTCCGCGGCTCCGTGGAACGAGGCAGACTCCGCAGCCACTAGACGCTGCCCCTCCTCCACGGGCGGGTGGGGGGGGGGGCCGGGGCAGCCGCCGCACATCTGGGGCAAACCAGGAACAAGTGGCAGAGCAGCTGTTTCCAGGGCAGGGGGCCAGCCTGGCGGTCTCCTCGTGTGGGAGGGGCAGCAGACGCAGCACCCCTGGCCGCCCCCTCCCCGCCGCTCTGAGCACCAGGCCGCAGCCTCGCGCCAGTGTCTGGGTGAAGAGAGGTGGCACCGCGTCCCCGTGACCCCGGGAAGTCCCCAGGGCTTGAGCTCAGGACAGATGTTCCAGGACAAGGGAGCAGCTCGGGGGCCAGCCATGTTGCTCTTCCCAGACCCCGAAGCTGGGCAGCTGAGCACGCGATTGGCTGAAGCACACGCGTTGGTTCATGTGGGAGTTAAGGATGCACCACAAACTCTCAAACCAGACAGGGTCAACAGATGCAGGATTCAAATCGTCTTCTGGGAGGACTGTTTTCCCTATTTTATATGTGAGGTGCCTAGGTAACAGGATACTTGTATGGCAAATACTTTCCTTTGTGGTTGTGTACTTTGAAAAATTGTTTTCAAAATTAAATAATTCTTCCAGATGTAGTGTAAAAATTATATATGAATGGGGATTTCTTGAGACATTACATTTGCACTAGATTTTATAATAATAATGTTTTTGTGATAATCAGAGTTTTCTGATTTTTTATGTAATAGTAGCTGGGGGAATGAAGCACTATTACTTTAATTTTACTGAGGTTCTGCAACTGGCCCAGATGTGAAATCTGTCACATGTTATAGGTGCAATAAATGAAAACATGGCTGTGAGCTAACCTTGGACAATCACCCATTCAGTGAACCAGCTGCATCAGTTTACCACATTTGTAACCATGTTCAGTACATTTTACTTTAGAGGTTAGTTTAATGGAAAATATTGTTCGGGATTCGTAACCTTGATTGGCTTGCCCCACTTTTGTTCCCCTGAAAATGATGCACACATACAGATTATGTTCAGTATCAGCCCCTAAAGGCCCCTGCCAGATGAGGTCAGCAAAGCTGTGGACCATTTGCTGTTGCTCTCCTGTTTTGACTGGAAGATTTTTAATGAGACCTTTAAATGGGTCTGTGACACACGATGAGTTTTATGGTAAGAAACACAAGTTGTATGGACATATGTGCATTCCTATTAATAAGCATGCACATATCTGTTAGCAGCCTTTAAAATGAAAGAGCTCTTGACTAGGAAGATGCTTCAGAACTGCCAGGCTCCTAGAGGTTTCTGAAGCATTAAACTTTGGGTGAGGCCTGGCTTGGGCACTTCCAAGCATTACAGGTAATTATGAAGCATACTGATCTCATTCTGAACATACATGACAAAACATAAAACTTGGGATTTTTCACCTTATAAAATGCTGTTTAGACACTTTTTAAATCTTTGAACATACCAGGAAATTAACTGGGATAGGAATAATGGACTCACCATTAAGTGATGATTTGTCCAGCGATCCTCAGCCTTTTCACCCCCTAACCACATTGGAGCCCTATGGAATGTGCTTTGTCTCTCTGAACCCATAGCAGTGTCTTGTGCAGAGTGAGTGTGAAGTGGATATGAATGCTTCTCCCAAGAACAGTATATGGTGAACTATATAGCATTGTCCGCATCCATGTAGACAGATGAACTCAGCTGAAAAACGTTTGATGACTTTTTTTTAAATCCCTTGGATACAATCATGGATTCCTTGTACAATGTTCTGTGAGTGAGACCCCTTTGTTCTCTCCTCTGTCCCAGTGGTTCCATGGGCAGATTATTTTGACAACATGTACCAGCTGTTCTGTGGTCAGTCAAATTTATTTGTCTGTGAACTTGTGAGCCAAAACTATATTGTACCATTTCATTTTGTACCTAGCATAGAATAAACATTTACTATCAGAAGATTATTTTAAATCTGCATTTCAATAACAAATGTTGTCAATCACAATCAAATTTTGATTGAACAGTAGTTGTAGATGTACTAAATTTCTCAAATTACTGCTTTCAAGCTTAGATTTACTTGTAAAGATTCTGTTTTGTAAGCATAAATGGTTTTCTTTTTGTAATGAAAGTTAATTAATGATAACTTTGTAATCTTACAGATGAGAGAATGAATACCTTCGTATGTGTTTGTCCAGAACTTTATATCAATTTTCTGTAATAGTTATATATGATCACTATATGTAAGAATCTCATCAGACTTATGCAATTTGTATAATTATGTATGGCTGTAAAATAACTTTAAACCTCAAAAAAGTTATAAATATTGATCTAGGTGATGATAATTTGGTGGTATGCTTTCTTCACTAAGGTAGATTTTACCTTGCTTGAAATTGCAAGGTCAAGACTGTTGGAAATGTGCACATAAATGTGACTTGTATGAGAATATATTATTTGCAAATAAAAATTATTATGATGTTAAAAAACTTAAAATATTTTTGTGGGGCTGGTGTTGTGGCATAGTAGGTAAAGCTGCTGCTGTCTGTGATACGAACATCACATATGGACAATGATTCATGCCCCATCTACTACACTTCCAGTCCAGCTCCCTGCTACTGGCCTGAGAAAAGTAGTAGAAATTGGCGCAGGTGTTTGGGTCCAAGCCACCTACATGAGAGACCTGGATGAAGCTCCTGGCTCCTGGTTTCAACCTGGTCTAGTTCTGGCCATTGTGGCCATCTAGGGAGTTAACCAGGAATGGAAAATCTCCCTCTTTGTCTTTCCCCCCACTCTCTGCAACTATGAATTTCAAAATAAATTATATAGTCATTTTCATATCTAAAAATGCAAATATCAGAGCTTTTCATAGAATTTTAATTGAATTGCTTAAAACATTAAGTTTATCACAGAATCAGTTTTACAAAGTCAATAACACTTCTCCTTAGTCTCTAATCTTTCTTTAATTCCCCAAAATGTCCTCATAAGATGTTTTTTCCAGTTAACTCTGTCAGTAGAGTCTGGATATCTATTTAATGGTGAAAACTAGGAAGAAAGAAGTTTGCTAATTATTACAATGAAGAGCACTGTTAGAACTCTAATGGGAGGTTAAAAGTCATTAATGAAATTCTGGCAGAATAATCTGATTTGGTTCCTCATACTTTTTTCAACTTTTTTAATTTATTTATTTAAAGATTTATTTATTCGAAAGTCAGAGTGACACAGAGAGAGGAGAGACAGAGAGAGAGAGAGAAAGAAAGGGGTATTCCATCTGCTAGTTCACTCCCAAGTTGGCTGCAATGGCTGGAGCTGTGCCAATCTGAAGCCAGGAGCCAAGAGCTTCTCCTACGCAGGTGTAGGGGTGCAAGCACTTGGGCCATCCTCTACTGCTTTCTCAGTCCGCAGCAGGGAGTTGAAACAGAAGTGGAGCAGCCAGGACTCAAACAAGCACCCTTATGGGATGCCAGCACTGTAGACAGCGGCTTTACCCGCTATGCCATAGTGCCAGCCCATATTTATTTATTTTCAAGGTGAACAAATTTAGTGTATTTTAGGTATACAAATTTAGGAGCATAGAGATATTTCCCACCCCACCACCCTTCCCACACATGCACTCATCCTCCCTCCTTCTTCCTTTTTTGTTCTTTCTTATAACTTTTACAATGATCTACTTTCAGCTTATTTTATCCTCATAATAGTAACTTCACATTAATGTAAAGAATTAAATAAATACTAGGAATAAAACATTGTTCCTCAACACTAGACAGAAAGGGTGTAATCTATCAGCAAATCTCAAATGTCAGTTTTGCTCATATAAAAACATTATTTGTACTCTATAAGTTAGCACAGATCAGGGAAAATATATGGTATTTGTCTTTTGGGGATTGGCTTATTTCTATTTGCATACATTTTGGTGTGAAAGATAGGATTTTATTCTCTTTTTCTGGCTGAGTAGTATCCCAGTGCATATATAACAGATTTTCTATATTCAGTCAATGGATGATGGATATCTGCGTTAATTCAATATCTCAGCTATTGTGAATTAAGCACCAATAAACATGGGGGTGCAGATAACCATTTCATATGCTAATTTAATTTCATTTTGGTAAATTCCCAGGAGTGAAATTGCTTGGTCATATGGTAGATCTATTTTCAGATTTCTGAGGTATCTCCATACTGTCTTCTATAATGGCTGTACTATTTTACATTCCCACCAAATGGTGGATTATGGTACCATTTTTCTCACATCCTCACTAGTATTTATTTTTTGTTGATTTATGTATGAGAGCCATTCTGACTAGGGTGAGGTGAACTGTGGTTTTGATTTGCATTGCTAGTGATCCTGAGCATTTTTTCATGTATCTGTTGACCATTTAATTTTCTGCTTTTGAAAAACACCTGTTCAAATCATTTGTCAATTTCTTAAGTGGATTGCTTGGGTTTTTTGTTGCTTTGTTTTATTGTTGCTGAGGATCTTGAGCCAATTGTAGACTAGATATTAATCCTTTATCCAGTTTCTTAGTTTGCAAATATTTTCTCCCATTCTGCCAGTTGCATCTTCACTTTCCTGAATGTTTCCTTTGCAGTACAGAAATTTCTTTTTTTTAACAATTATTAATTTATTTGAAAGTCAAAGTTATACAAAGAGAGAAAGAGAGGCAGAGAGAGAGAGAGATCTCCCATTGCTGGTTCACTCCCCAATTGGTCACAATGGCCGGAGTTGTGTTGATCCAAAGTCAGGAGCCAGGATTTTCTTCCAGGTTTCCTACAAGGATACAAGGGACCCATGATCTTGGGCTATCTTCTACTGCTTTTCCAGGTTACAATGTAGAGTTGGATTAGAAGTGGAGCATCTAGGACACAAATTGGCACTGATATGGGATACTTTACCTGCTACACCACAGTGCTGGCCCCCAGAAACTTCTTAATGTAACATAATTCCATTTGTCTATTTTTATTTTGACTGCCTTTGCTTTTTGGGTGGTTCCCAAGGAGTCGTTGCCTATGCCAATGTCTTGTAGCATTTCCCTAAATGTTCTCCTCCATTAATTTGATGGTATCCAACTTTTCCCCATTCGATATAATGCTGGCTGTGGATTTGTCATCTATTGCCCAGATGGTATTGAGGAATATTCCTTCTATGCCCAATTTGCTTAAGGCACAATATTAATGGGGGACTTTGACACCCCACTTTCAGCAATGGATAGATTAACTAGACAAAAAGAATCAAGAAACAGAGTTAATCTGTACTATGGACCAAATGGAGCTAACTGATGTCTATACAGAACACTTCATCTAAGAGTTGAAGAATACACATTCTTTTCATCAGTGCATGTAACTTTCTCTAGATAGACCACATGCTAGGCCATAAAGCAAGTCTCAGCAAATTTTTAAAAAAATGAAATCATATCATGTATGTTATCTAACCACAATGGAACAAAACAGGAAATTAACAACTTGAGAATCTCTAGAAAATATTCAAACATATGGAGGCTAAACAACATATTCCTGAATGAACAGTGGGTCATAGTAGAAATCAAAAGAGGAACCAAAAAATTCCTAGAAAAAGTGAATATGACAATATTACATATCAAAACTTATGGGATACATCAAAAGTCATGTTAAAAAGGAACTTACACACTTTATGAAGCAGGGTGCTGTGGAGGGATACCCTTGAAGTGTTTCCATGTGATATTTTCAGTTCTTTCATGGAAGCTTGATGTAAAAGCCTGATTTGTGCACTTTCTGTTTCCTCCTCACCCTGTGATCTTTCTTCCATATAGGCTTAGCCATTAGTATCAGACCCTTACCAGAGGGGTCTGTGTTATGTCATTTGGACTTTGGGTATCCAAAAATGAGTTAAATCTTTTCTTTTCATAAGGTAGCCGCCTTATGTATTTCATTGTAATGAAAGTATGCTGCATTTATATTTTTGAAAGATTGATACATCCCTGTATTCCTTTTCCAATATTTTATTCTCAAGAAAAGTGAGATGTAGCAAGTAGCTCTGAGAGTCAACTTCCCAAATTTTCACCAGGACCTACTGTCACTCAGTGCAACTTTGTTGCCATTTCATGGACACATTTATTGATTCTTATAAATTAAACTGATAACATTTTCTTTCTAATAATTTCCTGCTTAATCCACAAAATGTAGGTATACACTTTTATAAGATTTTATCTGATATTTTTAGGTTTTGTTGCAAATCTGATGATGTCCATGCGAAATCTCCTCTCTTATATAAAGATATCCTCTAAAATCTCATCAGAATAGGAACATTGAGTAAAGTGTAATTGGATTCATTATAAGAATAACCTCTTAATGTGAATATATGGGATGATAATCATTCAAAGTTAACTTTGTCACTGATTTTATAAATGGGACATCAAACACATATATACTTTGGTTGCTCAAAATGTTGCTGAAGAGAAGGTTCTACACAATATAACAGGAATTTGACAAGATGTGAATAAAAGAAATTAAGGGGCAGCCCTATTCACTCTCAAGTCAAAAAGAAAATCTACTTTTTAAAGTTGTTCAAGACATTTCTATTTCATAAAGAGTTAGAAATTAGACCTTGGCTATATCATTTGGATAATTCATATCAATGATACCACTTCTATGGGCCTTAATTCCATCACGTAAAAATAAATTATACTTAAAGTTTCTACCTTTATATCTTCAGTTGTTTTCTACTTGCTTGTTGTCCTATGCTCAGCAAGACATTGCCACTCTACCTTGGATACAAAAAAGTTATCTTTAAGGCTAATATTTGTTACTATGCAAAACATTGTGAAAAGTTATTAAATAATATTTAAGGATGAATAGAGCCAAGTAAAGAGTACTGATAAGTAGAAAACTAAGTTGAAAATAGAAAAGTGGAAAGAAAGTGTTGAAAGCATCTCTTGGTAGAAAAAACTCTTGAAAATGTATTAATATGTGGCAAATATTTTTGTTCACAATAGTGAGTCTGCATATTTGATACATGTGGAACAACTCAACACAGAAGACCTTCAAATTCTGCCCTCAAGTATGCCATATAATTAACCACCTTGGTATATTTTAAGGAAATAGTGAAAGAAAATTCTACCAGGTTCCATTGAAGGTTACACAAAAAACAAAAAGCAGCCATTATGTGTGTTCATGGAGAATTCATGGATAATTTACCCCATGTGACTTTGACCAGGTAACTATGCCCAAAGTTATCTTTATATAAGATGAAGCAATAGTAGTCACTGATACTCTGAAAATTCCAGGAGACAGCACACAATAAGAGTCAATACCAGCATTCTATATTTTGTATATAATTTACAGTTTGTGCATTTCAAGCATTGATGAATCCACTAACCAAATTACAAATTTAAATGTTACTATACTTTGGAAACCTTTTCCTACCTCTCTGTTACAATTCTTCCCCAGTGAAAGTCACTCTCTGATTTTATGATAATCATTCTTTAAGTGGATTGTTCTCTCCTGCACAGGGAGGTAACCTGTCAGGTTTCCTCCACCCAACTATCAACATTCTTTATGTGATATTGTTTAATATTTTCTGCTTTTGCATTTTGTTTATGAAAAAAAAAATCACATGGTGCTATATCCAAGTTGCTTCCGTAATATACTTTTTAGGGTTCATCAGAGTAGACATGTCTTGTTGATCCACTTTCACTGTACATAGTCTTTACTACATGAATATGCACTGATTAGTTTGTTCACTCTAATAATGGTGACATTTGAGCTATTTCCATGGTTTTTTTTATATCATAAAAACACTGTTATGCATATCCTTGTACATGACTTCTCTGTACCTAACCCTGATTATTGCTAGCTTTCTAATTAGACATAGAATTGCTGTGATTCATGTAAAGCATCTGTTCATTAACTTATCTCAACCTCTTCTTTGATTTTGACCCCACTTATCTCATTGACTTCAGTATCAACTCTGGATATCCCATAGAACCATCACTAGACTGATTAGCCCTCATTATCATTTCCCATCCCAAATACACACACACACACACACATTGAAATAAAAGGTACAATAATATTGGAGACCATAGTTTAAAGCTGAATATGTGAGGGTGAAGAAATCTCACTACAATGCCTAGTACCTCAAAGTAACACACCCCAGTGAAAAATGGTGTCTTCTAACTCTAGTTTTGTATGACTCCAGTGTTCTCTCTACCTGACATATTTCATTTTCAGTTACTAATCCAAAAATGTTTTCTACCCTTGGGAATTCTTTTTCTCAACTGTATCTATCTGGATTGTGGGCATAAAGTAAAAGACAATAATTTCTCAAATGGAAAAATTTTGGATAAGCTCTTTTCATTGAGCTTAACATCAGTATGCATAAATCTTGATGATATACTCTCTTGTTAGCTCATAAAATCCAGCGAACTCTCAGTACTTAAGCCACCATCAATATTTCTTTGACTCATTTATGGTAAAGATTACATGGGTCATGCCTAAATTCCTGTTTTATTTTAATTATATTGATAAATGCACTCAGGCTTTTAAATAAATACAGAAATGTACTGGGAAAATTACAGCAATTTTATTCCATACAAAGGTAAAAAAATCATGTCAAACAATGCTTCCAGCTTTGATTCTATGGGCACATTAGATATTCTATTATAAAGCTATTTGTTTTGGGAAGGATAGAATGTTAGAAATGGAGAAACAGAAAGATACAGATGGAGAGAGAGGAGGAGAGGGAAGAAGGGAGGGAGAGGAGAGAGAGAGAGAGAGAGAGAGAGAGAGAGAGAGAGAGAGAGAGAGAGAGAGGGAGAACTTTTCAGTTTCATTTCTCAAATGCCTTCAAGAGCTGGAGCTGGAGCTGAGCCAGGCCAAAGCCAAGAAGAAGCAACTTCATCCAGGTCTCCTATGTAGATTGCAGCAACCCATGTATTTGGGCCAATATCTGCTTCTCACAATAAATTATCAGGAATGTGGATTGATGTGTGCATTCCAAGTGTCAGCTTAACCTACTGTGCTATAACACTCACCTTAAGATAACAATTATTTTTCAGATAAAAATAAGTAATAAAGAACAAAGTGACCCAGGCATTACTAGCAGGAATTATACATGCACAATTAACAGGAAAGTGTTACTATGCACCAAGACATATGTTTGTTGGAAAAAAGAAAATCACAAAAGTGAATTCATGAACAAGTAAACATAACTGCTATTTTTACTTAGATTAATCAGAATTAATAGTATCTTTTAATAGAACAGATAGGAATAGCAAAAATCATTTTAGACTCTAAAAAATAGTATTACTATAGTCTATAGGATGTCTATATTACTTGATAAATCTTTCTCAAAGTTATACTCCTGAAGTAATGCTAGGATTTTGTTGAAACTAAGGGAGTACAGACACTGGGAAGCCTTTTCCTTAATATCAGAGGGACTTCATGCCTCATTTGTGGGAGACAAAAGTACCATAAAGGATAACCTGGGTAGATGATAAGGGGGTTCATTGATGACAATTTTACTTACTAATAAAATAAAAAGACATATTGCTTCTATTCAGTTAATAATAAACCTGACTGCGTATAATGGAAAACTGAACCCATGGGCTTATCTAAATCATTTGTATTTTCCTATGTCATAAGCTCCCTAAATTACTTGATATGGGGCTAATATGGTAATCTGAGAGTGCAAAAGTGACAAGATGCTGACAATGTGACTTATGTTCCCTGTATTGTTAGCTCATGGCTACACAATAGCTCTGTATGCCGAATACTCTGTGTTTCAGGAAAGAATAGGAAAATGATTTTGTAGCAAAAGCTTCCTCCATTATAATGAGTATTCCAAGGAAATTATCTCAATGACTTCCATTTCACCTTATTTTTTCAAGGGAATATACCACAACAGATATTTTTGTTCATATACTATGAACTACCAAAATAGTTAAACAAGATGTGTTGACACCATGTAAGTCATGTTGATACACAAGAAACAAATATAATACAATCATCATCATTGTTAACCCTGTGTGCTGTATTCAAAATGAAAAAAATGAATTAAAAATAAATATCAACTGTTAACACATTTGAAGATATTACAGGGGAAATTAACATAAAGTCATAGGGCTAAAAATCTGATTATGAAAGGAAAACAAATGTTTTTGAAAACAGACAAACTGAAAGCAAAAAGATCAAACAGATATTGAAAATAAAAATCATTACCCTATAATGTACATAGTTCTAGGCAAAAATAATTTTCCCATATACAGAGGTGGTGAATTTGGCAGGCTGACAAAGGAATATAGTGTGATGGGGTTGATAAGATGCTCTATTTAATATTCTAATGATTGAATCATTTTTACTTATTTTTGTAAGATGTTAATGTAGTGAAAAATATCTGTCTTGCTGTTCAATTATATAAGTATTCAGCTTTAAAGGCAGTGCATGACATCACTTCAGTCTCCCTCTTTCAGAGATATTCCACCCATTCAATCTGTAATTTATTGCCTTTTTCAGAACCAACAAAAGAAGAATAAAGTTACTGGTCTGAATTTTGTTATGGTGTCCAACTGATAAATCTTGCATATAATACTATAAAAGTGCTTTTGTAACTTTGTAAAATCACATGCTGTTACATTTTATATACCATACTTATTGTTTGAAGCATACATTTCCTCTTTTGCTGATTTTATCTTTCTATTTTTCCTTACGATGAGGGAGAAGTCCCTGCCTGGTCCCTTCCCAGATTGGCAGGAAGAAAAATGGCATCATGGCAGTAGGGATTGTAGTAACCGTGGATATGGAGGGAAACACAGGTCTAACATTAGCTGTGAGGAAACAGCATGGAACACATTGTATGACAAATGTTCATGTTTCTGTGTCTACCCCATGTGGTCCATGGTGTCCTTCCCTGCTGGCCACCTGTACCAGCTCTTGTTGTGGGGTGGGAGAGGGACCTGCAGGGACTCCAAGACAGAAGGGCAGCAAGAGGCAGGGTCTGATGGAGGTCTTCAGACAGCTGGGGTGGGTCATACACATAAATGTGAGGAAATTCTGGGAGAAGGAGTTCCCTCAGGGCTTTGCCCCAACATTCCCTGAATACTCAACAATACTGCTCCTCACCACTGAGCATCTGAGTCTGAGGAGAGAGAGGGTTGCTGGCTGGGTCTCTCAGAGGTTCTGGCACTTGACACTGTTTCATATCAAAAATAAATAATTTACTAAAAAGCAGCTTGCCACACCCATGGTGAGCAAAGCCTTGTGGTGGAAAGGGGGTGTCCGGCCAGCTGGGATGGTTAATACCTGTTCCCTCTCCTCCCAGCCCACCTAGTTGCAGCTGTCAGACCCAAAAGGCCTGTGACAGCAGCTGTCAGATGAGCATCAGGTAGTAGAGAGCAAGGTAGAAGGTTAGTGATGAGGGAATCTCCTGATGTGATTTTATGTAAAGGATGACAGTGGCATGTGCTGAGTTCCAGAACATGGACAGCAACAGCAATATGGTATAAAGAGTTCCAAGTTCCCAAAGCAGAGACATGGCTGGATGTCTGGGCTCCTCCAGTTAAACATGGACAGCTGCTGTGCAGCAGGCAGGTCAGGGCCTTCATCTGGTTTACAGGGCTGTCAGTCTGTTGAGGGCAGAGGCACTTGGCTCCATAGTGCATTGTGTCAGTCATGATGGACATGAGTTGGCCATGTAGATGGCAGGACTGGTCATAGTAAATTGGTTAGTGATTGCATAGTGGGTACTGGACCCACCACCACCACCACTGTTTGAGGAGACTAGAACAATCACTGTGCTCCTTATTCAGCCTGTCCAAGAGGCAGTGTCACTGACAATCCCTGCATTGGCAAAAAGAATCAGGTCCTTGTGGCCTATGAATGGAGCTGCCACCAGTGGCACCAGTCAGGGAGTGGGTAGAGCACACATCACAGGAATGGCCATCCCATTGCTGAGGTTGCAGGTGCTGTCCAATTTCCATATGGCCTCAGATGGGGTTCATAATGGGAACCAGTCGTGTAAGGCCTCTATGCCTGTGTATCAGAAAAATGGGTTTTTCAAATCCAGGAAGTTCAGGGATTTGGAGCCTATCTTGTCCACCTGACCACAATACTGATGTCTGTATTTGGGGTCCTGTTGGCAATAAACAGATATGTTGCTGAAAGCATATCTCCATCCTTGGCAAACAGTGATCACTTGTGCAGGCACAAGAAATGGTAGCAGTGTATTAGGGGACTGCTCACAGCCATCAGAGCTGCATGGTGATTATGGAGCCAATAAAAGCAGCATCAAACGAGAAGGTCAGATCTCTGCATGAAGTATATGGACTTGTATGTGTTCTCCCTGTGAGAATCTCTCTTTGGCTTCTTTTTTTAAGATTACTTTACTTATTTGAAAGGCAATGTTGGGGGAGAGAGAGAGAGAGAGAGAGAGAGAAAGAGAGAGAGAGAGAGAGAGAGAGAGAGAGAGAGAGAGAGAGAGAGAGAACATCTTCTATCCATTGCTTCACTCCCCAAATGAACTCAATGCTTGGAGCTGGGTGTATCTGAAGCCTGGAGCCAGGAGCTTTTTCCATGTCTCCCATATGGGTGCAGGAGTCCAAGCATCTAGACCACTATCTTTGGCTTTCCTAGGCCATTTGCAGGGAGCTGGATCAGAAGTGGAGCAACCAGGACTCCAACCGGCACCCATATGGGATGCAGGCACTGCAGGCAGTGGCTTTACTTACTACGCCAAGGCACTGGCCTATCTCTGGATTTTAAGAGATGCCTCTGCCAGCATCTAACTTCCTGCCACAACCCCTGTAACCCACCCCAGCCACTGACTGACATCCCACTGCACATGCCACCACCCCTGCTGCCATCTTAAATTCCAGCATAGGCCTCGTGGCCACATGAGTAATGAAGCAGCCTGGATATTCTGTATTTATTGAATGACGCCCTAATAAAATTAGGACATTGCAGGTAATCACTTTGGTATAGATCTCAGAAACTGCAGTACACTTGGGTTAGACAGATACAAACTGCATTTCTAGGGGAGACAGTTGTGTCAGAGAGGGCCTTCATGGTGGACCTCAATAATTTATATTCTCCACAATATCTAAGAGTTTCTGATTCCTGTATCATTACTAATATGTCATGCTGTGGTATTTGGTATCCCAGTTTACTTTTTTCTCCTTTTTCATCCTTCTATTGTTTCTATTATCCAAATAATCTATAGTAAGAAGGTACTGCTTTTATTTTCATGAAACATATATCAATATGTTTATAATGTGAATATGAATTTTTGTTTTAATTTTTATTAATATAATGGGAGCAGATCTTACCCATTCCATAGGTACAGTTCCAAAAAGACAACCACACTTCCCCTTACTCCCCTGCTCCCTCAACCCTCTCCCATCCTCTCCCAACCCCTCTCACCCACCCTGCCCCCTTCATCAATTCTTGCAAATACATAATTTTAATCCAGTCTATATTAAAAGATATAATTTGCCAGTAATTAATAATAATATCCAACAAGTAAATTATTATTATTAATTATAATATCCAACAAGCAATATAAACACTAGCTAAAATGACAATCTCAGTTTTCTTTTACATATGTTTATTTTCTTGTGGGTAAAATTAGACCTGCTTCCATTAAGATATATTTATATTTATTTACTTTGATTTGTTGTCTATATTCTTCCTTGACTTTTCTATTTGATAATTCGGTAGTAACTTTCTGTTTAAATGTCTGTGTCTTCAAATTATTGTCTAAATCTAGAAAGAATTGTCACCTCTCATTGTGTTTTATTTTTAGAAATTATTCATGCTAATTTTCCCCATGAACTTTAAAATCACCTTATAGAAAATACACACCACAGATGACAATCACCCTCTTCTCATGAGTGATTGAGCATGCAAAAAGCAGGAAAGCTTAATTCACTAAATGTCCCTCAGTGTCCTAATCATCTCCATTTTGCTTTAAAATCATCAGAAGCAATTCCAGCATTACGAGCCAACTCCTTCAGAGCAGCTCTGTACCCTTTGCTTTCAATGATTTCCCACCTGGCAGATGCTGTGGCCTATTTTCACCTTGCAGCCCTACACGGTCACACAAACCAGTTCCTTACTGTCAACACCCTTCTATGCCCCCCCCCCCACACACACAGTGGCTCTATCCTTCTGTTCCTCTCTTCCTTCAAACTTTTCCGTTTCCCTTTTTTTTTAATTTTTGACTGGCATTAATATTTTACCTTTTGCTTACATAGATTTTCTGCTGCTGCTTCATTTTATTCTAAGCATTTATATCTTTCTTTCCATCATAGTTTCTCATTATTGTTTCTACTTATGAAGAGTAGTGTTTGAAAAATATTTATATTCAGCCAGCAAAATTGTCTTTTTGTGCTATTTGTTTATAGTTCTTTTAGAATTTCAAGTATATCAGCATAGTATCTAAAACTTATATAATTTTGTCTCATTTTTCACTGTTACATAACTTTCTATTTGTCATATTACCTACCACCTTCAATACAATATAACCATGTTTTCTCTTGATATTAAAAGGATACTTTCCAGGGGCCAATTCCTACAATGCCAGCATCCCACATGGGTGCCAGTTAGTGAGCCAGCTGATCCATTTCTGATCCACCTTCCTGCCAGTGGCCTGGGAAAATCAGCAGGATATAGCCTAAGTAACTTGATCCCCGCTACCCACATGAGAATGTGAAGAAGCTCCTGGCTCCTGATTTTGGCCTTGCACAGCACTGGCGGTTGTGGCCACCTGGGTAGTGACCAGCACATGGAAGATGCTTCTCTCTGTGTCTTCCTCTCTCTCCTTCTCTCCCTGTAACTGACTTCTAAATAAATAAATGAATCTTTTTAAAAGGGCAGTTTCCATAGAGTTTTTTATTCACATATTCATTTTTCATTTGAGAAGCAAGAATCTTGCATTCACTGGATCACTGACAATGATGGGCCAGGACAGAGCCAAGAGTCAGGGAATTGATCTGGGTCTCTGAGTTGGCAGGGACACAAGTGCCAGAGTCATCTGCTGCTTGCCATGTTGTGCATTAGCAGAAAGCTGGACTGAGATGCAGAACCGTGACTCAAAGCCATGCACTCTGATATGGGCTGCAGAGTTCCCAAAGCAGTTCCCCACTGTACCCTGAAAGGAATAATTTCAAATTTTTCATGTGATATAAAGTAACAATTTTCATCATGTTTTGTCTTCATTTTTCTATCTTTCCCAAATCATCACTGTGCCTGAAAATGTCGTTGATCTATAAGGGGTTTGAAAATATGTTTCAAGGGTGGTTGTTTTGAAGTAGCTGTTTAAGCCTCCACAGCAGAGACTGAAATCCCATATCAGAGGGCCTGGTGTAAGTCCCAGTAATTGTGGCCTTCTGATCCAGCTTCCCTCTAATGTCCCTAGGAAGCAGAAGGTGATAGCATGTATGTTTAGCTTCCTACCACCTCCCTGGGAAACTGGGATGGAGTTCTTGGCTCCTGGCTTTGCTCTGGTTTAATCCTAACTGTTGTGGGAATTTGGAGTGAGAAATTCATTCTCTCTCTCTCAAATAATTAAAACATTTGGAAATGCAAAGACTATAAAACACTTACAGAAATTTCACATAGAAACAAAAGCCATAGGATTTTGACATAGAAAAAATATAAAATAATACATTTATCTGATTTTGTCCCTTTGCAATATTCTCTCCTTCAGGTGAGTAACTATGTTAATTAAAAATAAAAAGGCTTTAAACGTTGTTGTAAAATGTAAGTGCATTGGAGGAAAGGATGGGTAGAAAGTAGAGACCTGCAGAAACATGGGGTCTTGTGTAGCAGGGCCTTGTCTAGACAGAGAGCAGTGCATACCTGGTCACATGGAATACCTGCCCCAGATCTTCACCTGTGCCCTGGGGAGGCCTCAAGAAGCCCACCTCTGGAAATTTTTATTATTCAGTGGGTTGAGGAGGCTGGCTCTGGCCCTCCTGTACATAGAGTGCACCATTGTGACAGAGCTGGTTCTATGAAGTCACTGTTGTCCAGCACCCCTCCTTAGAGGCCACTGATTTTTAGATAACTCACTATTGACTTGGAGTTTGTTTTTCTGGTTAGGAGGCTCATTCAGCACAAGTGGATAAATTCAGGGTCCAGGTGAGTGGGACCTGCTCTCTTTGTCTCCTTCTGAGTTGGGGACATTCACACTGAGGTGGGTGGCCCTGATTTCTCCTGGCTGCTGCAGAAAGTGATTTTGGTTGTGCCCTTAGTGGTGCCCAATATATGCTGAGTGTGTATACAGTTGTTTCTCTCCCTGTAAGGTGGGAGCAGATTTCCCCTTGATATGATCTGTGGCGGGATATAATGTCTATGGTGAAATTATTCAGGTTTCCCAAGCCTGGTGTGTTTTCTTGGTGTAGTGTGAAGGAATCATTACAATATAAGATGGAGGTGTCTTCTAACTTGATGCAAGAATCCAACACATCTTTATGTTGGTTTACCTTGTGGATGTGCAGGTGTGTGACTGTGTTATGTTCCTATTTGTCCTGAAATCTTCAGTAAGTTCTTGGTAATTGTAAAACCTGCTGCAAGGTGAACTACAATTATTTAGGTGACTGGGAGAGCTTTGAAACTTCCTATCTGAGACAAGCTGTGGTTATCCTGAAAATGATCTAGGAAACTGAGGGATGACCATATACCCATGGGAGAAACTGAGCAGTAATGTGGCAGTGCCTTAGGATTTTGTGTCCCAAGTCAGTGTTGTAAAGGGGAAAAAACAGGAATCAGAAGGTCTCCTGGGAAACTCACATACATCAACAGTGGCTAAATACCAGTAATTATGTTGGACGATATTAACAAGTAGTGGTTCAAAGATAGTTAAAAAGAAGAAGAAAAGCAATAGCTTAGCAGCTATTAGGCCATATATACATAATTCTTGTGTACATAGACAAGAGTGTTAAGTTTCCCACTAACCCAACCCAACCTCAGGCTTGTCACAGGAGGCAATGAGCTGGTAGACCAAGGGACATCAGGATAAACAGGTAATTCCTTCCCTCACCATCACTATTCAAAACAAGAAGGCGCTTGTTCTGCCTAGCTACTTCTTTAGAGGAACATTTCATTCTATGAGCTGGTGCTGCACATGCTGTCCTTGTAATGGAGATAGTAAGTTACATTTAGAAAAGATCCAATAAGGAGGGAAGATTGTTCTAAGTGTCTTGCAGACTGAACAATTTGTTAAAGTGAAATGCCTATTAACAGAAAAAAAGCCTCATATACCACAACAAGATAGTATGGCAGAATCTGGAAATGCAATGTGAAGGTTGTCCTAACCTGACTTGACGTCCATTAATGGAATTATTAAGTAAATTTTTGTTAAAAATGATAAATTCAGAAAATTTGAAGCAGTGCAGGACACCAGAGTGGTGTAAAATGGACTGAACCAAGGCAACTGAGACATGTGGTCTCACTGACACAGTTGATAGTGAAAGTTACAGGGAACCCACATATATGAACTGATGAGAAGGGAGGAAGGAAAACAAGCTACATTATATTTTATTGAATTGAGAAATTGAACTCAAAACCACATATTCATAATTATTAAATCCGTTTATCCAACAAACTGAAAAATCTAGAAGAAATGGATGTATTTCAGGACACATAGAGTCTACCATATTGTAGTCATGAAGACAAAAAACCTAAACAGAACAATAATCAAGATAGCAATGAAATCAGTAATAAGGATCCTCACAGCAAAGAAAAGCCCAGGACTAGATGGCTTCGCTGCTGAACTCCACCAGTCCTTTTTTTAAAATTTTTATTTATTTATTTTGTTGACAGGCAGAGTTAGACAGTGAGAGAGAGAGAGAGATGGAGAGAAAGATCTTCCTTTTTCCATTGGTTTACCCACCAAGTGGTCACTATGGCTGGTGCATTGTGGCTGGCACGCTGCGCTGATCCAAAGCCAGGAGCCAGGTGCTTCCTCCTGGTCTCCCATGTGGGTTCAGGGCCCAAGGACCTGGGCCATCCTCCACTGCACTCCCAGACCACAGCAGAGAGCTGGACTGGAAGAGGGACAACCGGGACAGGACCAGCACCCCAAGCAGGACTAGAACTTGTGGTGCCAGCACCACAGGTGGAGGATTAGCCTAGTGAGCCGTGGCACTGGCCCACCAGTCCTTTAAAGAAGAACAAATTCTAATTATTCTCCAAGTATTTAAAATAATCGAAAAGGGTTATTTCCTCCCAAACTCCTTCTATGAGGCCAGTATCACCTTAATTCCATAACTGAAAAAATATAGAAAGAAAACTATAGACCGATGTCCCTTATGAACATAGACACAAAAACTCTCAACAAAATACTAGCTAATCGAATCCTACAACACATCAGAAAGATCATTCACCAGGACCATATGGAATTTATCCCTGGTATGTAGGGATGGTGCAACATAAGCAAATTAGTAAATGTGACACAGCATATCAACAAATTGAAGTGTAAAAGCCATATTATTATCTCACAAGATGCAGAGAAAGCATTTGATAAATACAACATCCTTTCATGATATAAATATTAAGCAAATTGGGTGTATAAGAAACATTCCTCAGTGCAATCAAGACAATAGATAACAAACACACAACCAGTATCATATTCAATGAACGAAAGTTAGAAGCATTTGCACTGAGATCTGCAACTAGATAAAGATGCCTGCCCACTTTCACCATTGCTATTCAATATATCCTGGAAGTTGTCTGCAGAACCATTAGGCAAGAAAAATAAATCCACAGCTTAAATATTTTAATGGAAGAAAAATTTGTGAATTTTTATCAAGTTGAAATTCTCTGGAGATATAGAGTTGAAATATTCAAATAAGACAGAATACACATAGCTGATAAATTTACTATGATGATGACAATTCATATACACAGTTAAAGCATACAAAGAGGTGTGTCATAGGTTTGGTCACTTAACAAATACAGTCAGGGCTGGCTCTGTGACATAGCAGGTAAAGCTACCACCTCCAGTGCTGGCATCCCATATGGGCCCTGTTACAAGTCCTGGTTGCTCCACTTCTGATCCAGCTCTCTTATGGCCTGGGAAACCAGTTGAAGATGGTGAAAGTCCTTAGGCCTCTGCACCCATGTGGGAGACCCAGAAGAAGCTCATGGCTCCTGGCTTTGGATTGGAGCAATTCCAACTGTTATGGCCAGTTGGGGAGTGAACCAATGGATGAAAGGCTTTTCTTTCTCTTTCTCCATCTCTCCTTTTCTCTGTGTGTAACTTCGACTTTCAAATAAATAAATAAATCTTAAAAAATACAGTCTTTTCTTCCTTATTCATGGAGAACAGATATACCAGATTTTAAAACACTAAAGCTATATATAAAAGTCTGAATTGCAAAATAAGCACTTTAGCATCTATGATGGACTTAGGTGCTCATGTTCCCCTGTAGTAAAATTCAAAGTGATCATTTTATCTATAATATACACAGTAACATAATCAAGGAAATTGAATTTTTATTGTCTGCAGATTTTTATTTGAAAATGATTCTCATGTCTTATTAGTCCTTGGTAGTAAGGCAAGATGGCAGGAATTGTTCCTTAGTGTTTGTCCTCTGTGCCCTCATTCATCACCCTTGAAAAGACTTCCTGAAGTCTTCTCTTAATAACAGAAGTAGCTTAGGAGCCTTCAGCCTTCTTTTCTGTGATTCTGAAATTATATTTCCACTTGGCACTTACCAGCATACTTCCCTGCAATGGAGAGTTGTGAAACATCATATTTCACTATTAAATTAGAAGTTTCTTATTTTAAAGACTTCCTCATATTTATTATTACTCCCAAATGTATTAGTATAATGACCTATATTTATTATAATAAATTACTCAAAAACATTTGATCAGTGTGCAAATTCTGCTACAAAAAACAGTTTGTATTAACATTCAAAAACTTTAAATTTTATTTTCTTACATTCCTTGATTTTAAATGCATTTTCTTCATTTCCTTTTGAAAAAATATTTTTCATTAGATGGCAGCACTTGGGATGTTGGTCTTTAAAACCAAGAAGGGATATATTCTATATTCTTTGTTTTATTTTCTATTAACCTTCAAGTATCCAATTAAGAAAATATCTTTAGTGGATAAATAAATGTTTCATAAAGGTCATTTAGATTTTACAAATACCCTCTATCTCCTATATCATTAACAAAAGGTTGATTTGAATTGACAAAAGGAAAAAAAGATACAAATTATGGACTATTGAACATCTACTACAAGTACATTGAATGCAAAACACTAAATGTTTTGTACTTGTCATCAATACATACTTGTTTTCTTATTCAATAATACTTGACATAGATTCAGAGAATGATATAGGTCATGGGTAAGAATTAATATATTTATCTGTTAAAGTCACATTTACTATAACCCACCAAAATATACCAACAGATTGATAAAAACATTTTCCGTACACAGTTAGGTTTAGTTTGCAGTTAAATATAATGAAAAGATATTTTTATATGCATTGGCAAAAATCATATATGCTGGGGCTGCCATTGTGGCAAAATGAGTTAAGCTATTGCCAACAGTGCCAGAATCCCATATGAGCACCAATTCTGGTCCAGGCTGCTCCAGTTCCAATCCAGCTCCCTACTAATGTGCTTGGGAAAACAGCAGAAGATAGCCCAAGTCCTTAGGCCCCTGTATCCAGGTGAAAGACCCAGATGAAGCTCCTGGCTCCTGGCTTCAGCCTGGCCTAGCCCTGGCCAAGTCAATCATTTGGGGAGAGAACTGAATTAATAAAATTTAAAGTCTATATTGCAGTGCTTTCAGGTCCTTCAGAATTAGTAAATCAATAGACTCCTTCATCTGGAGAAATGTGGTTTATGGCCTTGTTCTGATTTTAGTATTTAGTGCCAGGTATCCATCACCTGGGGTAGGATTTACTTTGGTAAATAGAACTTACTACTTATTCTCAAAAGAATGTTCTTGTCAGAATAATGCTTCTTTAATGGAACAAGGGATTTAGTTACCAAATACCAAGAATGTTTCTGAATATTCTGTTATCTTTCCCATCATTTTAGATTAGCTAGACATGTGAGAAAATATCTACTTTTTGAGCAATAAAATTGAAATAACGAAAGCTCTGGCTTCCTGTAGGTAACATCTAGTATTGATAACCAAATTTTTCTTGTTCTTTCTTTTTTATTATTTATTATTTAAGGCTGGAGTGCATTACTCTTGTGATACTTGACACATTCTAGGGTGTCATTGCTTGAAAATCACCATATGTATTTTTGATTCCTGCCCAATAGGTACCTTGGCTACATACAAGTTTTGCAATTATTGTTTGAAAAACTTTGTCTTTTTCTCTCTTTTGATTGTATCTATGTTTTCAGAATCAATATTCTTAAATAGTAATATTTGAGATGAAAGAGAGTCAGAAGATATCAACATGTTAACTACATGCTTCTCACCCAAGTACTTGCCACTAGAAGAATTTTTATTTGCTTACTTTTTAGTAATTAACACTTTATTTTCCTAAAGCTGAAAAAAAAAATCTATGTTTCTCATATGTAAACTTTCAAAACTATAGTAAGCATTTTTCATGAAAGTCCAAATGAGAGGAGCAAGGGAGAAAGAGATGAAAGAAAGGCAGAGGGCGACCACTAGGAAGAGACTGGGAGCAGATATTCATTTCTGTCTGCTCTCTCAATGGCTTATAGATCATATTTATAAAGGAAATAAGTATATCATAACTATAAGGGAAATAAGTAGACTGTGTGGATGGGAAGTGACACTGGAAGACAGGAGACTTGACTACAAAATACAAAGTCATAAGTCCCAAACAGAAGGGAAGTCCCTAAATGTGCCCCAACAATGAGAGCAATGGGGGAGGAGGGAATAGCAGAGCATAGAACACACAAAGGGACAGGAGTGCTTCTTTATTTCATAAGACAACTTTCCTAACCTTTCCTTTTATTAAGAACCTTTTATTAAAAACATTTCCTAAAATAGTGTCTTTTCCTTTTTCTGGGTGATACATGACTATAGGCTGGTCTTGAGCATTATGGGGAGGGAAAATCAGCTAGAAGACTCCCAGGGAATCTCATCTCTGACCCCTGAGATCTAAAGGGAGACAGATGCTCAACATCCCCCAAATGGGTGAAGCCAACTCTTCACATCTTAGTTCCTTGGCCCAAACAACTTGGAAATCCCAAGTCTGCCAAAATTAATTACAACTCCCATATAAATTACAACTCCCAGAAGTCCTGGGGTCAGCAAAAGGAGGAATGGATGTTATTAGTCATCAAAGATTTATGGAAGGGCACCCATCCCCCACAAGCTCTTCTATTTTACCTGAATTTAGGCCACTGGTAAAATAGGTGTGGGAGGAAACAGGAACTCAACAAAACACACCCACCCCCATTTGAGGATTGCTCCTCCCAGGCCCCAGCAGCCACCCTGTTGTTTATGCTCTGTCCCTTTTACTCCCTACCCCAGACAGAAACCCAGTGCCCCAGAATGCCTGGGGGAAGGGGAGAGGGATGTCATGAGGTGGAAGGAGCTGGCCGGTGCCCCAGGAGAAGCCCTGGGAAACAGCTCTAATTAAGATGGCACACTGAGGAGTAATCTCATCCAGAGTTTAAACATGGCCCTGACTGATCTTAAGTGTGTGGGGACCTGCAAGCAAGGGCCAGATGGATTACCTAGTCCAGATCAATCTTCAGGGGCTGGACTTGTAGTGAGGAAAATGAGTGGAGGGGGAGAGCAGGTTCCCAGTTTGCAGGCTATGGCCAAAGTCCCCAGGAACACCCCGTCAGTGGCAGGAATGTGGAGGAGGCCCCTCTTGAAATATTGGTGGCTACAGTCTCCTATGATCTCTGATGTTGAGGGGCTCAGTCTTTTCCTTGGAAGCTTCTTCCTCCTCCATCTCTTCCTCCTGAGGCATCCCAGGCTGGAGCCTGGAGCCTGAGGCATACCAGGGGCCTGTGTTGGAGCGGGTGCTTTTCTTCACCTCTGTGGGGACAGGCCACTCCCCTGTATGGTGGCTGCGGCCTTTTCCACTTTGAGGTCTTCTGCCTATTCGGAACATTTAGGGAGTCCTCCAGCAGGTCCCCTGCTCTCCCCTTCAGTGTCCCTTTCTCTTTTTCTAGGCATGGTGGGAGTGGGTTTGCATAATTGCTTGTGTTTGAAATGCAATCCTTCCCTACTCTGTGGGAGCATCTTCCTCCACTCAGGCCTGCTCCCACTCCTCCTCCCCTGGAGATGATTGATATGAATAGACTGCCTAGTTATGTTCTCTGTAACAAAAACCACTTTTTAATTTTTGAGACCATTTTTTACTATGGGCAAAGCATAATCCTGTAATTACTGTGGTAATCTCACACTGAGATGAGTTAAGGAAAAAATTCTAAGGTTTCTGTCTAGTTATCACTTTTACTGATTAGTAAGGCACCAGGACAATGCTTTTAGATTCTCAGGCTTGCTCAGTTAAATTCAGCATTTTTACCTCATTTTAACATCTCTGTTCCTTACCTTTTCTTTAGTATAAGGGATAGAAACTATAGGCTGGCACCATGGCTCAATTGGCTAATCCTCTGCCTTGGGGTGCCAGCACACTAGGTTCTAGTCCTGGCCAGGGCACCAGATTCTGTCCCGGTTGCCCCTCTTCCAGGCCAGCTCTCCTCTGTGGCCAGGGAGTGCAGTGGAGGATGGCCCAAGTCCTTGGGCCTTTCACCCGCATTGGAGACCAGGAGAAGCTCCTGGCTCCTGGTTTCAGATCAGCGTGATGTGCCGGCCATGGCAGCCATTGGAGAGTGAACCAATGGCAAAAGGAAAACCTTTCTCTCTGTATCTCTCTCTCTCACTGTCCATTCTGCCTGTCAAAAAAAAAAAAGAAACTATAGAATACCAAAAAAAATATGGAATACACACAATGATAATAGAAAAGTTTCAAGTCAAGATTTATTAATTTCTTCACCATTGTTCTTCTGAGACTATTTTTCTCCAGTCAGAATGTTTGCTTCAATATTTGCTTGAGTAAAAATGTTCCAGCTATGATCCATTTCAATTTTTATTTGAAATTGCATGTATATATACATATATATACATATATATACATATATATATACATATATATATATATATACACTTTCACATATGATGTCTATAGGTGTTAATGGATACTGATTTTTCTGACAGCAGTACAAAATTCAGATTCCTCAACTAATACAGCGAAACCAGACACAGATAAGTAAGCTATTCTCTCACTTTAGATCCTTTGGAGATTATATATTTTGTTTTCTTCTCTTTGTCTTTAGTTTCAAAAAGTGAACCTAAAGGTTTACCTTGAAAATGGTTTGCATCATTTAATGCATCTATAATTTGGTGATTGTTGATTTTTAAAGTTTTGGAAAATTTTCAATGATTTTCTTCTTCAATATTGTTTCTGCTTCTTGTTTTTTTCCTTTTTAAACCTTTCCACTTGGGCCTACAATTGAAAAATGTCAGCAGTTTCTCTGTGACTTATTTAATTCATGCATCATTGTCACTTTTCATCTTTTATTTTCTCCCCATTTTAAGACTGAATATTTTATTCTCTCTTGGATTTGGCTTTCTATAAACAGAGATTATGCGTCCATGTCTTCAACAAAACAGTCGATAGAAAATACATTTTTAAATCTACATGTAGAGCTGCCTCCTCTGCCTCCTCCTCCCATGGCTGCCGCCTCCGCTGGGCTGAGGAGCTGGGCGTTCACAGTGGCGGTGGCAGTAGCCACAGCACAACCAGCCCCCGCCCCCAGGCCAGTCCTACCGGGAGCCCCTGGCGCGGCCATCCCGCCCAGAGGCCAGAGCTGGGCAGGTGGATGTCGCTGGAAGATGGCACCCTCGGGCCTATGCAGCATCAGGCGGCGGTACCGGCGTGTGTTGTGGCGGGTGCCGTCCTGGATCCCGGTGGTGTGCATCAGCCTCCTCCAGGGCTGGTCCTACTACGCCACCACCATCCATCTCTGACTAGTTCCCATGGAAAACATTGGCGAACAAGTTGTGGGCTAGTTGGCTTATCACCTACTTTTTGCGATTGTTTGTCAGGTCGTACTGGAAAACTATCTTTACAATACCAATGGATCCTTCTAAAGAATGCCATCTCTCTTATGCAGAGAAAGAATTGTTGGAGAGAGAGAGCCAAGAGGACAAGCCCATCAGGAAGTTGTTAGGTGAGCAGCTAGGGATCTTCTCATTTATACCAGGACCATGACTAGAGCAATCTGCTATTGTGATAGATGCCAACTTATAAAACCAGATCACTACCATCTCTGTTCCATCTGTGATAAATGTATTTTGAAGATGGATCATCATTGCCCATGGGTGAACAATTGTGTTGGACTTCAGATTGTAAATTCTTCCTTCTTTTCCTGGCTTATTCTCTGCTGTACTGCCTTTTTATCACTGCTACAGACTTACAGTATGTTGTCAAGTTTTGGACAAGTGGTCTACCAGATACCCAAGCCAAGTTCCATATGATGTTTCTAATCTTTGCTGAAGCTAGTTTTCTGTCAGCTTATCTTCTCTATTTGGCTATCATTGTTGGCTAGTCAGCAAAAAATAAATCTACATTAGAGGCATTCAGGAGTCCAGTATTTCGACGTGGAACCATTAAGAATGGATTCAGCTTAGGTCTCAGTAAAAATAATGAGACAAGTTTTTGGTGATGAGAAGAAGTACTGGTTGCAGCCGGTGCTGCGGCTCACTAGGCTAATCCTCCACCTTGCGGCGCCAGCACATGGGGTTCTAGTCCCGTTCAGGGCACCGGATTCTGTCGCAGTTGCCCCTCTTCCTGGCCAGCACTCTGCTGTGGCCAGGGAGTGCAGTGGAGGATGGCCCAAGTGCTTGGGCCCTGCACCCCCTGGGAGACCAGAAGCACCTGGCTCCTGGTTTTGGATCATCGTGGTGTGCCAGCCGCAGCACGCAGGCCACAGTGGCCATTGGAGGGTGAACCAATGGCAAAGGAAGACCTTTCTCTCTATCTCTCTCTCTCTCACTATCCACTCTGCCTGTCAAAAAAAAAAAAAAAACAAAGAAGTACTGGTTGCCACCCACTTTTTCATGTCTGTCTGATGGCTGCTCCTTCCAAGCTTGCCTTGTTAACCAGGATCCTGCACAACCATCTACTCCTGCAGGACTGAATTCAACAACTAAAATCCTGAAAACCATAAATTCCTGCAAAGCCATTGTGAGAATCCCAGATCCACCTTCTTACTGACTCTCAGTCTTGGACAGAAAACAATATAGACCTTGGAAGAGGCAAAGCTGCTATGAGCAATCCTGCATTAACCATGGAGAATGAGACTTAATCCTCAAGCAAAATAAATTCATGCTTTATTAAAGTATTGATGCTGTACGTGGATGAAAGGCTCCCATATGAAGCCACCATTTGGATATGCAGAATATGAGTTAATTGTCTGTAAGTTGTTACTTAAAACATAACACACTTTTGATCCAATATACAGAAACAGAGATTCTTATTAAATATTAAAATGTTTTATTGTATATGAATCAAAGAAGAAATATCTTCTATCGAAAACTCGGCCTAAATTCATGGGCCAGTTTTCACCTAAATAATGTGGGTAGCACAGTTTATTACTTAAAAACTTCATTGATTATCTGATTTTTTATTTCAAAAATTGAGACTTAAGATACTGTTTCAGATTTAAAGGATTTCATGTCACACTATGAGGTGCTTGATTTGTAAAATCTGTTAGTTACTATTAAGAAGGTAAGGGTAATAAACCAGACTTGTTTTACTTTTTCCTTTTGATAGGAAATGAACCTCAGACTTATCAACCTGTCATAACTATGACTTCATTACAAAGTCCAAATGGCCTATACTTGAAGATCACCATCCATTTTTATCAGACTTTAATTACTTTGCTTTCCATTAGAAAATAAGTATGAACATTGAAGCTGGAGCTTTCTGATCAAGCAAATGGATAGAACACATTTCAGAAAATGAATCCAATGTTCTTAGAAAATAATTCTAAATCAGAAACACCTTTCATCTTTCCTGATTTTTGTAATTGGAGCAAAATCTGCAATATTATTAAGATTGACTTCTGATACACTTTTGTGGTCTTGGGTTTTTACAAACATCTTTTTAGTAATTTCTCCTATTGAACTTAGTAAAAGTATTGAACTTCTGTTAACAATTCCTTTTTTGGGGGGCACAACAATACAAAAGTTGCACTTTGTAAATTCACATTTATGAAATAAAAAGCAAAAACAAAACAAAACAAAAAAAAAACAAAAAAATAAGAAGCAATGGGTAGGCCAATGACATCTAATTTGGGGGTCAGGGCTATCTTTTGGGAATGGGTCACCTAAAATGGCACCATGCACCCAAATTAAACAAAGCTGTGATGTTCTGTATGCCCAAGCCTGGATTCCCATCTTCTTCAGAATCTTCTAGCAGATGGAAGTCAGAGTTGATGAAGAACCAAGTCACATTAAAACAGCACTGACTGAAAAAAAATTTGAACTGAGAGATCATCTTCTTCATATGGTGGTGAACTCAGCTATCCTACATGACCAGGGAATGAACTTACCATTATCTTGATGCCAAAATGTACTGATTCATGGAGAAGATTGAGGTTGCAGCAAGATGTACTACAGGGAGTTCTGTTCAGGGTTAAGCACAGCAGAATTTTCTGGGGCATGAGATGAATTGGGAAATATTACAATGTAGAGATGTCCACTGTTATAATATAAGACAAACCTTCTTTCACTGTTATGAATGGAAATTCTCCTGTGGGTCATATGTATCAATGTTATGAATGAAACAGTAGAAGTGGTAAAAAAAAAAGAATTCCTTTTCGTTCAATGGATTCACCCTCCTGTAATATATCTATATTATTTGTCCTGTTAATCCTCCAGTGGTATCTATATTATTTTTATTATTTCTTCTCATCAAAACTATGACAGTAAAACTATATTTTTCTTGAAGTACCTATCAAGATTAAATTATGCAAATCATTAAAAATCATATTGTTTTGGAAATTTAGTTCAGTATGAACTAAATGGCATGCTGTTTGAAAATTTAGTTTAAGATAAAAAGATGTTTTTGTTGATGTCAAAATGCTTGGCTTCACTAAATATACTAAAAAGCTCTTGTGCTTTGTATGCATTATTTATGAAAAAAAAGTTATTTTTTATTTGAATGAACTATACATTTTATAAATGTTAACAATTAGGATAAGCTGCATATTTTTCTTAGTATTGACTTTGAGAATTTAAAGCAGATTACCTTTTAAAACCACATAGTTGGGGCCAGGGCCTGGCTCACTTGGTTAATCCTCCACCTGCTGTGCCGGCATCCCATATGGGCATAGTCCAAGTTGCGCCTCTTCCAGTCCAGCTCTTCCAGTCGCAGCACAGGCCAGGGCAGTCATTTGAGGAGTGAACCAACAGAAGGAAGACCTTTTTCTCTGTCTCTTTCTCTCACTGTCTATAACTCTACCTTTAAAATAAATTTTAAAAAGAAAAAGAAAACAGGAGACAGTGGTGTATCATTAAACTATATTATTTCATTGCTAGCTCTCCAGTTAGGACTCTAAATATCTCGAGGATCTACTTTCTAAAACAAAAGCAGAAAGGCTAACTCTAAGCTATTGTATTTATGATGTTGAAAAGAAAAGTTGAGGGGCCTGCACTGTGGTGTAGTTGGTTAAAGCCCTAACTTGAAGCACTGACATCCCATATGGGCACTGGTTCTAGTCCCAGTTCTCCTCTTCTGATCCAGCTCTCTGCTATGGCCTAGGATAGCAGAAGAAGATGGCCCAAGTCCTTGGGCCCCTGTTACCCATGTGGGAGACCTGGAAGAAGCTCCTGGTTCCTAGCTTCAGATCAGCGCAGCTCTGCCCACTGCAGGGAGTGAACCAGATTTCTCTCTCTCTGTCTCTACTTCTCTCTGTAACTCTGTCTTTAAAAACAAAACAAAACAAAACAAAAAACACGTAGTTAAGTAACTGGTAGGTAATCAAAGAAAAAATGATAATAAACTTTTCAAAATGTTTGTTAGAAAAATATTCAATAAACTAAAATACCAGAGGACAATGGAATAAAAACTCCATTATTTATCCTTAAAATTACTTATCCTTGATAAAAATATGAAGAGTTTTATATTAAATGTTTTATGGAATGAGCTACATAGGCCAAGTCCATTTTGTAGGAATGCAGTTCTTTGAATAATATAGCAGCAGTCTTTTTCAGACTTTTTTTTAAGCTGAAGAATTTGACAATCTGCTTCAAAAAATCTGGGAAGACATGATATATTCTTGCTTTTATTTTAAAGATTTTTTTCCCTTGGTCATTATTCATTATCCTGAAGTGCCACACTAGAAATGATAACTACTCTTAGAAGTTTTAAGGGCAAGAGCAGCATTTGATGTATTCAGACTCATATGTAGCCAGATATTTTTTCAAAGCACAGAACTGGTATAGTGATATACTGGACTGGATTCTGTTAGGTGTTCCCTCTTGCAAAGCTGGAAGCTAGGGGAAAAAGAGGGATTTGTATACTTTTCCTTGTTAGAGTACTGGTAAGATCCCCCTCTGGGTCTTTTATGTATTCATTTAAGCACCTAAGTGATTATATCTAAAAATTGCATTTGGAAAACTAAAAAAATAAATAAAAATTTTTCAAAAAAATGAAATCTACATGTATAGATTTAATTGTACATTCAAAGATTTCTTATTGGCCAGCGCCATGGCTCACTAGGCTAATCCTCCACCTGCGGTGCTAGCACCCCGGGTTCTAGTCCCAGTTGCTCCTCTTCCAGTCCAGCTCTCTGCTGTGGCCTGGGAAGGCAGTGGAGGATGGCCCAAGTGCTTGGGTCCTGCACCTGCATGGGATACCAGGAGAAGCACCTGGTTCCTGGCTTCAGATCGGCACAGTGCATCAGCCACAACGTGCCCACCATAGTGGCCATTTGGGAGGGAACCAATGGAAAAGAAAGACCTTTCTCTCTGTCTCTCTCTCACTGTCCACTCTGCCTGTCAAAAAAATATTTCTTGACATTATTCTTTCAATAACACAGTAATTATTTTCATAGCATTTACATTTTATTAGGTATTTAAGTAAATCTAGATGATTTAAGGTGTACCAGAAGATGTGAATATATTATGTATAAATACTATGTCATTTTATACAAGAGATTTAGGAATCCATGGATTTGGATATCTGTGAATGGCATTGGAGCCAATCCTCCATGAATTCTGAAGGCCAGCAAATATTCCACTTCTCTTTCACTTTAGCTTTTTCTAAACTGTTATTAACCTCATTCACTTATTTTAGTTTTTCTGTTTGTGTGTTAAAGTATGTCTATGTGATTTTTAGACTATTTTTTATTTCTCCGTGAAAACTCTCTTATCATGAATCTTGAATATTTGTCAGTTATCTATATTCTAGTCTTGATAACTCCAATATCTAGATCTCCAGTCATTCTGTTTCATATATTTTTCTTCCCGACATGTCTATTAAATCTAAGTTGTATGTTAGATACTTTGCATTAAAAAATGCAGACATAATTTGAGGTTCTGAATAATCCTATCTTTATTAAGAAAAAATTTTCTTTTACTTTTTGCAAGCAACCAATCAGTGTAGTGATAGTTTAATTTAAAACAATCAATTGTTTACCTGATATTGAAAATATAGTGAAGATGATTTTAAAGATATCAAAAGGGACAGCATTGTGGCTTAGCAGGTAAAGCCGCTGCTTTATAGTGGCACTAGTTTGAGCTCTGACTGCTTCTCTTTTGATTCAGCTCCCTGATAATGCACCTGGATAGCAGCAGAAGATGGCCAAAGTCCTTGGGCCCTTGAATCCACATGGAAGCCTCAGATGAATCTCCTTGCTTCAGAGTGACCCAGGCCCAGTCATTGCAATCATTTGAGTAGTGAGCCAGTGGGTGAAAGATCTCTCTCTCTCTGCTTTTCTCTGTAACTCTACCTTTCAAATAAATAAAATAAATCTTTTAAAAAGGAAATGTAATATCATTCACAGTGACAGTATCTCATTTGAAATAACAATATCTTTTTTACTCTCCTCCAATTTTTGGCATAGGGTAATACAAATTGTATAATTTAATAAAGTTAATAAATGAATAAATGAATGTTGAAAAAGATAGCCACATTTTAATATTTTATCTCTATTTGCATGAATGTATATATTTCCATTTTGTCTGCAGAAAGCTGGTAACAATATTTTCTTGTTCACCATTTGTATTTAATCTTAATATTTGGTTTTGCTTGCCTTCTTTAATTCCTTCCACCATGCCCTCGTCCATCACTTTCCTTCCCCCCTCCTGATTCTCCCCTCCCTCTCCCTTCTCCCTTCTCCCCTCTTCCCCTGCACTTCTCCCTCCCTCTCCTTCCTTCTTCCTCTATAATAATTTGAAAACAATTTGTTAATGAGCACAAAAATTTATACATATTTATGGACTATCACGTTATGACTTGATATTTGTATACATTTATAATTTAATGTGTAATTAGGGTTAACATATCTACCTCCTCAAACAGCATTTCTTTTTGAAGAAAATATTGAAAAGCCCTTCACCCAGTTTATTTTAGAATAATGTATAATACATTGTAATTATCTATAGTCAATCAACTATACAATAGAACACCAGAAATTCTTTCTCCTATCTAGCTATGGCTTAGTATCTGTTCATCATTTTTTTCTCCACCCTTCACTCCCCCACCACACTCCCCAGACTCTGGTAACCATTATATATCTAATTTACATTAGATCAACCATTTAGATTCCACATGAGTGAAATCGCATAATGCTTATCTTTCTGTGCTTGGCTTATTTCACTTAAAATAATTACCTGTACTTCCAATCTTCTTACATATGAAAAGATTTAAATCATTTAATGGCATAATAATATTCCACTGGTTATATGTATCATATTTTCCTTATTCATTCATCAGTGGATGGACACTTAGGTTGTCTCCATTTCTTGATTGCTGTGAATTGTTCTGTAATAAACATAGGAAAGCAAATGTATTTTCAAAAGACTTATTTTGTCCTCTGTTGATGGGAATGTAAACTGGTGTAACCACTGTGGAAGACAGTATGGAGATATCTCAGAAGTCTGAATATAGATCTACCATATGATGTGGCTTCCCACTTTTGCAACTAGATGGGCACAACTGCAAACTATTTTAAGTGAAATAATCCAGAAACAAAATGACAGATATCATATATTTTTCTTGATCAATGCTAATAGTGTATCTAAAATATAATGTATTGTATGAAATGGACCTTTCGAGATTTGATGATTGTTTACAGCCTTGTCTCTTCTGTTGAGGGATAACATCTTTTTTCTTCATACCATTTGTTGAATTCTTTCACTTAATGTAGGGTTAACTTTATGATCATTCAGTAAATGGAAAATAGATCTTTATAAAAATTAAGAGTGGGAATGGGAGATTGAGGAGAAAAAATTGTTGGACCATGGCGGGAAGGAGGGTAGGGTGGGTGTATTACTATGTTCCTAAATCTTTATGTATCAAATACATAAACTTGTATAACTTAAATAAAATTTTAAGAAATGAAACAGCAATTTCTAAAAATAAAGATAAATTTAAAAAATGGGAGAAAATATTTATAATCAATATATCTGAAAAGGTGCTAATAATTAATACATATGAGAAACGCAGTTTGATAGCAAAAAATACAATTTATAAATGAACAACACATTGAAACATAGATCTCTCAAAGGGAGATGTAGAAATGAACAACAGGTTAATGAATAAAGGCTCACTATAAGTAATCATGAGGAAAATGCAAATGAAAGCTACAATAAGTTATTTTATTCTAAGTATATTGCCTTTTACCCAAAAGACAAAGACAATGAGTGATGGAGAGGATGAGGAGAAAGGGGCATCTTCGTGTAATTTTGGTGGCAATGTAATTAAGTACATCCCCCAAAAAGGAGTTAATATTCCTAAAAAATCTGAAAGAACTACCGTATGTTCCAGCAATGCCACTATTTGAGATCTCTCTCTCTCTCTCTCTCTCTATATATATATATATACCTGTACTTCTAATCTTCCAATAGGTAGATATAGATATATAGATATCTATATATATAATCTATATATAATATATAGATATATAGACTATGTAGATATATATAGATATAATTTTATATAATTATTAATGTATATTACATATAGATATATAGGTATATCTATATCTAGATATATAGGTACACATATATATATACCTATATATAGGTATATAGGTATATATAGGTATATATATAGGTATATATATCTATATCTATATACATGTAGATATAGATATACATGTAGATATAGATATAGATATATACCTATATGTATATATACCTATATACATATATAGATATATATACCTATATATAGATATAGATCCTTATATAGATATAGATATAGATATAGATATAGATATAGATATAGATATAGATATAGATATAGATATAGATATAGGGGGTATATATATACATGCATGCCCAATGGAAATAAGTTTTTACTTTTTAAATTTTGTTATACAAATATCATGTATTTCCTATATACAGATTTAGGAACATAGTGATACTCATCACCACCCTATTTCCTGCCCAAACTCCAAAACTTCTTCCTCTTTCTTCTCACATTCCCACTCCTAATTTTTACCAAGATCTATGTTCAATTTACTTAAAGATCATATAGTTAATCCTACACTAAACAAAAGAATTCTACAAATAGTATGAAGAAGAAAAACAAAAAAACACTGTTCCTTAATGGAAGAGACAGGAGCTGTAAAATCATCAAATCTCAAAATATCTATTTCACTACATTGCATTTCAGGTATTCTATTAGTTACCTCAGATCAAGGAAAATATATCATATCTGTCCTTTAGGGATTGGCTTATTTCACTTAGTAAAACGGTTTCTGATAGTGCCCATCTTGTTGCAAAATACAGGATACTACATAGTGTATATATAGCATAGTTCCTTTTTCTAGTCAAAAACTGATGGACATGTGAGTTGATTGCTGATCTTAGCTATATTGAATTGTGCTACAATGAACATAGGGGTACATATAACACCTTCAAATGCTGATTTCTTGAAGTTTGTGTAAATTCCCATGAATAGGATGGCTGGATCATATGGTAGATCTACATTTGGATTTCTGAGGTATCTCCATACTGTCTTTCACAGTGGCTAGAGCAGTTCACATCCCAAAAGAGTGGGTTAGGGTACCTTTTCCCCATATCCTCACTAACATTTGTTGTTTGTTGATATCCACATGAGAGCCATTTTAACTGGAGTGAGAGGAAACCTCATTGTGACTTTGCTTTGAAAAATATTTTAAATTTGGGTAATATAAATATATCCTGTTGTGTTCTTTTTAGTCAATATATTTTTGGCTATTTGGGTCTCTTTCATGTATTTAAATTAATTTTAATATTTTTTCTAGTTCTATGAAAATGCCATTGGCATTTTGATAAGAATTGCATGAATCATTATGCAGCCTTGGTTAATATGATCATTTACTGATATCTATTCTTCCAATCTATGGCCATAGATGTCTTCATTTCTTTTGTGCCTTTTTAAATGTCTTTCATCAGTATTTTCCAGGTCTCATTGTCCTATTGGTTGAACTGAGTTTTAGGTTGGTATTTTTATAGTCATTGGAAATAAGAATAGTTTTAAAATTTCTTTTTCAGATAACTTGCTATTAGTATAAATCACTGCTACTGACTTTTATATTTTGACATTTTATCTTGCAAATTTGTTTAATTGATTCTAAAAGATCTTTGTTAGAGTATGTGATGTTTTCTATGTATGTGCTCATGTCATCTCCCACCAGTGACAGTTTGACTTCCTTTGTTCCAATTTGAATGTCTCTTTATTTCTTTCTCTTACCTAATTGCTACATGACTTTTCATACTATGTTAAATAGAAATGCTTAAAATGATCATTTTGGGTTATTCCAGATCTTGGAGAAGAATTCTTCAGCCTCTCCACATTCAATATGGTGTCAACTGTTGGCTTGTTGTATATGTCCTTTATTATGTTATTGTGTATTCTTTGTGTACCTAATTTGTTCAGAGTTCCTGTAATGAAAGACTCTCTAATTTTTATCAGCTGCCTTTTCTACATCTATTGAGAATAACATACAATTTTTGCACTTTTGTTGTTATAGCATGTCATGTGTAGTGATTTGTGTATGTAAAAACACACTAGTATCCTTGGGGTAAATCTCTTCTGACTGTAGTATGTAAGAGTCCAGCATCAAAGAAAAGTCCAGGACAAAATAGTTTCCTTTATTAATTCATTCTGTTCTGTTGGATTTTAAAGATGTATTTATTTACTTGAAATGCAGAGTTACAGAATGAGAGAAAGAAAGAAACAGATATGTGGAGAGTGATGAAGATCTTCCATCCACTGGTCCAATCTCCAAATGGCCTCACTGGCCAAGGATGGGCAGGCCAAATCCAGAAGCCAGGAGTTTCTTTTGGGTCTCCTATATGGGTGTCAAGGGGCCAAGGACTTGGAAAATCTGTCACTACTTTCCTAGGCTGGGACCTGCTTCTGAAGAGAAGCAGCCAGGATATGAACCAGTGCCCATAAAGTATGCTGGTATCTTGGGTGGTGGTTAAGCACAGTACATCACAATGCTCACCCCTGAAGCTGATTATTTTAAAATATTTATTTGAAAGTCAGAGTCACAGTGAGAGAGGGAGGGATAGAAAGAGAGGAGAGATTTTCTATACACTGGCTCATTCCCCAACTGGCTGCAAAGTCCAAGACTGTGCCAGGCTGAAGCCAGGAGCCAGCAGCCTCATCTAGGTCTCCCATGTGGGTGCAGAGCCTGAAGCACTTGGGTTATCATCCATTGCCTTCACAGGAACATTATCAGGGAGAATGATTGGAAGAGGAGCAGAAGGGTCTTGAACAGGACCCATCTGGGGTGCTGGCTCTGCAGATGGCAGCTTAGTGCACTACACCACAGCCAAAACCCCCTGAAAGCTGATTTTTTAAAAAGGTGAATTAATGTACTGCAAATCTTCTGATTATGAAAAATAATCTAATGACAAGTTGTCATATTTTGGTCCCTTATATTCTAAGTGTCCTTGCAAAAGTACAACTACAATTTTTAATCCAACATAGTGTGCACACAGTCTAGTACATCTTAAATCTGAGGATATAAATGAAGAATAGAAAAATGAAATAGAGCCAGGTTGATTTATCTGCTTCAGGTTCTGTAGCCAGGGTAGTAAGGATGGTTTTACTTCAGTAACCATTCAAGTGGGGGATTGGATCTTGGAAGGCTCTAAAAATCTAAATGGATATTTTGAAGTTCAAGGATTTCATTTAGAACTTTGGATCTTAAAAAATAATAAAATAAAAAGACAAATGCATGTTATCAGAAGTTTAAAATATCATCAAGATACTACATCACTGAAAAAATTGATTTATTCAGTGTTTCAACAAGAATTACTGACTAGGTTTAGTCAACTGTAAGGTGACCAAATGTGTGAAAAAAAGTAAATAGCCTTGACTCATTCACAGCTCAGCTCTACCTAAGCAATCAAAATTCAATATACAAAAGAAAATGCATTTATTTCCTTCCCAATGACACATAAATTTATTACAAAACTAAGATTAGTTTGTTAAGTCAGTACAAAAACTTAGAAAAATGAACAAAATAATTAACACAGAGAAATTTAACAAAATTACCACATGACATTAACCCATTACTTCAGACAACTTAAACACATAAAGACAAAGTGAGAGGTAGACAATCAGACAGGAGCTGAGTAAAAATGGAAGGGGATAGCCACAAATTAAATACAAGACAAAAAAACACTATAGCCTAGAAGATGGGTTGACATTAGATTTTGAAATTAAAAAGATCAAAATTTTTGAGCAATGTTTAGTACAAAACCTTTTTGCTTTAATTTATAAGATTAAATTCTAATCTTATAACAGTGTGCCTTTAATGTTACTGCATTACTGATGTTTAGAAATACATCTAAAGAGGCTGGTGCTGTGGCTCATTTGGCTAGTGCTCCACCTGCAGCACCAGCACTCTGGGTTCTAGTCCTGGTTGGGGCACCAGATTCTGTCCCAGTTGCTCCTCTTCCAATGCTGTGGCCTGGGAAGGCAGTGGAGGATGGCCCAAGGGCTTGGGCCCTGTATCCACATGGGAGATCAGGAATAAGCACCAGCTCCTGGATGCTGCCTGCAGCACACCAGCTGTAGTGGCCATTTGGAAAGTGAACCAACAGAAGGAAGACCTTTCTCTGTCTCTTCCTGTCTCTCTCCCTCTCACTGTCTAACTCTGCCTGTCAAAAAAATACATATAAAGATTTTTTTCTAGTGTCAGCCAACCAAATCCTACACAAGATTCGTCTTCCACCAAACTTCTAAAACATTCTTGCATTACCTCACTATTTCTTCTTAAAGATCACCAGCATTTTCAATTTAGGATGAGTATTACTTGAATTTCCCATGAATTGGCTTCTTTCTTACGCCTTAGCTTTATTTACCAAGACATTCCCATAAATAAAGCTTCATGTTTCTTTTTCCCCTACCTACAGGATTCTTGAATTTACATAAAAAATTTAAGAACACATAGAATTTTAACCTAGAGTTACTTTAATTTTTTGAATATTAGAGGAATTAAGCATGAAACAAAAAAAATATTCTTGTCTTTGTTACATAATTATACTTTACAAAGTGCTGCTACAAACTCTTGAAATCTCAGGAAAACTCTAAAGTCTGGAAGATAAGGCATTTAAGCACAGAAAAATGTTATTAGTAAAGGACAGAAAAGCCCACCAATCAGACAATGGTTAGGCAAGAACATCAAATGAGAACAAGAAGGAAAGAAAAAAGAGAGAGAATACAGGGATACCCTAGGTACCATAAGTAAGTTCAAGTCATTCTATAGAGGTGGATAGAGCCAGAAACTGGGTTGGTAACTTCTGGACACTTGGTTCCATTCTTCTGGTCCCAGTGGCTGGGTATTTAGCATCTGGGCACCTGGGTCCACCCATGCAGTTTCTCTCCAACCCACATGGCCCACTTTGTCCCCTTCCTAGGAGGTAGAGAAGACAATCAACCAGTAGGGTGCTGTCCTAGGGGGCTGATATTTTTAGAAAAGAGCGAATCTTCTCACCACCAAATTAGATCTAATAGGTACTCTGGGATGGGCTGCAAGGAATATCTGGGCAGGCTGCTGCCCAAGCATCCCTTCAGAGGGTCACCCCAGGGCTCACAAAGATGAGTGCTTGGGGTGGAGGACACTATGTAGTGATGCACCAACTTCAGCATAAGTTTAAATGCAGCATGGTCTACATGACCCTGGGATTGCATTGTAGATGAAAATTGCTGCCCTTACATTCAATGCTCAGATTCTTGGTGCCTGACAGGGTCTTGATCCCAAGCATGACGTGTTAGCCAAGCCATCACCTAGGAAGAGGAAAATAGGCTTCACACTGAACAGGCTTGCTTCACTGCTGGTGCTCCAGTGGAAACTGCTTTGCAGCTTGTGCATTGTGCTCACAGTCAGCTGGTACTCACTTTTAGACCTCAATGTCTTGAGGCACAATCCTGTTTCCAGGGATAATTCATCCCAATAGAGGGAAAACTTGGGTGACTCTCAGGCATAAAGGCAATGTGGAGCTGTCTCACAGCCTCTACATTAGCAAATACTATATCCCAGGACTCTCATACCAAACTGAAGTCTCCTGCCTTAGGGCTCTCTCTGTCTTCAGGATGAGGCAGTGGACAGTTGTAGCTCATGGTTTGCAAAGGTGTTGGAAGCCAAGAGTTCCCAAAGGGGACTTCATGTGCTTATTGCTTAGTCTTTGTTGCCCCAGGCCACCTGGATAGGAATGAGGCAGGAGTTTCAGAGCCAACATGGTGGCAGAAATATACTTGATACAAACTAAGGCAAATCTGGAGATCTCAATGGGAGGTAGAGTTCTCTGTGCACCCAGGAGCAGCACACCTCATAGTGCCTTTCAGAGATGGGGGCCCAGAAGCCAGCATGTCTTTCAATGCCTGCTTTCTCAAGCAAGAGGCAAGATGCCAAAGTGCCTTGGAGTTTATGCATGTTGAGGAGGAATTAGGATATGAGGAGTTCAAGTGACAATGTTCAGCACTATGCCAACAAATTAGAAGATTCAAGGCACCTGCTAATGCACCTCCAGGGATGCAAAGTACATGTGCTCCCTGATGTGCAAGCATGCTTTGGGAGCATGATGTCTGGCACTGCAGGTGTGACAGGACATGCAGGCATATAGCAGAAGTCAGGGCTCATATCCATTTTTCACTGACAAATTCCTCATTCCTTCATCTGGCACAAACATGTCCTATCATTATCCACACCACTATTTCACTATTTGGTCACAGTTGCTGGCAGTTTGTCATGTGCCTTACCTCTACAGGTATTTAGCAGTCAACATAGAATCGTTGTAGAACCAAAAAATCTGACAATTTAAACAAGGCAGATGGTAATGATGTGGCTTCTGCTGAACACTCAGAAAAAAATCTCAAAGGAGTGTAGGTAATGCAGTCAGTCAGAATAAAAAAAACAACTGAGGTAGAAATTAGAATTAAAAACATCAAGGTTGGGACAGCTCTGTGTTGCAGTAGGATAAACAATGGCCTGCAGTGCTGACATCTTATATGGGCTCCAGTTCAAGTCTTAGCTGCTCTACCTAAAATCCAGTTCCCTGGCTGGTACCGTGGCTTAACAGGCTAATCCTCCACCTTGCGGCACCGGCACACCAGGTTTTAGTCCCAGTTGGGGCACCAGATTCTATCCCAGTTGCCCCTCTTCCAGGCCAGCTCTCTGCTATGGCCTGGGAGTGCAGTGGAGGATGGCCCAGGTCCTTGGGCCCTGCACCTGCAAGGGAGACCAGGAGAGGCACCTGCCTCTGGGCTTCAGATCAGCATGATGCACTGGCCACAGTGGCCATTGGAGGATGAACCAATGGCAAAAAGGAAGACCTTTCTCTCTGTCTCTCTCTCTCACTATCTACTCTGCCTGTCCAAAAAAAAAAAAAATTCAGTTCCCTGCGAGGTCCTGGGAAATCAGTGGAAGATGGACCAAGCTTCTGGACCCCTAAACTCACCTCTTAGACCTAGAAGAGGCTCATGGCCCCAGCCTGATCAATTGTGATAATCTGGTGAATGAACCAGCAGATGGAGGATCTGTTTCTCCTTCTCTCCTTTCAAATTACTAAATCTTAAAAACAATGTTGCAAGAGTGAAAAAAATGATGCTGAAATTCATATGGAAATACTAGAGACCACAAATAGCTAAAGCAACTATATACAAAAAGAAAAACAAAAACAAAAGAAAAAAACACAAAGCCATCAGGCATCACAAAAATCTGAACATAGATCTACCATATGACTCAGGCCTCCCATTCCTGGGAATTTACAAAAGGGAAATGAAATCAGCAAATAAGAGTATATTTACACCCATGTTTATTGCTGCTCTTTTCACAATAGCTAAGACATGGAACCAACCTAAATGCCCATCAACCAAAGACTGGATAAAGAAATTATGGGGCATGTACTCTATGGAATTCTACAGCAGTAAAAAAAAATGAAATCCCTGAACTGCGATAACTAATAGAGCACCTAATAGGAGATCTGTAGAAGTGAAATTGACACTTTGAGAAACAATGAGAACGGCCTTTATATTGACTATTAAGGAACTTTTTTTCATTCTATTTGTTGAACTCTTTACTTAACAGAGCTAATCATACGTGTATAACATCAATTAAAAATAGAACTCGGCCAGTTCCATGGCTCAACAGGCTAATCCTCTACTTGCGGCACCGGCACCCCGGGTTCTAGTCCTGTTCAGGGTGCTGGATTCTGTCTCAGTTGCTCCTTTTCCAGTCTAGCTCTCTGCTGTGGCCCAGGAGTGCAGTGGAGGATAGCCCAAGTGCTTGGGCCCTGCACCCGCATGGGACACCAGAAGCACCAGGCTCCTGGCTTTGGATCAGCGTGGTGCACCAGCCACAGCACGCTGGCCACAGCAGTCATTAGGGGGTGAACCAGTGGAAAAAAGGAAGACTTTTCTCTCTCTCTCTCTCTCTCTCTCTCTCTCTCTCTCTCTCTCTCTCTCTCACTGTCCATTCTGCCTGTCAAAAAAAAATAGAACTCAGTAAAAAAATAAGAGTGGGAATAAGGGAGGAAGAAATTTATAACTGCAAAGCTGTATAGTTTTGCATACATTCCTATGGACTTCTTGCTAACAGTATAGTTTATAAACTTTCATTGGACCCCAATATGGGGTCCAACATGGGAAACAGTCCACACAGCAGACTCATAGAATGATAATCACTTCAAATAGCACTCTTGACTTCAGAATCAGCCCTTCATTCTGGTCTGGCTGAAATGCCCATGAGAGTATTTCCGGCATGGAACACTACAACACCATGGACAAAAATGTACTATATGAAGGATATCTTTGTGTGAAACCCCTGTGGAAAGAAGTCACCAAAGGAGGACGTACTTTTCTCTGAAGCAAGAACTTTCACTTTGTGTATGGCCTTTTCTAAATACTGATGGTGTTTGAGAATTCAAAAGGCTTCCATAGCCCAGGCAGTTTATGTCAAGAGCCTCAGGCATGTTAATTGTTAAATTAACAACAGGAATCACTGTACACAAACTTCATATGCAGGACTTCTATCCTTAGTGAGTTGTATTATGAGAGTTAAACTTGTTCTCAATTTCCTGTGTGTGCAAATTGTTGAAATCTTTACTTAGAGTTGGTCTTCTGTTTATTAAGTAATTGAAAATGAATCTTAGAGTCAGAAAGATGGTGGAATAGGAAGGGAGCACATTGATAGTTCAGCAAGACACACAGGTTAATAAAAGTGGAGATACTGCAGGGTCAAGGAAGAGTAGGGGAACAAACAGCAGAGCAAACTCTTCTGGAACTAGTGATTCACAGTGGACCTGCGTGGAGAGCATGGGAGCCCAAGTTCGGGACACCAGCGGAAGACTCAACACACCAGAGCTGGAACACGAGGTGAGCCAAACCTCAATAGCCCAAGACACCAGTGGGCAAGTGGAAAGAGGAGACTAGAGGGAACGAGGCTTGAAACTCCATGGGGAAAAGTTCACCAGGCTAACTAGAAGAGAGAGAGAGAAAAAAAGTGACCGATACGGACACGAGTTTCTCTCTCTCCGCTCACCCCTCAAAGGCGAGCAAGACAAAGAGCAGGCGCCATTTTGGACATACGTCATAAGCAGGGTGACCTCAGGTCTGCACCGGCCCTGAGCCTAGCAGAAAAACCAGACTCTGGGGGAGGGGTGAGATAACAGGAGATTAGCATCTAACTTGGCAACCCAATGGGAGACTGCAGGAGAATTGGAGCCCACACTGAGGGCATCAGAGATTCCCTGTGTGGTCCTTGGGAAAGAGCTTCCAATCTCTGGCCCCTGTGGGTATATCATTTGCCTGCTAACTACCTCCAATTACATTCAGCTGTGCAGAATTACTTCCCTTTTGAATCAAAAAAAGAAAGAAAGAGAGATTTACCACACCTAACCTGGGAGTGTCATCTCTGACACACCCTCAACCCTGAGGAACCAAACATAGCTCTCAGTTCACACTTATCTCAAGCCTCTAAGGCTCCACCGAAAGCAGACAGTTCACTTAATATAGAGCCATAGTGTAACAAGAAAAATCACCACAGTGAAGAAATCAAATATCTCCAATATGCCAAACAACAAATGCAAAAACCGAGAAAACAAGAACAAGGAAGAAACTATGACGCCCGCAAAGGAACAAGACACCCCAATCCAAGATTATGAAGATGATGAGATAGAAGAAATGCAAGAAGCAGATCTCAAAAAATTGATAAGAACATTAAGAAGTTCTCAAAAACAAATTCTTGAACTACAGAAATCCTTAATGGACAAGATAGAAAATCTCTCTCGTAAAAATGAAATATTAAGGAGGAATCAAAATGAAATGAAACAACTAGTAGAACATGAAACTGCGATAGTGACAAAAAACCACAATGAAATGAAGAACTCAATAGATCAAATGACAAACACATTAGAGAGCCTTAAAAACAGAATAGGTGAAGCAGAAGAGAGAATATCAGACTTAGAAGACAGAGAACAGGAAAGGAAACAGGCAAACCAAAGAAAAGAAGAAGAAATCAGAAATCTAAAAAATATTGTCGGGAATCTACAGGATACTATTAAAAAACCCAACATTTGGGTTCTAGGAGTTCCTGAAGGCATGGAGAGGGAGAAAGGATTAGAAGGCATTTTTAATGAGATACTAGCAGAAAATTTCCCAGGTTTGGAGAAGGACAGAGTCATCTTAGTACAGGAAGCTGATAGAACCCCAAATAAACATGAGCAAAAGAGATCCTCACCACGACATGTTGTAATCAAACTCACCACAGTGAAACATAAAGAAAAGATCCTAAAATGTGCAAGAGAGAAACGTCAGATTACTCTCAGAAGATCTACAATTAGTCTCACAGCAGACTTCTCATCAAAAATCCTACAAACTAGAAGGGAATGGCGAGACATAGCCCAGGTACTAAGAGAGAAAAACTGCCAGCCCAGAATATTATATCCTGCAAAGCTCTCCTTTGTGAATGAAGGTGAAATAAAGACTTTTCATAGCAAACAGAAACTGAAAGAGTTTGTTGCCACTCATCCTGCCCTGCAAAAGGTGCTTAAAGATGTGTTACACACAGAAACACAGAAACATGGTCACCAATATGAAAGAAGGTAAAGGAAGGAAACCTCACAGCAAAAGATCACAGGAAGCTCAATTTCTCTTTGACATAGAATTAAACTGTGATGCTCTGTTAAAGCAATGTGTTAAAGTAATCTATTATGTTCTCTTGATGTCTGTTAAATTCTAATTGTTCAAAAACAGCTGAATTTTTATTAAGAGCTATGGGTTATTTAAATATGTGCTTGTTTTCAAAGATTTGAATAATCACCTTCTAACAATGATCAAATGTGGTCTATGTTAAGTCATGATTTTAAGGAATCTTATTTCAACCAGATATTTTGGATTTTGAGCCTTCTTGGCATTCTTGACAGACATTCAAAAAATCAAAGTTTCAAACAATATGGACTCTAAAATTTCCAGTAAATCTTGGACTTTGGTTTTTACAGTTTGGGCCCAATTGAAAAAAATCGAAGGACCTATGTCTCTCATCTTATAGAGACACCAACCAATCAGGCTATTTGGATTATATTAGAAGTACTGTCAAGATGTGATGTGGTACCAAATTTTAAGTTTCTATAATGGAAAATGCTATTAATACAAATATTTGAGAATTAAAAAGTCAAATGATCTTGTGTTACTAGACATGATAGTTATCTTAATGAGAAAGCCCCAGATGCCTAAAGGGTTTTTTACTTGCAAAATCCTACAGGTGCTTTCAAAAATACTGTGAAGTAAGCAAGTGCCTCTTGTTGGTTGCTGAGTTTATAATTTTAAACATGGCAACTTAAAGTCTTTTGTCATCCACAGTTATATAGGATTTGCTGCTCATAAAACTAAAGCATTGTTGGTTCTGTGTTTAGCTGTCCTCCTATAGGTTCCTATGGACTTTTTCCAGCCACTTCCACTGTATTCAGTACTTTGGGATGGCTCTATAAACAGATGAAGCCAATAATGTATTAACAGTGCCAACTGAGAGAAAGTATGGTTAACTGAGGTTACTAAAAACAAAAAGCAATTCAAATCAATTGGCAATCTACAAAAAGAGTTAAAGATTTTAAAAGCTATTATTAAAATTGCTATATTGGTCTATTATGCTATGTTATATGTGGCTACATATTGTATGTCCACATGGGAAAATTTTATTAAGAGTTTTATTTTAAATGGCTTACAGATAAGATTGTCCATAAATTTAAGCTGCTAAAATCAATCAAAGATACATTTTAATTTGTGTGACCTGAATATGTGTATCATATGTTTTAAACTTGTTGGTAGAAAGAAATTAAAAACATTTTATATGGTTGTGCTTAAGTTTACTGGCTAAACAAACTACACCATGTTAGATATTTAAGAGGTGTTTCCAAATACATGATTCTTAAAATTTATGGAAGGCATTGGACCTTCTGGTAAATGTTTTCTTAAGTTGTTATCTAATGGTTGAAACTGTTTGCTAAGTATTCATGTGATATTGCTATTGTCAGCAAGCGATCTAGTACTTGCTCCCTCATTTCTCTATTCTAAGCCCAACTTGTTCTTTCATTTCTCTATTCTCCTCAAGGTAGGAAACTAATTCTATTATTAAGGAATCTGTAGGATGCACAATTTAATCTTTGGACCTTATAAAAGAGATGGCTAACATTTTTCTGTAATAGCATAGCCAAAATAAGAACTTAAATAATAATCTCATAGCTAGATTCACTTTGCCATCAGCAAAGTAAACAGTAAGTAGAAAAAACCTCCCTTTCAGACCAAAGGGAAAGAAAGTTTTAAAGGGAGAATATAATTTTCCTCATGGGCATTGTCTACCTTAGAAAATCTACTACAGAACATGCCTGTGACTATAGACTTGTAGTTCAGGCCACCGTAGATTAGAGATGGGACATGGGCATTCCCTTGACTTGCATCCTCTGGTCTGCTTTAACACAAACCAGGAGGAAAAGAAAGCTCGGCATCAGAAGCAATGGGTGGCAGGCCTATTAATGGCTGATCTGTGCAGTGATCTGCCCTCAAGGAGACCCAACAGGCCAGTCCACTGCAGTAGCTTTCAATGTGGTAAGCCTTGGCTTCAGCAGAAGTCAGCTTGTGAAGAGCCCTGGCAGCTCTGCCAAGAGTTGGATCACTGGAAATGGACCTGCCCTGGATTCGAAGGATGCCCAGGTCAGAGCCACAGATCTTATTGGCTCTAAGCTGAAAAGCCCTTCACTCAGCCCAACTTCCAAAGTGACCACTGCAGCTGAGGATATGGTCAAGTAGGGTCAGCAACATTGCAGGCAGAACTGTAAAGTTCTTGTTAGAGATGCCACCTGCCTTGACCTGGCCAGCTCTCCTCCCAGGCCAGCCAAGTAATGAAAGTCAACAGAATGCCTTCCCCTAGGAGGTTCACACCTCCCTTAGGATATACCCCATGCGAAGAGATAGATAGGTCTGGGCCTCTTATCTTACAAGGCCTAAAGCCCACCAGATTATTATCAAGCCCCTTCTGTCAGGTTCTATTTGCCTCTCAATCAGAAAACTTAATTGTAGCTTAGACAATACCTTTCTTAGCCCCTCTAATAATGACTCTGTCCTTTGTCCTAGACCCTGTCTAGCACACTTGGGCCTCATTCCTTTGTAATCATAACCTCTACCACCAATGGTGGTACTGATGGTCCTCTTCCCCACTTAATGCTGTATAATTGTTCAAACCTGGTAAATGCCAATCTTAGGATCATCAGTTACTATCCTCACTCTGTCTTTTATGACCATGTCTAAATATTATCAGAGTCGGCAAACTTGGAAGTCTTCCATAGCCTTGGCAACTCATGACAACAGCCTATGGTGGTTACTGGTGCCATAAACTAGAGTGTCAATTTGTTGGGTCAACATCAGGAGCCACTGTGCACTTGCTCCTCATGTGGGATCTCTGTCCTTAATGTGCTGTACATTTTGATTTAATGCTATAACTAGTACTCAAACAGTATGTTTCACTTTGTGTTTCTATGTGGGTGCAAACTGTTGAAATCTTTATACTAAATTGATCTTCTGTATATAAAGAGAATTGAAAATGAATCTTGATGCAAATGGAAGGGGAGAGGTAGCGGGAGAGGGGAGGGTTGCGGGTGGGAGGGAAGTTATGGGAGGGGGAAGCCATTGTAATCCATAAGCTGTACACTGGAAATTTATATTCATTAAATAAAAGTTAAAAAAAGAAAAGAAAATGAATCTCAGTGGAGAATGGGACTGTGCATGGGAGACAGTGGGTGAGGAGAGACTGGATTATGGGTGCAAGAGTGTTGTACTTATGAAATGCATGAAGTCTGTTATAGTTAAATGAAAGGTTTCTTTGGGGGGAAAAGGAGGATAGGCTTATTGTGCACTGGTAATTGGAATACATATGCTTTATTCAAGAAATATGAATCCAGCACATAATGAATTAAGACTCAGGTTCTTGATGGGGAGTGCGTATGATGAGCATGGAACCATGTAAAATAATTCTAGTTGCAAACCCTGTAGGCTATATGGAAGGTCTGGGTTTTGGACAGCGTGTGACTGCAATACACATGCTGCTGGCAGTCTTCTATTCCTAGATCTCACTAGCTAGCTGCCTATATCATCAGATAGTACCATTAAATAAAACAGAAGTCAGAACATTGGTAAATGACTCCAAACAGGCATAACCACAATAGAGTGGCAAGAGAGCTACAGAATGAATAAGGACAAAAATAAACAGAACTATGGCCAGCATTGTGGAACAACAGGTTAAGCTGCTGTGGGCAATGCTGACATTTTGTATTTAAGTGTTAGCTGGGAGTCCTGGCTACTTTGTTTCTCAGTCATTACATTGCTAATACTCCTATAAAGGTAGTACTTGATGATCAATATGTTTGGGGCCCTGCCACCCATGTGGGAGGCTAAAATGGAATTTATGCCTCCTGGCTTTGGTCTCACCTAGACATGGCTGTTTCAGCCATCTGGGGGAGTGAAGCAGTGAATATAAGAACTCTGTGTACTCTGTGTACATGTTTTCCTCTGTCATTGTCTTTTAATGGAAAAAAAATTAAACATTGGCCCAGAAACAATCCCAGAAAGACAGTTTGGACATTAGGCCACCAAAACAATACTTATGAATCCTCTTCAGTCTATAAATAGATTGGTAATATGGGAAAATTAGACAGTCTACACACAAATCTGGGATTCACATGACTGAAAAAGTCACAAGACAAATCCTACCAAGTAGAAAAAATCCAACATCCAACTCTAATAGTACAGCATTATGGCTGGCATATGAGGTAACACAACTGTGGTCACATTACTGATCTGTACTAGAATAAATGGAGGAAGACTCATGGGCAGGCAGTGAAACAGTTATACCAAATACTTTGCAAATGTTAGGCTTGTATTTCAAACTGAGTAGTATAGAATGAATATTTACTTACAAAAAATTACATGTGGATATCGTCCCTACTCATAATAAGTGCTGGAAAAACAGCAGAGTATATGGCACAGAGACTAATGTAGATTTCAAAGAGTGCATAGCCAGCCTCTGCAGTGCAGTGTTACACCCTCATGTGAATTCCCTAATATCTGCAGAGATGTGATGTTAAACAGGTGTTTTTCCTCCTTCATTACTGTTTTGCAGAATAATGAGTAATTTTGCTAGCATTTATTTTATGTACTAATAATTTTGTGGATAATTTTGCTGATGCTTGTTGAAATCTGCCTCAGAGTAAAAGCTTTGTCCACTTCCACTGCCTTTGTAGAGTTTTTCCTCTAAGATCCCTGATAGTGAGATCTGGCTTATTGTAGAAAGTTTTCCTATATTCACATGCTTTCTCACCTGTGAGTTCTTTGATGTGTGCTTAACCCTGACTTCTGGCATCAAGAATTTTCATAATCACTTCATTAAAAGGTGTTTTTCCTTTTTGTGAGTTCTGCTGTCTGTTGAGATGTAGCTTCTGGCAAAAAGTCTTTTCTTATCCATAGCATTGACAAGTTATCTCTTACATGTGAGTTCTTTGATGCCTTCTGAAGTTTGAATTCTAAAATGTTTTTCCACATTCATCACATTGATAAAGTTTCTCCCCTGTGTGAACACTCTGATGTGTAATGAGTTGAGTTATTACAAAAGACTTTTCCACAGGCATTGCATTCATAAATTTTCTCTGATCTATGCATTCTCTGGTGGGTAAAGAGTTGTGACTTCCAGCAAAAGGGTTTTCCACGCATTTTGCATTCATAAATCTTCTCCAAGGTAGAGTGAGTTGTGACTTCTGGAAAAAGAATTTTCCACAGGTACTATATTCATAAGTTTTCTCCCTTTTGTGGATCTTCTGGTGTACAATGAGTTGTGATTTTCAGCAAAAGGCTTTTTCACATGTATTACATTCAAAAGGTTTATCCCCTGTGTGAATTCTCTGATGTGTAGTGAGGTTTGACTTCCAGCAAAAGGTTTTTCCGCACATTTCACATCCATAAGTTTTCTCATTTATGTGAACCTTCTGATGTGAAGTGAGATTTGACTTTTGGATAAAGGCTTTTCCACATTGCTTATATTCATAAGGTTTCTGCCCTATGTGAATTTTCTGATGTACAGTGAGATTTGACTTCCAGGAAAAGGCTTTTCTGCATATATCACATTTGTATGATTTCTCCTTTGTGTGAATTCTTTGATGTGAAATAAGGCTTGTTTTCCCATGAAAGCCTTCTCCACATGTATTACATTGATAAGGTTTCTCCCCTGTGTGAATTCTCTGATGTAGAATGAGTTGCGACTTCCAATAAAATGCTTTGCCACATGTTTCACATGCGAAAGATTTGTATCTTGAGTGAATCATGAGATTTGTAGTATCTGATCTCAGGTAAATGGATTTCCCACATTCATTGCACCCAGAGGGCTTTTGCTCTTTCTGAGTGCTATGATGGATAGAAAGGCAGGATTTACAATTGAAAGATTTTCCACAGGGGTTACAAGAATAGATTTTTTTTCCTGTATATGTTCTTTGACTTGTGGTAAAATCTGATTTGTAAATGAGAGTTTCCTCATACTCAAAAGATTCATAAAGTTTCTTTCCTGTGTGTGTTTGTTGAGGTTTACTGTGGTAGGACTTTTTCTGGAAAGTTTTCTTTCCATGTTCAGTTGTCTTTCCTACAGTGCCAACTGACTTATTACAGGTATCTCCCATATGAGCCTTTTCATCTGTAAAGAACACCCTTTTCCTGCTGAACCCTTTGCCTCTTATACTGTGTTCAAACACCTGCTGAAAAGTCTGAATCTTGTAAGGCTGACTGATAGGCTCCCAGCATTCACTTGAGTTGCCAGGTACATTAGTGCCATCAGATTTCTCTGCAGCTTGCATCTTATCAGGCCTCCTAGGGAGAAGCAAATTGTGAAATAAATTATATGTCTCAGCTTTCAGTAAAAATATGGCATGAGCTTAAATTAAGTGTTGCTTTTTAATTTAACTTTCTTGTGCATTGATAAGTTGTTGTTTGTGATTACAGCTTGCCTCAAATTTATTTGTTGACTTTTCCAGTTGGTTCCCAATAGGTCATCCCTTCTGCAGGCTGAAATGAGAAAAAAAAATGCTATATCCATGAAACATATCTAGGTGTTACTTGTAGAATGTTCAAGTAAAGGCAATGCAGTTTCCTAGTGGAATAGCATTTGAATAGGTCAGTAAAAGGTATTCAATGTTGCCCTATATATCTTTTTCTTCATAATACACTAAGGTAATAAAACAAAGGAAGCTTTCCCAAATTCATACACTCAACTATGTTAAATGTTTTAAGTGGAGAGAGGGGGCAAGTGATGTCAGGCAGTGGGTCAAACCATTTCTTAGGATGCATACATCCCACAATAATACCAGATGAGTCCTGGCTACTGTGCTTCCAACACAGATTCCTGCTAATGTGTCCTGGCAGGCAGCCAATGATGATTCTAAGTGTGTTGGAGCCTGCCACACACTTGAAAGACCCAGATTTACTGGATTTTCATTTCAGGTTGGCCTCATTCTCACTGTTACAGGCATTTGGGCAATGAACCAGTAGGTGGAGGACTTTCCTCTCATTCTCTATTTCTCTGTTACTGTCATTCTGCCATGCAAGGAGAACCTAATAAACATTTTCATAACTAAGTAAATATTTATAAAAGTTGAGAAACACTTAGTAGAAATACTTGATCACTTACTTATAGGTACCAGAGGAGGACATGTGTGTATTCCCTAAGCAGGACCATAACATAGAAACAGCATCCATTTTCTATGGTTGCTACATGTTCAGTTTTTCCAGGGGAATGGCTATAGAGATCTGTGGGGTTTCTTAAGCAAAAACACCTCCTTTAAATGTTTGCAAGATTTGTGTATTTTAGAGGCTGGTGCTGTAGTGCAGTGGGTTAAAGCCTTGCCCTCTGGCACCAGCATCCCATATGGGTGCCAAGTCTCAGCTGCTCCACTTCAGATTCAGCTACCTGATAATGTGCCTGAGAAAGCAGCAGAGGATGGCCCAAGTCATTTGGTCCCTGTACCTGCATAGGAGACCCAGAAGAAACTAAGGATCTTGGCTTCATATTGATTCAGCTCCATGCACTGCAGTCAGTTAGGAGTGAACTGGCAGATGAAAGACTTCTCTCTCTCAAATAAATAAATTTTAAAAAACTTTAAAAAAAGATTTGTTTATTTTAAAGACAGAGTTACAAAGAGAGGTGGAGAGAGAGTGTTCATCCACTTATTCACTCCCCAAATGGCTGCAATGGTCAGGGCTGTACTGTAGAGGAATGAGAAGGCCATGCCAAGGTGGCCACTGGCAAGCGAGCATCAGATACTCAGGATGGCTTTGAAACCCACCTGGCAATGGAGCCTGCCTGGCAACAGGCTGTGATTGGATGGATTTGAAACAGATTGTGATTGGATGGCTTTGGAAACTGCCTGGCCACAGGCAGTGATTGGATAGATTTGAAACTGCCTGGCAACAGGCTGTGATTGGTTGGGGCATAGACTGCCCCTTGACCAGATTGGCTGGTCTTAGCTATATAATTTGTTCTACCAACTGTAATAAATGAGTCTGCAGGCTGCTCGCCTCAAACCTGCTTTCACCCGACTCCTGGAGTCTGTGTGTTGACTCCGCACCTCTTGCCCCCACCACACTGCTCCTCTCAGAAATGAACCCACTGCAACATTGTTGAGAAATCAGTGGCAACACTGTATCAGGGTAAAGACAGGAGCACAGAACTCCAAATGAGTCTCCCAGATATGTACAAAGAAACATCTGCTGCTTTCCCAGGCACAGTACCAGGGAACTGCATCACAAGTAGGGCAGCCAGGACTCAAGTTGGTGCCTGTATGAAATGCTGTCATTATAGGAATATGGTTCAACATACTGCCACAATTTCAGCCCTACCCAAACCTTTTATATGCACATTATGATGACAGCTTTCCACAGATTCCTAAGAAAACCTAGTATCTTCAGATTCTCATACCGCAGAAGGCCCATAAATGTCCCATACATCATTTTTTGTATGCTTTCCAATCAATTTAAGGAAATATGTTCTGCCATTAGGGTGGTGTTCACCTTCTTTGAGAAGTATTTCCGCCTCATTATGAAACCAGCATACTTGGTATTCTCTCAGTTCTTGGTATACCCTCTTGCTCTATAATTTGAAGTTCTGTCTTTCAATATTTGTGCTGGATACTCAGAATTCTCCCATTTTTACAGAAAACTGACTCTCTTATGCATTTCTAATCTATTACATTATAATCACATTTTAAAAGAAGCAGGAAAAGTATTGCAGCAGGTTAACCTGCTTCCTGCAACACTGGCATCCTATTTTCTTCATGATTTATTTATTAGAACTATAGGGATAGGGACAGAAAGAGAAACAAAGCCCATTCACTTATTCACTTTTAAATTGCTTGCAATGGCCATTCATTTTTGTACTCATTTATTTGAGAATCAGAGACAGGAAAAGGGAGAGAGGGGCTGCCACTGTGGCATAGCAGGTAAAGCCACTGCCTGCAGTGTTGGTATCCCATATGGGTACCAGTTCAAGTACCAGCTGCTGCACTTCTGACTCAGTTCTCTGCTATTGCCTGGGAAAGTAGTAGAAGATGTACAGTAGAAATACTTGGACCCTACACCCATGTGGGAGACCCAGAGGAAGCTCCTGGCTCCTGGCATCAGATTGGCGGGAGCTGCAGCCAATTGGGGAGTGAACCAGCATTTGGAAGACCCCTCTCTCTCTCTCTGCCTTTGCTTCTTTCTCCATGTAACTGACTTTCAGATCAATAAATATTTATAAAAATAGACAGAAAAAGAGAGTAAAGAGACAATGAGAAAGCCCACATCCACTCATTCAGTACTCAAATTTGTGCAACAGTAAGACCTGTGCCTGGGCAAAACCATAAGTGGGAACTGAATTTCTTCAACTAATAAGAAATCAGTTCCTCTGTGTGATCCAATTTTTATAAGCATTGATAGAATAAATACATGAATAGGCCAGTGACACAGCTCATTTGGCTAATCCTCCACCTGCAGCACCAGCACCTCAGGTTCTAGTCCTGGCTGGGGTGCTGGATTCTGTCCCAGTTGCTCTTCTTCCAGTCCAGCTCTCTGCTGTGGCCCGGGAAGGCAGTGGAGGATAGCCCTGGTGCTTGGGCCCTGCACCCACATGGGAGACTGGGAGGAAGCACCTGGCTCCTGGCTTCAGGCCAGCACAGTGCCAGCTGTAGCAGTTATTTGGGGAGTGAACCAATGGAAGGAAGACATTTCTCTCTGTCTCTCTCTCTCACTGTCTAACTCTGCCAGTCAAAAAAAAAGAATAAATACATGAATAATTGTCTGAAAAAAAAACAGGATGTGGCAGTAGGAAGAAGGACAAGTTTGAATACAGGGGATGTATATAACCTAAAAATTAGTCTCGTTACAGGCAGAAATTGATTGCAATGGGGCTAGCACTGTGGCACAGTAAGCTAAAATTCTGCCTACAGCATCGACAACCCATATGGGTACTGGTTCATGTTCCAGGTGCTCCTCTTCAAATCAGATCTCTGCTAATGGCCTGGAAAAGTGGTGGAAGATGTCCCAAGTGCTTGGGCCCCTGCACCCCTATAGGAGACCCAGAGGAAATTTCTGGCTCCTGGTTTCAGATCAGCTTAATTCTGGCCATTGCAGCCATCTGAGGAGTGAACCAGTGAATGGAAGACCTATCTCTGCCTCTGTCTGTAACTCTACCTCTCAAATAAATAAATAAAATTTAAAAAATAAATTGGTTGCATTGTTGGTAGTTCTGATAATGTATTCACCCAGAGGAAAACAACAGGCAGATGAACACAAAAATGATAGCCTGCTTGGAGACTGATGCATCACATCAGCTGTTCTCAGGACTGGGACTTGGGATACATAGTGAGAAATGCTCTACCCAGTCAACATTCTTTGAGATCTTTTCCATTCCAGTCTCCCTGTCCAATGGGTGCTGACTGACCTGACAGGCTCCGATTTAGGGGTTTTGTCACTGTCCATGACTCTGCTCCCTGTTCCAACTTGAAGATCACCTCAGGTTTGCTTTTGCAGTACCCTGTTAAAGGGAAATAATGCTGGATGTCATCAAATCATTAAGTTAGAGTTTTGAAAGACAACAGCTTGTTCACAGGGACTGTGAAACAAAATTGTTCATTTCAATCCTTTCCTCATGTTTCTTGGCCTCAAATACTATGCTTATCCAGCATGTAATCTTTTAAAAAATTAATTTGCTTGCCACATGGGAAGTAACTGTTTCACTTCAGCATGAGAGGGGAATATCACTCACCCAAAAACAACAGGCTGTTGTAAATCTCCATCATTACATCTTTGTACAGGGTCTTCTGAGAACTGCCCAGGTACTGGCACTCCTCCTAAGTGATGTCCACAGCCAGGTCTTCAAATGACACCAACATCTGCAATAGCACATTTTTTTTTTGCTCATCATGCCAGTTCTGTCACAAAAAGACTAGGAGTGCATTTTCCTGTGTGCATCTTCTGTGCATCTTATATAAGATGCAGATGATTTTGGAATCTATGTGGCAACAGAATGCAAAATTACAATGAAAATGTCTTGCTTCTATATTAATTTCATAATTCAAAAATCAGTACAGTGGATTGCTCCTTGTTATTCTGGAATTGCTCTTTCTCCTAATGATTTTGAAAAGATCCCACACTGTAATCTGTAGACATACATGTAAGCATATGACTGAATTAGCATTAGATGAGTTACAGGAGAAAATGTTGAATATCAATTGGGAGAACAAGCAATTTTTTTTAAAAATCAATTTTTCTGTATTGTCAGGTCATTTATTTTATTGGAAACTTTTTAAAAATTTATGCATAGTTTTTTATAATGTATTTTTCCATTAATTATTTGATAAATTTTTGTGTGTACTTAATGACTACCACAACTGTGTAACCAAGGAATAAGTCAAATAATATTTCCATCATGGACATAGAGTTTGAAGCAGGAAAAAGAATATCAGTAACATCTATCAGGTACAGTTCACTCTACCTCATATGTCTACAGGAAAATGCTGAGCTCATAAAAGTATCTGAATCATACAAGAAAGAGATAAAGGGAAGAGGAAGAAACCAGAAACTTGAGGATGCATAGGAATGGAAAACTCTCAAAGCATTTTCATTTTTGCTTTTATTATAAAGTTGACAAGTCTGCCTTTTTTAATCTTACAATTAAAATATACAGTAAGAAATAATTTGGAAAGCCGATACAATCATACTGAAACCCATGTTGACTTGAAAATTAAGGTTATGACCATGACAGCTATTGCTAAACCGTGTAAATGAATTAGTTGTTCTCAATAAAATTTTCAATTGTTCAAAATCACAGAAAGGAGATCACAAGGTGCATCTAAAAAACATGCTAAAACACTAGTAGCATAACCAGACAAAATGTCATGTTTCGTAAGGCCGACACCTGGCTGGAATGACAAATACACTCACACACACAAATACACACACACATATGCACGTTCTAAAGGGTTATATTGTCAGAAACAACCAAATTTACTTCAAAAGTGCCAGAAGATAAAGTTATATTATAAACAAGAAGCCAGCCAACAAGGCAGCCCAGCCCATAGGAAGCATGCTCTGTTCAGCCCTGGTCAATGAGTGTAATGTGGATAATGTTGATAATGGTTAAAGAAAGCTATTTCTGAGAAGAAACAATGATTCCTTGGAAAACAACAGGCTGAAGAGCTACCAAGGTATAGAATGAAGGTGTCAGCAAAGACTGTGTCTCAATTACAGGGCACAGGCCTCTCTCCACATGTATCCTCAGGATGGTCATATTGAAATGAGTCAGTGCTGCTATCCTCCAGGTTTCCTAAATTTTTCTTTTAAAATGAAATTATAAAAAAGGAATGGCTGGCTGGAAATTAATATTCTCTAAATAAAAAAAAGAAAAATGGTATTTAAAAGTTTATTTTCATACCAAAACATTGAAATCCTTGCAGTTTTTTCATAATATGCATTTTCTGTGAAATTTATAAAGTTCCCTCAGATACATGGATTTCAAAATATTTTTGAACCAAAATGAACACTTTTCTTTTAATTGTATTTCTTCCCTTAACTTTTCAAAGTACCTACATAGAACCCGCTAACTTTATAAGGGCTTTTGTGACAGCAGCATGAGTTTGTGTGTGTGTTTAAGGTAATATTCTTCACTATGAACTATAGATTAAAAAGCCATGCAAATCAGTAAAAAAAAGGAATGGCTGTTGTGATTATCCTCGTCATTTTTAAATCATGTACACTGATTAAAACAAAGCAGTCACCTTGTCTACTCATGACAACACAGGTCTAACAATCAAGAGAAGCCACATCTGGATATGTTACATTTCTGGTTTCATTCACAGAACTTGGATTTGATTGCAAAGTTGAGAATAGATGATATTTTTTAAGTTTGTCTCTCTAGATATGGAATGAAGTTAAGATATTTGTGAGAGAAGATTAACTGATGTGTGGTGACCATTGCTCACTCAACTTCAGTATTGTTTCTTGTGAGAAAATCACATATCCTCTCCCAGTCTAGAACTCACACAAGGTCACATGATTCTCACTCAGCAAATATCAGTAGATATTAATTGTGTCACTTCTAGGAGAGCTTTACTTGGTCCAATGCTTTCTATATTCTCCAATCACAAAGATGAGCATTTCTAGTAAAGGTCACTATAGCAGGATGAAGAAAAATAGGAGATCTGAAACACACTTTAAATGTGGAAGTCCTGCAGTGTCTGGGAGTCACTTGTCACCTAATTATACCCTAGTTTTTCAACCCTATTGTTGTGAGACACTAACAAATAGAGCATCTGTTACAGCAGTTCACTTTAATAGATGGATCTCTCTAAGTCCATGGAAAGGGGCAAGAAATGCACAGAGGCTAGGGGTTATAGACTTTTCAGTCAATTGTGTTGAAAACATACGTAAAATTAAAAGTGAATCCACAGTTCACACTGAGTGCTTGACAACTTCAGAATTACATGCAGTGTGTGATTAATAATCTTAGATTAGGAAAATCTATTCTTACTGAAACTCAATATCCAGAAACTATGCAAGCTCAAATTCAAGCATAGAAAACTCAGCAGAGTTTTTAGAGGTAGAAGATATGAGCATGAGAGGTTAAATCCAATGACAAAAATGACTACAGAGGAAGGAGATTTTTTTCACTCTCATTTTACTGAGGATACAAATATCTTCCATGGGAATGGGTCTCATTAATATGGAATCTCAGATAAAAGCACTAAAGACTCAGTGATGTGTCAGATGGTAGCAAGTGGTATGGTACATATGTAAATGCAGAACTCACTGGGAATAGGATCAGAGAAATATATGCTAAGCTAGTGAAAATTGTAATCCTATTGATCAACTTTTTCAGGCTACAAATCACAAGCTACACAGAAAAATGTTGACATTTCCTACCCAAATTTTAGAGGTTGTTCTCTCCTTTAAATATCTATGTATTTGTATGGTTGAATGACAGAGAGAAAAAGATAGGAAAAAAATCTTTGATTAGTTGTTTCACTTCCCAAGTCTCAGCAAACTCAAAAAAGTCAAAATTATACCATGCATCTTCTCAGAACACAATGGAATGAATCTGGAAATCAGCAACTCAGGAATCTCTAGAGCATATGCAAACACATGGAGACTGAACAACACGCTCCTGAATGAACACTGGGTCACTGAAGAAATCAAAAGAGAAATCAAAAATTTCTGGAAGCAAATGAAGATAACAATACAACATGTCAAAACATATGGGATATCAGAAAAGCAGTGTTAAGAGCAAAGTTTCTAGCAATAGGTGCCTACTTTAAGAAATCGGAAAGGCACCAAATAAATGAGCTACCAATCCATAACAGGGATCTAGAAACTCTACAGCAAACCAAACCCAAACCTAGTAGGAGAAAAGAAACAATTAAAATTAGAGCAGAAATCAACAAAATTTAATCCCAAAAAATTCCAAAGATCAGCAAAACGAAGAGCTAGGTTTTTGAAAAATAAACAAAATTAACCACCATTAGACCAACAAACCAAGAAAAGGAGAGAGAAGAACCAAATCATTAAAATTAGAGATGAGAAAGGGAATGTAACAACAGACACCAAAGAAATAAAGTCATCAGAAATTACTACAAAGAGCTGTATGCCAACAAACTGGGAAGTCTAGCAGAAATAGATAGATTCCTGGACACATACAACCTACTTAAATTGAACCACAAAGACATAGAAAATCTAAATAGATCCATATCTAAGACAGAAACTGAAACAGTAATAAAGGCCCTCCCAACAAAGAAACGCCCAGGACCAGATGGATTCACTGCTGAATTCTACCAGGAATTTAAAGAAAGAATTAACCCAAATTATTCTCAAGCTATTCAAATTGAAAGAGAAGGAATCCTCCTAAATGATTTCTACAGAGCCAGCATCACCTTAATCCTTAAACCTAAAAAAGAGGCACCAGAGAAAGAGAATTACAGACCAATTTATCTGATGAACATAGATGAAAAAATCATCAATAAAATTCTAGCCAATAGAATGCAACAACACATCAGAAAGATCATCCACCAAGACCAAGTGGGATTTATCCCTAGTATGAAAGGATGGTTCAACATTTGCAAATCAATAAATCATTTACAAACTGCTGAAGAAAAAGCATACAATTATCTCAAGATGCAGAGAAAGCATAAAATAAAGTACAACACCCTTTCATGATAAAAACTCTAAGCAAGTTAGGTATAGAAGGAACATCCCTCATTACAATCAAGATGATTCATGGCAAACCCATGGAGAGCATCATACTGAATGGGTAAAAGTTGAAACCATTCCCTCTGAGATCCGGTACCAGACAGGGATGCCCACTCTCACCACTGCTATTCAATATAATACTGGAAGTTTTAGCCAGAGCTATTAGGCAATAAAAAGAAATCAATGGAATTCAAATTGGGAAGGAAGAATTCAAACTATCCCTCTTTGCAGATGACATGATCTGCAACTCTACCAAGAGACTATTGGAATCACAGGAGAGTTTGGTAAGGTAGCAGGTTACAAAATCAATACACAAAAATCAACCACCCTTATATATACAGACAATGCCATGGCTGAGAAAGGATTTCTAATATCAATCCCACTCACAATAACTACAAAAAAAAAAACTTTGGAATAAACTTAACCGAGCAAGTCAAAGATCTCTATGATGAGAATTACAAAACTTTAAAGAAAGAAATTGAAGAAGATATCAAAAATGGAAAAATCTTTCATGTTCATGGATTGGAAGAATCAATATAATCAAAATGTCATTCTTCCAAAAGCAATTTACAGATTCAATGTGATACCAATCAAAATACCAAAGATATCCTTCTCAAATCTGGAAAAAATGATGCTGAAATTCATATGGAGGCACAGGAGTACTTGAATAGCTAAAGCAATCCTAGAAAACAAAAACAGAGCCAGGCGTATCACAAAACCAGATTTCAAGACATACTATAGGGCAGTCATAATCAAAACACCTGCTACTGTTACAGAAACAGATGGATAGACCAACAGAATAGCATAGAAACACCAAAAATCAATCCAAACAGCTATAACAAACTTATCTTTGATCAAGAAACTAAAACCAATTCCCAGAGCAAGAGCAGTCTATTCAACAAATGGTGCTGGGAAAACTGTATTTCCACATGCAGAATTAGGAAGCAAGACCCCTACTTTACACCTTACAAAAATCCACTCAACATGGATTAAAGATCTAAATCTATGATCCAACATGATACAATTATTAGGGAACATCAGAGAAACCCTGCAAGATACTGGCACTGGCAGAGTTCTTGGGAAACAACCAAGAGGCACAGGAAGCCTAAGCAAAAATTAACAAATGGGATTACTTCAAATTGAGAAGTTTCTGTAATGCATAATAAAGAGTCAGGAAAGTGAACAGGTAACTGGCAGAGTGGGAGAAAATATTTGCAAATTATGCTACTGGTAAAGGATTAATATCCAGAATCTACAAAGAGATAAAGAAATTCCATCACATCAAAACAAACAACCCACTTAAGAGATGGGCCAAGGACCTAAACAGACATTTTTCAAAAGAGGAAATCCAAATGGCCAACAGACACATGAAAAAATGTTCAGGATCACTAGCCATCAGGGAAATGCAAATCAAAACCACAATGAGATTTCACTTCACCCTGACTGGAATGGCTTTCATACATAAATCCACTAACAACAGATGCTGGTGAGGATGTGAGGAGAAAAGCATACTAATTCACTGTTGGTGGGAATGCAAATTGGTAAGGCCACTATGAAGGTCAGTTTGGAGATTCCTCAGAAACCTGAATATAGCCCTACCATACAATCCAGGCATCCCACTACTCAGAATTTACCCAAGAGAAATTAAATTGGCAAATAAAAGGGCTGTGTGTACTTCAATTTTTATTGCAGCTCAATTCACAATAGCTGACATGGAATCAACCTAAATGCCCATCGACAGAAGATTGGATAAAGAAATTATGGGACATGTACTCTATACAATATGACACAGAAATAAAAAAATGAAATCCAGTCATTTGCAACAAAATGGAGGAATCTGGAAAGCAGCATGCTGAGTAAAAAAAGCCAGCCCCAAAGGGACAAATAGCATATGTTCTCCCCAATCTGTGACAACTAACTGAGCACCTAAAAGGATACCTGTAGAAGTGAAACTGACACTATGAGAAGCAATGACTTATTGATCACTGCAAAGAATATGGCATTTGGAATTTTAATCCAGCCAGTTAATGTAAAGCAAATCATTCTGAAGAATATTTCAGTATCCACAATTTCTGCAACATATACCTTACAATACTCAAGATAAAATTCAAAATCACTATCCTTGAGGGAAAAATGAAAATTTGACTTATACTCATGGAAAGAAAAACTAGAAAGAAATTTAAGTTAGGTCTTGAAAGTAGTAGACAAGATACCTAAAGAATCTCCAAGTATCTTCATTATTTACAAGTCATATAAAGTTAGGTAAAGACTGATAAGCTATTTAAATTCTATAGATGTAACAGTGTTACAGTGAAAACCTATTTGTAGGAAAAGGAAAAAAATAGCTCAATGCAAGTTAGTCCACACAGTTTAAATTTGCTATCATAAAGAACAGCTTAACACCAATTTTAAAAGACTTCTACTTTTTTCTGTTACCATGTGATGTTATCTGCCACATTATGATGCAGGAAGATGGCCCTTTCTAGATTGACCTCCTGACTTTAGACCATCTAGCTCCCAGACTAGAAGAAATAACTGTTTTCTTGAGGCTGGTCTTTTGGCACAGCATGTTATGTCACCACTGGTGAAGCTCTCATCTCATAGAGTCTGATTTGGGTCCTGGCTACTCAATTTCCAGTTCAGTTTGATTCTAAAGCATGTAGGAAGGCAATGTATAATTTCCCAAGTACTTGGGTTCCTGATGCAAATGCAGTGACTCAGATGGAGGATCTGGTTCCTGGCATTGGCCTTGCCCAGTTCTGGCTGTTATAACTCCTGTTGTGAGTGAAACAGGTGATAGAATCTCCCTCTTTCTCTCCCTCTCTCTTTTATTAACAGAAAGGGAAGGTACATACATTTTGAAAAAGTATTTTAAAGTAAAAACATTTTGGCAAAAAATGTTTTCTTTCTTTTTTTTTTAACTATAGAATGCTTTATTTTTTTTAACTTTTATTTAATGAATATAAATTTCCAGTGTACAGCTTATGGATTACAATGGCTTCCCCCCCCCCCCATAACTTCTCTCCCACCCGCAACCCTCCCCTCTCCCGCTCCCTCTCCCCTTCCATTTGCATCAAGATTCATTTTCAATTCTCTTTATATACAGAAGATCAATTTAGTATAAAGATTTCAACAGTTTGCACCCACATAGAAACACAAAGTGAAACATACTGTTTGAGTACTAGTTATAGCATTAAATCACAATGTACAGCACATTAAGGACAGAGATCCCACATGAGGAGCAAGTGCACAGTGGCTCCTGTTGTTGACCCAACAAATTGACACTCTAGTTTATGGCACCAGTAACCACCCTAGGCTGTCGTCATGAGTTGCCAAGGCTATGGAAGACTTCCAAGTTTGCCGACTCTGATCATATTTAGACAAGGTCATAAAAGACAGGGTGAGGATAGTAACCAATGATCCTAAGAGTGGCATTTACCAGGTTTGAACAATTATACAGCATTAAGTGGGGAAGAGGACCATCAGTACACCCAGGTTGGGAGTAGAGCCATTGGTGGTAGAGTAGAGGTTATGATTACAAAGGAATGAGGCCCAAGTGCACTAGACAGGGCCTAGAACAAAGGACAGAGTCATAATCTGTTTGACAGTCTTATCACAAAGAGACTAAGATGGGCATAGATCAAAAGACTTTTCTTTATTTAAAGACTGTATGTATTCATTTGAGAGGTAGAGTTACAGACAAAGTGAGAGACAGAAAGTTCTTCCATCCACTGGTTCACTTTCCAGATGGCTCAGCCAGAGCTGAGCCAGGAGCTTCCTCTGGGACTCCCATGTGGGTACAGGGAACCAAGCACTTTGGCCACCTCCTGCTGCCTTCCCAGGTCATAAGCTGGATTGGAAAAGGAGCATCTGGGACACAAACTGGTCCCAATGTGGGATGCTGACACCACAGATAGAGGCTTAGCCCACCATGCCACAGTGTCACCCCTCAAAAGCCTTTTTATAAAATTTTTGACAGGCAGAGTGGACAGTGAGAGACAGAGACAGAGAGAAAGGTCTTCCTTTGCCATTGGTTCACCCTCCAATGGCTGCCATGGCCAGTGCACTGCAGCCAGTGCAGCACACTGATCTGAAGGCAGGAACCAGGTGCTTATCCTGGTCTCCCATGGGGGATACAGAAGAGAGCTGGCCTGGAAGAGGGGCAACCGGGACAGAATCTGGAGCTCCAACCAGGACTAGAACCCAGTGTGCTGGTGCCGCAAGGCAGAGGATTAGCCTACTGAGCTGTGGCGCTGGCACAAAAGCCTTTTTTAATTAATGAAAGATACTACATAAATATGCAAAGCTTCAGAAGTTCAGGAACAATATAGAAAGCAATCTAACATTTAAAAAGCAGAATTAAAAGAAACGTTCACTTTGGTTAAAAAAATTAATCTACAAATACACAGTTTCCATAACCTTTATGCATTGTGTTTTATAGTATGCATTTTCAATGAACTTCTAGACCAGTTTTATGCATGGGTTACTAACATTTTTGCACTAAAATAAACTTGCTTTTTCTTTCAACTTTCCAGAATCTTTGTGAAGTCCCTCATAACTGCAATAAATTTCAGTAGGAAGAGAATAAATGAAAAACAAAATATGTATTTTGAAATGGTGAAAAACTTCTTAAATATTATAAAAAAAATCAATTCATAGATTTGAAATGCTTGATGACCCCTTAATCAACAGATACAAAGCTACTGCAGGCAAATAACAAAATGAAGGATTCCAAATACAAAGAATAGACCCTGAACATTGTGAAAGAAACAACAGCCTACTGGGTCAGCTATATATGAATGATAGCTGACTTCTCAGAAATTGGTGAAAGAAATCTTCACTACATTGAAAAAATATCCTTCTATCTTTGATTCTATATCTAGTGTAACTACTTTAAAATATGAGGTGAACAAGGCAGACATTTTTGCTCATTGGGTTAAGCTGCTTCTTTGGATGCTCACATTTCATATCAAAGTTCCTACCCTTGCTTGTGATTTAACTTCATAGTAATGCACACCCAGGTAGGTGCCAGATTATGGCTCTAGTAGCTGGGTCCCAGATATCCACATGAGTGATCTGGATTGAGTTCTAGCCTCCTGGCTTTAGCCTGGATCTTGCTCCAGCCATTACAGGTATTTGAGGGAGTGAAACAGCAGATAGAGCTCTTAATTTGTTTATCAAGTAAATAAAACATTAATCCATGAAGTCCACAAAAGACATTTTCTGAACAAGAAAATGAGAACATAATATAAAAGAAGCAATCTATTTTCAGATAAAATGATACAAAATGAATACTTGGATTAGTAGGAGTTAAGAACATAGGAACATTTTTACTGCCAAAGGCCCTTTGGATATTACAACATTATGTGCTGTCCATACAAAATCATCAACTTAAAATTAGCTTGTTATTAGCTTCTTGAATTAATAATACCACCTGTGGTTATTTTGGCAGGGTCAAACCAAATGATTTTTGGGTCTTATATGGCTAGAGAAATACTCAGGGACTTTTCATCATAATAAACAGATAATACATCACGCTGATCATATAATTATAAATGCTGGTGTGCCTAAAAACAAAACCTCAAATGATATGAAACAAAGTCCACAAAACTAAAAAAGAAACTTAAGAAAAAGCCCAAAAGGAATGTTGGAAAATTGATATACCTTTTATAGCAATTGATGAAACTAATAAAACATCAACTACAAACAGGAATGACAGTATTGACCCAAATGCTATTTATAAACCATTGTCCAACACTCATGACAACAGAATAAATGATGAGCTACAAATCAAACATATATCATGGAGAGATCCAACATGGCTAAATAGGGTATAGCCACAATGACTTAAGCTGCTCTGAGATACGAAGAAAACAAAGGAAAGACTATTTTGCAGAGAAGTGACTTACCGAAATGTTAGACAAGTAAGTAAAAAAACAAAACAAAACAAAAAAAGTCAATCACCCACTGACTTCCTACCTCAGCCTGGAGCACTGAGCGGTCTGAGCAACTGTTGAGCTTGGAGCAGGGAAGCCTCCTTATTTCCTTCCCCTCCCTGACTCCTGCAGAGCATGACACTGAGCAGAGAAGATACACAGCGAGCCTCTGTTCTGCTCCTACCAGCACTGTAGAGTCAGGGCAATGTGTAAGGCAAAAGACAGCTCCCTGCATCCTGCATCTGTGGGAGTTTGGGGGTTTTAGCCCAGAGCTACACTCACACACTCTACCTGAGCCAGGAAAAATCACCTTAGCTTCTGGGGGCTACCACCAAAAGCAGCCCATAAAAAATTTTGCTCCCGGCCGGCGCCATGGCTCACTAGGCTAATCCTCCACTTTGCAGCACTGGCACACCGAGTTTTAGTCCCAGTCGGGGCACTGATCCTGTCCTGGTTGCCCCTCTTCCAGGCCAGCTCTCTGCTGTGGCCAGGGAGTTCAGTGGAGGATGGCCCAAGTACTTGGGCCCTGCACCCCATGGGAGACCAGGAGAAGCACCTGGCTCCTGCCATCAGATCAGTGTGCTGCACCAGCCGCAGTGCACCTACCGCGGCGGCCATTGGAGGGTGAATCAATGGCAAAAAGGAAGACCTTTCTCTCCATCTCTCTCTCACTGTCCACTCTGCCTGTCAAAAAAAAAATTTTGCTCCCACCCCAGGAGATCTGGGCAATGATCCACTATACCTGCAAGACCAGGACTGTAACAATTTGTTGTAAATTTCTGAGTGCCACTGGAATCTACCCAGTGGACACAGGGAAGAACCTACTTGCATTCCTCCTCTCTGGACCCATACTCTCCAGAATAAAACCTGTACACCTAATCCTAGGACTAGGGTTGTTGTTATTATAAAACACAGTACCAGTTGGACTCTCTTACCAAGAACTGAGGAGGGGACGATCCATATCACACAGCCCTACAGCCACGGAACTCTGCCACAAATCCCAGTATCACTCAGGCTTGCCAGTAATTCAAAGGCCAGCCATCCTCATCTTCCTCAGCACCAAGAACAAGCCCTTGGCTATCACAGTCATCAGGGAGATTGACACAGAATGTGTGGACCAAAGATACACACCCAAGGAAACTCGTATTCATCTCAAAGGCACATTTCCATCCCTAGGAACTGCAGCTGACTAGACCTTTGTGTCACTAACAGACACAGCTGACATCCACTAAAATAAAAGGACTCACTCAGACACTACAATCCTGGGTTCACCTAGAACCAAAGCCAAGGCAACAAGTTTTGCACAAGAGAAATGAAAATAAAAACCATAATGAAGTTTCACTTCACCCCAGTAAGAATGGTTTTCACCAAAAGACCCCCTCCAAATAAATATTAGCAAGAATGTAGGAAAAATATACCCTAATACACTTCAGTGGGAATGTAAATTAACACAATCATTATGGAAGACATTTTGGAGATTCTTCAGAAATCCAAAAATGGATCTACCATATGACAGTCATCCCATTCCTGGGAACTTACCCAAAGGAAATAAAATCAGCATATGAAAGAGTTACCTGTGCCCCCAACTTTATATAGCAGCTCAATTCATAATAGCTAAGATAGGGAATCGACCCAGATGTCCATCAACTGATGACTAGATAAAGTAAATGTGGTATGTGTGTGTGTGTAAGTGTATATACACACATATATAAGATGGAATACTATTCAGCCAAAAAAAGAATGAAATCCTTCTTCTGCAACAAAATGGATTCAATTGAAGACAATTGTGCTTACTGAAACAGTGAATCCTAAAAAGACAAAAATATTTTTTTAGGATTTTTGGTAGCCTATACAGCAGAAAAAAAAGTCTGAGTGAAACTGACACCTTGAGATCTAATTATCATCTATATCCCTTTTCTATATTCTTCAGGAATAGTGATGTTTCTACTATCTACTTGTTGAAATCTTTATTTAGTGGAGATTGAGCTTGTGATTATAAAGTAACTTGAAAATGTGCTATTGCAAAAATTAAAAGAAAAATAAGGGAAAAGGAGGAAGGGAAGGGAGAGAGAGTGAAAAGTATCATTATGTTCTTAAAACCATAGATAGGAAATACATGAAATCTGTTCTACTTATATAAATAAATAAAATTTTAAAAAGATATTCTAATTCTAATTAACAGTGCTTGTTTTTATTCCCAGCTCTGGTTTTTGAGTCCAATTTCATGCTACCACATGTGCTGGAAGGCTGTGGTTATAATTCAAGTAATTGGGCTTCTACCACTCATGTCAGGGGCAAGGAGTACATTCCTAGCTCTTGGATTCATTCTTGGTTACTATGGATATTTAGGAGAGTAAGTTAGTGGATAAGAGGCTCTTTGATTTCTCCTAATCTACCCGTCTCTCTTTCTAATTCTAAAATATGTAAATATATTTTAAATGAAAAAGATTCAAGCAAGGCAAAAACCAGAGAATACACTTAATGATATTGGTAAATGTTTAAATAATTGAATTGAGGCTACTTCAAGTAGCTTAAAGTATGAGTGAAGAATGGAATGATTTGCTGGAAGACAGAGCTTTGGGAAGTTTGCAGCACAACCAGCATGTATAGTGTGGCAGGAAGAAATGTATGTAGAGCTCTTTAAGAACCCTAAGAGATTCTGCTCTCCACACAACCCCAGTCCAATCCATAAATCTGGTACAGCCTCCCAAGGGTATTTTCACAATTCCTAAGACACTTTATTAACCAATTTATTACCAGTTAGTAACTCTTACCAGTGCAGAATGTTGTATGTATGTATTTTTAATTTGTAGATTAGAACTAAACCACTTCCACTTTAGCATTATATGACCAATAAATACCATCCAGAATTCATTTTCCACTAGAATTCTGCAAATTCTAATTTCTGATTTGAATCATGTAACAGATATGTCTTTGAGGCATCAGAAAGACTGTAGACAAATTTACAATCAGCTCTGATGGCTCTAATAACTTATAACTATGACAATATTAGCTTGTTTATCACTTTTACATTTCTGTTTTAATTTAAAAATCCTCATAAAGCTCCTATAATACAATGTAAAACAAGTTGAGAAATAAGCAAACAAGTTACTGTATTTGTGGGATGTGTGTCCCAAGCAGTAGTCTAACCTGCATCACCATATACAACCCTCTCAAGTTTGGTGGTTTGCTCTGGCTCTTGCCCAATCCCTGTATCTCCAATTTTCATTTTCTTTGACCTCCGAAGCATGTAGTGGTATCTACAATTACACCTGGAAAAGAAGGGGAATGCAGGGAGTTGTGAGAGAACTGGTCTCACTTGCACTTAGACTCCACTATGCTAAGGAAGATCATGGTAGAAATGAATGCAGAATTATAGATATATTAGCTGGAGAAACAGAAACAATCTCTGTGGTGAGTTAGCACTTCACACTTGATAAGGGGAAGGGAAGATCCTGAAAAAGCACCCAAAATTTTACTAACCAGCAGTGATTAAACCTAGTTATCCTTAGGTTAATGGGATCATTTTGTTGCTACTTATTTTTAAAAAGCTAATGATGGGGCTGGCACTGTGGCACAGTGGGTTAACACCCTGGCCTGAAGCACCGGCATCCCATATGGGCAATGGTTCTAGTCCTGGCTGCTCCTCTTCTGATCCTGCTATCTTCTATGGCCTAGGATAGCAGTAGAAGATGGCCCAAGTCCTTGGGCCTCTGCACCCACATGGGAGACCCAGAAGAAGCTCCTAGCTCCTGGCTTTGGATTGGCGCAGCTCCAGCCATTGTGGCCATCTGGGGAGGAAACCAGCAGATAGAAGACCTCTCTCTCTGTCTCTACCTCTCTCTGTAACACTATCTTTCTAATAAATAAAATAAATCTTTAAATAAAAACTAATCTTATGGCTGCAAAGCAACTTATTTTCAGGATGATTGTTTAAACAAATTTCAGTATATCATAGAAAGAAACATCATTTTGTCACTAAAACCATACTACAGAAAAAAAATTACTTGATTATTAACTACTTTGGTATTACTACAGATGTACTGAATAGGAGTCCATATACTGAAAATCCTATAGAATTTAGTCATTTAGCAACCTGTGTATTTTTACCCACAACTGCACAGTAAAAATGGATATAATACATACTTATTATACTATACTTTCCTAGTAATTATCCCAAATAACACACTTCCCAACACACAAGCCTTCAAATAATCTTCATCACAATGATCCCTGACATTACCATTTTTCTTGCTTTACCCACTGGACATCAGTAAATATGACACCTACACACTTTGAAAAGTATTTGCTTGTTGGAGTTTACCTTATTGAACATTTATATTATGAAGAAGTCTGGGACTTGCCTATTGGAGATACAGGGTTTGGGCAAGAGCCAGAGCAAACCACCAAACTTGAGAGGGTTGTATATGGTGATGCAGGTTAGACTACTGCTTGGGACACACATCCCATTAGCAAATTTGTGGTTTTCATCCTGGTCATTCCATACTTAAAATAAAACACCCTGCTGTTGTACCTGAGAGGTAGTTGATGATGGATAAGTACTAGGATTCCTGTTACCCTCATAAGTGATCCAGGTAAGATTATTTCCTTCTGGCTTCAGCCTGGCATAACCCTGGCTGTTAGGAAAATTAGAGAGTGAATCAAGCAGCAGATGGAACAGTCTCTCTTTCTCTCCCCCTCATCCTTTGTCTCTCCCTCCTCCACTCCTTCTCTGATGCTCTGCCTTTTAAAAAATAATTACAAAGAAAACCACAACATATATTTTTGTTGATGTGTTATGTATCAAATGCTGATATACTCTTGGTGAGTAGGGAAGAATTTAATTGCATGCCAAATACAATCAAGAGAACTTCACACAGACATGTTCATGAGCACGATTCATGCCAACCCTGTTTGTAAGATTGCTGCCACACAAACTGCCTGGATATCATAAGAATGTATTGAGGGGCTGGTGCTGTGACACAGCAGGTTAACATCCTGGCCTGAAGTGTCAGCATCCTATATGGGCACTAGTTTGAGACCCAGCTGCTCCATTTCCAATCCAGCTATTTGCTATGGCTTGGGAAAGCAGTGGAGGATGGTCCAAGTGCTTGGGCCCCTGTTCCTGGGAGACCCAGAAGAAGGTAAGGCCCCTGGACTCAGATCGGCACAGCTCCGGCCATTGCAGCCAATGGGGGAGTGAACCATCAGATGGAAGACCTCTCTCTCTTTCTGTCTTTGCCTCTCCTCTGACTTTCAAATAAATAAATAAATCTTTTTTTAAAAAAGAATGTATTGAAATGTTTTATACACTATTTGGGCACTGTATTGCATTTTATTTATATTTTGCAAAGTAATTATCAGCAATAGTCTGATTTACTCACATTTTAAATAATTGGAAATGGGCTGGTGCTGTGGCTCAAGAGGTTAATCCTCCACCTGCGATGCCAGCACACCGGGTTCTAGTCCCAGTTGGGGAACTGGATTCTAACCTCATTGCTCTTCTTCCAGTCCAGCTCTCTGCTATGGCCCAGGAGTGCAGTGGAGGATGGCCCAAGTCCTTGGGCCCTGCACCCACATGGGAGACCAGGAGAAGCACCTGGATCCTGGCTTCAGATTAGCATGGTGCACCAGCTGCAGCACACCAGCTGCAGTCTCCATTGTGGGGTGAACCAACAGGAAAAAGAAAACCTTTCTCTCTCTCTGTCTACTCTGCCTGTCAAAAAAAAAACTAAAAAAAATATAATTGGAAATGGACAAACACTAAATCTCTGCAACATTTATGATTGGCAAAAAATGGGTAACTGACATTAAATGAGAAAAACTTGCATTATAAACATATTTGATTCACACAATCCATAGAAAGTATGGGGAAGGGAAGTATGGTCATATAAAGATACTTGGTCTTTTTTACCAAAATAATTAGTGTTCCATCCTTGAGTCATATTACAGAGTTGAGAAAACTATTCTAGTGCATATTTTGAAACAAAAAGTGTCTGCAAACAAAAGTTTCAATCTCCATTAATTACATAACTAAGAGCTTCTGAAATCCATCTGTCCATCTAAATATCTAACAAATCTTCCCTTACTGTTCTAAGAAATGGATCTGAACTTTTTCCTCTACTTGTTGGTTTATGTTACAAACTAATCGAAGAGGCCAATAGAGGGTTTCATGAAGCTCTCAGATAAGGATGGCTAGAATTGAGATGGGCTAGACTCTTGGCCCACAGCCTATCCCTGGCTTTCTTTGTGCCTCACCTATGGTTTGCCCTGTTGAAATTCCCAAGCCTTCTTTGATCCTGCCATTGCCCTTCAGTGATTATTGTGGAAAAGCAGGAACCTCAGTCTTGAGTTTATAGCCTAGGTACCTTCATCTCAGGACACAGAAGAAATTACATGCTTAAAAATGGGTCTCTATGGCACATTCCTTGTAATAAAATGAACAAGGGATCAAAGAACTAGTTTAGCAACACAAAGTACTGGTTTTTCATACCCATTCCCAGGAATTGTCCCCCTTGTCATCATACACCTCTTTCAATGGGAGCTGTTCCTACTGGGGTTGGATATTTGGATTCAATGAGGAGTCCTGATATGAATAAAAGTGGGAAGAACATACTCACAAATAGATGGCTAAGCTTAAGCAACTTCTTTATCTGTTTCTTTCTTTTTTTTTCTTTTATTTATTTTTGACAGGCAGAGTGGATAGTAGAGGGAGAGAGAGAGAAAGGTCTTCCTTTTTGTCATTGGTTTACCCTCCAATGGCCTCCGTGGTAGGCTCACTGTGGCCGGCGCACCGCGCCATTCCGATGGCAGGAGCCAGGTGCTTCTCCTGGTCTCCCATGGGGTGCAGGGCCCAAGAACTTGGGCCATCCTCCACTGCACTCCCTGGCCAGAGCAGAGAGCTGGCCTGGAAGAGGGGCAACCGGGACAGGATCGGTGCCCCGACCGGGACTAGAACCCGGTGTGCCGGCGCCGCAAGGCGGAGGATTAGCCTGTTAAGCCACGGCGCCGGCCTATCTGTTTCTTAAGTATAGATATCATATGATGATTGCAGTTCATGTTTTTGAGCACCAAGTCATGACAGCAGTTCTAGTAAGTAATTTGTACTGGATGGATGGGAATAAATAGTCCCTGTAGTATAGAGGGAGAGACAAATAGAAAGGAGATTGGGTAATTAAGTTTCCACCACATGGATTATGAATTAGGTTAATCTTTTTTTTTTCTTTTTTAAAGATTTACTTGAAAGGAAAATAAGGAGAGAGGCAAGAGACTGACAAAGAGATAGATGGATCTTCTTTCTTGTGGCTCAATCCCCAAGTGTCTGCAACAGCCAGGATGGGGCCAGGAGTCAGGACCAGGCAATTCTATCTGGATCTCCAACATGGCTGGTAGGGTCCAAGTTCTTGGGCCATGTTCCCCTGCTTTCCCAAACACACTCACAGAAATGTGGATCAGAAGCAGAGTAGCTAGGACTCAAAATGGCATGCCAATATAGGATGCCACCATCGCAAGCAGTGTCCTAACCCACTGCACTATAATGTCAGTCCCAAATGTTAGTCTCAGATTCATCTCTGGTAAATTATGTAGCCACATGCCTCTGGTGTCTGACCATGTTTTGTTTCATGTTAATTCATTTCTTAATTTTATTCTCAGAAAAGATATACAGAAAAGATTAATGCCATCTTTTAACCAATATCCCTTGGTCCTGAATAAATCACTGTTCTTTTTCTAGTTAATATGCTGTCATCCCTTGGTCTTACATTTATATTCATATTTATATGTAAATATAAAGTCACATTTTATGTGCATTGGAGTTTGAGACACTAAAATATATATTACATGAAAAGTTTGAAATAATACAATATATTCTAAGTCATATAACTTTCTTAAATAGCATAATTGAGATATAAATGCAACTTACCATGAGATTCACCAGTTAAGAGTATCGATACAATTCACTGTTTCCATTCAGTTGTAACCATCACCATCATCAATTTTAGGATTTTTTTTTATCTCCTTAATGTATTGAGGATGAGTATAGTGGTTAATACACTGCTTGGGACAACACATCCCATTGAGCCTGGGTTTGAGTCCTAGCTCTTTCCTGATTCAGCTCCAGCTTCCTGCTAATTCTCTCTCTAGGACTGTATCACCCAGAAGGTAGAGGCTTGAGTATTGGGACACCAGCTATGCTGGTGACCAAAATTGAGTGCCATGCTCCCAATTTATAACTGTTTAAAAATTAATTTGTTTGAAATTCAGAGAGAGTGACAGAGATTTTTCCATCTGGTGGTTTATGTCCCCATCTCCTGAAATGCCTACAGCAGCCAAAGTTGGGCCAGGACAAAATTAGGACTGAGGAATTCCATCTCCCATGCTGGGGTGGGCCAACAGGTGTTGCCTTCCCAGGAATATTAGGTGAAGCTGGATTAGAAGCAAAGTAGCTGGGATCTGAACTGACCCTCTGAAAAGGGAAGTGAGCATCCCAATTAATACTTAATTCTCAGTGTTATCATGCCTGTCTTACCAGCCCAGCCTTATTTGTTTTGAATGGAGAATGAACCAGCAGATGGAAGCTTTCTTTCATTGCTATTTGTCCTTGCTTATAAAATAAAAAAGTAAATAAAAAGAAGGCTGTCTCCTCAATATCCCCAATACTTTCAACACAAAGTCACTGCAAATGTACTGTTTCTATGGATGTGCCTACAGTGGACATTGCATGTTGTGGGAGATGAGATCCAAGTGTCCTAATGCCCAATACTTAGTCTCTATTATTCAAGTGTGGTCTGGGCCTTACCTCTCAGTTAAACTCACCCAGTGCATAGTTCTGGCAGCAGGCAACTGAGGACAGAAAGAAAAAGGAGGATGTCATCCAAAGCTGGCAGCTAGCAGGAGAGAGGGCCATGTGTTCTCAGTTGCACTTAGGAGTAGAGTTCCCATTGCACTGAATCATGAAAGGGAAGGTAGGAAACAAGTCTGGATCCATAAGCACTGAGTCTCTCTGCTCTTAACAAATCTGTCTTCAGTAATTATTTCTTTACTTGCTGTGTCTTTGGAACCATTTATAGAGATGTTACAAGAATTTTCCTTTTTTTTTTAAATAAAATTTGTCAGGGCTGACATTGTGGCACAGTAGGCTGAGCCACCACTTGAACTACTCATGATCTGCATTAGAAAACCAGTTCCAGTCCTAGCTACTAGGAATCTGATCTAGTTTCCTGATAATGCACCTGGAATGACAGCAAATGATTGTCCAAATGCTTCAGCCCCTGCCACATACATGGGAAACTAAAAGGAATTTGGGGCTACTGGCTTTGGCCTTGCTATGCCTTGGACCACTGATGGAGTAAACTCCCCCACCCTTTCTTTGTCACTCTACCTTTCAAATGAATAAGTAATATATCTTTTTAAAACATTTTTTATAAATCCTACTAAAATAAAATCACACACATACTCACACTGTCATACCAAAATTCTTTCTAGGAAACATAAAATCTTAATTCTTACATGCTTTATCAATTATATTTCTTTTCTTTCTTTCTTTTTTTTTTTTGACAGGCAGAGTGGATAGTGAGAGAGAGAGACAGAGAGAAAGGTCTTCCTTTTTGCCATTGGTTCACCCTCCAATGGCCACTGCAGCCGGCGCATCTTGTTGATCCAAAGCCAGGAGCCAGGCGCTTCTCCTGGTCTCCCGTGTGGGTGCAGGGCCCAAGGACTTGGGCCATCCTCCACTGCCTTCCCGGGCCATAGCAGAGAGCTGGCCTGGAAGAGGAGCAACCGAGATAGAATCCAGCGCCCTGACCGGGACTAGAACCCGGTGTGCTGGCACCGCAGGGCGGAGGATTAGCCTGTTAAGCCACAGCGCCGGCCTATCAATTACATTTCTAACTGCCAAATAGTAATGACACATTAGCCATAAAAATTAAACCAAATCAAATATCTCTAATAAATTACTGATGTGATAATTTATGTGCTTTGGAGTCTTTGAAAATTTTAGGGAGACTTCTATTATTATAATATAAATTTCATTTTAAATCCTGCAATGGTCACCCCAGTGTTCACTGAACTGGCAATATCAGTACCTGTGTTGAAAAAACACACTCGATGATAAATTTGTAAATATCTTAAATGCTATAAGTAGTATTCAAAGAGCAGAAAAGCCCACCATAATTCATGATTTAATTAAGTAGATAATATTGAAAAAATATGAAACAACAATGAAAAAGGTACTACAGTGGCATTGGATTTATGCTTTTGGTAATGTAGCTTGCCATTGTGTCCCTATAATGAAAAGTTTAAGTTTTGAGTAATTATAATTTAAAATTTTGAACATGTTAAGAAAACAGCCCTCTGTTTGCTGTTTATGTTTTAGAAATTAGATATTGGATAACACACTTATTCAGTTGTATCATTTTCTATTTTTCATCATGTTTTAATGTTTGTTACTGTGTAATTTTTAATAAGATTTGTTTATTTATTTGAAAGGCAGAGATGCAGACAGAAGGGGAAGGGGGGAAGAAGGGAAGGAAGGGGAGGGAGAAAGGAAGAAAGGGAGAGGGAGAGGGAGAGATAGAGAGATTGAACATCCATCCATTAGCTCACTCCCCAGATGGCAGCAATAGCTGGGGCTACACTAGGCTGAAGGTAGGAGCCAGGAGCTTCTTCTAGGTCTCCCACCTGGGTGCAGGGTGCCAAGTACTTGGGATATTTTTTGCTGCTTTCCCAGGAGAATCAGCAGGGGGATGGATCAGAAGTTGAGCAGCCAGGAGTTGAACCCACACATATATGGGGGTGCTGGCTCTGCAGGCAGAGGTTGAAACTTCTATTCCACACTGCTGGCCCCACTATGTCATCATATGGATTACTATATTTACTTTACCTCCATGAACCATTAAATATTTTCACAATAATGTATCTATATGTATACAGGGGTGCACATGTGTGTTCATTCATGCACCAGTATTTACATCGGTATTGAAAATGATACTGTGAGAAACATTAATACACATTTCAGAAACCAAGTCTTCCATGGAGACAGCTGCTTACAGTGCAAACCCCTGGGCCCTTTTAAGTACTACAGGTTGATCTGTATCTCTCTAAAATTTATATCATGAAATGCTGACAACCAATATGACACTATTTGCAGATAGGACTTTAAGCAGATAATTGACATCAAATGATATCATAAGCGTGAAGCCCTGATCCAAACTGATCAATGTTCTTATAAGGAGGGATGCACACAGAGGAAATACATGTAAGGGTGCAGCAACATGGTGTCTGTATGGTAACCAAAGAGAGGTCTCAGGAGCAACCAAATCCATTATCATCTTGCTCTCAAATATCTAATCTCTAGAACTATGAGAAATATACTGCTGTGATTCAAACCACATATTCAACAGTATTATGTTATGGCCACCCTAGCAAAGTAATGCACTTTTTATCTCTGCCTATATTTCCTACAGCCACCTAGAAGGCCACCACAATTATCAGACAAACACATAAATTAAAAGCCATGGCTGGGGGCCAGCACTGTGGGGCAGTGGCTAAGACTCCACCTGCAGCACCAGCATCTCATATCAACACTGGTTTGTCACCTGGCTGCTCCACTTCCAATCCAGCTCTCTGTTTATGGCCTAGGAAAGCAGTGGAAGATGGCTCAAGCCCTGGGCTACTGCACCAATATGGGAGACCTGGAGGAAGTTCCTGGCTCCTGGCTTTGGATCAGACCACCTTCCAGCCCTTAGGGCCATTTAGGGAGTGAAGCAGTGGATGCAGACCTTTCTTTCTCTCTCGTTCCCTCTCTGTCTGTAACTGCCTCCCAAGTAAATAAATAAAATCTTTAAAAAAGAGAGATAATTGGTATCACAGAAATATAGTAGATCACTGGGACTATTAACAGCAACTAATAACCAACAGGTGGCAGTTTTACATGCTATGCCACAGCATTGGCCTACCTTGCAGAAATTTAAGGAGTGAACCAGCACTCTGTATTTCTGCCTTTAATGAATTAAATAAAAGAATAAAAATTTTTAAAATATAAAATAAAATTACAAAAAATATTTAAAAACAAGAATCAGCATGGGCATTTGGTGCAGCAGCTAAACACACAAATTTTGATAACCATGTCACATATCAGAGTGCCAGCTTTGAGTTCAGCAACCCCACTTGTGATTCAATTTCCTGTGAATGCACACCCTGGAAGGCAGTAGGTGATGGCTCAAGTTATTGGGTCCCTGCCACACATGTGTGAGACCAGGATGGACTTCCTGGCTCCTGTGTTCAATCTGGCTGACTTGCAGCTTTTGTAGGTTTTTTTTTTTTGGGGGGGGGGTGAAACAGCCGATGGAAGATCTCCCTCCTTCTGTCTCTCTACCTTTCAAACAAACAAAAATCAATAAATAAGACTTTAAAAAATAACAGAGAAAACAATTGCAACCATATTACATACTAACCCATTTACATCAATAATTGCTTTAAATGTGCATTATCTAAATACACTAAAGATAGAGACTGACATGGGAAAAATAAAACCAAGATCCAACTTTGTGCTGTCTATAGTAAAACCATTTATTTTATTTTTTTTAACTTTTATTTAATGAATATAAATTTCCAGTATACAGCTTATGGATTACAATGGCTTCCCCTTCCCATAATTTCCCTCCCACCCGCAACCCTCCCCTCTCCCGCTCCCTCTCCCTTTCCATTCACATCAAGATTCATTTTCAATTCTATTTATATACAGAAGATCAATTTAGTATAAATACTTCAACAGTTTGCACCCACATAGAAACACAAAGTGAAACATACTGTTTGAGTACTAGTTATAGCATTAAATCAAAATGTACAGTACATTAAGGACAGAGATCCCACATCAGGAGCAAGTGCACAGTGGCTCCTGTTGTTGACCCAACAAATTGACACTCTAGTTTATGGCACCAGTAACCACCCTAGGCTGTCGTCATGAGTTGCCAAGGCTATGGAAGCCTTCCAAGTTCACCGACTCTGATCATATTTAGACAAGGTCATAAAAGACAGGGTGAGGATAGTAACCAATGATCCTAAGAGTGGCATTTACCAGGTCTGAACAATTATACAGCATTAAGTGGGGAAGAGGACCATCAGTACACACAGGTTGGGAGTAGAGCCATTGGTGGTAGAGTAGAGGTTATGATTACAAAGGAATGAGGCCCAAGTGGACTAGACAGGGTCTAGAACAAAGGACAGAGTCATTATTAGAGGAGCTAAGAAAGGTGCTGTCTAAGCTACAAGTAATTTTTCTGATTGAGAGGCAAATAGAACCTGATAGAAGGGGCTTGATAATAATCTGTTGGGCTTTAGGCCTTGTAAGTTAAGAGGCCCAGACCTATCTATCTCTTCACATGGGGTATATCCTAAGGGAGGTGTGAACCTCCTAGGGGAAGGCACTCTATTGACTTTCATTACTTGGCTGGCCTGGGAGGAGAGCTGGCCAGGTCAAGGCAGGTGGCATCTCTAACAAGAAATTTACATAGACACATGAAGGAGATTTGAAGTCATCTTGGCCAATCATATTTGGTTTGCATGGTAGGAATACATTCAAGAGATCTGTTGTGCAACATGTTGAGAATAGTTAATAACAATGTGTTCTACAATAGAAAAATAAATAAGAGTTTAGACTTTTAAGTATTCTTATCAGGAAAAATAGGTATATAATGTAGTGGATATGATAACTGCCTTGCTTTGTTCATTTAAATTACATAAATATTTCCAAATTCCATTCTTATCAACTTAAGACACATATATACACAACTGCTTAAAAATAAAATAATGCAGAAAAATAGTCCATTATAATACGAATCCAATAAAATGTAGAAAAACAGTATTCATTTCAGACTAATCAGAATTTAGCTCAGACTACTACAAGGGTTACACACTGAGACAACCGGCAGTTCTCCAAGAAGACATTACAAGGCTTCCTACCAGTGCCCCTAAATAGAGCATTAAGATATGTAAGAGACAACTTACATAACTCCAAGCAAAAATACAAATTCACCATTTGTAATCAATACAAATAGATCAGCAGTATAAATACCCAACCAGTGGTCATTAGTAACTAGGAATATGTTACCAAACAGAAATGTCAGGTAAAACCAGGTGGAATAAATAAATAAGGTAAATCTAAGCACTGGGAAATCAAAAACTAAGTAAGTGCATAAGCATGAAAAGTTAGATACTTAATCCTCGTACTCCACTAACACCTTTTATAGAAGTGGAATTTATTCACAACCTATAGCCTACAAAATTTTCATGTTATTTTAAAAAATTACTGTGAAGTAATACATGAAAAAAATAAATATTATCACAAATACCACAAAATAAACCAAGAAAAACTCACTGTTGAGAGTAATAGATTTTATGCCACGAAAAACATTAAAAAGAACCTCAGATCATTTACCAGTGGGGGCAGAGGTAGGAGAGATCAAGAAGACCCTTGGGGCCTACAATGCAGCATAGCAGATAAAGATGCCGCCTGCATTGCCAGCATCCCACACAAGTGCCAGATCCCATCCGACTGCTCCACTTCCCATCCCAGTCTCTGCTATGGCCTGGGAAAGTGGGAGATGCTCAAGCACTTGGGGCCCTGCACCCCCATGGGAAACAGGGAAGAACCTCCTGGATCCTGGCTTTGTATCAGCACAGCTCTGGCCTTGTGGCCTTCTGGGGAGTGAATCAGCAGATGGAAGACCTTGATGGAAGACCTCTCTCTCTCTCTCTCTCTCTCTCTCTCTGCCTCTCTGTAACTCTGCTTTTCAAATAAATAAATCTCTTTTTTTCAACAGGCAGAGTGGACAGTGAGAGAGAGAGAGAGAAAGGTCTTCTTTGACGTTGGTTCACCCTCCAATGGCCGCTGCAGCAGGTGCAATGCGCTGATCCAAAGCCAGGAGCCAGGTGCTTCTCCTGGTTTCCCATGCGGGTACAGGGCCCTCCACTGCACTCCCGGGCCACAGAAGAGAGCTGGACTGGACAAGGAACAACCGGGACGAAATCCGGTGCCCTGACTGGGACTAGAACCCGGTGTGCCGGCGCCGCAGGCAGAGGGTTAGCCTATTGAGCCACGGCGCCGGCCTGAAATAAATCTTTAAAAAACAAAATAAGAGCCCTGAACTGACCAAGGCCATTTTTTAACCTGGGTAGCCATTCCATTAGTGTTTACATTATTAATTAAAGTTAGCAGAAAACAAAAAATCCTCTTTCGTTTTTCAAATCTTATCACCGAATAAACTCAGGTTTCACAAAAGAAAACAGCAGTGTAACATTCAAATCATGGCGCACAATTCCTACACAAGTAAATAAACGGAAGCAAATTTCTACAAAAGACACGAATGGAATGAGCGTTGGGAGGCGGCCTGTTGAACCCACACTCAGGTGCCCCAGGCTCCAGGTCTTGGTGCTCACACCACCTGGGGTCGGCCTCCCCCACACTCCAGTTGTCCACGTGGGATCTGTGCCATCCCAAGCCTCCCCAGCAGAAACTCCGTCCCCACATCCTGGCCCTCGTCCTTGGCCCAAAAGCGTGTGGTAAATACACCACTGAGTCTCTGCGATTCCGTCATAGCAACAAAACGCTGACTCAGACCCTGGGAAAGCTGTGGACCTGAGACCTCGGTGCCCAACTCAAGGAAATGAGGTCACGCGTGAGGTTCAGATTCTCCTTCTCCCCACACAACCTGGAGAGGTGAGGCCGGGTTCAGGCGGAGTCGCTGCACACTGAGACAGGGCCGCACACCAGGGTCCCAGCTGCCCGCCCCCTCCCCTCCTGTGGGCCCGGGACCCTCACACTCCCCGCTGCCGGCGTCCAGGGACTCCGGGAGTCCTCTCAGGCCCTGCGCTGAGGGGAGTTCAGGGTAGAAGCGTCTGAGCCGACCGGGACTCTGGGAGCAGAACCGGAAGCTGAACTCGGTGGCAATGGGAAGAGGATTCCCGGAGGGTCTGCAGTGCTGCCCTGGCGCGCCTGATTCTACAGTCACAGAGGCCGCACCATGTCACAGAGGACGTACCCAATCAGCATCCTCCCTAGCCTGAGGGCGGGCCCTTGGGGTTGGGCAGGGTGGGGACAATGAGAGGCGGGGCTTGGCCTCAGGTCTGAAGCTGCGCCATTAGCAGCTGGGCCTTCCTGACAGCAGGGGGCGCTGTCCCACCCCAGGATCCCATCTCCCAGATCCTGTTAAGACCTTGAAACTCGGGTTTGCCATAATCTTCAGGTGAGTTACAGTTTACTGTTTACTGGATTCTGGGCCTTTTTCTGTTTATATTTTGGCTTATTTTTCTGTTTGGTCGTTTGATTTTTGTTAAATATGGATTTGAAGAGTATTTCTCATTCAGATATTCATTTTCTGGATTGTACTTTGTCCATTACCACTGTTTTCTATTTGCTTTTATGGGGACCATTGTTTTCTATTTGCTTTTATGGGGACCTGGTAACCCACTTGATTGTGTTGATCCTGTACCCAATAATTTTGCCTAATTCACCTATCAGCTCATATTTGGTTTTGGCTTGTGTTGGATTTTCTCTATATATACTAATATCATTAACATATATTAAGAGATCTATTTCTTAAAAGCTGACCCTATATCTTACATTTCTTTTTGTTTGTTTAATTTCCCTAATTATGCATTCAGGACAATGTTGAAGAAAGAGAGAAGAAAACCTTATCCAAGATTGAAGGACCCTTATGGGGAAGAGGGACAAGAAACTAGGCCTGGGCAGATATCAGGGGCTTCTTAAGAGGTTAGATGTTCCCCAGAGTCCAGCGGGCAGGACGTTCTCTGGGAAGGAAAAGTCAATCCCCTTCAGAGAACCTCTAGGCATGCCCAGAGCAGAGCTGCCACTCCCCTTCGGAGAGTCTCTAGGCACTCTCCCTCAGCACGTTCCCTCAGCACGTTCCCTCAGCACGTTTCCTCAGCACTCTCCCTCAGCACGTTCCCTCAGCACTCTCCCTCAGCACATTCCCTCAGCTCGTTCCCTCAGCACGTTCCCTCAGCACGTTCCCTCAGCACTCTCCCTCAGCATTCTCCGGTATGCTAATGTCCCTCTGAACTGACCAATCCTATGCATGCGCATTAGGAATATGCTAATTCGTTGCCTATATAACCTGTGTGAAACTGCCGCTCAGGGCTCCTCACTGCCTGAGGTGGGGGCCCGTTTGCGCAAACGTTCAATAAAAACCTCATGCTTTTTGCATCAACTGGTCTGGAGTCTGGATCTTTGGGCGTCCTCCCAAGCAAGTGGGCATCTCTGCAACTGAGAGGTCCAACATTTGGTGGCCCGTACGGGGATTTTAGGTCGCCCTCAGACCCATTCCCTGTGAACCAGTTGGAGGTATGATTAAGTGTTTTCTGTTTGTTGTTCTTCGTCTTGAGTGTTCTGACTGGCCAGTACCTGACTCTGTGAGACCAGTGGGGGAGGCAGGCGTGCCCAGCAACCCCTGGTCTGTTCCCCGGAGGACGCTCCGGTTTGTGAGACCAGTAGGGGAAACCCTCGGTCCGTTCCCCCGGAAGACGCTCCCAGGGTGGTCTGGAGGTGGGTCAGAGACCAAGTCTCCCTCCTTCCCGGGGAGGGCTGGTCAGGCAGCCGCTCCCAAAAATAGTGCAATAGCGTTCGATTTGTCGTAGGTCTGTTGCTGCGTGGTTTTTGTTGGCTGTTCTTTTTGCTTGGTTTGACGTGCCTGGAATGGTCTGGAGGAAGGTCAGGGACCAAGTCTCCCTCCTTCCCGGGAAAAGCCTGGCCAAGCGGCCGCTCCCATCTGAGGTAGCATTGTTGATTTGTCCTAGATCTGGTGCCGCGCGGTTTGTCTTGTTTTCTGTATGTGTCTGTGTATTGGCTGTTCTTTTTGTTTGGGCTGAAATCTTTGCACCCATGGGTCAACAAATAACCACCCCTTTAAGTCTCACTCTAGATCACTGGAAGGACGTTTGAGAACGCGCGCGCCACCTCTCAGTGGAGGTTAAAAGGAAACAATGGGCAAAATTCTGTTCCTCAGAGTGGCCGGCCTTCGAGGTCGGCTGGCCAAGGAACGGCACTTTTAACCTCGATATTATTTTACAGATTAAGGCGCGAGTCTTTCAGCCAGGATCCAATGGACACCCTGATCAGGTGCCCTACATTACCACGTGGGAGGATCTTTCACGTAACCCCCCTCCCTGGATAGAACCCTTCTCCTTCCCGACAGAGCCCATACGGACCCCGTTACCCCTTCCTCGGCCATCCCCAACTCCTTTAATACATTCCTCCCCGATACCCCCTCCTCCTATCCCGGTTGTGCCAACCTCCTCCCTATACCCTCTGAAGGAGATTCGAGATCCAAAACCTGACAAGCCACCGGTTCTTCTGGCTGATCAGGACTTTCTGCTCTTTGACTCTCCCCCACCCTATCTTCCCGGCCAGCCTGCTCCCCCACAGGAACCCCCACAACAACCAGAGCGGGATGTGCAACCTTCTGCACCATCCCCTGATTCCACGAGGGCAGGGGAAGAAGTCTCAGCGCCTTCCCCGCCCTCCAGCCGCCTGCGCCTCCGTCGGGGGCAGGCAGGGGGCTCGGGAAGCGTCTGGATTTCACAGACCTTTCCTCTTCGTTCGGTGGCTGGCCAGATGCAGTACTGGCCATTTTCTGCTTCCGATCTTTACAATTGGAAAACCCATAACCCCTCTTTCTCTCAGGACCCCCAGGCTCTGACCTGGGATGATTGTAGGCAGCTTCTGCAGACCCTCCTCACTACTGAGGAAAAGCAGCTTGTCTACCTTGAGGCACGGAAAAACGTCCCTGGAGCAGATGGCCGACTGACCCTACTGCCAAACGAAATCGAGGAGGCGTTTCCCTTAACCCGTCCTGATTGGGACTACACCACCGTTGCTGGTAGGGAGCGACTTCGTCTTTACCGCCAGAATCTCCTTGCGGGTCTCAGAGGGGCTGGAAAGCGCCCCACCAATTTGGCCAAGGTACGTGCAGTAGTGCAGGGGGCTGAGGAAACGCTGGCAGGCTTCCTAGAAAGATTAATGGAAGCCTACCGTGTGTACACCCTGTTTGACCCCCTGGCAGAGGACCGGCAGGGAGATGTAATCATGTCCTTTATAGGACAGTCAGCGTCGGACATTCGCAATAAATTGCAGCGGCTAGAGGGGCTTCAGGGGTATACTATACAAGATTTAATGAAGGAGGCAGAAAAGATTTACAACAAAAGGGAGACCCGAGAGGAGAAGGAGGAAAGGGAAGACAAAAGAGACAAAAGACGTAATCGAGAGCTTAGTAGAATTTTGGCCACCGTAGTGCAGGATACAGAAAGGAGTAGACCAGGACAGAATAGGGACTTGGGAGACAAGCGAAAGCCTCGGGTGGAAAGAGATCAATGTGCCTATTGTAAAGAAAAAGGACACTGGGTCAAAGACGACTTGACTCTTTAGTCCAGCAGGTGACTGAATCCTGTGTTCCATGTGCCAAGGTAAATGCCAGACACCTCAAGCTCCCGGAGGGAGCTAGGTTAAGAGGAGACCGACCAGGGATCAACTGGGAGGTCGATTTCACTGAGATAAGGCCGGGCAGTTATGGGAATAAGTATCTTCTAGTTTTTGTAGACACCTTCTCCGGATGGACTGAGGCATTCCCCACAAAACGGGAAACCGCCCGGGTGGTCGTCAAGAAGATCATAGAGGAGATCTTCCCCCGGTTCGGCTTGCCTAAGGTAATCGGGTCCGACAACGGCCCAGCGTTTGTCTCCCAGGTAAGTCAGTTGGTGGCCAAAGCATTAGGCATAAATTGGAAATTGCACTGTGCCTATAGACCCCAAAGTTCAGGACAGATAGAAAGAATGAACAGAACAATTAAAGAGACCTTGACCAAATTAGCGTTGGAGACTGGCGTTAAAGACTGGGTCCAACTCCTCCCTATGGTGTTGTTCCGGGTCCGAAACACGCCCTCTCATTGCGGGCTGACACCATACGAAATCCTTTATGGAGGGCCCCCACCAGTAGCAGGCTTGCTTGAGCTTGCCTGTGACTCTGTTGCCGATGCCCCTAAATTACAGGCCCGGTTGAGAGCGCTCCAGATCATCCAGAACCAGGTCTGGAAACCTCTTGCAGCAGCCTACCAACCCAAGACGACAACCATCCCACATCCTTTCCAAATCGGAGACGCTGTGTATGTCCGAAGGCACCAATCTAAGACTCTAGAGCCCCGGTGGAAAGGCCCCTTCACTGTGCTGTTGACAACTCCCACCGCTCTCAAGGTCGATGGAATCGCTGCTTGGGTCCACGCCTCACACGTGAAGCGAGCACCACCCCCCCAGGGCCCCGAGGATCCGGATAGACCAGCCAAATGGAAGCTCCAGTGCACTCAGAACCCACTCAAGCTAAGACTTTCAAAAACTGTTTAATATTTGTGATGTTCCTGGCCTTTCCCCATTGTTTTTCCAATCCCCATGCTCCACAATTGTTAACATGGAACCCAACCCAGTCCAGCAAGAACAGAGTTCCCTCCCTCCAGTGAGGCAGGCTCTCCCCAGGCCGGTCCAATAGATTTTAGGATTAAAATCTTTGCAAAAAGAAAAGGAGGAAATGAAGGACCCTTATGGGGAAGAGGGACAAGAAACTAGGCCTGGGCAGATATCAGGGGCTTCTTAAGAGGTTAGATGTTCCCCAGAGTCCAGCGGGCAGGACGTTCTCTGGGAAGGAAAAGTCAATCCCCTTCAGAGAACCTCTAGGCATGCCCAGAGCAGAGCTGCCACTCCCCTTCGGAGAGTCTCTAGGCACTCTCCCTCAGCACGTTCCCTCAGCACGTTCCCTCAGCACTTTCCCTCAGCACTCTCCCTCAGCATTCTCCGGTATGCTAATGTCCCTCTGAACTGACCAATCCTATGCATGCGCATTAGGAATATGCTAATTCGTTGCCTATATAACCTGTGTGAAACTGCCGCTCAGGGCTCCTCACTGCCTGAGGTGGGGGCCCGTTTGCGCAAACGTTCAATAAAAACCTCATGCTTTTTGCATCAACTGGTCTGGAGTCTGGATCTTTGGGCGTCCTCCCAAGCAAGTGGGCATCTCTGCAACTGAGAGGTCCAACAAGATTATTTCCAGGGAAAAATCATTTAGTCTTCTGTGTTAATTATACTGTTTATTATTACTTCTTTGTAGCCAGTCTTAATTACAATTAGGGAATTGCTATTATTTTTTCTGTTCTTTTTATAGTTATAAGCTATTTTATTAAATATTTATTCAACATTTTATTCAACATTTAATCTCAACGATCATGCGATTCACTTATATTTTTCTTACACATGAATTATTTACTTGGATTGTTTTGGAATGTTAAACCATCTTTGCATCTTCTAATGTATCCTGCTTGTTGTTGATCTCTTCTGCTTTCATATTTTGCTTAAAATAACTGAATCTCTTATTAAAGATGTATGTTAAGTTTCTTCCACATGATCTGAGTGTGTCACTAATGTAAAGCAATGAATTCAAAAGAAAATCAAATATATTCTCTGTTTATTGCCACTTTGGATGAATCTGGGAAAATGAGGAACAACCTTCCTTGAATGTCTAGAATTTTCTATTAGTCTGAAATTTTGCTTGTGGAATTTTTAAATTCATTGATTTGATTTTTCAAATACTGATTAGTCTTATTTAACTTATATGGAAGTTCTCTACATGATGCAATATAAGTGTTATGGTATATTGGTTTCCAACATACAGTGACTTTTGATATCTGTTTAAAAAATTTTTACTCCAAACGATTTCTCAGAATCCTTACTATCTTGTTAAGGTTTATAAATGGAGGGGGGTAGCTGGGGGGCTTTGTGGTGTAATGAGTAATGCTGCTGCCTGGGATGCCAGCATCCCATAAAGGCACCAATTTAAGTCCTGTGTGCTTCACTTCTGATGTAGCACCCCGCTAAGTGGCCTGGGAAAGTAGCTGAAGATGGCCCAAGTGTTTGAAACCCTGCAACCCACACAGGAGACCCAGATGAAACTCCTGGCTCCTCACTCCTGGCTTCTGCCTCCCTAGCCGCTGCAGCCATTTAAGTAGTGACCCAAGGGATGGAAGATCTCTCTCTCTCTCTCTCTCTCTCTCTCTCTCTCTCTCTCTCTCTGTGTGTGTGTGTGTGCATGTGTGTTCATGTGTATGTGTGTAGCTCTTTGTTTTTTTTTTTCTTTACTCTGCTGCCTCCCCTGTAACTCTTTCAAATAAATCTTTAAAAAGAAGAAAGAAAAGAAAATTTTTGAAGATGCTACTATTTGGGCTCCTGAAGCTGGTTGTTTGTATGGTATTTCTCTTTTCTTTCCTTAATGACTTATACTAGTTTTTATTACTTTTGTTAATATGCTTTAAAAACTCTTTTTCCTTATTTCTATTGTGCATTTTTCTACAGGTATTTCATTAATGCCTGCTTGTTTTTACTTGCCTCTATTGTACAGTTTATTCTACAGTTAATTTTAGTTCTTAAGAAAGAAACTGCAGGGGGCTAGCATTTTGGCATAGTGGGTAAAGCTGCCACCTGCAACCCCAGAATTCCATATTGGTGCCAGTTTGAGTCCAGGCTGCTCTATTTGCAGTTCTGCTTCCTGCTAATGGCCTGCAAAAGACAGCAAGAGATTGCCAAAATGCTTGCCCCCTACACTTATGTGGAGAATCCAGAAGAAGCTGCTCCCTCCTGGCTTCAGACTGGCCCAGCTCTGGCCATTAAAACCATTTGGGGAGTAAACCAGTAGATCAATGGAAGATTCTCTCTCTTTCACTCTCTCTCTGATAAATAAATAAATGAATTTTTAAAAAGGGAGCCATAAGGACTGGTTCTAAATCACTTGAGGCTCTAAATTTTCTCTAAGCAGGTCTCCAACTACTGTGACAATTTATATTGCATCTCCTGTATTTTTTTCTGTGTTTCCAAATCCTGTAATAATATGCCCTGTCTGCCTCCTAATGTTTCCAGTTCCATGTGTCTGCTCGATTTGCATATCTCTAATCCTGTTCCTAAACCCATATGTTATTTGCAGTTTCAACATCTCCTTTATCTGGGACCCTTGTTCATTTTGATAGTTTTGTCATTTAAAAAGTGTTATCCAAGCCAGCTCTTTAAAGCTTCTACTGCAGCATGTACAAGCTGTAAGAGTCCTCATCCCTTTTATGTATAGCACATCTCTCTTCAAGTCTCCTGCTGTGCCTGCACACCATGCCAGTCCTCATGGGA